>NC_141626.1:21553294-22273294 GCF_047967505.1 Dipteris shenzhenensis | reverse complement strand
TCCCCCAAGACTCATTCTATTAACAAGATCTACTCTAGAGGCAAGGCCTATAAAGGACATTTTCAAAATATGAGGTTGACTCTTATCTTGTAGTTGGCCAGGAAACAATATATGTTGCAGGAAAGGATAAGTACATCTCTTCTTCAAGGCAAGGATTACATCCAAGCCTCCATCACCAATGGAAGAATTCTTTCTTGCACACTCAATAGATCTTTGAAGGTGCCTCCGCGATGGCACAAAGGGGTCATTGTTTCCAGCATTTCATTAAGCGTTATCTTAGTTAATTCTTCATGCTTAGTGTCTTCATCAACAAGCAACATATCCATCAATATGTCTCTTGTAACTGTCATCTTAATGTTCTTATAGGATGCATTTGGAGACACCTTAGCATGCATCAAAACCATGTCCTCTACCTGTTGTCTTTTGTGCCTTGAGATCCCTTGTTCCATAGGGTGGTTGTGCATACCCATATGAATTGCTCATCTCGTGACTCTTTCACAGTCATGTGGGAGACAATAGTACATGATTGCAGCACATGGTTCTACACACTCTGGTGACTCATCACAATGCTTGCAAACTAATGTTCCTATCTCCTTGTTGAGTGGCCCTACAGAGGGTGTCTTCTTTAGCTTGCCTTTCCATTGTGTTTCATTTACTAAGCTAGTGCGCTCATTGTAAGCACGATCCACATTATAACACCTCAAATAACCTCCACATCTGCTAAATCTTACAACACCTCTAAAAAACTCTTGTGTGCTTGTCGTATACTCTGTCCAAATATGCCCATCACACCTCTGATCCATTCCTTTCATAGGAGAGCCTGAACTTATTGGTGGTAGCTCAAACAAAACATATCCATCATATCTTGCTGGAAGTTCTTGCACGACATGCATTGATTGCGTACTTGAAAAGGTGACATGCAAAGAGCTAGACAATGGAAGCCTTTGGAACATTATAAGTACACTCACCTCTTCAACAGAAGTTGATGTTGCATTTGACACTCTTTTTCTTACGACCACCATGAAATGTTGATGGGTTCGGCCATCCAATCTGAGCCCTTTCTCTCCCCCTTCCAAATCCACGAAAGGTTGACAAATAGCAACATCTTCAATTCCAATCTATTGATGTACTTGAATCTCTTGATCTCCAATGGCAAAATGGTCCTTAATGTCTGTTAATGTAACCTCACAAAACTCAGTATCATATCTAATAGCAAGTGTTTGAGATTGTAGATATTTCAGTAAAATAGTTTGAGGTGCCATTCTATTGTCTTAGATAGATGAACATAAGTGCAAAGCCAGTAGAAGGTGACGAGAAGGGGAGGCCTTCAAGAAGGTATCAAGAAATGGAGAGCTTTGAGAATTGCAAAGCTACTAGTAGAAGGTGACAAGAAGTGGAGAAAGGTGACAAGGATGAATACGTGTGTTAATCTTGAATTTATAATTTTAAATTGATATTATTATTATATTGCAAAGGTGGATACGAATTTATTCTGTGAACTTGTACATGATGCGCTATATTTATTAGTAGGAGAACAGTCCAAAAAAATGGACCAGTAGATGGTGCACATTGCCAGATATGTATTAATTGTGTGAATCTCTTTGGAGGTAGCCCACCACTCCTACAACTCATGCAATGAGCTACCAACTGATGATGTCGATATTGAAGCTCGAGAGTGTGAACAACTAACTTCATGTTAACCTCTATCATCATGCCAACTTCTAACTTCATTTTTATGATCTTGTAACTATCAATCAACAAAACTATGATCTTCTAACTTCATGCTAACTTCTAACCTCCTTCTAACTATCATGATAATGATCTAGCTTTCCATCAAGCTAACTTCTAACTTCATGCTAATAATTATGCCTAACCGAGTGTTCTGCCTAACTAGAAGAACTAATTGAGTGCTACCGATAATCTAAAGTGGTTGCCATCTTCATGTAAAACTAACGCTCCATCTGGCAGTTTTCATGAAAATCTAACGCTCCTAACTCAATGAAAACTGACATACTCATGCTGGAAACTGTCAGTTCCATCTTCACTTCATGCTTTACTTCTTCGCTCTCAAGCATCTTCGCTCTTCTCCCCTTCTCCCTCCTCCATTTTCCTCTTGCCATCAATCAAGCCAAGGAGTTAAATTTGTGGTGCAAGTCTGCCTATTTACAAAGTGCCAGAGATACTTTACAAGCCAAGGAAATCCGACGAAGTTAAATCTGTGGTGTAGGTCCGTGACTAGTAAACTCACGTTGCAAATTCTCAGCAGTGGTGATAGACGATCATATCTCTCAGCTCAATCTTCGACTTAGTGATCATTTGCAAATCCTTGGCAAGATTGCTTCATGGTGACCTCTCAGGTCTACACTTCCTCTATCTTCTCCTTATGCTTGTTCATCGAGTGCGCTTAACTATTGTTGCGAAGCTTCTCTTCTCATTTGCTTATTTATGTTACTTTCTCTCATTCTTTGCTTTCGCGCTCACTATCCGTTTCTTCTACCATAGCCGTGGCATCCTTAAGACTAAACCCTATTGTTATGCTCAAAGTAAACAATGACCTAGACACAAAAACTATGGCTTGTGAATAATAAAAAACATATGTCTCAATTCCCCTAATTGCATGGCATATTTGACTCCCACAAATGGGGCCCCAACTTGGATGCGTACATGCTTGGTGCCTTGTATGTAGGGGACAATACGAGCACCATGTAGTGCTATCATAGGTAGGGATTTCTTACAATTTTGACCCCAGTGCCGAAGGTTGTGCGCAATTATGAGAGGCTCAACACCAAGTTGAGTTCTCTTTCAGTGCCTCAAAACAAGCCAAGGGCTCACTAAGGCCCTTGCTTAGTACTAAGTGATAAAATGCTAAAATGCAAATTTGGAAAAAGCTAATACAGAATATAGTAGGAAAAAACATAGGAGCAGTCAATTGCTAAGAGCCAGAGCTCCAAGTACATGTGGAGGCTCTATATACCACGGCTCCTTGGTGGTCCTTTGATGTGATACAAAGAGCTCACGTATCTATGTCTATTGGGTTGTCTCCTACAGTGGCAAGGGGTGTGCTCTCTTGGATCTCTGTATTCAATGGGATATATCGAGAGTAATGCCTCATCTCTGGCGGTCTCCTCTGAGGAGAGCTAAGATAGGTCAAACCTAAATTGTGCGTGCTCGGGTCATCCCACATGTTGTGTGTAGTCTCCTTATCTCTCGTCCAGCCACATCGTGAATGACACGCACTGGCTCCACAGTGATCCATAGTTCTTCCTCGAGTGCCTCCCCCATGATCTCGTCTAGTGCTAACTCAGATGCATAAAAATCAATGATGCGTGTCTGTACTCGGGGTCTAGCTCATTGTTTAGAGGCATTGACTGTAGTGATCTCTATCTTGCTACACAAGGGAATCTCTGTGTTTGTGCATCTCAATTAGATAGAGCCAAATGCAAACCTGGTTGGGGAAATGTATCAGTCAAGTGAGTGGTCTGAAATCGATCCCCTCCTGAAAGAGACAATGGTATCGGCCTCAAATCTCATAGCTGGTCAGACAAACTCATAGAAAATGCTCCTCTGTCTTGACCTCCCCCATTGTGCAAAGTTTGTAGAATCATTCCTCTCTAGGTATGCCAGCCACTCTCCTAGCCTCAATCCATAGCTGGTGGGATGAGACTCGTATTTGTCCGATAACAATCCGCAAGGCATGTGAGACTCTCCTATCCTTGAGGTAGCGGGGCCTCATGATGAGACCATGCTCCGATATCCTCAAAAAGTGGTCATGATGGAACAGGGTCTTGATGGGGAGCTCCTAATCCACCCCCCAAACCCAAGAAGTGTAAAGGTGGAGAAGGTCTAACCGTATGATCTGGTTAATCTCATCATGTGGAAGGAGCTTTGGTGGTGCATCCATGCTGTACTGAAAGGGGGGGAGCCTATCCATCTCGATACCATGTCTATTAAACCAAGTAGACACCCATCCATACCATGTTGTATCAAAGCTGCCTCTCTTTGCCAGGCATCAGGATGACTCTAATGCCGGGTCTCAGGAATCTCCACTCTTGTAGCTCCGAGAGTCTCCTGATTAGGAGAGAGTGAGGGGCAATGTCAAAATCCTTCCAAATGTCCACGAAACAAGTGTAGGCCTTCTGGCATCTCGACTTTGCCTCCTCGACGATGGCTCTCAGGGTAAAAATATGGTCTAGTGTGGAATGTTGTCTTCAAAAGCATGCCTGCCCTAGAGCCCGCTACCCATGGTCCTTTGTAGAACTGGAAAATGTGGGCATCCGGATCATCATGATTTTTCCCTTGTAATTTTCTATACTTCACACTATCCATTGCCCCGATTGCAATTGGATTGGATGGAATGACCTGCCTAATTAGTGCTTGCATCAATAGCCCCCAACTACCATTGTCGCTCCTTGTAGGGTGAAGAATAAACTGAGAGTGCTCTCAACGGAAGCAAGAACGGAAGAAGGAGAGAGAGAGACAGAGAGCCACACAAGTTTGGTGGGTGCAGAACCACCCTAATCTTCTTTTTCATTCATTTATATATGTGTTTGAGTATTGTACATAACCGGGGTTAAGGCACAGTGACCTTTAACCCCCACAACCTCCCACTTAAAGGACAATGTGCCTTTAAGGGAGAACAACCAGTGAGCATACTATCCAATGCCCATCAATACACGACAATACTCAAACCGCTGACTAGGTAGACTCTTCGTCAGCATATCTGCAGGGTTATCATCTGTATGAACCTTGACAAGCTCTATGCGCTTGTCCTCAAGTACCTCCTTGATGAAATGGTACCTGACATCAATGTGTTTGGTCTTTGCATGAAAGACCGGATTCCGTGCTAGCTGAATAGCAGCCCACCCACTTGTACAGTGCCCATGTATACTCATATATATATGATAGAGGAATAAGCTGGAGTAGCTTTTGCTCCACCACTTTTAGTGTCTCCCCATCCCTTTGTGTGTGTGCTCTCCTCTTCCACAACTGGTATCAGAGCCCATGGCGTTCGATCTACGAGGAGCTTGGTGAGAGGAGAACGGGCACTGCTTCGAGAGATCTACCGGGAGCTTTGGAGAGCTTGATTCTCTCATTCACGGAGAGATTTTGGGTAGACATCATCCAAATATGTTTGCTCTACAATGCAGCTGCAAGAATCACTTTGGGTTATCTTCAAGCGCTCCAGTGCTCTAGCAACCTAGCTTTGGAAGGAGACCGCTGTTCGTTGGTCTTGACGTTGTCTCATGGGAGCCTATCGTTGGCTGTTGATGCATCCTTTGCAGCAAGTGGCTGGCTGTTGTGTGCTTGTTGGAGGCATTGCTTCGTAGATACTTGCTGGAGATCGTTGACATTGGTGTTTCGCAACTCACGAGTGGATATCGTTGGAAGCTGTCGTAAGAGTCTTAGAGGCAGCTTGTGTCTTGGAGCTCGGTCGTAAAAGCACCGTTTAGGCTTGCTGTTGCTGCTAAGGCTGGAGCTTTGAGCGATGCACTCCTGAGGCTGAGCCTTCATTGGAGAGCGTTGTTTGGAGAGGGCTGTAGGGAAGCTCTTTTGTAGATGCAGCTGCTGCAGATGGCTCGTGAGCCACTGCGAGCTCCTAGA
Source organism: Dipteris shenzhenensis (assembly GCF_047967505.1). NCBI lineage: Eukaryota > Viridiplantae > Streptophyta > Polypodiopsida > Gleicheniales > Dipteridaceae > Dipteris > Dipteris shenzhenensis. The sequence continues at coordinate 22,267,693 of NC_141626.1, read as the reverse complement.
TGGAGTAGATAGGAGTCTCTTTCCCCTTCTCCTTCCCGTGAGCAAAGGAAGAGCAGCCCAGTGATAGCAACAACATCCACTTTGGAGAAAAAGAGTGAGTTCTTTGTTTTTAGTCTGGAAATCTGACAATATTTCAGACAGTAAAAGTGAGCAGAATGCCATTTTCGACAGCAAGTATTTGCAAATCCATAAGGATTTAGGCTCGGTGCCCAACAGAGGAGTCGGAGAACTTTGGAAGGGCTACGTTTTCTCTATTGACAGCTCGGTCATCTGAGTTTACAGTACAGAGTTATTTATTATCCAAAATAGGGACAGTTCATGATCAGTGTGCAGACAGCCATTTTGCAGACTGTATATTGGCAAATGCATACATGTTGATACACTTTGGCAAGTTGATGCATTTTGGCAAAATGATGCAGTAAATGTCACTTGGTATATGCCATTGGTGATGCATTTTGGATGCATAAGTGAGTGTCAAATGCATACAATTTGATGTTCACTTGAATGCCAATATAATGAGGCCATATACATGCAGTAAATGCATTTTGGGGACTCTTGAAAGGCATTTTTTATTCTCTGGTATGCAATTTCCAGAAAGCAGTTTATGCATTGGATGCCACAGTATATGCAAGTATTTTGCTTAGAAATTGGATGTTCAATATCTGGTTATGCTTTGAAGCCCACGAGAAAATGATTGATATTCTTGACTGACAGGTCATTGAATAGTTGCTGCTGTTTTTTTTTAAAAATGATAGAACAGTCATTTTCAGGACTGAATATCTCTTTCCTGGTGCGGAATTACACTTTGTGCTGAACTAGAAAGTTGTAGTTCACAGAACATACTACAACTTTGCTTTTGGAAGCAAGTTGATCCGGTATAAGCTGCAGGAGTTACAGCCTCTGCAAAACCACAAAAAGTTGCAGTCTACTGTCTATTTGTGACTAATGTGCAGGAAGCTGTTTTTCAGGTGAGAATATCTGAGAATCCACAAGGATTTGAGGTCAACTGACAAGTTGTAGATCTTTCTACCAGCTACAACTTTGCTGTTTACAGCTTTGGCATCTGGTCTTTCAGTGAAAAGATATCGCTGTTCAAAAACAGGGACAGCATGTTATTTTGCCCAAAGTGGCTGTGAGGTATTGTTGTAGGGATTTCTCTTTCACAACAGTGAATTGGGAACTCACAGTAAATTATATAAAGTGATTGGGATCTCACTTCAGTCCAAGGGCATTATTGGCATTTTGGCAAGTCATTTTGGCACATTTGGCAAGTGGTGAATGCTTGATTTTGTTGCCAAACAATTGCGCGCTTGAGGTGATGCATTGGTGATGCAGTAAATGCCATTTCGATGCATTATGGATTTGCATTGGTGGATTCTGCACTGATGTTTATGGATAGTTGAGCTGGGCTCCTATTGCCATTGGTTGAGCAGGCATTGCTCATTTGGTTCAGTGCATTTCTTACTTGGATTGCCAGGCATTGGCAGGTTACTGGGCTGCATATATTCTTGTTTATGCCTCTTTATGGCTGAGTGCTTTTGAGCATTGGATCAGCCAGTTTATTTGGAAACCTGATTGGTCTGGACAACACTATATTTTTTGGTCATTTGGGTTGCCTATTGCACTGTACTGCTCTTTGGTTGTGAGCTATTGTGCCACAGATATGGCATCTACAGCTGGTAGTGCCCTCTTTCATATTGAGAGGTTGGATGGATCAAACTTTCAGTATTGGAAAGATCAGATTTATGATGTGTTAGTGCAGAAGAGGCAGCATAAGCCCATTCAATGCAAAGGTATCAAGCCTAATAGCATTAAACAGAGTGATTGGGATGACATGGATGAGCAAACATGCTCTATCATTCAATCATCACTCTCGAAGTCAGTCTACTTGCAGGTACAGGATGGTGTACAGGGTGTAGACTACCATGCATATGAGTTCTATACTCGTATATGCCGGATGTATGACCATGATAGTGTTATGTTACAGCATGATGGGCTGAAATGTCCTGATGGGCTGAAATACAACCTTGATATGCACTCCAAAGGTCGATCAATTGGTAGAAACAGGTCATGTTCAAGGGGGAATTCCAGGAGCAAGTCTAGCTCTCGGACTTGTGTTAGAGGTTTCTATTGTGGAAAGTATGGCCACATGAAAAAGTATTGCTGGAAATGGCTGAGAAAATACAAGAAGAAGAGCAAGGTTAAGAATGACAGGAAGAAGGAGAAGAAGCATGTTGAGCTTCAAGGTGTGGATGCCAGGGTTTCCACTGATAGTAGCAGTGATGAAGGAATTCTTTTGTCTATGTCTGACACCTCCTTCTTGGCCACTGATGTACCCATTCTTGGTGATTGGATGTTAGATCCATGTGCTTCATGTCATATGACCCCTCATAGGTCATGGTTCAATGCATATCACGAATGCATTGTGGAGAGTGGTTTGATGGGCATTGATCATTCTATGGATGTCTATGGTTATGGGGATATCCACCTTGTTATGCCTAGTGGTTCTATTCTTGTTCTGCAGAGGGTTAGACATATACCAGGTTTTGCTACGAGCAAGATCAGTACTGGACAGTTGGTTGAGGCAGGTTATCATGTCTCTTTGGGTGATCATGCATGGAAGATTGCTAGAGGCAATCTGGTTATGGCTAGGGGATCACGGGTTGGATTCTCTTATGCATTGCATGTATCAGTTGTCCAGGATAAGATGCTTATGATTAGTAAGCAGCCATCAGCTAGTTTATGGTATGCCAGACTTGGACATATGTCTACTGCAGGTATGGAAGCCCTTACAACAGTGAGATACATTCCTGTTATGGATGTCTCTCAAATTTTATGTCATGATTGTGATGATGGTCAGCAGTCAGGATCCTCCTTTGTGAGGAAGACAATCAGTGAGAGGTATCTTGAGCCATTGCAGTTGGTTCATAGTGCAGTTTGTGGGCCTATGCCTACCGTTTGTTTCACTGGGTGGCGCCTCTTACTTTGTGACATTTATTGATGCTGCTACAAAGTACATATGGGTATATCCGATTCGGCAGAAGCATGATGTATATGATACATTTCAGCGCTTCTTAGGTAATGCTGAAAATCAGTCAGGAAAGAAGCTATTGAGCTTGATGACTGATGGTGATGCAGAGTTTACCTCTTCTAGATTTCAGCATCTATGTGATACACTTGGTATCAGGAGGGTGTTGACCACTCCTCATCTTTCTGCTCACGATGCCTTAGTAGAAGGCATAAATCGGATTCTATTGGACATGATGGGTAGCATGCTACGGTATGCAGGTCTTACCGAATGCTATTGGGCTGAGGCATGTAAGACAGCTGCGTACTTGCTTAACAGGTCACCCAGGAGATCTCTGAATGGTAGAGTGCCATTTGACTTCTTGACAGGCACGGCACCATGTTATGAGCATTTACGTGTGTTTGGCTGCGAGGCTTATGCTCATGGTTCCCGATCGAGGAGGTGTATCTTCCTTGGATATAGTGAGTCCAGTAAGGACTACAGGTTATGGGATTCTTCAACTAGAGAGTTGATACACAGCCATAATGTCTATTTCAGAGAGGATGCTATGTTTAGACAGCCCAGGACTGTGGATAGTAGGAGAGTGGTATTCCAGGAGGGTGTAAGTGCACTGATACCTCCGAATTCTATGCAGGGACAGCCCATATCCCTTGGAGTGGGAGGTTTTTCCCACGGTGAGCAGGTTATAAAGTTGGGACAGCCACGATTACTTCCTGATTTTGGTCAGAGACGGTTAGATGTCTCTAGTATTCCACAGGTTTATACTCCTATGGAGATTGTTGATGCATCTTCTATGGACAGTTACAGTTTACTCCCAGGATGCAGTGTGCCTCTTGCAGATGAGGATGAGGCTATGCATGGTGAGGAGGATACCTTGGCTAATGATGCCCGGTATGATCCATTGGCTGGTTATGCTAGGACAGATGTGGTTTCTACAGTTATTGACTCGGGTCATATTGCGCATGGGCAAAAATCATTGATGTGTTTGCTTCGTAAGTGCCTCCATGGCCAGAAGCAATCCCCTCGAGCTTGGCTTCATAGGTTTGATACCGTTATGAGAACTCAGGATGTGATGCGCAGTGAGACAGGTTATGGTCTCAGTATTCAGGAGGTTCCTATCCTTCTGAGGTTACTTGCCATATGGTCCCTTATGGACAGGGATGCTTTGCAGTGGGAGCTGCATGGTCTTGATGATGTTTGTCAGATACTTAGTTGTTTCAGTATGGAGAGGGGGAAGTTACTGAGTACTCCATTGCCTGTATTGACTTCATACTTGAAACACTGCAGGTTTGACGATCACAGATCAGTTGAGCAGCAAGTTATGGTTGATATGGCAGCCATAGTACTTCATGCATCCATGACTGTGTTGAGACTTGGTTCTCACATGTTTGCCATTGGTGCTAGACTTCCAGTTCTTGCTTCCGTTGCAGTGGGAGTTGGTAGCATGATTATGGTAGATTTTGGCAGTAGGGAAGCGGTTGTGGACATCAGGTCCTTATGCTTCCAGGAGCAGCATGCAGGTGATGCAGGTTGGGTAGACCAGAAGAGGTCTATTGTAGGTTATGTGCTTATGGTCACAGGTGGTACAGAGACATTTTCTCTGCACAGTGACAGTTCGGGTGCTATGGACTTAGCACAAGAGCACGTGGTGGTGAGAGTTCACTCTCCCAGTGAGATCTGGCATGAGATCTTGGTTGACAGGCATCTACAGCTTGTCATTTTCTATCCTGCAAACCTGATGTCTGCTAGCAGCTTATCCTCTGTGCACTTTGCACATTGTAAAGTGCCGATGGGCATAGGATGACGGTCTGGTCATCTTGTTTTTCAGCCTATGGCTGATTGTATTATACTCCCACTTGCGTTGATTTTAACTCTTTCTTTCCCCTTCTTTTATGGGCTGATTTAATCTGCTTCCCATAGAGACAATGCTCACAAAATTCAAAATCAGAGAAACTCAAATGTGGTACATAACCCAAACGGCATAAAAGTTTCATTCCATTCTGGCTCATGTGCCCCAACCTGCAATGCCACAAAGAAGTGCTTGGCTGCTCGGTTATTGCAACAACATGATCAAATACCCCTGATACATGTAAGGGATACAAAGTCCCACACTTGGCACCCCTAGCCAAAAGCATAGAGCCCTTCTGAATTTTCCAACTTTGAAAGACAAAAGTGGTGTGAAAACCAGCATCATCTAGCTGACCCACTGAAATAAGACTCTTGGTCAGCTTAGGCACATGTCTCACATGTTTCAAAACAAATGCAGACCCATTTGCAAAAGAAAACTTTATGTCACCTGCTCCCACTATGTCACATGCATAGTCATTTCCAAGATGCACACAACCTGTCTTTCCACTATCATAAGTGGAGAACCATTCCCTATGGGGAGTAACATGGAATGAAGCACCAGAATCCAAAATCCAATCCTGGGAATATGCATCATCTGAAGTGGTAAGCAACTCTGCAGATAAACTAGACATGAAGAGAACATCATTGTCACTATCATGTGTGACTGCATTGATCTCCTCGATCTTCACTTTTCCTTTGTCCTCCCTTGGACTCTCTTCCTTTTGATTTGCACCCCAATTTGCATTCTTTTTCTTATCCTTTTGCTCTCTTTTTAGCTTTTAGCAATCCTTTTTCATATGGCCCTTCTTGCCACAGTGGTAACACTCAATGTTCCGTGCCCTGGATTTGCTACGTGACTTCCCTCTTTCTTGGGACTTCCCCCTGAACTGTGATCTACCCCTTTGCACATTTAAGGCTGCATCCTGCTTGTTGCCATCCATAGACTTCCGTCTAATCTCCTCGGCCAACAAGCTACCCACAACATCATCAAATTTCAGTACTCCACCAGGTGCAGAGTTACTAACAGCTGTACGGAAGGTATCCCATGAGGATGGCAATGAACATAAGAGAAATATTGCCTTAGTCTCCGCATCAAAATTCATTTTCTAAGCCTGAAGCTGGCTGAAAATAATATTGAATTCATTCAATGGAGACCCCTTCCTTCATCTGCAGCTCAAACAACCTCTTCATGAGGTAAACTTTATTAGAGGCAGTTTCCTTCTCATAAGTGGCACACAGTTTCTTCCACAAATCTTCCGTAGTCTGCTCATTTACTACTGTGAAATAAACTGACTCTGCAAGATGAAGTCTAATAGTAGACTTTGCTAATGCATCCAACTCATTCCAATCATCCTCAGACATATTTGCAGGCTTAGCTTCAATCCCTGCCAAGGGTTTAATCTGCTTCTTTTGAATAAGCACATCCCTTATTTGTTCTTTCCACAAAGAAAAGTTTGTCCCATCAAACTTTTTAATGCTGAAAATTTTCTTTTCAGACGTGGAAGAGGATGCCATGATGCAAATAAAGCAAAATCCCAAATGCTAGTGCCTCAAGAGAGAATCACACCAAATACCAGGTGCACCCAAATGTGTATGCCACAATAGAGTGAAATATCACCAAAACTCAAAGCTCAAAGCATCAAAAGATGCATCTGACTGATGTGCATATACTATGCATCCATATGAGCAAATCTGGCCCAAAAGAAAATGCCAATAAGTGCCAAATGACTCAAGCATAAACACTGTCCACTGGTATATGCATCAATAATGTCTCATCCAAGAGAGCATAGCACTATCAGTGCATCACTTGCAATGTTTCAAAGCTGTCCCTCAGCATAAATAGCATCCATGTGCAAAGCGTCCATAAAAAAATAGCATCCCACAAGGCAATTTGGGCCTATCAGCGCATCCAACAAGGATCGCAATGCATCCAAATGGCCTATAAATCATCCATTGCAACCCAATGCATACCACGAATGAGCGCACACTGCTCAAACTGCAACCAGAGTGATCTGCATAAGGTATGCTCAAGAAATCATAGTCCCACGGTAATGAGTGCTACTGAAAATAGAACCTGAGATGCTTCAAAACATGGGTGCCATTGCATAATCAGACTCAGCAAGAAAATCTGCAAATATCTCTCTCTTCTGCCAGAACTCCAAAATCCCAACCGATGAGTGAGAAATGGGAGTCAACACTTATCCACTGCCAAATCTAAGGTTTCAAAACCTTAGTATGAAAAATGCATAACAGAGAGACGAAATTGAATACACAGAGATTTATAACTCTGAAAATCCTCCACCGAATCATGCAAGAACTGATAGGTAGGGGTTTTTGGGCGTCTGGAACGTAATGGGACAGACGGTTTTGGAAACCGTGGTCTCAATCACAGGGTCCAACACACGGACTGAAAAACGTTTTTGGAAACAGAGCTATCTGTAAACTCCACCGGAGTGCGAATGATGAGCAACATAGAAGTTTTAGGACCTCCTGAGTCCACCGGAACTGACAGATCTGCAAATGGTTGCTCCAAACTTGAGTTCCAACACCCGGGCAAAAAACGCAGGAATTGACACAGTGACTCAGAAATCCAATGAAATGATCCCAGATTCAGGAACGAAGGTGTTTCCAGGCTCCTGAAGTAATGTGGACACCAAAAGCAAGCAATAGTTGCCTCTACAAGTCAATACGGAGTCTCTGTCAACGGAACAGGGAAAAGCTAAAAAAATGACTTTTTCTTTGAAAGCTCTTAACAGGCTCTCAAAACCACTTCGCAAAGCCAAAGTGACTTTTCCAAAGGTTCCTCCAAGGTCTCTGCACACTCGGATGCAAGTAAAGTCACCCACAAAGCTTCCCACAGAGCTTCTCCTTCCTCCCACAGAGCTGCTGAGCTTCTAAGCATTCACACACGCTCAGCTAGATCACCCGGGCTCTGATACCAGTTGAGAGTGCTCTCAACGGAAGCAAGAACGGAAGAAGGAGAGAGAGAGACAGAGAGCCACACAAGTTTGGTAGGTGCAGAACCACCCTAATCTTCTTTTTCATTCATTTATATATGTGTTTGAGTATTGTACATAACCGGGGGTTAAGGCACAGTGACCTTTAACCCCCACATAAACCATGAACCACCCCCGAGATGCCACCCACCGTTGGTGAAGATGGCTCACTCAACACATGTCGACCCTGTGGAAAGGGACGGACCGCATCGTTTGCAATCAAATTGTGGTTGGCAATGAACTGGGCTCTTGCATATTAATATGCGAGCCACTGTGCCTCAAATTGGGCTCCACCATGTCCCAGGATGCCACCACGAGCATCTTGCGGAGTCCATTGAACATCTCTCTCCACATGCAAGTCTTCATCTATGCAGAGAGACCATCTAGGCTGATGAGGTAGCCTCATTGTCGGTACTAGTGGATCCGAAGGTCCTTGTGACCTCGTTCTCATTCATGCCATGGGTTTGTACCACAATTCAACAAGTGATTCTTGCATGAAGAATCCAAACTTGACAAACCAATGTGGACATGCCTTCCCTCCCATCAATGCAGACATGAATGGTGAGACATAAGGCTCGACGCATAGCCTACATGTATGAAACTTCTAAGTTAATTGTGATACGCTAATGTGTAATGCACTAAGCCGCAAGTGCTACAAAAAGAAGATAACGTGCATACTCACACACATGTGACACAGAGTATGCAGAAAATAATGAAGATACAGTGTATCCAAATCAGTGAAATGCATAATGATCAAGAGACACTTGGCCCCATGGATATACAACATATGTTGTTGCAACCGCCACTTGCACCCCTTGGGATCTGCATTAACCCCATAGGTTTTTAATGCATTAACAAGACTGATGATAACTGTGTGTCAAGAGTAGCCAAGAGGTGTTTCAAGGCTGATGTATGAACCAATTCTAAAAAAGAGTCAATAATGTATGACTTTACATGGGGGGCATGTGTGTGCAAGGTGTACAAAACTAGCAAATGCCAAGACATTGAGTGGGTGTCAATTGTGTGAATCTATACACAAATGATAGATCCAAAGGTACTGATGCTGCTAGGAACTAATCGGGTAATATGGCAATGGCTTTCTTCACTTGGTGGAGTTTAAGGTTGTGCCAGTCTATAGCTAGACTACACGTCAAAGGGTCAAATGTAGCAAATGAATTTTATCTTGATTCATTTTATGCGGTGGATGGCTACAATGGATCAAGAGGTGGTTTTGATGATGAGGATTGGATGATTTTAACCTATGGAATGATGAGCTCATTGCATAGAGCATGGTCTCTTGATCGTTTTTGCTTTTTGGATCACCTCAAATTCCACCTGGATCAAAAGTTATGGCTTCTGGAAGAATGCCCAAACTTAAATCACAAGAGAGTGGTCAAAATGATGAGGTGGCACATGATGATTTGGCATGTTGATGTAGCAAGTTGACTGGGCATGTTGCTAAGGTGACATATGTGGAGCTATCCTATTGATGTGGCCATGTGTTGTCTAACGTGGCATGCTTGATGATGTGGTAGTTGGGGCGAGAACTATGATGTGGTAGTCGATATTGATGATGTGTCAATTGTTGGGTCTGCTGACATGGTAGAGGCAGGACTTAGTTGACATGGTAGATAAGCAGATATACTATCATGGATACTGGCTAACCAAGCCTTGTGGAGTGGTGACTGAATTGCCACATGGTCGATATTCTTGATGCCATGTGTCCTACCCTATCTTCCATGTGGACTAACGTGGTAAGGCACCAAAATCTTTTGGATTCTGATAGAATCAGGAAGATTCTATCTATGTATGTGTAGAGAGTCACCTACACACAGTGATGCAGTAACTCATGGTTGAGCATTGGAGCATGTTGTTTCTACTAAGGGGTTGCTGGAGTATGATGATGTGCATTGATGCATGCAAATAGGGTAGTTTTCATGTCGAGTTTCCATGAGGTTCGTTCAGTCCCCTGCTGTAGTAGCAGCAAGGTCGAGTTGTTGAAGGGTTGAGGAACTATATCTTCATCTAGCATGGAGTAGAGGCATGTGTATATTCTAGTTGTTGATGGGGCTTGAGCCTTTGCTGTAGTAGCTACTTGTTGGTCACTATGAAGTCTATTGGTGGAGTAGAAGGGTGTTGGTTGTTGGTGCCTACAGCCTATGAAGAATGATCCGAGCATGAATGTTGCATGATTAGTGAAGATGGGCATGGGAGTTTTAGTTACAGCTTGCATGCAGAAGTGATTCGCTAAAGTCAATGCTAGAGTGCAGCCTTGGTCGTTGGAGATGAGGCATTGCAAATCGTGTCTACCGAGCTTGGCTTTGATTGTTTTCTACAGAGTCTAGTAGCTATTGAGTGTCATTATAGCTTGTGGTTGCAATGTAGGGAAGGAATTGATTTTGATGTTGAAGGTCGGTGTGAAATTGTTGGTCTGAGTCAAACCATTGAGGCTCTAGCACATGAGCTTTGCTTGTTGATGAGTCTGCTGCTCCTTTGTGGTAGCTCATAAGGCATGGGCTCATTGAAGTCTTTATCACGTGGTTTTGGTTGTTTGATCCAGGTAGATAGTTGTCAATGATGGAAATGTTGATGCTAGAGGAGCCGCCTTGCACCATTGAGGCTATGAGAGTTTGCCATGGGAACATGATTAGAGATTTGTGCTACCATTTGGAGCTACTATGCTATAAAGGAGAGGACTAGAGCGATGGTTGGCTTTGTAGCTATCGATTGAGTCTGCCTAGTTGCCTTAGTCACTGGCCTTAGTCCTTTAGTAGGATGGTGAGAGAGTTTGTTGTAGTGTGGCGGTGAGAGAGAGAGAGAGAGAGGAGTACACACAATATGTAAACTATGTTGTATTGAACATAAACATGAATATATACATGAGAACCCCTTAGGATTAGGCTAAGGGTTTTCCCGTAATGCCCTTAAGGTATGGTGCAATTTACACCATCCTTTACAACATTGTGAGCTAAATTTTTGAGTCCCTGAAACTGGCTTTGTTGCATTGCTCCCTTTTCGTCTTGGCTTCATACTCCCTTAACGGTGATTTGCTTGCATATAGTAGACAATGTGAGGATGATTGCACCAAACATTTGCACTAGTTTACCTATCCATGGTTTATGAGTTGGATCTGCATCCTTAGGGGCCTATAGAGTCTCCTATAGAAGACATTGTCTCTTCCATTGCATCCTTAGGGGCCTATAGAGTCTCCTATAGAAGACATTGTCTCTTCCATTGCATCCTTAGGGGCATATAGAGTCTCCTATAGAAGACATTATCTCTTCCATTTTCATCTTTGAGAATCAATGACTCTAAACTCATACATCACTAAATTCTCTCCTTAGAGTCTCATTAGAGTGACTATTCTAAATCAAAGATATTACAATGTCAAAGCTCATTGCACAAAGTAGTTTGCACTGCTGCTCCTTCCCTAGCCATTCCTGAAACATAAACTTCTTATGAACCTCTTCCCAGTCCCCTGAGTATTACTCCCACATTGCTCCTAGAATAGCATCATCTACTCAACCTCCATGCACCCTTATCCTTGAATTCAAGTAGTTCGATGGTTCCATCTCTTCCATCCTTTCTTACCTTCCTCATTCGCTTACTTCAACCTCTCCAATAGTAACTTCTCTTACTCCCTTCACCCTCTATCTCGATAAACTCTCCTCCCTCACCCACATTGACCTCAACACCAATTATCCATCGGCCTTATCCTTGACTCACTCTATAATTGCTCCTCAACCTAAACTCCACCTGTAGGATCTTACCTCTTAAACTACTTCAAAATCTTGGACAATTTCATTCCCCTATCATCCAAGATAATTTTCAAGCCAACATTGGCTACCTTTCTACATTTTAGTTCTTTCAAGTTATAGCATGCCTTCCGTGGACTCTCCCATGAGACAAGTTCTTGTTTCCATATACACATCTTTCATGGGCTTGCTCAAGAGCCAAATTCTTGTTTCCATTACCAATTGTGCCAATCTGGTATAGATGGAATTTTACTCTAGGCCCTCCAACTTTGCCAATTGATTTGCATGCATCCAATCTACCATGTTGCTATGTTTGGCAAATAGAGAGAGAGAGAGAGAGAGAGAGAGAGAGAGAGAGAGAGAGAGAGAAGGTGTATTAACGTATTCAGGAGACCTCATGGGTCTATGAAACAAGATACAAGATACATGTGACCCAAACAAGCCATTGTTGGGCTAAAGCAAAGGGCTCACTAAGGCCCTTGCTGAGTACTAAGTGCTAAAACGATAAAATGAAAATGTGGAAAAAGCTAGTACCAAATATAGTAGGAAAAAACACAAGAGCAGTCAACTGCCAAGAACCAATGTTCCAATACATCTAGAGGCTCTATATAACATGGCTCCGTGGTATTCCTTTGATGTGATGCAAAGAGCTCACGTATCTATGTCTATCAGGTTGTCTCCTGCGGTGGCGGGGGGCATCCTCTTTTGGAGCTCTGTATTCGATGGGATACATCGAGAGCAATGCCTCGTCTTTGGCGATCTCTAAGGAGGGCAAAGATAGGTCAAACCTCAATCATGCATGCTCTGGTCATCCCATGTGTTGTGTGTGGTCTCCGTATCTTTCACCCAGCCACATTGTGGCGACAGGCATTGCCATGTTGTATCAAAGCTGCCTCTCTTTGCTAGGCATCAAGATGACTCCAATGCCGGTCTTAGTAATCTCCACTTTTGCAGCTCCACAATGTCAAAATCCTTCTAAATGTCCACGAAACAAGTGTAGAGCTTCTAGCATCTCGACTTTGCCTCCTCGATGTTGGCTCTCAGGGTAAAAATATGGTCTAGTGTGGAATGTTGTCTCCGGAAGTATGCCTGCCCTAGAGCCCGCTACCCATGGTCCTTTGTATAACTGCTGATCTCCCTCTCCAATATCGATCCATAAATCTTACCCAGAGTGTGTCCAATCATGATAGTGTGGTAGTTTCCAGTATCCATAGGGTCCCTTGCCTTATGTATTAGTATAATGGTGGTAGTGCTCCAAGTAGGTGGGAATCCGTAACATACTACATGGTTGAGCAACTATGCTAGAACCGGGGCCAAGACCTCGTGTTCATGTGCAAATTGCTATGTACATAGCCCCTCATGGTCTGGTGCTCTCTGGTTGTGCAAACGAAGGAGGGCATTCCTTACGTTCTATGCAGTGAGCAAGTGACACCAAGTAGTGGGTTTGGGCATAGAGGACATATTTCGTGGCATCTGACTTGGGATATTGTATAAAGAGCATGCATATCTGTGCCAAATATCTAGGTCCATGATGGGAATGGGCCCTTTCCCTCTGATAGGTGTCCCTAGCCCCAATAGTCGGGTATCCCCCTCGAAAGGATCTCACCACCTCATCAATCCTGCGAGTGAGAAAAGTCTGCTTCTTACATGGTGTCATCTGATGTGAGATGCAATGCACCTTAGATGAGATCATGTCCTAGGGACTACTCGTGTGTGAGGTGAGCTCTCATCTCCTTACACTCATCATCATACTAGGGGTTTTGAGGCATCCTCCTAGGCCGGGCATGTGTTGGTCAAGTCATAGGGAAAGATATGATGGCAACCTCATGTACCACTAAAGCCAAAGTGGCTAAAACCTAAGCAAGGTCTACCTCCTCTCCATGTAGGGTTGGAAGCTCTCAACCTAAGTAACTCATGTAGAATGGATCGAGAGTCCGATCAAAGTGAACATGGGTCTGAGTGGGTGCATGGACGACTGTCTCTATGACTGGCCTGATGGTGGAAATACAGAATGTCAAGTATGAGTGAACTGCACCAAGTGGGGGAGGGGGTTCTGCAAAGTCATGAATTTGAGATGCAAAGGCAAGGGAGCCCATTAGGTAGTCCACTATACTTGCCCCCCCTCCATGTGGGGAACAAGTCAGTCCATTGGATGATGGCATCTCTAGACAAGTGAGTCCACCGAATGATGGCTATCTTTGGAGGCCATTGTATATGATCAGATCATATACTGCTCCAATCACAAGTAGGTACAGCCCATACCCTATCACGTGTGGAGCATCTGCTGAGTGTCTCACTATCCTGAGATCAGCTACATCTAACTCTGGTACTATGAGGGGATTAGATGCAAAGTCTAGTATTCCCACCTCGTTGTCCCTTGTGCATGCATTGAAGTCACCAAGGAAGAGGGTGCTACCCTTTCTAGAGCTCTGTGATATCATCTTGTATACTCTCATACAGGCTGTTCCCTTATGTGATAGCCTCACGTGCATAGGATGATGTATCCAGAGGAAAGTAGCACACCGCAATGAAGATCAGCCTTGCCTCTAGTATTTGAACTCTAATCCACATGTGCCATGCACGTTCCACTTTCCTAACCACTAAAAGGAGTGACCTTAGAGTTGATTTGAAGAGGACAGCCACACCCCCACAACCTTGTATTCCACTATAATTCCTCGTTAGTTCCCTCTTATGGGCAGGCTCCCATGTGTATCCTATCACGGTGGGTAGCCCTCTCTCTGGGCTCTCATGTGTCTTGGTGTGAAAGACCATATATATGTTACTGTATGTCTCCAAGAACCCTCCTGGGTCGGTGGACCAAAGGAGGCCATTACAATTCCATACTGCCATCTTTAGTTTTTTTTGCATACTCATCCCATTGTTTAGACACCATCATATGTTGTCCCCTTCTCCTACATCTCATACTTCTCTTTTTGCCCTCTCTTGAATGATAACCTTGCCATCTCTGTAAACTGCATATTTTCCCTCTTGTCTTGTAGGCATCACCAGCACCATTCCTTCCCTTCTATGCTCCTATTCTAGGAGTGTGAGGACTTCATCTAGATAGATCTTGGTCCCCTTCAGTGTTTCCCATGTACTCATGAGGGTGGATCTATTTGTGGCTGTCTGTAATTTTATAGCCAAGGGCCTCATCTCGGTGCATCTACTTTACCCACTCTCCAAGCTAATTCACAAGTGAGGTTGATTCTCATCGTATCAAAGAGGGTTTTGGCATCTGACATGGGACTATCACCTACAGGTAGACCTCTGACCAGCACATTCAAAGTATTGCTGCCCCAATGTTTTTCTTCTTCAAGTGTTTCATAGATGAGCTCCCTTTTCTTTGGTGTTGTGTCTTTCTTTAGCACATCTTTCCATGCAAGCATATCTGCCTTCCCATTCGTGATTTGTTGTATGAACTCAGCATGTTTCCCTTGCCCCTTTGCATCTTTGAGCTTTTGCATTTGTTCTTTTATGGTGTTCAGCTCCTCGTTTAATAGTGGCTAAAACTCCCCTTCCTCCTAGTGTGCACTTGCCTTTAGTTTGTTATTCTCATCTTGAAGGGCAGCCATCTGGGCTTCTATATCTCAATCTGAGAGGCCAAATGACTTAATTTTTCACCTAGAGCACAATGCATGTCCTCCAACATTTTACCTTTTTCACATGTCCATTTGGTTTTCATCTCCTCTTGCCATTTCTTCATTTCATCTTGCATTTGCGCTCGAAGGTTTGAGAGCTCGTCTCTCTCAGATTTTTGCGTAGGCATTCAATTTCAATGTCTTGTATCTTGTAGACTTCCTTGACTATTGATATGCAAGCCTTGACATTCTGGTCTTCTATCTTCTTCACCTTCGTCCAAATGAGACTATACTTCTAGTCTCTCTCCCCTCTTGTTTTTTGATTGGGTGAGCTCTCTTTTTTCCCCATATTGGCACCCTTTCTTTATCTTGTAATATTCTTGGAGTGTTTTTTTTTTCGCAAGTATAGATTCGGGGCAGATTGCATGAGTTGAGAAGGGGGGCATTGAGGTCTTGAGGGGTTGGCCACCAAGGTTAGCCTCAAGGACTAGGAGCCTCAGGCTGTCTCACAAGCAACGCACAACTATTAGGGGTCAATTGGCCCCCTATGGCGCTAGTGGCGCAATGGAGGAGCCGTGCTGCTTGGGGGCCTTGGGGCTTACACAATTGTCTCCACTACCCTAGCAGCAGGCGTGACACAGGGAGGTGGGGCTGAGAGGCCCCTTGTAATGGCTAGAGGTCTCCTATGACACCCTTGAGGCAAATGAGGCTCCTGCTCTACAGCAAGGGGTGGAGGCGCACGCAGCAAGGGTGGCACTGGGGTGGGTAGGGAGCAACGAACCGCATAGGTGGAGGTGACGAGCCAGGGCGATGGAGGTAGAGAGCGGGTGGAGGCCGAGAGCAAAGACGGGTGGAGGAAGAGAGCAACTAGCCAGCATGGAGGAGCTAGCAAAGACAACTACAAGAATGTGAGATGAGAGAGAGAGAGAGAGAGAGAGAGAGAGAGGAGCTAGCAGCGACAAGTACAAGAATGTGAGATGGTGGTGATCATTACAAAGACAATTAGAGTGGGGGCATGTTTTTGGAAATTTTATAATTTTCAAAAGATGGTTATGTGTTCAACATTGGGTCGATATGGCATGCTTTGCATGCTTTGAAGAGAGCCTCGTACGAAGACGCTATCACTACTCTCGTTGTGCAACTTCAGCGCTACCACGTTTCGGGTCAAAGCTGGAAGGATCCTTTACAGTTCATGCTCGTCTCTGATTTTTTTTTTTGGGTGATTTTTTATGATAGCTGTGATGTGACATTCCCTGGAGCCCCATTTAACACTGTCAAAGCTTCTGGGGCGCTTCTTCATCCAGATTCCTCCATGGCTTCCCCACTCTCAAACTATGCGCTTGCTTGCTTGAATTTTGCGACAACGAACGCTCCCGTCGAGCCTAATAATCCATCTTCTATCCCAGATCAATACATCTGGCCTGAATCCTTACGACCCAAACGAGGTCCTGGCGACAGCGCCCAAAACGAACTTCAAGTTCCGGTCATAGATCTGGCTCGTCTGGAAGGAGACGACGAGCGAGGTACGATAATTGAGGAAATCGGACGTGCGTGCCAGGAGTGGGGTTTTTTCCAGGTCAGTTTCTGCTCCCACATTGCATCTATATTGCTCTCTCGGTCAGATCATGTCTTTAATCGCGACAATTATCTTGTGCGCAGATTGTGAACCACGGGGTTTCTTCGGATCTGATGAAAGGGGCTCTGGACGTCGCTCTTCGGTTCTTTAAGCAGTCGATTGAGGAAAAACTCAAATACAGCACTGCGGATATAAACAGCCAGTTCATCAGTTATGGAACAAGTTTTAACCCTGCAGTGGATCCAGTACTTTCCTGGAGGGAGTTTCTTAGGCATCACGCGAACCCCATAGAAAAGTATCTTGACCTCTGGCCCGATAAACCCACAGATTACAGGTGCTACTTCGTCTTCGTCAGAGCTCAACGATAGCGTGCTTGTGGAGATGTGCTTAACCTTAGGTGAGTCTTGAAAGTCAATGATTTAAGAAATATGTTTTGATCTTGTTTGCGCAGGGAGGTGATGTCAGGGTATTGTGAGGAGGTCCGTTTATTGGCATTGCGACTTCAGTCTGCCATATCCGAAAGCCTAGGTGTCCGCCCCGATTTCGTAGCCAAGGCCTTTGAGAATCCTAACTCGACGCAACTTTTAGTCGCGAATCATTACCCTCCCTGTGCAAACCCAGATATGGCTCTCGGATTTGCACCGCATTCAGATGCCACTGGGATAACGATTCTGCTGCAGCAGGATGATGTGTGTGGGCTTCAGATAAAGCACAACGGGGAGTGGGTCGATGCCAACCCCATCGAGGGTGCACTGGTAATCAATATGGGGGACCAAATGGAGGTGAGATATGCCGGATGCTCTGCATGTGTCGTTGCAACTCAACTGCAGGAAAGTGAACGTATTTATGCTCTGATCTCTGCGTTGTTAGTAACAAATCATGGGTGATGCACAGGTGTTGACCAACGGACGATACAAGAGTGTGGAGCATCGAGCTTTGGTGAATGGGTCGAGGGCTCGCACCTCCATTGCCACAGCTTGGGGCCCCTCGTTGCAGACTATCATAGGCCCTGCAACGGAATTTCTCGATGGAAATCAACCCCCAAAGTATGAAGCCACTATGTTCTTGGACTACCTTAAGGCACTTTATGCTATGGGAGCGCATGGTAAAGCCATGATGAAGTCGAGAATGATAGTCCAAGGAAAAGAAAGTTAGCTTTTGATGTAGATACTAGTGTCATTTTCATCCCTACCATGTTTAGCATCTCAACACCAAAGGCCCATCTAGATGTTCAACCTGAAATGTTGTTATTTACATTGGTAAAAAATGGACTAGCTAAAAGCCCACTTAAATGTTTAACTGGAAATGTTGTCATTTACAAGCATCAAATAACTGGTTATTATATCATCATGAGCCTAACTTTAAAGAAATTAGTTAAATTTCATGTACTCATAAGCACACATGCATCATTTATGCATTGTAGGGTCTCTAGTCCAGAGACCCAATCAAAGGGGCTTAGCATCTCCCTTGAACTCACCCCGTTTCCATGGATGCACAATATAGATACACAAGCACACAAATAGAAGACAAACACATGCATCTATATATGTCTGTAGCATACACATGCAAAACATGAGGTCTTACCATTAGGTTGTTTGGAAGAATGATATTTAGTTTTTTATCTTATACTTCCATTGGTTTGAAGCCATTCAAAAATCTCCTTGAAGGGGGATAATGGATATGGGCACGCGATGATATTTATTTCGGCTTCTTATGGCACATTTGACTTATGTAGTATTTAGTAATGTTTGTGGTATTCTCTTTTTAGATATTGGTAGAATCTTGGTGAAGCTAATTCCGAAATTAGAGATTTCTATATCACCCTTTGAAAAAACTTCTTGAAGTTTTCCTTAAGGGGTTATGTTAAAATATCAATTCGAAAATTTATGGTGTATAAGGTTACATTATATATCATATAGAATGCACTTGGTGCATGGATTTGAGTAAATCAACTATGAAGAGAATGCAATGTAAAAAGAGTGAATTAAACTTGAACCCTGGAGGTTGGGAGTGATGAGTGAGCTAGCACATGTATGAGGTTTCCCCATCGATCCAGGATGGTTGGGCTCTTGCCCCAAGATCCAGGTTAGTGAAGCGTCTACATGTGGATTCAAAGGACGTGGAGATAATGAGTGACTTGGGTGAAGGTGCATGATCGTAGGGTATTGAGGGAGTTCCACGTAATGATGCTTGGGACAAAGTGCCCTTGGGAAGTGAATCGGAGATGAATGCCTTAGGGTCTGTTTCCCCTTCCTATGCAGTAACGATCTCACAAAAGATGCTAGTACTATCGTGTCCACCTCTTGGTGTTAAGAAGGCATGGATCCTTTGGGAATGGGCTTAGAAGATCATGGGTTTTGTTGATGCTAGAGTTGTTGAAGGAGTGGTCTACACCCAGGTGGTTAGACTCAGGCCGTTTTTGGACTCCTGTTTCATCCATTGCAATTTTGGGCACTTTGCAAGAAACTGTCCAATGAAGGAGCAGAATACCCAGTTGACAAGAGGCCATACGGATGGAAGTGATCAGAGTGGCTCTACAGAGTGTCATGATGTTGAGTATCGATGAAGGAGTGGAAGATGGGAGAAAGGGTGCGCATGCAGTTCCTCGGCAAAAAGTTTGGAGTGCATGTGACTTACAAAGAACCCCCTCTTGGTTAGGGTTCTACAGACCAAGCGCCGGAGCAGGTGAAGTTGCATGGATTGGTTGAAGATATTTCATGGAAGGTTGTTGGGAAGAAAGGTTAACCCATCAAGGCTAAGAGAGTGGGTTCTCAAGAGACAGACACTTCTGCAGCAAAAGCTCTAGATCCCTTAAAAGGGAGTGCACTTTTGTTAAGCATGGTGTAGATGCTCCCACAGTTCCAGATGGTCAAAGACGAGCTCAAGATGTGGAAACCCCTCCTTGCCTGTGCCAGAGCAGGTGAAGTTGCATGGATTGGTTGAAGATATTTCATGGAAGGCTATTGGGAAGAAAGGTAAACCCATCAAGGCTAAGAGAGTGGGTTCTCAAGAGACAGACACTTCTGCAGCAAAAGCTCTAGATCCCTCAAAAGGGAGTGCACTTTTGTTAAGCATGGTGGAGATGCTCCCACAGTTCCAAATGGTCAAAGACGGGCTCAAGATGTTGTGGAAACCCCTCCCTCCCTGCATGCAGCCTTTGAAGTGGTGGCTTGAGCCGATGAAGAGATCCATGATGTTAAATTTAAGAAGCGGCCTTCCAAGGATTTGGATATTGCTCGTGAACTTTTGTGGAGGTGGGTCAATCTAATGGTGTGGACTCTTCTCGTTTGGCTCCTAACGCATCAAGGATGTGGCCCAATCGCTTGGGAAAGGTGTTAAGGAGAATTGTTTATTCAGAGATGCGTCCAAATCTAAGCCAGATCGGTAATGTCCCTAGGGGTAGTGGAGCGAGAGGTTCTAAGTTTGGGTTCTGATGTGGAACTTATGGGAGTGTTGTGGTTGCGAAAAACTATTGGGCTATTTTTGTGTGGTTTAGAAGATTAATTCTCTCGTCATTGCTTTCTAGGCATGTAAATGTGAATGTACCTTTGGTTTGTGTTTCGATTGATAGGATACTCTATGTTTGTCAATTGTCTGAGTCAAGGGAGTTGTGGTGTTGCAGTCTTGGTTAGGGGTGATGCTTGAGGTATGGAGCTGTTGAGGGACACTGAAGGTCATCTGCTTATGATTGATGTTTGTGTATATGGTTTTAGATTTAATGTTCTGGGGGTTTATGCCCTAATGGTTCTTAGGAGATTGGGGGTGGAGTTCAAAGCTACTAGGAATATTGATCAAATTTATTCTTCTACTAATGGATGGGGATGTGGCCTCCTATGAGATGTGGGTTAGTTATGGATACATCAATTTTTTATCATGTTCCCATCTTTGGTGATTTTCCCTTCCTCATCAGATTGAAAGATCTTATGATATTCCATTTAAGTTTGATACTGTTGTGTTAGGTTTGAGAGGCTTTAAAGAAGAGATTGCATTTTCTTGGCAGCATCTTGCAACTGATATCCAAGATGCATGTTGCGGGTGGGATGAGGGTGTTAGAACCATTGTCATGGTTGCTCCTCGTGCATGGTAGAAAGAGCTCTATACTCGATAGAAGTCTTTTGATAGTAGCACTCTTGTTTGATTAGGGAAGCTCTTTTGCAAGCTATTAGATCGGGATGCCCCTAAGGATTAGATGCTCACTAGGATGCTAGTTGAGATGGAGAATGCTTTGAAGGGTTGGGAAATGGAGAAGACTTTCAGGGACAAACAACAGAGTCGTTTTCTAGGCTTGGAAACAAAAGCACACTAGGGACACTATAGATAAGGTACATGATGCTTTAGGGAGGTTGGTTACTAATATTTGGGAGATTGTAGAGGTGTTCAATAGGGAACTGGCAGCCATTGTGGGGGAGCTAACTTGTTCTGATGAGGTCTGCTTGAATAGACCAGCAAATCCCTATAAGTTCTCCACCCTCATGTTACTATAGTTTAGAGGGTTGGTTTGGCACAAGCATCTACCAAGGAAGAGCTTAATCTTGCACAAGATGACCTTGATTTGGAGAAAGTTTCCTAGCCCAGATAGTCTTACAAAGGAATTCTACGTGGAATTTTGGGACTTGTTAAAAGTTGACTTTGTTGCTATAGCCAATCATGCGGGGGATAGTGGAGTTTTATCTAAGGATGTCAATGCTGGCCTGGTCAATATATTTCCAAAGAGACATAATCGGATCCAAGTCGGTCATCACTGGAGGCCTTTACGATTCTCAATACGTCATACACGATTATTGCAAGGCCCTAACTCGCCGTATCAAGGAGATTTGTATGGATGTTGTGGATTGAGAGTAGATTGGCTTTATTAAAGGGAGGAAAATATTTGAGAACATTCTTAATGTGTGAAATTTTTTGGATTATTCGCATGCCATGGGATAGAGATATGTTATGTTCGGGTTTGACTTTAATAAAGAGTATGACAGAATCTAATGGGATTTCATAGCTCTTGTTTTGGAGCAGCTAGTGTTGGGGAACTTAGAGTTTTTTCATCTAGTGCAGATGCTCTTTGGGAATGCTTCCACCATTCTATGTCTCAATGGTGGGATTGTGGGTAGGTTCTCCCTCTATAAGTCCATTCATCAAGGATGTCCATTGGCCCTGTTACTCTGGTATTGGGGCATTGGTCAAGGGTGTCCTTTGGTCCCATTACTCTTTGCGTTATGCAATATTTCTTTGTCAATAGGGGGCTTGAGAATGTCTCTTGTTTGGTATTTGGATGCCCTCTATTCAATATCTTTGTCTATACATCTTTGTTAATGGTTCAATTGCTTCTCTTGAGGAGGATCCTATCAAGGTGCATCATCTATTTGATGTCATGAATGCTTATTGTGATGTGTCAGGGTCTCTATGTAGTTGGGCTAAGACTTTTGGGCTTCTAACTCAATGGATGTAGTAGCTAAGCTGTGGTGATGCCTTACAATTAATTGGGTGGGTTGGGGCATGGTCTTTAGATATTGTGGGGCCTCGCTCAATCTGGGTGTTGGTCTTAAACAATGTTTTCAATGGTTCATGTGTAAGTTCAGGGGGAAATTCAGAGGGTGGCATGGTTGGCGTCTTAACTAGAGTGCAGGGACGATTGTTATTCAACATATTTTATTAGCTGCCTCAACTTACATTGCTTCAATTTTGCAATTTAGAAGGAAGTGGAATGGATCCTTTGTAAATTTCTTTGGGTTAAGGAGGATAGAAGGAAGATGCATTATATTGTTTGGGATGTGTTGAAAGTACCTAAATTTGGATTGATCTTTGGGCTCACCGAGGGTATTGTTGGGGCAGGTTTTGGATCCCATCCCACCGAATTGTCTCTAATGTGGTCCCTTCTACTCTTTAGAGAGCCATGTGATGGCGCATTAGGAAAAAATGGAGCTCATTTTAGGGGCCTATAAGAAACTCATGATTTTTCATTTTCTTGGCTCAAATTAAAAATTTCTAGAGGGAGAAGCACAAATTTATACAATCTGGCATTCAATCGGAGATATAAATTGTGAAATAGATAAATTGGCATTTTGAATTCCCTCCTCCAACTTTGTTCAGTGTCATAAATGCTCCATCTTCCTAATCGAAATGGATTTCTACTATTTTGGTGTGGAATTTGGTAGTTTTGGAAGCACCATTGTGAATGAAGTAGGTGAAAACCCCCAAAACAACTTTTGAATCACTAAATTTGGCTTCTCAGAGGGGTAATAATGGCCAAAATAGGTGCGACACATGAATGTGGATAAGAAAGTGATTTGGGGACTTGGCGCTAGGCCAAGTGTCCAAATCGCTATCTTAAGCACATTCCTATTTAGCACATATTTTGGTTATTTTGACCCCTCTGGGATGTAGCAAGTTTTTTTTTTGGGAAAAAAAAGTAGTTTTTTATATTATGTCTCAAGAGACTGATAATCACATAAAGTTCCAATCACAACTGGTTCCACCAGTACATCTGAGAAACCAAAATAGGAAAAGGGAGAGCAAGTGAAGACCATACATCAGTTATAGACTGAGGGTCTATTGGTTTTGCTTTGAAGTTCTGCTAGTGTGTAACATTTATGACATACTAAAAAACAAGAGTGGGAGCTTTAAAGTGTCAGTGTGTCAAGCGTCTCTAGAGAGAGAAAGTCTTTTTTTTGTTTTAAGCATTTCCAACATAACATTGGCCTCTATCTCATTGGTGTATCTCTATTTTTTGTCTAACCTTAAAACTCCCTTAAAGGCCCGAAGATGAGCTCTGCTTTTTCCTAATGTAGGAGGTGACGTAGTACTTAGTCACACAACTGTTATAGTGCTATATAGAGCACATAGTACAATGCCTAATGTAGTGGAGAAATATAATGGGAAATGGGGATCACGTAGATGCCCTTGTTGGTGTTTCAAACTTGTAGGGATGTGTGGAAAATATGACACGGCGAGTAAGAGAAAGTATCTAGAATGGAAAATTTTGTTTGCTTGCCTACTTGTTTGGGGATCCCTTGCATGCACGGTGAATGTTAATATGATCTGCCTGTTCAGTAAGAGGGTTGTGGAGTCTATTCGACATTTTTTTTGGATTTGTGTTGAGGTGTGATGGGTCTAGAAGATGGTTGTGTTGGCTATTGAATGTGATGGCCTGTTGCATGATTTCCCTTTCCCGTTGTCATGGAGGGTAGCCTTGTTAGGGGAGATCGTAGATTGTGGTACAATTTGGTCGGATAGGAAGCCTTTGGGCAGCTCTATTTTGTGTTGAGTGTGAGTCACTTGTTGACTATGGTCTAGATTTCCTTAATGGCATGGGTCAGGGGTGGATAGTCCCTAGTAATTGACCACTTTTTTGTCCTCTATTTTTATAATACAAGCTAGATTCTTTGTGTGAGAAAAAGTAGTGAATTATTGGGTTTTAGAAGGATTCACAATGTATTTTGAGTCCATATTTCAAGGCAACATTATTATTGGGAATAGAAGCCTTTATTGATGGCCGCTACACTCTATTGTGAGACCCAAGGAGGCCTACATAAGAGAGACTCTAAGTAGCAAGAAAATCAATCTAAGTTTTGTATTGCTTGTTTGGATTCATTTTTTCTCATCACCTATGAACATTGTTCCCACAATAGCCATTCCTTACCTTGGTCCCTTTCCTTTGATCATTTAAGCCTTTAGGGTTTAATAATTTGCATGCTCAATTGTATGCATGTTAAGGTAGTACAAATAGTTGTGCATGTCAAAGGGGCACGTGACTTGTCATGGGTATAAAAAATGCAAGCCAGTACACCATCCATGAATAATAGCTGGATGATAGCTATCTTTATGTAAGTACTCTAGTTAGTGGCTCAGTTAGTATGCCACCTAGGTTAGTTGAGTTTGGTTTGAGACCCACATATAGGGTTCATCTATTCCTTTTGTACTTATAAGAGAGAGAGTTCTTTTGGCTTTCATAACTAAGAAGAGGAAAACTATTTTCAGCCTCCACCTTTGTGTGTATTCCCCCATTGTATATGTGAGAAAGCTACAAGTGAGACTCCTTACTTCTCTCCCACTCTCTTCACATGGTATTAGAGCTTGGTTTGTGGTAAGGAGCTCAAGAAAGCAAACCAAGTTCACGGTGTCTTGGTAAGAGGATCAATGTTGCTTTCCTTTTTCGAGTTTAGGAGCAAATCTCTATAGGTAGCACAGCCGGAAAGTGTAAGAGTGCACTGTCTCAAATTGGGATGCCCTTTGCGGTGCAACGAGAGGGCAATATATGCTATGGAAAAAGGCAAAGCACTTGGTGACATTATTTTTTTGATTCGAGGCGGTTTCGGGGCCTATTTTGGTGGTGGAAGTTTTTTGCAAGCACTCTGAAAAGTGCCCTGTTTTTGCTATGCGACCACTGTTCTGTAGGTCGGTGAAAAGTTGCCACATAAATTGCATCGTACGCCTATGCGCAAAGATATTGGGAGTGACAGAATCATTCTTATTGCCTGTTGATGCAAAAGGAAGCGATTGTGTGGTCAAATACCACTTTCGCCAGTTTTGCAGATTTGTCCTAGTGAGGCAAAAGTTGTGTTTTCTGCAGTGACAAAATATTTTTGCAGTGTTCTGAAATGGCATCTGATGCTTTTTCATAGTCACTGAAAAGCTTGACAAGAACAACTTCCCAGCATGGAAGTTTAGAATGACGAATTTTCTTAAGGAAAAAGGCTATTGGGAGTTCATTACTGGAGAACCAGTTATTCCTAATGTTCCCAATCAATAGGAGTTGCAAGCATTTAAAGGCTGGCATGAGAGATCCAGAAAAGTTATGTACTATCTGTCTATTAGTATTTTAGATTCTATAATTGTGCATATTCAAGATGCAAGCACGCCGAAGGAGGCATGGGATACTTTGACAAAAATGTATAGCACAAATATGCAGGCCAGGAAAATGCAGCTAAAGCAGGAGTTGCATAATGTGCAGAGGGAAAATATGAGCATCAATGACTACCAAATGAAGGTGAAGAAGATTGCAGATGCACTTGCTTCCATTGAGTCACCAGTGGAAGATGATGATTTAGTTTCTGTGACCTTGAATGGTCTAGGAAAGGACTATGCACAGTTTCGAACATCCATTGCCGTCCATGAGAATTTTCCTGACTTTGGGAAGTTGCTTGCTCTTCTGATTTCTGAAGAGCAGAGAAATGGTGGTGCATCTTCTTCAGGAGGAACTTCAAAAGAAGCTGTCTACTCAAATGCTGGAAGAGATAGAGGCAGAGGTAGAGCAGGCCGATCTGGAGGCCATGGCAAAAATCAGAATATGTAGCAAAATCAAGAAAACCAATCCTATGGAGGAGGACGTGGTAACCTTAGAGGTAGGGGGAGCCAAAGAGGTCATGGTGGATGGCAGAGAGGCCAAAATGCAAACAGCAATGTTGAATGCTACTACTGTGGTAAATGGGTCATATGGCTAAAAATTGCTATAAAAAGCAGAATGACATCATGAATGGAAAATTGCAGCAACGCAATTATGCATCCTCTAGTAGACTGGGTGAGGATAGAAATGAGCATTTGTTTATGGTGCAGCACATGACCAATTCTATGAAAAGTGCAAAAGAAGGCAATGATGTGTGGTATGTTGACCCAGGTGCATCAAACCACATGATAGGTCATGCAAAATGGATGCAGGATGCAAGGAAAATGGAAAGACCATGATTTGTGGAGACTGGTAATGATATTGCACATCCTATTGTGTAGATTGGTAAAGTTCCTTTGTTTATGTAGGATGGGAAAAAGAAATACCCGTCTGATGTATTTCATGTCCCTAATATCACCAAGAACCTAGTTTTTGTTGGTCAAATGGTTGAGTAGGGCTTGCAGGTCAGATTGAATCCTCATGGATGCTTTGTAAAATAAAGGTCACTTGATAGCAAAAGGAAAGAATAAGGGCAGGATGCAGATATTGATATTTGGCAGAAATGCATTGGTCATGTTAATGTACAGCAACTTAAATTAATGCAAGCCCAAAATATTGTTGCAGGATTGCCTAAGTTTAAGGTTGTAGAAACGCATAAGGTATGTGAAGTCTGTCAATTTGGAAAATAGGCAAGAAAACCATTTCCTAGACATGTTCAAGAGAGTAAGAGGGCATTGTAATTAATCCACTCTGATGTGTGGACTCCTAAAGCTGCATCTATTGGAGGTTGTCATTATTTTTTCACTTTTATTAATGACTATAGTAGAAAAGTTTGGGTGTATTTTATGAAAAAGAAAAGTGGTGTTTGGGCATTTCAAAGCTTTTAAAGCTATGGTTGAAAAAGAAATAGGCCTGCAAATAAAATGCCTAAGGTCAGACGGAGGGGGAGAGTACCTCTCAAATGAGTTTGCAAGGATCTTGCAGGAGCATGGGATAAAGCAGCAATATTCATGTAGTCATACCCCACAGCAAAATGGACTTGCAGAAAGAAAAAACAGGCATATTGGAGAGGTATCTCGTGCCATGCTCAATGAAAAAGACTTGCCAGATTATTATTGGGGTGAAGTAGTTGCTACAGTAGTCTACATAATGAACAAGACTCCCACTACACTAATACATGGCATGACACCAGAGGAGAGGTATACTGGTAGGAAACCAGATATTTCTCATTTGAAAGTTTTTGGTTGCATTGCCTATGTTCATGTGCCAGATGAGTTGAGATCCAAGTTGGATCCAAAAGCTAAGAAGTGCATCTTTATTGGTTATTATCTGTAGCAGAAAGGGTATAGATGCTATAACCCTTCTACTTGTCAGTTTTTTATGAGATGAGCACGTGGTATAAACCAGTAAATGTGATTTACGATGTAGATGCACAAAATGGTAATGCTGCATAGAATTCACAGCAGCAATCACAAAATATTAGTGGACCTGTACTGTCCTCTAGTAGTGGTTCACATACTTCACCATGGATAGGCAGATTGAGATCAGGAGAATCTCCTCAAAGTAATGCAGATAGTGGTATGCAAGTATCACGAAAGGGAAAAGAGAAAGTAGATCAGCCCATGGTTGATGTGAATGCAGGTCATTCTTATGTAGATGGTGAATCTAGTGGCTCAGAATAGAGCCTTGATAATGAGTTGGGTATTCCTTCTATTGTTACACGTGGAGTAAGAAAGACAAGGGATGTTTTGAGAGCACTTGGTAGTGAGCCTATTTTGCGTAGGTCTACCAGAGCTAAGTATCCTTTGGATAGGCTGAAATATGATGGATTTATAGCCATTCACTATGCCTATATGGTCAAAGTAATACAAGAACCAGAACCCACTTCTTTTGAGTAAGCCATGGGAAAAGAAAAACAGAAGAAAGCCACGGATGAAGAAATGGATGCCTTGGAAGCAAATGCTACATGGGAATCGGTGCCTTTTCCTAAAGACAAGAATGCAATTGGCTGCAAGTGGGTTTATAAGGTGAAGCACAATGCAAATGGTACTGTGAGCAGATATAAGGCAAGATTAGTTGTCAAGGGGTATGCACAGACATATGGCATTGATTATGAAGAAACATTCAGTCCAGTTGCAAGGATGGAAACCTTAAGAGCAGTCATTGCTATGGCTGCATCAAAGGGATGGTCTTTACATTAGATGGATGTAAAGAATGCCTTCTTCCATGGTGATTCACAAGAAGAGGTCTATATGGAGTAGCCACCAGGTTATGTGCATGCTATTCATCCTGAGTTTGTTTGCAGGTTGAAGAAAGCCTTGTATGGCTTGAAGCAAGCACCCAAAGCATGGTCTAACAAGATAGGACAGTATCTTGTTACTATTGGCTTTTAGATTTCCAAGGCAAATTTCTCACTTTATGTGAGAAAAACAGAGAAAGGCATTATGCTACTTGTCATTTATGTTGATGATAGTGATGAAGATATCCTTCATGTGAAAATGCTATTGAAGTAGAAGTTTGAGATGAAGGATTTGGGAAAGCTACGTTAATCCTTGGGCATTGAGGTGATTAGATCCACAAGTGGGATATGGCTTTTGCAAAGGCAGTATGGATTGGACATGCTGTCCAAATATGGAATGACAGGTTGTAAGCCTATGTCAGTTCCTTTAGAGCAGAATGTGAAGTTGAGCATAGATGCAAGTGAACTTCTATAAGACCCTACTATGTACAGACGCATAGCAGGAAGTTTGATTTATATGACTATTACCACGCCAGATTTGAGCTATGATGTTGGGTTGGTAAGTCAGTTTAGGCAGGCTCCAAGGAAACCGCATTTGGATGTGGCTAGATGCATACTGAGGTATGTGAAGTCCACATTGCAGTATGGACTACTTTATGAGACTGGGGTTCAGATATAATTGCATGGATACACTGATGCTAATTGGGCTGGTAGTATTTCTGATAGACGATCTACCAGTGGATATGTGTTCTCTTTTGGGAGTGCTGCAGTCACTTGGAGCAGCAAGAAATAGCCTACAGTTGCCTTGTCGAGCACAGAGGTGGAGTACAGGGGTGCAGCAATGGCTGCATGTGAGGCAGCTTGGTTGCATAAGCTACTTTATGATATGCATCAGTCTACAGATGGGCCTATCATTTATTGTGACAACATGAGCAGTATACACTTGGCAAATAACCCATTCTATCATGCTAGAACAAAGCACATTAAGGTGCATTATCACTATGTGCAGGAGAAGATTCTAGTAGGTTTTATTGATCTGGTTTATGTCAGCACAGAGGATCAGGTAGCTGACATATTCATGAAGGCATTGGGCATAGAGAAGCTATGCAAGTTCAAAGACCTGCTTGGTGTGCAGGAATTGGGATTGAGCTCAAGGGGGAGTGTGGAGATATCGAGCTCCACTCATAATATGCCAGGCTGACCATTGTGCATTTATGTCATTGACTTGTTAGCTACAGATGCAGTTGGTACACCGTCCATGAATAATAGCTGGATGACAGCTATCTTTATGTACTCTAGTTAGTGGCTCAGTTAGTATGTCGCCTAGGTTAGCTAAGTTTTATTTGAGACCCACATATAGAGTTCATCTATTCCTTTTGTACTAAGAGAGAGAGTTCTTTTGGCTTTTACAACTAAGAAGAGGAAAACTATTTTTAGCCTCCACCTTTGTGTGTATTCCCCCATTGTGTATGTGAGAAAGCAGCAAGTGAGACTCCTTACTTCTCTCCCATGCTCTTCACATGGAAATCATTTGGAAAGATGGCTAACCTACCTCGGACATGATGGAAAGTGACCATCTCTGGTGTTTCACAGAGATGATGCAAAAATGCTTGCTAGAGCTCCAGGGGTTCGTCAGCATGTATTTGATATTTTAAGTGCACTAGTTCACACTATTCATTACATGCACCAACACAATGTCCTACATAATGATTTGCATGCGCAAAACATTATGCTACACTTCTTGGAGTCAACCGAGGAGGTGTATCTGGGCATTTGTGATTGGGGAATGATGACCCCATGCAGCACTAGAAAGCACTATCCGGCATTACTCATTGCTTCTCCCTAGGTGCAAAGTGCACAAATTCTTTAACTTGTCGTATTGCTTCTGACATCTTCCAATACACTTTACCCATAACAAAGACATCAACGTCAGCCATTCTCAATACTGTTACAAATGGCTCTACACCTTCTTTTATTCTTTTGACATTTTTCCAAAATAGAGATGATTGTACAAGATGCACACATTTAGAGCCTGGTATTGTGTACTGCTTCTTTTTCTCAAGCCAATTCACCCATCGTGTATCAGCAATAGTCTCGACTAAAGCTTGACATACTTCCAACAATCTAGCAAGAACTAGAAAAGAAGTGGTAAATCTAGTTTCACAAAATTGCTTGAGTTGCTTCATAGAGTGCTCTCTGAATATTGCATGCAAGTACTGTATTGATGACTCTTTATAAAACTTACTACGGCGTTAGCATCTTATAGTACTGGTTGCACAAATCGCAATTGTCCCCAATATCCTTCAACAATAAGTTGAGAGTATGAGCACCACATGGCACCCATATTAGAGTGGGAATACTTTGCCATGACCATCTCACCCACGGCCTTGTAATTTGATGCATTATCTATTACTAATGTAGTAACATTCTCACTACCACCAACTTTACGAATTGCTCTTTCGTATATTTTTACTATATATGCTAAAGTTTTTTCTTTTAGAGACGTATCAATACTCTCCAAAAACATAGTTCCCTTGGGAGTAATGCACATTACATTTATCAAGGGTTTGGCGTGCTTGCTAGTCCATCCATCAAAAGCAAGAGTGCACCCATATGTAGGAATAAAGTCCAATATCTTTTTTTTCAAGCAATCCGCCACAGTTTGTTTGACTTTATCAAGATGATCCATATGCATTTTATTATAATCTGGCAAAATAAATCTTGGTCTAGCACATGATTTCAAGGCATTACGAAACGTGTCATCTCTCATGACATTGAATGGTGTACCATTTTGCTCTTCATGCACTTGTTGTGTCGAAGAAATCCATCCTCCATAGAAGATTGTGCTCCCTTTTTTCTCTTCTTTACCTAACAGGCATTAGTCGCATCAAAACTCACCTACAACCCGTTTGCTAGCATATATACATCACCTTCATGTATGGATACACTCCTCACATTTATTGGTGCTTCTCCTTCAACCGTCTCATCAACCTCAGCGCTCACATCTTGTTGATTTGAACAATTTCTTATTAGTCGGATTAAGCACTTTCTTCACTTTCTCTAAATACAATTTGCATAACAAAAGAACATTAGATAAAGTGCATGTGTAAGCTCCAATGTCACTGCCTATTTCGAGAAAATGTTGCTTGATGCGAGTAGAACTGCCTGTGAACTTGAGTCCATAATATTTACACTGCAAGAAAGAAATCGAGGCATGTACTTTTCATATCTCCGTCATGTATGACCAAATCTTGCCGCACACCATGCTTTTGAAGTTGCCAAAAAAAAAAAGCAAAAAAAACTAATTTGAGTATACAATAGAAACATACATAGAAACATACTACAATATACATTTTATAAAAAACAACACATATCCTTTGAAAAACACGTTCAAGCATGCAATATATTAATTGTCATTCAATCACGCTCTTTTAAAAGAATATAAAATATTCATTTAAAAGAAACTATAAGAATAAGTAATAAAAATTAAGACATTGATTCATTTCTATTGAAAGAATATACTCAAATTGAAAATTATTCATTCACATTCTATTGAAAGAATATTATATATTCATTCCAAAGAAAGTGTAAGAATTGAGTAATAAAAAGAGATATGGATTCATTTTTTTTCAAAGAATACACTCAAATTGAAAATTATTCATTCACATTCTATTGAAAGAATTTTAAATATTCATTCAAAAGAAAGTGTAAGAATGAGACAACTCTTCTAATGACTTTTAAAACTTTCAATTCATACACTTTAAAACTCTTTGTATTCTTTCACATTCTATTGAAAGAATATTAAATATTCATTCAAAGAAAGTGTGAGAATACGAACACAAAATAAAATCATATTTCTCACAAGAGATCTAGGGAACTCAACGAGGAGATCCTAGAACTCCCACATACAAAAATTCTAATAAGAGATCTAGGGAACTCAACAAGGAGATCCTAGAACTTCCACAAAAAATTTTCATAATTTCATAGGCATGAAAACAAGCCCATTTCTCACAAGAGATCTAAGGAACTCAATAAGGAGACCCTAGAACTCTCACGTACGAAAATCCTCACAAGAGATCTAAGAAACTCAACAAGGAGATCCTAGAAGTCCCATAAACAAATTGCATAGTTTCATAGATACAAAAACAAGCCCATTTCGCACAAGAGATCTAAGGAAATCAACAAAGAGATCCTAGAACTCCACAGACAAAACTCCTCACAAGAGATCTAAGGAACTCAACAACAAGATCCTAGAACTCCCACAACCAAATTTCATAATTTCATTGAGCCCATTTCTCACAAGAGATCTAAGGAACTCACCAAGGAGATCCTAGAACTCCCACGCAAGAAAAATTATCTACATGAGATCTAAGAAACTCAATAAGGAGATCTTAGAACTCCCACAAACAAATTTCATAGACACAAAAACAAGCACATTTCTCACAAGAGATCTAAGGAACTCAACAAGGAGATCCTCAAACTCTCACAAATAAGTTTATCTCACAAGAGATCGAAGGAACTCAACAAGGAGATCCTCCCATAAACAAATTTCAAACACATAAATATCTAAAATATTTTTATCATAAAAGATCAAAGGAACTCAATAAAGAGAACCTAGAACTCCCACAAACAAAAGAACAAAGACCAAAACCAAAAACCTCACAAGAGATCTCAATGGCTTTGACAGAGGTTGTGCTAGAAGAGGCTGGATTGAACTCTCCAAAGTTGAAGAGACCTATGACTGAACCCTTGACAACAAGAAGAAAGAGGGGTTCAGGATTACCTACTGAGGAGCATGAACTAGACAGTCATCATCCCGAGTACATCATAGTGACAACAAATAGAGTGCTTGGTAAAAGAGGAAAGCCAAATATAGCAAGCCATTTAGGTCAACCAATTTGTAAAGAGACAGATGTGCATGTTGCCAATTGGGCAATACAGAGAACTAATCCACACAGTGTTGTCACATGCTTTAGGTACATGAAAGATATGCGAAGGAGGTGTGGGGTGTTGATTAATGCACAGGGTAGAGGGGCTGAACATGGAGTGCCTGCACCATGCTTTAAAGGTAGAAGACAACATCCAAATAGAATCACAGAGCAATTTATCGGGTTTTGCAATACAACGGTGACCCATACTTGGAACGTGGACCGATCTATTCAAGGTGTGCTAGGGAATTCACTTGGTGTGTGGAAGGTTGCTGAGGGAAACTCTCTAAGTATTGAAAGAGAGCTGAATTGATAAAAGTAGGCTTTGTCCTTGAGGATGTTGGGCAAGGTGATCCAGTGCAACAAGGCAACACAGTAAGCCATGCACATCCATGTCATCGTGATGGAAAGATTGTGAGATGGAGATCTAAATTGAGTAAGAAATTCAATGTGCAAGTTCTTCTGCTTGGGCTCTCTGCACCTTGCTTGCTTGCATATCCAATGTCTAAGAATGGTTTAATTGATTGCAATAACCAAGAAATCTAGCATGTCCATTGCCAACAAACCAAACAACATCATGCACTATATGAAAACGAGGACTCTTTTGGGTGGTAGGGTCTAAAGGATACAAGTTTCCATCCACCCAAAGGTCAAGATGCTTCTTCCCTTGCAATCAAAGATTGTGG
The DNA here is from genome assembly GCF_047967505.1 of Dipteris shenzhenensis. Classification (NCBI taxonomy): domain Eukaryota; kingdom Viridiplantae; phylum Streptophyta; class Polypodiopsida; order Gleicheniales; family Dipteridaceae; genus Dipteris; species Dipteris shenzhenensis. The sequence continues at coordinate 22,233,686 of NC_141626.1, read as the reverse complement.
AACACACTTTGAGGAGTTCCACTATATTTCAAACGGCATGTGCTTGCATATTCTGCCTCTAGTTGTAGGTTCACATGGTACTTGTTGGATATGTCCTCGAATGGTGCCATGAGTACTCAAAGAGAGGTATCAGTGATGCAGGCTAAAATGTAGGGGAGAGCTGGCAATGATGGAGCAGTAAGAGGGAGAGAGTAGCAAGGAAGAGGGAGGAGGAGAATCAGATCAGGGCAAGAGGAAGAGAGGAGGAGAGTAGGGCGACAGGTGTAGAAGGGAGGGAAGGAGCTGCGATTGTAGAAGGGAGGAGGAGGGGAGAGATGCTACATGAGGGAGGGGGAGGGGAGAGATTCTGTAAGAGGGAAGAGCAGAGGAGAGGGAGTAGGGCAGCTAGAGAAGGAGGGGAGAGGAAGGAGCTACTACAGAAGGGCGGAGGAGGGGAGAGATGCTACAGGAGGGAGGAGGAGGGGAGAGATTCTGTAGGAGGGAGGAGCAGAGGAGAGGGTTGGAGAAGGAGGGGAGAGGAAGGAGGGAGGAGGAGCTAGAAGGAGGAGGAGGAGGGGAGAGGGAGGAGGGACGAGGAGGAGCAAGATGGAGGAGGGGAGAGGAGGAGGGAGGGGAAGGGAGGGAGAGGGAGAGGGAGGAGGAGAGAGGGAGGTGGAGGGAGGGAGGGAGGGAGGAGGGGGAGGGAGAGACTTGGGGGGGTCACTCATCATATGTAATCCTATCACATGAGTTCAACAGAAGGATATTTTATATTTCTAAAATTTACAGAAATAAATATACATAAGGGACTATTTAAAATAGTTTTGGAAAAAATTTATAGATTTGTATAGAAAAGGGGTACATTTTATTACATGAAAAAATTATAGATAAGGGATTTTAGAAATAGGCCTTGAACGCACGTGATATAGAGAATTTATACATAGTGACCCCCCCGAGGGGAGAGAGAGGTTGGGAGGGAGAGAGAGAGAGAGGGAGATTTAATTTTCAAAAAGTGGCCCCCTCCCCTCATTGATGGGGGGAGAGGTGGGCTCAAATGTGAGCTTAACCGGCTCAAATGATGGGGGGAGAGGTGGGCTCAAATGTGAGCTTAACCGGGCTCAAATGTGGGCTAGTTAGGCCTCTTTGGGACCCTCCAAGCCCCTTTCATTAGCCCACTAAGAATTCCCTAATCCATTCCTTATGAGGCCCCTTTGAGACCCCAATTCTTCCCTAATGACCACCAGATTGGTATGATAAAATGTTGCCCTTTCTTACTGATGGCTTGATCCTTGAAACACTAATTATGGATCAGAGAAAGAAACTTGTTTTATAGAGCAGACCTTTCCTGGTAATTGCTAGTGTTTTGTATATAAGAGGAATTGACCAGGTGATCAGAATATATGTACAAGATCATGAGTAGAAGGATGTCCTAGCTGAAGCCCATGGACCACCTGTAGGAGGACACTCTTATGGAGATATTGCAGGTAAAAAGATTTTACAATTTGGTTTGTGGTGGCCTATAGTTTTAAAAGATACTCATAATTGGGCCAAAGCATGTTTGCCATGTCAGAGAGATGATAGACCACTTGACAGTGATAGGATGCCCCATCAATCAATTCTCCCCTTGGGACCATTTCATAATGGGGACTATATTTTATTGGACCCATCAAACCTCTAGCAATGTTTTCAGGTAATCAATATATTTTGAATGCCACTGACTATTGTACAAAATGCTTTGAAGCTGTAGCACTCAAAACATGCAAGGCTAGAATTATGGCACATTTCCTTTATCACAACATTATCACCATGTTTGGTGTTCCTATTGAAATAGTGTCTGATAGAAGGACCCATTTCCTCAACAAAACAATTAGGAAGATGACTAGAATGCACATGATGCTACATAAAATGTCTACAACCTATTACCCTGGGTAGGTTGAGAACTCCAACAAACTAATGAAAAAGTATATAGAAGAACAATAGCTAATCACCTAGAGAATTGGGATCAACACTTGGATTCAGTACTATGGGAACTTAGAATAAAACACAAGGTTGCAACTGGATTAACACCTTTCAGGTTGCAATTCTGACTCTGATCTGTGCGACTTGTGTGACATGAATCCTATAGTCCCTGACCCATCAACTCTGACTCACATCCAATGAATCGTTTTGAGTTTGCTCTCATAGCATAGTCCATTGATTTCAATCTGATTGAGACATCCTATTTTGATCTGCTTCACACAAAAGAAAAGATTGCGTGTCTGATCCGACCACTACTTCGCCATCCGAACACAGCTTTGATGTACAAACAATTCTCCAACAGTGCCTCGAATCTCCACCAAAAGCAACACAATCTGTGCCACCACACATGATGGATTCTCCGTACTGATTGGACAACCCAAGGACATACAAGGTATGAACCCGATCCTTGTCGAAAAGCATGTTCCCTTGGATAAGGCTCTCACTCCCACAATAGCCATCCTTGCCAACCCCTCCTCAATGAGCTCCATCATGAAGAATAACCCCCGCAATGCCAAATGAAAGATGAACACTAATCCCTCCCAATCGCCAAAAAACAATGCCAATTCCTTGTATGTGGCACTAAAGGACCATTGGATGAACAAGAAAATAGAGCCTAGTCCACCTTCATAGCCACCCTCATCCACATTTGAAACAACTGAACAACACAATCACAAGGTAAAAAACATTCATTTAAAATCCGCGTCTCTACACCTCTACATTCAACATATACTCATGCCACATTTCCTCTAGAATCCAAACAATCTCTGCCCACTCCTCATCACTCACATTTATTACTACAGTCCAATATTCTCCATGGACCATTGACAACAAAATTTCCACATTGAACCATTCAAATGACCGACCACAAATCCCTCACCCAAACTCTAGTAATATGATCATTTCCTTCTTTTACTACAATAGTAGATAGCATTTATGGCTAGGACCCAATGGGATAAAAAAATCATGGGTACCTTATAGAGCTATATTCTAGCAACCAGAGCATGGATCCTTGAACTGGGAACCAAGACAACCCCTCACAAAATTGACTAATAGTGGACCACACAACCTCAAAAAGAACCCAAAGACTACACAGCTCAAAACAAGTGGACTTCTTCCCTCAATAACTCAGAGTGCAATCAGCTTCAAATGCCTGCAACCCATAACCCACAACCCACATGAATTCTATCTTCATGCCTTTCCAAGACATCAACCCACAAGTTAGCCACGGTCAAAAATCTTATTATATCTTCCCCAAGATCATCAACAAGCACTAGAAATGATGCAGCTTGCTAGCTTTAGAGATTATCAAAGCCAAGGTCTCCTAAGCAACACCAAGTATCTGCCTAGCCTCTTTGCTCTCAGCATTGGAGTATTTGTGTGCATCCAATTACTAGCTAGCCTATGCTCATTGCAGCTCCCCCAATACGTAGCAATCGACCTCTCTAGCTCATCTAGTAGCGATGCCCATATCATGAAGCTTCTTCCCAGAGCAGTAGCCCCATCATCTTCATTTCTCACATGGAGAACTTAGCTCAAAATTGACAGTATCACCTACAGCCAGATAACTTTCTCAAAAATAAATTGCATGCTTCCATATGATCTTAGCCACACCACTCCTGTTATCACCCGCCTTCCTTCCCTTGACATTAATATTTCCTAGCCTCTCCTACACTAGCTCACATACAAACAATGACCAATTATCTTGTATCAGGAACTGCATCATTGTGGCTTCTTCCTTAGATCTAGCACACATGATCTCCTCGTACAAGGTATCCTAGCCTCAAGAGCACCCATTGATGCTTTCAATACTACTTATGTATTTACTCCTTTCACCTTTGCATAAAGATAGCCACAACAAAGTAGACCCGCCATCCATCGCCATCTTCATGCCAACTCTTTGATTGTCAAGTGCTACTGTCATGGCTTTTAGCAACCAACTATGCAACCATTATCCACAACTACAACTATTCACCATGCACAACCAATTAAGAACTTCATACGTCTCATATACAAGCTGCTTGCTATCCACAATCTCTCATCAAAATTCTTTGAGTTTGAGGTGAGCCAAGCTCCTACATCACAGCTCGCAAGCAATTGATGAAGCCTTATGACTAACCAGGGCTTGAATCTTCTAAGATATGTCATCAAGGAACCCCTTGAGGTTCAATCCCTCAAACACACAAGCGAGATGCACAACCTAGGTTCTGTGTCTAGCCATGTTCCAAAGACAATGGCGACGTCAATTGGCACTGTCCACTCAGCTTGCAACAAAAAGGCTCGAGGGGATCACTATGTATAAACCCTCTATTTTACGTGCATTCAAGGCCTATAATTAAAATCCCTTATCTGTAAATTTTTTCATTAATAAAATGTACCCCTTTTCTATACAAATCTGTAAATTTTTTCCAAAACTATTTTAAATAGTCCCTTATGTATATTTATTTCTGTAAATTTTAGGAATAAAAAATATCCTTTTGTTGAACTCACATGATAGGGTTACATATGATGAGTGACCCCCCGAAGCAAAAAGGTTGGCCATTATGTTAAGTCAGCACATGCTATAAAGAAGAATTGATTGTGGCCAAGCCACAAATGGAATCGCCAACTTTCCATGCGCCTCCATAGATAGAGATGCTTTCAATCTGCGAGCCATCCTCAGACTCTCTGTGTAGGATCTCCGAATTCCTTTCACTAAGACACAACCCCTTGTCTCATGATCTCCCCCACCCACATAGTAGCTTCACCTCGTGGAGAATCCTCCACACAAGTAGCCGTCCATCTCTCCCGTAGCCTCCCCTTTGCCTCACAGAGTGCACAAAGCTCACAAATCCCCATACGTGAAGATACCTAGCACTTGCAATGTCTCTACTCTCATAGCCCCATCTTCACGTATACCTCATCAAAAGGGCCTAAAGCCAACCCACGTACTACATGTACATGTTTTTCTAGAGAAATGCAGCCATCTCATGCATATTCCAGCCACATCATCACTTACCTTTTTAACGCATAAATCAGACGTGTCTATAGATGCGCTCTGATAGTAAGCCTCTCTTTTCTTCCCCTTTCTTCTCAGCTCATCAGTAATAGATGAGAGTTCCAACGAATTCTGCCATGCCCTGCGCTATTACTGCAGCACCATTTGAATGGATTTCTCCCCACAAAGAGCCCAAATATCGTGTGTTCATGGCACATGCATCCTTATTATTCTCGCACATGGCTTGAATGGACTTTAAAAGATTGTAATGACTTGAATGAATGCTACTACTGTGGTAAAATGGGTCATATGGCTAAGGACTGCTACAAAAAGCAGAATGACATTATGAATGGAAAATTGCAGCAAGGCAATTATGCATCTTCTAGTAGACAGGGTGATGATAGAAATGAGCATCTATTTATGGTATTTGTGGAGACTGGTGATGATACTGCACATCCTATTGTGCAGATTGGTAAAATTCCTTTTTCTATGCAGGATGGGAAAAAGAAATACCTGTTTGATGTATTTCATGTCCCGAACATCACCAAGAACCTGGTTTCTGTTGGTCAAATGGTTGCTCAATGGTTGAGCAGGGCTCGCAGGTCAGATTTAATCCTCATGGATGTGCTCGGTGGCCACGGTTGCTAGAGCATACATTAGGGAATCCCCCTCCCCACTCCTTCCCTTCCTCACCTCTCCCCTCCCCTGCCCCCGCCCCTCCCCTTACCCCTTCCATCCCCTCCCCTCCCCTCACCTTCCCCGTTCCCCTCCCCTCCCCATCCCCCTTCCCCTATCCTCCCCTCCCATTTCCCGAGTCCCCTCCCCTCCCCATCCCCCTTCCCCTGCCCTTGCCTCCCCTTCCCTTCCTCACCCCTCTCCCTTTCCCTCCCCTCCCCATCCCCACTTCCCCCTGCCTCCTTTCCCCTTCCTTCCTCCCCCTCCTTTCCCCTTTCCCCTTCCTCATCTTGCCCTTCCCTTCCCCTCAACTGCCATCTGCTCACCTCCCCTCTTCCTCCCCCCCCCCCCTCTCTCTCTCTCTCTCTCTCTCTCTCTCTCCCCCTCCCTCCCTACCCCCTCTTCCTTGCCCCTTCTCCTTCCATTCCCTTCCTTTCCCCCTCCCCTCCCCTTTCCCATTCCTTTTCCTCTCTTTCTTACCTCCCTCCCAGATGATAGGTGTACTTATCTTTCTTATCCCATTCTACTTGGTGAGCTCGGCAATGGTAGGATCTGCTACTAGTGCATAAATTGTTTGTGTAGCTGTAGATGCCATTGTAGATCCCATTGCTGGTGCTATGAGAACAAATGGAGTAGAGCTACTTGTGGCTAGATTGGCCAATGGTCTACGTGTAGACCCATGGACATACTCCCATTTGTCCTGAAGTACAAGAATGGTATCCATTCGGTATTTCCATGTACCGTAATTGGAGTTGTCTAACTTAGAAAATGCCTCTAGATTGAGGTTGCTAGTCATAGACGGTGCAAGAAATGTACTCAAAAGTGTTGTGAAAATCTTTGTATGAATCAATTGCAAATGCACTAACTATGCCAAGTGAAATCTCTGAACCATTAGTGAAGATAGAACTGCAATATATAAAATCTGATTTGTATTACAAGGCTTGTGGAAATGATGCCGGGAATAGCCAAGAGGCTTTACAAGGCTAAAATGATGTGCATGATGCCATGAGATAGCCGAATAGGATTTACAATGGTGGCATGTGTGTGTGAAATCAAGTGCTATCTACCCACTGAAACAACTTGCAATGCCTATGCACTTTGAAGTCTGCTCCCTGAACTGATGAACGTAAGGTTTTAGGTAATGTAATGATGTGAAACTGTATGTGAGCGTATGGACTAACTCTGAGTAGGTACTAGTCGAGAATTTTGGGCATTGCTTAGATTGGAAACTTGGGGAAATTCAAAGCATCCCCTCTATGGCAATCTAGACTAATCTGATCTAGATCTATACCAACCATCAATCGATGACAGCATAGCAAATAATTTTTTTTGTTTTGTTCTTTTTAAGTGCTGGGTCAGATGCATCGATGTAGAGGCAAATGTGTGTGAAGGAAGTGGTTTTGTCAACAAGGCTCAAATGTGAGTGTAACTTGCGCCAAAATGTGCACATGATATGATGACGCATAGAGCATGAAAAAACGAGCAACTTTCCTTTTTGGAGCACCCTCAAATTCTTCCTGAATCAAGAGATACGACTTGATTTAGGTGGAGGGGCAAAAGGAGTGCAAATGGTGCTCAATGATGATGTGTCACTGTGGGTCACATCCACTGATGATGTGGCACTGTGCCTAGCAAGAGGTGTGCCAGTGGAGCTTGTGCTAAGGTGGCAGGAGTGGGCACATGAAGTGACTATGGAGCACTGTGTGTGCCTGGAGAGATCAGTGCTCACTGGATAGCTGAGGTGGCATTGCTGAGGTGGCACAAATGATGATGTCAACAGATGATGTGGTAATGATGACATGGCACAAGTGACGTGGTAGATGATGTGTCACTGATGATGCGGTACTGTTAACATGTTGGTGATGATGTGTCAGATAAGGCAGATTCCCTCTTGATTTCCTCTAGTTCCAACTGAGTGGCATGGAATGTTTTCTGCATATCGGATTGCTTAAGCATATATTTGTGTCTGGGCTCTTTATCTTCTACCAATTCCTGCACTTGCTATTGTTGCAACTGCATCTGTACCTTTCTCTAGTTATCAACATAGTTTTGCAAGACTATGTCAGGGCATCGTCCTCCTATAGGGTGGACTAGAATGGATTCCTACAAGTCTGTCATGTTGTAGATAGGGGAGATGGCTTCGAAGGAGCTTCTAGGAGGCATTGTAAGCAGTATACTGGCAATGTTCTCATCTAGTTTTTTCTAGGTCTCTGTCTTTCAAAGCATGGATTTTGTCTGAGGATTTAATTTTATCTTCTTGGAATATTTGGGCTCTGTAGGGGTAGCTAATAGCTCTTCTCCTACTAAGGGCATATCCCATGGGCACTCTGCCAAAGATTGGGCATACACAGCCATAGTAGCTTCCTCTTTGGAGTACTGAGCATCTTCCAACACTTGTAGCATGTCTTGCTTTGTCTTTTCCTCCTCATGCTGGCTGCCATGCATTGCTTTGGTGCATGCTTCTCTGTATTGAGGGATTACCTCCAGGGTCTTCATACTACCCATTTGGCTGGCAAATTCAAATAAGGCAACAATAAATGGTCCTATCTTGAAATGAGCATTTGAAGCACTCAAATCCTTTTTGGCTATCTCACTCATAAGGCATGGATGGAGAAGATGTGCCCATGATACCTTTATTCCCTTCTCAGTTGCACTTAGTCTAGCATAAGAATCTGTGCTCATAGTATTTGTCTTTACTAGCAATTGCATCCTTTTGAGATAGCGAACAAGCTACTAGCGCCTTCTCAAATCCTAGACATTATTAATGAAAAATAACTCTTATGTGTCTTTGGTTGTCTGAATTCTTTTTGCATGTCAAAATTTCCATCCTTTCTATACACAACCTCCTCCTTGATGATAGGAAGCTAAAAGACCTGTGGTATAATTTCAAGGGAAAGCATGACATTCTCAACAAGCATACCTTCACTTCGTTGGAAGCTCCTGTATTGTGCCAGTGTATGCGGGGAATTTTTCCACGCCCAAGGTAAGCTTGCGTACTGCATTTACGGAGGAAGGGGTGGTTCTCCATCCGATTCCATCTCCTCCGGATCTGGTACGTGTATAGCTTTTTTTGTGATTGGGCTTTGGCGTGGGCTTTTGCAAGCAAGGGTGAGAGATTTCTTAGGACCCATGGCTACCTCAAGGAGTGTTGTAGTGCTTAAGAGCTCAAGGTTTGGCTCTAGCTGTTTTGATGGGCTAGTAAATGTGAGCCGATGGCTTCTTTTGAGTGCCATACATAGAGGAGTTGTGTGGGAGAAGCTTGTGTCGATGTGTCATTGCGATGGGCGGTCCATCAGTGTCGAATGCAAGGAGCTGGTAGTGCTTTTTTAACGATTGGGAGGGACTAGTGTTCATCTTTCGTTCGGCACTGCAGGGGTTATTCTTTATGATGGAGTTTGTTAGGGAGGGGTCAGCGAGGATGGCTATTGTGGGAGTGAGAGCCTTATCCGAGGGAAGGGGCTTGTTGATAAGGATCGGTTGATACCTTGTACATCTTTAGGTTATTTGGTCCATAAGAATAATCCATCATGCGTGGCACATATTGCATAGTTTTTGCTAGAGAGTCAGGGCCAATTTAACGAGGTGACGTTTTCTCCTGAAAATTATCTGACATGGACCAAGATACTTGCCATGTAAGAAAGAAATAGAGAACTATGGTCACTGGCTACTGTCAAGTTGCTTGTAGTATAGTTTGATGAGTGTTCACTTGTCCATAGTTTTGTGGCAGCTATGCAGTTGGTTCTTGTTGTGAGGAAGTTGTTTATAAAGGTTGTGAAGGATTTTTGAAAGTGTTCTACCTTCAAGCGATCTTTGAATGACATCGTTCATTGAATCGAGTTGTATGCCATTTTGTGCTTTGCTAGAAGTCATATTTGCGACAGACAATACCTTGTTTTCTATTTGATTTGTTGGGAGTTGTTGTGTCTGCTGGTCGATTTGTGTTGTAGTCATTGTAGATCATACGGTTTTCACTCTTTTCCAAAATTGCTATGTAGCAGCAACTCGGGGGGTTCACGTAAAAAAATTGTGTACCCCATGCATTCAAAAGGAGAGGTATTTTAATCCAATTTTTTAACAAAATTTAACAGAATTACAATAATTGGAGGGGTTTTTTAATTCAAATTTTGAAAAAAATCACTTAGTTCATAAGTAAATAGTAGTGTTTTTATTGTGGGAGAAATTTTAGTTGAGTGGTTTTTCTAATGCCCTTTGAACACATGTGATACATAGGGCTTCTTAGTCATGCAACCCTTGAGAGAAACAACCAACAGTCAGAGCTTGAACACAATAGAGGATTGCCAATAGTGTTAGTGATGTCTCCAAAAGACTGAAAAACACATACACATATCCACTCATGGCAATAGGAATGCTAGGGTCAGACTTAAATCTGACTAATTTTGAAAAAGGAACAGATAATACAAAACATGCAAATAGCTGAGACAATCATTTGTAGAGTAGAAATATTACGTATAGTTTGTATTTCAATAGATAGCAACAACAACAGTGATGCAGGAGATGATGATCAGCTTACAACATCCCATGGTATTCCGACCTCAGTTGGATATGATAGTCAGAAACAACCATAGTCCTAGAAATGATGTGGTGGATAAGGCCACTACTACTGGCTCTTAGAGACAATTACAACTATCCCTATGGTTACAAAATCATCCACTGCTTGCTATTGTAACCCCCCTTTACTAGAGGTCTACTAACCCTCCTTGGTTGAGGTCCACGTGGAGAGGTCATTATCAAGATTGCCCCGTTAGTCCGACAGGCATTGACCCATGGCCTTGAGCATATGCCCACGACACATTGGCTTACTACTATCAACCCTATGACCATTGCCATACTTACATCCCTTCGAGATAGCCAACCCGATAACTATTGCTTTAATTGTATCCCTACACCCGTCTGCTTATATCTAATCCTACAATTGTCATCATAATCACACCTTGCCGACTTGCGCATTCTGTCGTTTGTTGCCTTAGCACTAACTCCAAGATCATGGGCATCCCATTTTCACCCCATCCCACTGACACATTTCAACCCTCTATCCCTAGACCCATTGCCTTACTACTAATATCCCTATGCCCATGGGGATATTTTTGGGACAATCAAAAAATATATAAAATTAAATTTGGGCCAAAGTGTACCTCCATGAAAATATTATACATACACTTGAGGTCTGCAAGAATTTTGTCCAAGGAACCCGATCCCAAGGATAGTGTTTTGAGCTACACACCACGCTTTTCACCATAGTTTGGGATTAACTCCAACTAGAATTTCCACTCCCAACTCTCACTTGGTGTTAGGGCCTCGATGTGAGGACCTCTCTAGCTCTGACAAGATGGAGAGCATGAACGAGGAAATGCCTTTGTGGACTCAGGTCTCATGGCCTTCACTGGGCACCCTGACTTGGAACACATGGAGAAAAAAGACCCATGGATGAGGGACTTCAAAGGAAAAAACCCTAGCTAGAAATGCATGAGAATCCTAGGGGGGAAACTCTTATGTATAGTCAACCTTTCAGGTGCCCCGACATTTGCCGACTACCTAGCCCCACAAGTTCCACCTTACAATCCACAATGCAAGGAACCTCCATGCAGATGCCCAGTGATCCACTTCCTCTTGGAATCTGATAGCTCACTCTTATAGCTGTAGCTCCAATGTACAGGCCAGTAGGATTCTCAGCCCCAATGCTAGTATCGGCCATCCTGCCACTAGGGCCAAGATTGAGACCTCCTTTATGACCCATTAATCCCACAGTGATGCCACCTCCAACAGCTTCCCAAATGGTTCTATCTGGTGAGGTGATGCGCATCCTCATGAACGCACTAGGAAGATGGCCTACCGTACCCCTGGCCACATCCGTATTTCTAGTAGGGATCACTAATCCCTCTACCCTTAGCCATCCCCAAGTTGATGGGGAAGGAGATCCAGTATCCCGCATGGATAGATTCAAGCAAATATGCGAAGCCTTTGGTGCTCCCAAATATTTACAAATGGTTAATGTGTTTGGCCTCAGTTTGGATGGCAAGGTAGAGCAATGGTATAGGTCCCTCAACCCAGAAGAAAAAGTCGATTGGGAGGCATTACAAAAAGCATACAATGTAGGGTTTACCCCCAGTGGACATAAGTGGAGCTTGATTAATAAGTTATGTGAGATGAAATAGAATGACAAGGAATCCCTCTGAGATTACATTGCCAGGATCAAACACCTCAATTCCCACTGTGAACCATTTGAGAGAATGAGTGACAAACGATTTCTGCCATGCTTCCTCATCGGATTGGTAGACCCCAAGTGGCATGACCATTTAATGGTTATGAATCCCACTTCCTTCGAACTCTGCAACAAGGTGGTTATCCGTATAAGTGATAATATGATGCATAAGGTTGTCCAAGCCAAAACTACAACTCCATCAGAGGTATCACAATCGGTTAGGCCTTCCAGTGCAAAGCCTACCAAGGAGGAGAACAATTATCCCAAGGGCTTGGATATGAGCGAGTTGGCCTCAAACCTACTGAATCAGTTGGGTCAGCAGTGGAAGTCAGCAGGGACCTCCAAGGAGACACCGAGTTTCCTAAGAGAGATAGCGTGTGGTGCAAGGTATGTAATGTCAATCACCCCTCCAATGAGTGCCCCCACCTAAGGGCAAGACAAGCGCTCTACTGTGCACACTGCTATAGATCGAAAAATGATGACACCTCCCAATTCCGATTCTCGAGGGTCCTTTCCAACAGATTTATCAAGTGATACCCGTATTAGCTTTGATGGCCCCACCCAACCCTATGAACTCACAAGGTGTCCCTTTAGCCAGTTCAGGCTAATATAGGCACAACAGGCTCCCTTACCACCACCCATACTAGTGATTCTTTTATGGAGATATGTTCTTGGATGCATGACAAGAAGTTTATGAAGTACAATACATCAGAAGGTCTAGTGATCAAAGTACATGTTGAAGACATGATGATGATCAAGTTTGATACTCTAGGTTCTCTTGAAAAGGACAAGAGAGGCATCCCCAAATGATACCTTTCAACTTCAATAAATTAATGGACATTTAAGGTTTGTGTGTGGTCAATAAGGTTCTTTGTAATGGGTAGTCCCCCTTAAATGATTGCTAGTCCTTTGTTTGAGTTTTTACCTTGTCGGACACATGGACAATTCCTTTTCTCAAAAATCAAACCTTGTTATCCTAAGTCTAAGATGCCCCATGGCTCCTTCTCAATATTATAATACACCTAGGAGGACAAGTGGGGGGTTGGCTTGCCACCTCATCCTACTCTTCCCTTATAAAAATATTATTTTTGGCCTGCCCTCTGGGTACCCTTAGCAATGCTTCAAATTTGGCAAAGCAGAATTTAGGCATTTTTATAATTTTTGGAAATGCATTTTTTTTATTGGACAATATGTTGATGCTTCTTCATTGGACTTGAATGCAGACTTTAAAGTGGTTGACTCTCTCTCTCTCTCTCTCTCTCTCTCTCTCTCTCTCTCTCTCTCCCCCCCCTCCCCCCTTCATTATCTCCTCAAGTCTTCTTACACACAGTGCATAGCCTCTCCACCTTTTCTCCCTCCCCCCCCCAAACACCCCTTCCCTTCTCTATCTCTCTCTTTCTCTCTCTCTCTCTCTCTCTGTGTGTCTGTCTCTCTGTCTCTCTCTCTCTCTCCTTCTCTCTCTGCTTTATTTCCTGTAGTCTTCCTCCACACCATTTCCTTTTTTTTTTGCTTTTTAAATCTTGGGCAGGCCTTATAAATGGTTAAATATCATTCACCTTGTTTGGACTATACAGCACCATCCCCCAGCCCACAAGGAAGAGTAAGTCCAAGATTTCTTGCGGCCTCCACCTATTTTATACTATATATCCCATTGACCTTGGCCATATCTCACTTAATGCTTGCATGGGACCACCTAGGTTGAGGGGTGGCACATGGGGATACCTTGCCAACTCACCATACTATATTATTTTTACCATGTACAATGCACCTATGGGTCCTCTTACATGGAAGGGTGGCACATGGACTTGCCTTGTCACCTCATCCTTGGGCCCTGAGCACTTTATATTTTATTCTACTAATGTCACACACATTCACAACCTATGGGTCCTCTTACATGGAAGGGTGGCACATGGACTTGCCCTGCCACCTCAACCTTGGGCCCTTAGCACACTCTATTTTATTCTACTAATGTCACACAAATTTAGATAGACATTTATTTATACCATTTTCCTTGGTAAATGTTTTGCCTATAACTGTACGCATGGTGGATTAATGACCAGCTGACCCCACAGGTATGTTGCAAGATGTTGTCATTTCCATAGGCGACATTTATTATACAATTAGCTTCATTGTGATTGCCATGGAGCAACATTCCTATCCAATACTATGGGGATGACCTTGGCTAAAGAGTGAAAAAGTACTCCATGAGTGGGTTCAGAAGAGATGATCATCAAGATAGATAGCCAACATGTGTGTATACTGACCAACCATTGAAAGGTTTCGAGTTGTTGTTGACCAAAGAATTTGGAGGTCATAGATCCATTTCCTTAGGATGTTGAGTCACGATTTATGGAGTAACAAATCCTACTTGTGAGTGAGATTGACATTTTCCAAGCAGCTTCTGCAGACATCAAACAAAAGTTGAAAGATGACCAGATTGCCAAGCAAAAATATATCCATTCTAGTAAATTCACTAAAGAAATTGAAGGGGTATGAAAGATAGCAAAAATATATCTTCCTAGTAGTAAATTCACTGAAGAAATTGAAGGGGAATGAAAGATAGCTAAGATGCCAATGAATATCACTAGAATGGGTACTGAATAGTTAGTTTGAGAGCCAACACAAAAACTAAATGTCAGAACAAAAGACAACCCTACCATGTAGTGGTAAGTGTCAATCTATCTTTTGATTAGCCTGGGGTCATCTGAGAATTATTTGTTCGATATCATGATGTGTTTGCTTGGAGTTACACAAAGCTAAGAGGACTTAAAATTGAGTAGTTTCAATAGAAGATACCTTTAGTGCCAGAGGCCAAGCCAACTTACCATCAAAGGTACATAATGAATCCTAAATATGCCAAACAAGTAAAAGTCAACTTGCATGTTGGGTTTATCTAGATGCCATTGATTGTAGTGAATGGTTATTTCCCATTGTGGTAGTCCTAAGAAAAATGGAAAACTCTGAGTCTATGTGGACTTTTAGAAATTAAATGCCCATACAATTTCCAATCTGTTTCCAATACCTTTCACTGATGGAATCTTGGATCAAGTTGCACGACATGAGATGTACTCATTTATGGAAATGGCAACATGATCTTAGGCTGATCAAGTTGCCTTTATGGAAATGAGATGTACTCCTCTATGGAAATAACTCGGGGGGGTCACTCATCATATGTAATCCTATCACGTGAGTTCAATAGAAGGATATTTTTTATTTCCAAAATTTACAGAAATAAATATACATAAGGGACTATTTAAAATAGTTTTTGGAAAATTTTACAGATTTGTATAGAAAAGGGGTACATTTTATTAATGAAAAATTTACAGATAAGGGATTTTACAAATAGGCCTTGAATGCATGTGATATAGAGGGTTTATACATAGTGACCCCCTCGAGGGAAATAACATGAGATGTTTATCAAAGACTTTGCCAAGATTGTAGCTACTTTGTATGAGTTGACAAAGAAAGATGCCAAATTTGAGTGGAATGCCAAATTGACTATGGTTTTCCATGAATTGAAGAACTGATCAATGCCTACTCCTATTCTAAGGAAACCAAGGTGGGATGTTATCTTCTATGTGCATGTAGATGCTTCTAGATAGGCCTTAGAAATTATTTTGGCTTAGTCAAGTGGTCAATTAGATTATTTAGTATATTGTGCCAGCCGATTGTTGATAGCTACCGAGTCCAATTTTAGCACTACCAAGTGAGAGGCTTTGGGAATGATATTCAATGTGCAAAAACTAAGGAATTATTTACTCGGTAATCCTTTTGTGTTCTATGTGGGCCATCAAGCATTGCTTTATCTTATCAACAAGACTGTCATTCAATGGGTCCATTAAGAGGACATTTTCAAGGGGAATTAACCCAGCAGAAAGGCTTTGCAGGTAGGCCTGTGGTGGGAGACCTTATTCAAAGATGCTCAAACTATTTGTACGCATTAATGTAACATCTATCAATGCATTGGATGGTTATTGGCTAATCAGTCTACAACTTTACAACCCACTCATCCATGGGAAGCCTTTTAGAGATGGGGTTTGGACTTTTTTGGTCCTCTCAAGATAGCTAGGTTCACATAGAATAAATACATCATAGCTACTATCGACTATGCTACTAAGTGGGTAGAAGCTAAGGCACTCCAAGACACCTTTGCTACAAATTCCACATAAACGTGCATATGTGTCTTGGAAAAAGCATCACGAGAACGAACTTTCGAATTCCCGCTTACCCACTTTTCTATCTTTTGTTGGAGCTTGTTTTGATGTTGGACCAAGGAAATTATGCTCTCAACAAATTTTGCCCATGCAATCAAGCCTTGGTTTGTACAAACACCCTATCCATTCTCAAAAGCAAATCCTCTCACAAACGAGAGGGAAAACTCCATGTTGATTGGAGGTTCTTGAAAAATATTCAAATGGATTTCTGATAGCTCGGGGTAAATCTATGGCCTGACATGTCGGCACTTTATTTTATCTTTCCCCTCCTTGAGTTGGGCAAAAATAGTCAACCAATACCTGTCTAGAATATCAACTTCCATGAGTTGGCATGGGTTTAGGCCCACCAAGCTTAGGCCATACTTCCAAAGTCCTCCTTGGTCTTGCAAAACACGTTTTACTCTAGTGCATTAAAATAACATAGAAGCTAACACCTTCTTCACTTTGTAGCTCTATATTCACAACAAGATTATCATCCACACAAAGAGCATTGCTCAAGCTATCAAAATGTCTGTCATATATAGTGATCTCCTCTAATTGTGTGATAGATCCATGGCTTCACATATGATTTGTTGATGCATTTGTTGTAGTCACCTTACATGCAAGCATTGCAATAGCATGATAGGCTTCTTGTTCTTAATGCCCTGCCATCCTCTTTCAAAAACCCTTGAACATTGTGCAAGAAGCGAGTCTTGAGAATGGATTTACAGTCCCATTCATTGTATCTACAAACCTCACCATCTTTGATCTCCCAAAACACTCTTGACACATCTCTCCCTTTTGAGGGGGTATGTTCATTTACTTAGCACATTGTTACGAGCTAAATTCTTCAAGACACTTTCCACTAATTTCCACCAAACACCCTTTAAATAAAGGGTTATTCATAGTTCTTTATTATCTCGAATAGTTTTCTATCTACTAGGTTACATGTTTGCTAATTCACATTGTTATTTTTTCAATAATGATTTACTCTACTAGTACTGTATCCAAGTATCACAAGTATAGGCACACACAAAGTTTTAAAAAATCATGACCAAGCAAAAAAAAAATCTTAACATGAAGTTCAAGTTTTAAGCCAAAAAAATATCTTAGCATAATGTTCAAGTTTGTCGTGCATGTGAGAAACCCAAGTCTATAGAACCACCTTTGTGAGGCCCTCCTCTGTGTAAAATACATCTGGAATCCTGATACTGGTAGAGCGACTCCTCACTTGAGGATTTGAAACATACAAAACAACTAGAAAACGATATTAAGTGGGCACCCCAAGTGTAATGCATACTATCCCACCTCATCTAGAGCCCAATCATCCACATAAAATCTATCAATCCATGCATGGATAAGCATTTGCACCCTCCTATTTGACCAAGAAAATAGGAGTGAATGTGGCTGAGTGTGAAAAGCATCATCATGCCAAGCATCTCTGCCACTGTACTTAAAAAGGAAGGCATCCTAGGCTGCTCTCTCTAGGGAATGCAAGCCACCTTCCCTACCACCACTTTTGTATGGAGCACAATTAGGTTCATCTTTGAGAATATCATTTGTAGATATGGATGTGCTTTGCAACTTGTAAGCGACCAAGATACACATTTCCTTAATGATATGGTACATTCTCTTAAGGAGGAATCATGCATACCATTTCCATCACTTACTATCTTCGTGGGAATTGGGAAGCTGAGTCAACAAACAAAACACTTAAACTTAATCTCTACATAATAGTACAATCAGCTAAGGGTAAATGAGATACTAAACTTCATTCTGCTTTGTAGGCCTATATGATTTCTTACAAGGTCACTCCTAACTTTACACCCTTTCATATGGCTTTTGGTTTGGAAGCAATTATCCCTTAGAATTTATTGTTCCGACCCTATTCCAAGTCTAGGTTTCGTAGTTCCTCCATTGGCTAACTTCACTACTAGGTGGGTTTGCTTGAGCGCAGGTTTTCCCCACTTCACGTAGCATTCCTTGGTACAGACATTCACTCCCATTCCCCCATCCAAGATGGCATCCACCTTTTCGTTTTGGTAGGTTATGCGGATAGCTGCATTAGTATCATCACCTTTGAAGTATTGGCCCAACTTATTGATGGAAACCTTGGGTAAGTTCTAACCTTCCTCTTGCGATTGATTAGCCTTGGGGCTGGTAATTGCTACCAAGCATCACTTAGATGAGTCAAAAGAAATCCAGGGATGATTGCATCAGCTAATCCACCTAGATGAGTTATGTCTCCTAAAATCTTGTTCATAGTTGGTGATACATTGAAGGAGATAGAGACATGACATGATAGGCACATTGTGCCTGAGAATTTGTAGAAGGGTATGCTTGTGTTACTCTATAATGTTAAGTTGGCGCCTCTCAAAACAAATTTCAAAATATGATGGAATGATGCCTACCGGGGCTAGCTATAGTTTTTGGAAATGGGACAGTTCAACTCAAAGACTTACAAGTGAATTTTTTTTCTGGGTTGTAAAATGGGAGCAAAGTGAAGCCTTATTGAGAATTGAGTTTCATGTACAGATAAGACTCAGATGTAAATCACTCAGTTGACAATGCCTTGGTGAATTCCATAGAGACTAGAGTGCCAGGTAGCTATTTGGTAACACTAGAGGAGATGCATCATATGCCATCACATGGAAGTCGTAACATTGTGGGGACATTAGTGCAGAATCATCATGCTAAAGAAAGGGAGCCTCATGCAACCATTGATCTAATGGGATGTCCGGTTGTAGATTCCCTTTGACAACATTGGGTTAGGGACTCCAGTTACTGTCCTCATTTGCATCCTCAATTCTCTATTTCTCTTATACCTTCGTCATCATCGACAACAACTTTGGAATTTTTGTTCTCCTCTTTACTCTCTCTATTTCCATTGCGCCAACTTATTTTCTCTACTACCTAGCCTCCATCATCCTCTTCTTCACTCACTTCATATGTCGTATTCATGATCATGGAAGGAGAGAGCATGCTGATCACCAGAGAAGAAGAACTTTTTCAAGTGTGTTGCCTCCAAACCCTATAATTTTAATGACGATGTCATCATAGGGATCTTGTAGGCCAACTGTCTATTAAAATTTGCAAGTCTACCATGGAAAGATCTTTTGGATGAAGCATTGGAAGAAGAGATCCTAGACTCTTATGATGAGGAGGACAGTAGCCTCATCATCAATGACATGCACATCCATATTAGCTCAGAGTTACTCAAGAAGGCCTTCAAGCTTAAACCTTGGAAAGCTTTTTGATGCCGATCGATGTGATGTATGCTTTGGAGATGATAGATATTCATCTTCTCAAGGGTATCTTATCAGCAAAGCAGCTGACAAGAGCCTAAGGAGAACATGTAGCTTTTCTTGTCCAAATTTATTAGGTTGAAGAGGAGCATGGGTTACATTCCACAGGATCTTTGTCATTGCACATCCAAAATTTCTCCCAACAATTTGCATACACTTCTTCCTCGCTTGCATTCTTCTTACGAGAACAAGGTGCCCAATACTGTATCAATATCATGTTGTATTCTTTAGAGGAAGTGTTGGATTGAATGCCTGACTCAGCTTCACCCAACTAAATTGGATATATATTGTTGCTTGGCCTCATAAGAACAAAGTCACCCTTTTTGACATGTATAAGAGGTTGGAATGTATCTTTTGGCTTGTTATGTTGTGGACCACATTAGTGGTCTTCCAATGCTTTTAAACCTATGAAACCTTAATTTTTGGTGCTGGTGTTCTCTTATCCTGCATGTGTTGTTTGTGGCTAAAAGCCTGTACATATATCTTGACTTTGCATAGTTGATGCAGATTTTGACAATGCACTGATCATGTTTTCCCAATACTATATCACTAGTGTAATGTATATAGAATAAGGATTAGCAATATGTGGCATGGATCATTACAGTGGTGGAGGATTGTTTGCTTGTGGACTAGTCCACTATCTTTAAGAAGGCATTTGAGACCTAGCTAAGAGTAGTGAGCATAGGCCAGACATATTGCAAGCTCGGCCCACACCTCTGCATGCTACAACACCATCTGTTGTTAGGGCAGGTACCGTGGCTGAATGAACTTCCTTTACTAAGTGGAGCAGGTCCATTAGGGGCAAAAAATGGTTAACTCTCAAAAGGGGGTGAACTAAGCAAACATATGGAAGGGAAGGGTTAGGACATCACCAATAGGATCCTAGCTAGAAGGAAGACAAGGAGTAGGAAAAAGGTGTCGAGGAAAGGCACAAGAAAAAAAATATTGTTGGCATAAAGGGCAGTGTGCCCACCCACTTGTACAGTGCCCATGTATACTCATATATATATGATAGGGGAATAAGCTGGAGTAGCTTTTGCTCCACCATATACGGTGTCTCTTATCCCTTCCTGAGTGCTCCCTCTTCCCCCTCAACTAGTATCAGAGCCAAGGAGAGCTTGGTGAGAGCATGGTGAGGGCTTGGTGAGTGTGGCCAACAAGATTAGAGAGGAGCAGCCCGGTGGGAGCTTCAAGATGAAACGCGAGAACCAAGCAAAGCTATAATTTCTCTGTATTGGTGCCTTCTGTGGAGGAGGAACATGAAGTGGGTAGACATGGCAGCTATAAGAGCAGCTTGTTTGCTCAAGGATTAATGGCCAATCTGTCTGTCACTCATGCATCATCATTGGAGGCCCTGAGTAGTGGTGCTTTGGCTATAACTAGTGGGAACTGGGCGATACTCTATGTTCCTCTACAAGGCATCTGTTTGTCGAAACCATTACTGTCATATGCATCACGATTTGGGAAGTGATTGTTTGTGTTCGTGTGCTCTTTGATTTGTTGGGTCTAATGCTGGTTGGCAGGAGTGGCACAAATTACTGTTCAAACATGCTGCATGCCCTTATCAATAGCTAGTGTCAGCAAGCTAATGAACATCAGACAGAGGGAGGTCAATGTTTCTACCAAGTGCTTATGCAGCAACAACTCGCAGAAAGACCACTTACGTTCTTCCTCTCTAGTATTAGAGCACATGTGGAAGAATTTTCTTCCGTGAACCTTCATAGTTTAAGATGGAATATGGCTGTCCTTCCCCCCCTTCTGGCTTTGTTATCCCAGGTTGGTTGCGGCCACCAGTGGACACCACCTCAAAGAAGGTTTCACCATATCTTGAAAAGTCAAGATCTGACATCTCGATATCTTTGGCAACAAGCAGGCTATTATTACTGACATGGAGGTTAGCATTGTAGGGGACTTTTCAGATCATGAGGTAAAGACGACAAGTCTATAGACATTTAGAAATCTAGATGCTATTTCCCCATTACCAGTATAGGCTATTTCAAAAGGAAGAGATGTGAGCAAAGGAACAAGAGCATCCCAGCACTAGCAGTAACTCCATCCTGTGAGCAAAGGAAGAGCAGCCCAGTGACAGCAACATCCACTTTGGAGAAAGTTTTTTTTTTGTTTGGAAATCTGATAGTAAAAGTGAGCAGAATGCCATTTTCGACAACAAGTATTTGGAAATCCATAAGGATTTAGGCTCGGTGCCCAACAGAGGAGTCGGAGAACTTTAGAAGGGCTACGTTTTCTCTGCTGACAGCTCGATCATCTGAGTTTACAATACAGAGTTATTTACAGTCCAAGATAGGGACAGTGATTGGTGTGCAGACAGCCATTTTGGAGACTGTATATATTTTCACTTGTGTAGAATCTACTACTATGTCCAACTAGAGAGTTGTAGATCCTTCAAAATACTACAACTTTGCTATTGGTGATCCAACTTTTGGATCAAAATATATTGCTATTTAAAAACAGTGACAGCACAAGTACAGTGCCATTTTTCTTTTGCATTCCCTTGCATTCTTATGATGTACAATCGCTCTCGAGCCTTTCTCTCCCTCATCATAGGGCTAGGCCCTCTCTTATCTAGTATGCTAGTACGTGCATAACTTCTTGTAGATGTCACAAGGGTACAACGGATGCATGATATTGCCACTTATTTGGATGCCTATGCTCAGAAGTTGGATGCACAAATGCTATAGTGGTACATGCCATTTGGATGCCATTTTGGTTGTCAATTGACACATTTTGGATGCATCATTCCTCACATGCTATGAGAGATCTCAAGGTTGCAGTCATTCTGATTGAATGATCATTTGGTTCACTATCTAGTTTTGGTGTTCTATGCATGTCAGCCGTGATTGGGATTTACTTGACTATGGATTTCAATGCTGCATTGATGGATGCTGCATTGATGTTTATAGATAGTTGAGCTGGGCTCCTATTGCCATTGGTTGAGCAGATTTATGATGTGTTAGTGTAGAAGAGGTAGCATAGGCCCGTTCAATGCAAAGGTGTCAAGCCTAATAGCATTAAACAGAGTGATTGAGATGACATGGATGAGCAAGCATGCTCTATCATTCAGTCATCACTATTGAAGTCAGTCTACTTGCAGGTACAGGATGGTGTACAGGGTGTAGACTGCCATGCATATGAGTTCTATACTCGTATATGCCAGATGTATGACCATGATAGTGTTATGTTACAGCATGATGGGTTGAAATGCCCTGATGTGCTGAAATACACCCTTGATATGCACTCGAGAGGTAGATCAATTGGTAGAAACAGGTCATGTTCAAGGGGGAATTCCAAGAGTAAGTCTAGCTCGTGGAATTGTGTTAGATGTTTCTATTGTGGAAAGTATGGCCACATGAAAAAGTATTGCTGGAAATGGCTAAGAAAATGCAAGAAGAAGAGCAAGGTTAAGAATGACAGGAAGAAGGAGAAGAAGCATGTTGAGCTTCAAGGTGTGGATGCCAGGGTTTCCACTGACAGTAGTGATGAAGGCATTCTTTTGTCTATGTCTGACACCTCCTTCTTGGCCACTGATGTACCCATTCTTAGTGATTGGATGCTAGATCCATGTGCTTCATGTCATATGACCCCTCATAGGTCATGGTTCAGTGCATATCAGGAATGCATTGTGAAGAGTGGTTTGATGGGCATTGATCATTCTATGGATGTCTATGGTTGTGGGGATATCCACCTTGTTATGCCTAGTGGTTCTATTCTTGTTCTGCAGAGGGTTAGACATATACCAGGTTTTGCTACGAGCAAGATCAGTACTGGACAGTTGGTTGAGGCAGGTTATCATGTCTCTTTGGGTGATCATGCATGGAAGATTGCTAGAGGCAATCTGGTTATGGCTAGGGGATCACGGGTTGGATTCTCTTATGCATTGCATGTATCAGGTGTCCAGGATAAGATGCTTATGATTAGTAAGCAGCCATCAGCTAGTTTATGGTATGCCAGACTTGGACATATGTCTACTGCAGGTATGGAAGCCCTTACAACATTGAGATACATTCCTGTTATGGATGTCTCTCAAATTTTATGTCATGATTGTGATGATGGTCAGCAGTCAGGATCCTCCTTTGTGAGGAAGACAATCAGTGAGAGGTATCTTGAGCCATTGCAGTTGGTTCATAGTGCAGTTTGTGGGCCTATGCCTACCGTTTCACTGGGTGGCGCCTCTTACTTTGTGACATTTATTGATGCTGCTACAAAGTACATATGGGTATATCCGATTCGGCAGAAGCATGATGTATATGATACATTTCAGCGCTTCTTAGGTAATGCTGAAAATCAGTCAGGAAAGAAGCTATTGAGCTTGATGACTGATGGTGATGCAGAGTTTACCTCTTCTAGATTTCAGCATCTATGTGATACACTTGGTATCAGGAGGGTGTTGACCACTCCTCATCTTTCTGCTCACGATGCCTTAGTAGAAGGCATAAATCGGATTCTATTGGACAGGATGGGTAGCATGCTACGGTATGCAGGTCTTACCGAATGCTATTGGGCTGAGGCATGTAAGACAGCTGCATACTTGCTTAACAAGTCACCCAGGAGATCTCTGAATGGTAGAGTGCCATTTGACTTCTTGACAGGCACGGCACCATGTTATGAGCATTTACGTGTGTTTGGCTACGAGGCTTATGCTCATGGTTCCCGATCGAGGAGGTGTATCTTCCTTGGATATAGTGAGTCCAGTAAGGACTACAGGTTATGGGATTCTTCAACTAGAGAGTTGATACACAGCCATAATGTCTATTTCAGAGAGGATGCTATGTTTAGACAGCCCAGGACTGTGGATAGTAGGAGAGTGGTATTCCAGGAGGGTGTAAGTGCACTGATACCTCCGAATTCTATGCAGGGACAGCCCATATCCCTTGGAGTGGGAGGTTTTTCCCACGGTGAGCAGGTTATAAAGTTGGGACAGCCACGATTACTTCTCCTAATTTTGGTCAGAGACGGTTAGATGTCTCTAGTATTCCACAGGTTTATACTCCTATGGAGATTGTTGATGCATCTTCTATGGACAGTTACAGTTTACTCCCAGGATGCAGTGTGCCTCTTGCAGATGAGGATGAGGCTATGCATGGTGAGGAGGATACCTTGGCTAATGATGCCCGGTATGATCCATTGGCTGGTTATGCTAGGACAGATGTGGTTTCTACAGTTATTGACTCGGGTCATATTGCGCATGGGCAGAAATCATTGATGTGTTTGCTTCGTAAGTGCCTCCATGGCCAGAAGCAATCCCCTCGAGCTTGGCTTCATAGGTTTGATACCGTTATGAGAACTCAGGATGTGCTGCGCAGTGAGACAGGTTATGGTCTCAGTATTCAGGAGGTTCCTATCCTTCTGAGGTTACTTGCCATATGGTTCCTTATGGACAGGGATGCTTTGCAGTGGGAGGTGCATGGTCTTGATGATGTTTGTCAGATACTTGGTTGTTTCAGTATGGAGAGGGGGAAGTTACTGAGTACTCCATTGCCTGTATTGGCTTCATACTTGAAACACTACAGGTTTGACGATCACAGATCAGTTGAGCAGCAAGTTATGGTTGATATGGCAGCCATAGTACTTCATGCATCCATGACTGTGTTGAGACTTGGTTCTCACATGTTTGCCATTGGTGCTACACTTCCAGTTCTTGCTTCCGTTGCAGTGGGAGTTGGTAGCATGATTATGGTAGATTTTGGCAGTAGGGAAGCGGTTGTGGACATCAGGTCCTTATGCTTCCAGGAGCAGCATGCAGGTGATGCAGGTTGGGTAGACCAGCAGAGGTCTATTGTAGGTTATGTGCTTATGGTCACAGCCCAATAGCATTAGGTAAGACTTGCATATCAAAGCATGCTACCAATCCTGCCCAATAGAATCCGATTTATGCCTTCTACCAAGGCATCGTGAGCAGAAAGATGAGGAGTGGTACATTTCAACGTTTCTTGGGTAATACTAAAAATCAGTCAGGAAAGAAGCTATTGAGCTTGATGACTGATGGTGGTGTTGAGTTTACCTCTCCTAGACTTCAGCATCTATGTGATACACTTGGTATCAGGAGGGTGTTGACCACTCCTCATCTTTCTGCTCACGATGCCTTGGTAGAAGGCATAAATCGGATTCTATTGGGCAGGATTGGTAGCATGCTTTGATATGCAAGTCTTACCGAATGCTATTGGGCTGAGGCATGTAAGACAGTTGCATACTTGCTTAACAAGTCACCCAGGAGATCTCTGAATGGTAGAGTGCCATTTGAATTCTTGACAGGCTGGGCACCATGTTATGAGCATTTACGTGTTTTTGACTATGAGGCTTATGCCCATGGTTCCTGATCAAAGAGGTGTATCTTCCTTGGATACAATGAGTCCACTAGGGACTACAGGTTATGGGATTCTTCAACTAGAGAGTTGATATGCACCCATAATGTCTATTTCAGAGAGGATGCTATGTTTAGACAGCCCAGGATTGTGGATAGTAGGAGAGTGGTGTTCCAGGAGGGTGTAAGTGCACTGATACCTCAAATTCTTTGCAGGGGTAGCCCATATCCCTTGGAGTGGGAGGTTTTTCCCATGGTGAGTAGGTTATAAAGTTGGGACAGCCATGATTACTTCCTGATTTTGGTCAGACATGGTCAGATGTCTCGAGAATTCCATAGGTTTATACTTCTATGGAGATTGTTGATGCATCTTCTATGGACAGTTACAGTTTACTCCCAAGATGCGGAGTGCCTCTTGCAGATGAGGATGAGGCTATGCATGGTGAGGAGGATACCTTGGCTAATGATGCCCGGTATGATCCATTGGTTGGTTATGCTAGGACAATGTGGTTTCTACAGTTATTGACTCGGGTCATACTGCGCATGGGTAGGAATTATTCATATGTTTGCTTCGTAAGTGCCTCCATGGCTAGAAGCAATCCCCTCGAGCTTGGCCTCATAGGTTTGATACTGTTATGAGAGCTCAGGATGTGATGCATAGGTTATGGTCTCAGTATTCAGGAAGTTGCTATCCTTCTAAGGCTACTTGCCATATGGTTCATTATGGACAAGGATGCTTTGCAGTGGGAGCTGCATGGTCTTGATGATGTTTTTCAGATACTTGGTTGTTTCAGTATGGAGAGGGGGAAGTTACTGAGTTCTCCATTGCCTGTATTGGCTCCATACTTGAAACACAGCAGGTTTAATGATCACAGATCACTTGAGTAGCAAGTAATGGTTGATATGGTAGCCACAGTACTTCATGCATCCATGACTGTGTTGAGACTTGGTTCTCACATGTTTGCCATTGGGGCTACACTTCCGGTTCTTGCTCCCGTTGCAGTGGGAGTTGGTAGCATGATTATGGCAGATTTTGGCAGTAGGGAAGCGGCTGTGGACATCATGTCCTTATGCTTCCAGGAGCAGCATGCAGGTGATGTAGGTTGGGTAGACTAGCAGAGGTCTATTGTAGGTCATGTGCTTATGGTCACAGGTGGTATAGAGACATTTTCTTTGCACAGTGATAGTTCGAGTGCTATGGACTTAGCACGGGAGCACGTGGTGGTGAGAGTTCACTCTCCAGTGAGATCTGGCATGAGATCTTAGTTGACAGGCATCTACAGCTTGTCATTTTCTATCCTACAAACCTGATGTCTACTAGCAGCTTATCCTCTATGCACTTTGCACATTGTAAAGTGCCGATGGGCATAGGATGATGGTCTGGTCATCTTGTTTTTCAGCCTATGGCTGATTGTATTATATGTCTACTATACTCCCTTAAAGGCATACTGCCTTTCCTTTAAGTGAGAGGTTGTTGGGGTAATGGGCAGTGTGCCCACCCACTTGTATAATGCCCATGTGTACTCATATATATATGATAGAGGATTAAGTTGGAGTAGCTTTTGCTCCACCATATACGGTGTCTCTTATCCCTTCCTGAGTGCTCCATCTTCCCCCTACAATATGCCAAGTAGAAGGCATATGAAAAGGACGTACGGGATCAAGAGAAGGCATACTTTGCATAGATATTAAACCCTATTGTCGCCATGTTCTTGCAAAGTTTAAGTCCCATCTGACACTGAATTTGGGCATTGGGAGGTGCAAGGGCCCATTTTCACCATATGCACCTCATTACATACATAAAGGTACAAAATATGGAATGGGTTAATAGGATTTGCATGTCCATGTGTTGGATTAGACTCAAACTTTCCACAGGTCTTAAACCGTATGGTCTCTATTTTCTTGCAAAGTTTGAGTCCCATCAGACACCAAATGTGGGAATTGGGAGGTGAAAGGGCCATTTTCACCCTATGCACCTTGTCACATATGTGAAGGTGCAAAATATGGAATGGGTCAATAGGATTTGCATGTCCATGTGTCGGATCGGATTCAAAATTTGAAAATGTCTTGAACCCCATGTTCTCCATGTTCTTGCACCATCTGACACCAAATGTGGGCATTGGGAGGTGAAAGGGACACTTTTCACCCTATGCACCTCGTTACATACGTGAAGGTGCAAAATATGCAATGGGTCAACACGATTTGCATGTCCATGTGTCCGATTGGACTCAAACTTTGCACAGGTCTTAAACCCTATGGTCTCCATGTTTTTGCAAAGTTTGAGTCCCATCTAACATCAAATAAGGGCATAGGGAGGGGAAACCACTTATTTTCGCACTATGCACCTCGTTACATATGTGAAGGTGCAAAATATGGAATGGGTCAATAGGATTTGCATGTCTACGTGTTGGATTAGAGAACCAAACTTTGCACAAGTATTAAACCCTATGGTATCCATGTTCTTGTAGAGTTTGAGTCCCATATGACACTGAATGTGGGCATTGGGAGGTGAAACAACCCATTTTTACCCTATGCAACTCGTTAAATATGTGAAGGTGCAAAATATGGAATGGGTCAATAGGATTTTCATGTCCATATCTTGGATTAGACCCATTTTCACCCTATGCACCTTGTTACATACGTGAAGGTGCTAAACATGGAATGGGTCAATAGGATTTGCATGTCCATGTATCATATTAGACTCAAACTTTGCATAGGTCTTAAACCCCTTTTCCTCCATGTTCTTGCAAAGTTTGAGTCCCATCTGACACCGAATGTGGGCACTGGGAGGTGAAAGGGCCCATTTTCACACTATGCACCTCGTCACATATGTGAAGGTGCAAAATTTGGAATGGGTCAATAAAATTTGCATGTCCACGTGCCGGATTAGACTCAAACTTTGAACATGTTTTATACCCTATGATATCCATGTTCTTGAAAAGTTTTAGTCCCATATGACACTAAATGTGGGCACTCAGAGGTGAAATGGCCCATTTTCACAGTATGCATCTCATTACATACGTGAAGGTGCAAACTATAGAATAGGTCAATAGGATTTGCATGTGCATGTCTCAGATTGGACTGAAAATTCGCATAGGTCTTAAACTCTATGGTCTCCATTTTATTACAAAGTTTGAGTTTCATCTGACACTGAATGTGGGCACTGGCTCGGGGGGGTCACTCATCATATGTAACCCTATCACGTGAGTTCAACAGAAGGATATTTTTTATTTCTAAAATTTACAGAAATAAATATACATAAGGGACTATTTAAAATAGTTTTGGAAAAATTTTACAGATTTGTATAGAAAAGGGGTACATTTTATTAATGAAAAATTTTACAGATAAGGGATTTTAAATATAGGCCTTGAACGCACGTGATATAGAGGGTTTATACATAGTGACCCCCCTGAGGGCACTGGGAGGTGAAACGACCCATTTTCACCCTCTAACCTTGTTACATATGTGAAGGTGCAAGGGCCCATTTTCACCATATGCACCTCATTACATACATAAAGGTACAAAATATGGAATGGGTCAATAGGATTTGCGTGTCCATGTGTTGGATTCGTCTCAAAATTTCCACAGGCCTTAAACCGTATGGTCTCTATTTTCTTGCAAAGTTTGAGTCCCATCTGACACCAAATGTGGGAATTGGGAGGCGAAAGTGCCATTTTCACCCTATGCACCTCGTTACATATGTGAAGGTGCAAAATATGGAATGGGTCAATAGGAGTTGCATGTCCATGTGTCGGATCAGTCTCAAACTTTGCAAATGTCTTGAATCCCATGGTCTCCATGTTCTTGCACCATCTGACACCGAATGTGGGCATCGGGAGGTGAAAGGGACAATTTTCACCCTATGCACCTCGTTACATACTGGATCTGTTTTGACCATGTGCGATGCGTATGTGGGTGGAAAACCATGGCTACACATGTATATGATTTGAGGGTGCAAAATATGCAATGGGTCAACACGATTTGCATGTCCATGTGTCTGATTGGACTCAAACTTTGCACAGGTCTTAAACCCTATGGTCTCCATGTTCTTGCAAAGTTTGAGTCCCATCTAACATCAAATGGGGGCATGGAGAGGGGAAACCACTTATTTTCACACTATGCACCTCGTTACATATGTGAAGGTGCAAAATATGGAATGGGTCAATAGGATTTGCATGTCTACGTGTTGGATTAGACTCAAACTTTGCACAAGTACTAAACCCTATGGTATCCATGTTCTTGTGGAGTTTGATCCCATCTGACACCAAATGGGGGCATTGGGAGGTGAAACGACCCATTTTTACCCTATGCACCTCGTTACATATGTGAAGGTGCAAAATATGGAATGGGTCAATAGGATTTTCATGTCCATGTGTTGGATTAGACCCATTTTCACCCTATGCACCTCGTTACATATGTGAAGGTGCTAAATATCGAATGGGTCAATAGGATTTGCATGTCCATGTGTCAGATTAGACTCAAACTTTGCATAGGTTTTAAACCCCTTTGCCTCCATGTTCTTGCAAAGTTTGAGTCCGATCTGACCCGAATGTGGGCACTGGGAGGTGAAAGGGCCCATTTTCACACTATGCACCTCATCACATATGTGAAGGTGCAAAATTTGGAATGGGTCAATAAAATTTGCATGTCCACGTGCCGTATTAGACTCAAAATTTGAACATGTTTTATACCCTATGGTATCCATGTTCTTGCAAAGTTTTAGTCCCATATGACACTAAATGTGGGCACTTGGAGGGAAACGGCCCATTTTTCACCCTACGCACCTAATTACATACATGAAGGTGCAAACTATAGAATGGGTCAATAAGATTTGCATGTGCATGTGTCAGCTTGGACTGAAAATTTGCATAGGTCTTAAACTCTATGTTCTCCATTTTATTACAAATTTTTAGTTTCACCTGACACTGAATGTGGGCACTAGGAGGTGAAACGACCCATTTTCACCCTCTAACCTCGTTACATATATGAAGGTGCAAAATATGGAATGGTCAATAGGATTTGCATGTGTTGGATTGGACTCTAACTTTTTGCAAGTCTTAAACTCTATGGTATCCATGTTCTTTCAAGGTTTGAGTCCCATCTGACACCGAATGTGAGGTGCAACGGCTCATTCTCAATCATTGATAACAAAATTTCCATTAAAGTATTTGAATTATATCCTTTGGGCCTTAGTTCACATTTTATGTTGATAAGTTTGCAAGTTGAACATAGATGCCTATATATTCATGTTTCATTAGTTGTATGCCCAAGATTACTTGAGGCTACTTGAGGTACAATGAGTGCTTTGAACGATGGTTTGTATTTCTTCTATCCCTTCTATTGTACAATGCAAAATCGTGGCATATAATGCATTCAAGTCCCAGCCCCAAATCCCTCTTCTTTTCTCAATCATTGATAACAAATTTTTAATTAAGGTATTTGAATTATATCCTTCATGTAAAAATGCTATTGAAGCAGAAGTTTGAGATGAAAGATTTGGGAGAGCTGCGTTATTTCTTGGGCATTGAGGTGATTAGATCACCAAGTATGATACAGCTCTTACAGAGGTAGTATGGATTGGACATGCTGTCCAAATATGGGATGACAGGCTGTAAGCCTATTTCAGTTCCTTTGGAGCAGAATGTGAAGCTGAGCACAGATGCAGGTGAGCTTCTGGAAGACCCTACTATGTACAGACGCATAGTCGGAAGTTTGATTTATATGACTATTACCAGGCCAGATTTAAGCTATGCTGTTGGATTGGTAAGTCAGTTTATGCAGGCCCCAAGGAAACCACATTTGGATGCGGCTAGACGCATACTCAGGTATGTGAAGTCCACATTGCAGTATGGACTATTTTATGAGGCTGGGGTTCAGATACAGTTGCATGGATACACTGATGTTGATTGGGCTGGTAGTACTTCTGATATACAATCTACCAATGGATATGTGTTCTCTTTTGGGAGCGCTGCAGTCACCTGGACCCCAAATCCCTCTTGTTTTCTCAATCATTGATAACAAATTTTATGCTGATAAGTTTGAAAGTTGAATAGAGATGCCTATATATTCATGTTTCATTAGTTGTATGCCCAAGATTACTTGAGGCTACTTGAAGTATAATGAATGCTTTGATGGTTCACATTTCTTCTATCACTTGTATTGTACAATGCAAATTCACAGCATATAATGCGTTCAAGTCCTAGCTCAAATCCCACTTCTTTTCTCAATCATTGATAACAGAATTTCCATTAAGGTCTTTGAATTATATCCGTTGCATTTTACTTTACATTTTATGCTGATAAGTTTGCAGGTTGAACATAGATGCCTATATATTCATGTTTCATTAGTTGGATGCCCAAGATTACTTGAGGCTACTTGCAATACAATGAGTCCTTCAATGGTTCATATTTCTTCTATCTGTTCTATTGTACAATGCAAATTCATGGCATATAATGTATTCAAGTCCTAGCCCCAAATCCCACTTCTTTTCTCAATCATTGATAACAAAATTTCCATTAAGGTGTTTGAATTAAATCCATTGCATTCTTCACATTTTATGCGAGATAAGATTGCACAAAGAGAGAGAGAGAGAGAGAGAGAGAGAGAGAGAGAGAGAGAGAGAGAGAGAGAGAGAGAGAACATCGTTGATAAACAAAGATACAATAGAATCACATGGTGAAAATAACAAAACCTCCATAATCATCACATATCACATGACACGCATGTCATCTACAGTCATCAATCTGTGAAGATAGCGGGAGAGAAGGAACGAGTCTCACTTGCGGCTTTCTCACATACACAATGGGGGAATACACACAAAGGTGAAGGCTGAAAACAGTTTTTCTCTTCTTAGTTGTGAAAGCCAAAAGAACTCTAGTACAAAGAAATAGAAGAACCTTATATGTGGGTCTCAAACCAAACTCAGCTAACTAAGGTGGCATACTAACTGAGCCACGAACTAGAGTACATAAGGATAGCTGTCATCCAGCTATTATTCATGGGCGGTGTACCAACCGCATCTGCAGTTAACAAGTCAGTGACATAAATGCACAATGGTCACCCTGGCATATCACGAGTGAAGCTCAATATCTCAACACTCCCCCTCGAGCTCAA
This sequence comes from Dipteris shenzhenensis, assembly GCF_047967505.1. NCBI lineage: Eukaryota > Viridiplantae > Streptophyta > Polypodiopsida > Gleicheniales > Dipteridaceae > Dipteris > Dipteris shenzhenensis. The sequence goes on along the minus strand of NC_141626.1, from coordinate 22,200,889 downwards.
TCCCAATTCCTGTACACCAAGCAGGTCTCTGAACTTGTGCAGCCTTCTCTGCGCCCAATGCCTTCATGAATATGTCAGCTACCTGATCCTCTGTGCTGACATAAACTAGATCAATAAGACCTAGTAAAACCTTCTCCCGCACATAGTGGTAAGGCACCTCAATGTGCTTTGTTCTAGCATGATAGACTAGGTTGTTTGCCAAGTGTATACTGCTCATGTTGTCATAATAAATGACAAGTGGACCATCTGTAGACTGATGCATATCATAAAGTATCTTATGCAACCAAGCTACCTCACATGCAGCCATTGTTGCACCCCTGTACTCAGCCTCTGTGCTCGACAAGGCAACTATAGGCTGCTTCCTGCTTCTCCAAGTGACTGCAGCACTCCCAAAAGAAAACACATATCCACTAGTAGATCGTCTATCAGAAATACTACCAACCCAATCAGCATCAGTGTATCCATGCAACTGTATCTAAACCCCAGCCTCATAAAATAGTCCATACTCCAATGTGGACATAACATACCTGAGTATGCATCTAGCCGCATCCAAATGCGTTTTCCTTGGATCCTGCATAAACTAACTTACCAATCCAATAGCATAGCTCAAATCTGGCCTGGTAATAGTCATATAAATCAAACTTCCTACTATGCGCCTGTACATAGTAGGGTCTTCCAGAAGCTCACCTGCATCTGTGCTCAGCTTCACATTCTACTCCAAAGGAACTGAAATAGGCTTACAGCCTGTCATCCCATATTTGGACAGCATGTCCAATCCATACTGCCTCTGCAAGAGCCGTAACCCACTTGGTGATCTAATCACCTCAATGCCCAAGAAATAACGCAGCTCTCCCAAATCATTCATCTCAAACTTCTGCTTCAATAGCATTTTCACATGAAGGATATCTTCATCACTATCACCTGTGATGATCAAATCATCAACATAAATGACAAGCAGCATAATACCTTTCTCTGTTTTTCTCACATAGAGTGAGAAATTTGCCTTGGAAATCTGAAAGCCAATAGTGACAAGATACTATCCTATCTTGTTAGACCATGTCTAGGTGCTTGCTTCAAGCCATACAAGGCTTTCTTCAACCTGCAAACAAACTCAGGATGAATAGCATGAACATAACCTGGCGGCTGCTCCATAAAGACCTCTTCTTGCAAATCACCATGCAAGAAGGCATTCTTTACATCCATTTGATGTAACGACCATCCCTTTGATGTAGCCATAGCAATGACTACTCTTACGATTGCCATCCTTGTAACCGAATTGAATGTTTCTTCATAATCAATCCCATATGTTTGTGCATACCCCTTGACAACTAATCTTGCCTTGTATTTGTTCACAGAACCATCTGCATTGTGCTTCCCCTTATAAACCCACTTACAGTCAATTGCATTCTTGTCTTTAGGCAAAGGCACTGATTCCCATGTAGTATTTGCTTCCAAGGCATCCATTTCTTCATCCATGGCTTTCTCCCATTTTTCTTTTCCCATGGCTTACTCAAAAGAAGTGGGTTCTGGTTCCTGTATCACTTTGACCATATAGGCATAGTGAATGGCTGTATATCCATCATATTTTAGCCTATCCACAAGATACCTAGCTCTGGTAGACTTGCACAAAATAGGTTCACTTCCAGGTGCTCTCAAAACATCCCTGGTCTTCCTTACTCCAGGTGTAACAATAGAAGGAATACCCAACTCATCATCAATGCCCTGTTCTGAGCCATTGGATTCACCATCCACATAAGAGTGACCTGCATTCAAATCAAACATGGGCTGATCTACCTTCTCTTTTCCTTTTCGTGATACCTGCATACCACTATCTGCATTGCTTTGAGAAGATTCTCCTAATCTCAATCTGCTTGTCCATGGTGAAGTATGTGAACCACTACTAGAGGACACTGTAGGTCCACTAATACTTTGTGATTGCTACTGTAAATTCTGTGCAACATTACCATTTTGTGTATCTACATCATCAATCACATTTACTGGTTTATACCAGCTGCTCATCTCATCAAAAACAACATCTTTGCTCACTGTAAACTTATGAGTAGAAGGGTTATAGCATCTATACCCTTTCTGCTGCAGAGAATAACCAATAAAGATGCACTTCTTAGCTTTTGGATCCAACTTGGACCTCAACTCATCTGGCACATGAACATAGGCAATGCAACCAAAAATTTTCAAATGAGAAATATCTAGGTTCCTACCAGTATACATTTCCTCTAGCGTCATGCCATGTATTGCTGCAGTGGGAGTCTTATTCATTATGTAAACTGCTGTAGCAACTGCTTCAGCCCAATAATAATCTGGTAGATTTTTTCATTTAGCATGGCCCGAGATACCTCTCCAATATGCCTATTTTTCCTTTCTGCAAGTCCATTTTGCTGTGGGGTATGACTGCATGAATATTGCTACTTTATGCCATGCTCCTGCAGGAACCTTGCAAACTCATTTGAGAGGTACTCTCCCCCTCCATTTGACCTTAGGCATTTTATTTGCAGGCCTATTTCTTTTTCAACCATAGCTTTAAATCCTTTGAAATGCCCAAACACTTCACTTTTATTTTTCATAAAATACACCCAAACTTTTCTGCTGTAGTCATCAATAAAAGTGACAAAATAATGACAGTCTCCAATAGATGCAGCTTTTGTAGTCCACACATCAGAGTGGATTAATTCCAATGGCTTCTTACTCTCTTGAACATGTCTAGGAAATGGTTTCCTTACCTGTTTTCCAAATTGACAGGCTTCACATACCTTATGCATTTTTGCAACCTTGAATTTAGGCAATCCTGCAACAATGTTTTGGGCCTGCATTGATTTAAGTCGCTGTACATTAACATGACCAATGCATTTATGCTAGATATCAATATCTGCAACTACACTAATCCCATGTGCAAACATTGCTGCACTCAATTCAGGCATGTTTGCATCCAACGTAAACATCCTACCCTTCTTCTTTCCTTTTGCTATCAAGCGACCGTTATTTTTCATATCCTCAACAAAGCATCCATGAGGATTAAATCTGACCTGCAAGCCCTGCTCAACCATTTGACCAACAGAAACCAGGTTCTTGGTGATGTTCGAGATATGAAATACATCAGACACGTATTTCTTTTTCCCATCCTACATAGACAAAGGAATTTTACCAATCTGCACAATAGGATGTGCAGTATCATTCTCCACAAATCCTAGTCTTTCCATTTTCCTTGCATCCTGCATCCTTTCTGCATGACCTGTCATGTGGTTTGACACACCTGAGTCAACATACCACACATCATTGCTTTCTTCTGCACTTGTCACAGCATTAGTCATGTGCTGTACCATAAACAAATGCTCATTTCTATCATCACCCTGTCTACTAGAGGATGCATAATTGCCTTGCTGCAATTTTCCATTAATGTCATTCTGCTTTTTGTAGCAGTCTTTAGCCATATGACCCATTTTACCGCAATAGTAGCATTCAACATTGCTGTTTGCATTTTGGCCTCTCAACCATCCACCACGACCTCTTTGGTGTTGAGATATCGAGCTCCACTCGTTATATGCCAGGGTGACCGTTGTGCATTTATGTCACCGACTTGTTAGCTGCAGATGCGGTTGGTACACCGCCCACGAATAATAGCTGGGTGACAGCTATCCTTATCTACTCTAGTTCGTGGCTCAGTTAGTATACCACCTTAGTTAGTTGAGTTTGGTTTTGAGACCCATGTATAGGGTTCTTCTATTTCTTAGTACTAGAGTTCTTTTGGCTTTCACAACTAAGAAGAGGAAAAAAGTTTTCAGCCTCCACCTGTGTGTGTATTCCCCCATTGTGTATGTGAGAAAGCCGCAAGTGAGACTCCTTCCCTCTCTCCCACTATCTTCACATGGTATCAGAGCCTTGTTCGTGGTAAGGAGCTCAATAAAGCAATCCAAGTTTGCAGTGTCCTGGTAAGAGGACCAGTGTTGCTTTCCTATTTTGAGTTTGGGAGCAAATCTCTACAGGTAGCACAGCCAGAAGTGCAAGAGTGCACTGTCTCAGATTGAGATGCCCTTCGCGGAGTGGCGAGAGCGCACTATATGCTGCAGGTGAGAACAAATCCCTCGGTGACTTTATTTTTCTGATTCGAGGCCATTTCGGGGCCCATTTTGAAGGCGGAAGTTCTTTGCAGGCACTCGGAAAAAGGCCTTGTTTTTGCTGTGCGACCACTGCTTGACTGGTCGGTGAAAAGTTGTTGCTGAAAATGCCTCATATGCCTGTGTGCAGAGATATTAGGAGTTGCAGAATCATGCTTGTTGCCTATTGATGCAAAATCGTCACTAGGAAAGTGACTGTGTGGTCAAATACCACTTTCGTCAGTTTTGCAGATCTGCCCGTGTGAGGCAAAAGCTATGTTTTTAGAAGTGACAGAATATTTTGCAGTGTTATGTAATGGCGTCTGATTCTCTTTCACAGATTGTCACTGAAAAGTTTGACAAGAACAACTTCTAGGCATGGAAGTTTAGAATGACGAATTTCCTTATGGGAAAAGGCTATTGGGAGTTCATTACAAGGAATGAAGAAGAACCAGTTCTTCCTAATGTTCCCAATCAATAGGAAATGCAGGCATTTAAAGGATGGCATGAGAGAGTCAGAAAAGTTATGTACTGGCTGTCTATCAATATTTCGGATTCTATGATTGTGCATATTCAGGATGTAAGTATGCCAAAGGAGGCATGGGATGTAAGTATGCCAAAGTAATGAAGAAGAACTGGTTCTTCTTCATTACAGGAAATGAAGAAGAACCAGTTCTTCCTAATGTTCCCAATCAATAGGAAATGCAGGCATTTAAAGGATGGCATGAGAGAGCCAGAAAAGTTATGTACTGGCTGTCTATCAATATTTCGGATTCTATGATTGTGCATATTCAGGATGTAAGTATGCCAAAGGAGGCATGGGATACTTTGGCAAAAATGTACAACATAAATACGCAAGCCAGGAAAATGCAACTCAAACAGGAGTTGCACAATGTGCAGAGAGAAAATTTGAGCATAAATGACTACCACATGAAGGTGAAGAAAATTGCAAATGCACTTGCTTCCATTGGGTCACCAGTGGAAGATGATGATCTAGTTTCTGTGACCTTGAATGGTCTAGGAAAGGATTATGCACAGTTCCGGACATCCATTGCCATCCGTGAAAAATTTCCCGATTTTGAAGAGTTGTTTGCTCTTCTAATTTCTGAAGAGCAGAGAAATGGGGGTGCATCTTCTTCAGGAGAAACTTCAAAAGAAATTGTCTTCTACTCAAATGCTGGAAGAGGTAGATGCAGAGGTAGAGGAGGCCGATCTGCAGGCTGTGGTAGAAATCTGAATATGCAGCAAACTCAAGAAAACCAGTCCTATGGAGGAGGACGTGGTAACTCTAGAGGCAGGGGGAGCCAAAGAGGCTGTGGTGGATGGCAGAGAGGCCAAAAATGCAAACAACAATGTTGAATGCTACTACTGTGGTAAAATGGGTCATATGGCTAAGGACTGCTACAAAAGCAGAATGACATTATGAATGGAAAATTGCAACAAGGCAATTATGCATCTTCTAGTAGACAGGGTGATGACAGAAATGAGCATCTACTTATGGTGCAGCACATGACCAATTCTATGACAAGTGCATAAGAACAAAATGATGTGTGGTATGTTGACTTAGGTGCGTCAAACCACATGACAGGTCATGCAAAGTGGATGCAGGATGCAAGGAAAATGGAAAAACCAGGATTTGTGGAGACTAGTGATGATACTACACATCCTATTGTGCAGATTGGTAAAATTCCATTGTCTATGCAGGATGGGAAAAAGAAATACTTGTCTGATGTATTTCATGTCCCAAACATCACCAAGAACCTGGTTTCTGTTGGTCAAATGGTTGAGCAGGGCTTGCAGGCCAGATTTAATCCTCATGGATGCTTTGTTGAGGATATGAAAAATAATGGTCGCTTGATAGCAAAAGGAAAGAAGAAAGGCAGGATGTTTACGTTGGATGCGGACATGCTTGAATTGAGTGCAGCAATGTTTGCACATGGGACCGATGTAGTTGCAGATATTGATATCTGGTATAAATGCATTGGTCATGTTAATATACAGCGACTGAAATCAATGCAAGCCCAAAATATTGTTGCAGGATTGCCAAAATTCAAGGTTGCAGAAATGCATAAGGTTTGTGAAGCCTGTCAATTTGGAAAACAGGCAAAGAAACCATTTCCTAGGCATGTTCAAGAGAGTAAAAAGCCATTGGAATTAATCCACTCTGATGTGTGGACTACTAAAGATGCATCTATTGGAGGTTGTCACTATTTTGTCACTTTTATTGATGACTTCAGCAGAAAACTTTGGGTGTATTTTATGAAAAAGAAAAGTGAAGTGTTTGGGCACTTCAAAGCTTTTAAAGCTATGGTTGAAAAAGAAACAGGCCTGCAAATAAAATGCCTAAGGTCAGATGGAGGGGGAGAGTACCTCTCAAATGAGTTTGCAAGGTTCTTGCAGGAGCATGGCATAAAGCAGCAATATTCATGCAGTCATACCCCACAGCAAAATGGACTTGTAGAAAGGAAAAACAGGCATATTGGAGAGGTATCTCGGGCCATGCTAAATGAAAAAGATCTACCAGATTATTATTGGGCTGAAGTAGTTGCTATAGCAGTTTACATAATGAACAGGACTCCCACTGTAGCAATACATGGCATGACGCCAGAGGAGATGTATACTGGTAGGAAACCAGACATTTCTCATTTGAAAATTTTTGGTTGCATTGCCTATGTTCATGTGCCAGATGAGTTGAGGTCCAAGTTGGATCCAAAAGCTGAGAAGTGCATCTTTATTGGTTATTCTCTGCAGCAGAAAGGGTATAGATGCTATAACCCTTCTACTCGTAAGTTTATAGTGAGCAGAGATGTTGTTTTTGATGAGATGAGCAGCTGGTATAAACCAGTAAATGTGATGATTGATGTAGATGCACAAAATGGTAATGTTGCACAGAATTCATAGCAGCAGTCACAAAATATCAGTGGACCTGCAGTGTCCTCTAGCAGTGGTTCACATACTTCGCCATGGACAGGCAGATTGAGATTAGGAGGATCTCCTCAAAGCAATGCAGATAGTGGTACACAGGTATCACGAAAAGGAAAAGAGAAGGTAGATCAGCCCATGTTTGATGTGAATGCAGGTCACTCTTATGTGGATGGTGAATCCAGTGGCTCAGAACATAGCATTGATGATGAGTTGGGTATTCCTTTTATTGTTACACCTGGAGTAAGGAAGACCAGGGATGTTTTGAGACCATCTGGAAGTGAGCCTATTTTGTGTAGGTCTACCAGAGCTAGGTATCTTGTGGATAGGCTGAAATATGATGGATTTATAGCCATTCAATATCCCTATATGGTCAACGTGATACAAGAACCAGAACCCACCTCTTTTGAACAAGCCATGGGGAATGAAAAATGGGAGACAGCCATGGATGAAGAAATGGATGCCTTGGAAGCAAATGCTACATGGGAATTGGTGCATGGTTTGACAAGATAGGACAGTATCTTGTCACTATTGGCTTTCAGATTTCCAAGGCAGATTTCTCACTCTATGTGAGAAAAACAGAGAAAGATATTATGCTGCTTGTCATTTATGTTGATGATTTGATATGTCAGCACAGAGGATCAGATGGCTGACATATTCACGAAGGCATTGGGCGTAGAGAAGCTACGCAAGTTCAGAGACCTGCTTCATGTGCAAGAATTGGGATTGAGCTCGAGGGGGAGTGTTGAGATATCGAGCTCCACTCGTGATATGCCAGGGTGACCATTGTGCATTTATGTCACTGACTTGTTAGCTGCAGATGCGGTTGGTACACCACCCATGAATAATAGCTGGGTGATAGCTATCCTTATCTACTCTAGTTCGTGGCTCAGTTAGTATGCCACCTTAGTTAGTTGAGTTTGGTTTTGAGACCCATATATAGGGTTCTTCTATTTCTTAGTAATAGAGTTCTTTTGGCTTTCACAACTAAGAAGAGGAAAATTGTTTTCAGCCTCCACCTATGTGTGTATTCCCCCATTGTGTATGTGAGAAAGCCGCAAGTGAGACTCCTTCCCTCTCTCCCACTATCTTCACATTTGGCTCCCCTGCCTCTAGAGTTACCACGTACTCCTCCATAGGACTGGTTTTCTTGAGTTTGCTGCACATTTTGATTTCTACCATGGCCTCCAGATCGGCCTGCTCTACCTCTGCCTCTACCTCTTCCAGCATTTGAGTAGAAGACAATTTCTTTTGAAGTTCCTCCTGAAGAAGATGCACCACCATTTCTTTGCTCTTCAAAAATTAGAAGAGCAAACAACTCCTCAAATTCAAAAAAATTTTCACGGACGGCAATGGATGTCCGGAACTGTGCATAATCTTTTCCTAGACCATTCAAGGTCACAAAAACTAGATCATGATCTTCCACTGGCGACCCAATGGAAGCAAGTGCATCTGCAATTTTCTTCACCTTCATGTGGTAGTCATTGATGCTCATATTTTCTCTCTGCACATTGTGCAACTCCTACTTGAGCTGCATTTTCCTAGCTTGCGTATTTGTGCTGTACATTTTTTCCAAAGTATCCCATGCCTCCTTTGGCGTACTTGCATCCTGAATATGCACAATCATAGAGTCCGAAATACTGATCGACAGCCAGTACATAACTTTTCTGGCTCTCTCATGCCATCCGTTAAATGCCTGCATTTCCTATTGATTGGGAACATTAGGGAGAACTGGTTCTTCTTCATTTTCTGTAATGAACTCCCAGTAGCCTTTTCCCATAAGGAAATTTGTCATTCTAAACTTCCATGCTTGGAAGTTATTCCTGTCAAGCTTTTCAGTGACAATCTGTGAAAGAGAATCAGACGCCATTACAAAACACTGCAAAATATTCTATCACTACAAAAAACATAGCTTCTGCCTCACACGGGCAAATCTGCAAAACTGACGAAAGTGGTATTTGACCACACAGTCACTTCCTAGTGACGATTTTGTATCAATAGGCAATAAGGATGATTTTGCAACTTCCAATATCTCTGTGCATATGCATACGATGCAATTTCTGTGGCAACTTTTCACTGACTTGCAGAACAGTGGTCACATAGCAAAAACAGGGCCTTTTTCTTAGTGCTTACGGAGAACTTCCGCCTCTAGAACAGGCCCCGAAACGGCCTCGAATCAGAAAAATAAAGTCACTCAAGGCTTTGCCCTAATCTACAGCATATATTGCCCTCTCGCCACACCACGAAGGGCGTCTCAATCTGAGACAATGCACTCTCGCACTTTCTAGCTATGCTACCTGCAGAGATTTGCACTCAAACTCGAAAAAGGAAAGCAACACTGATCCTCTTACCAGGATACCGCAAACTTGGTTTGCTTTCTTGATCTCCTTACCATAAACCAGGCTCTTATACCATGTGAAGATAGTGGGAGAGAAGGAAGGAGTCTCACTTGTGGCTTTCTCACATACACAATGGGGGAATACACACAAAGGTGGAGGTTGAAAACAGTTTTCCTCTTCTTAGTTGTGAAAGCCAAAAGAACTCTAGTATAAAGAAATAGAAGAACCCTAAATGTGGGTCTCAAACCAAACTCAGCTAACTAAGGTGGCATACTAATTGAGCCACGAACTAGAGTACATAAGCATAGCTGTCATCCAGCTATTATTCATGGGCAGTGTACCAACCGCATCTGCAGCTAACAAGTCGGTGAGATAAATGCACAACGGTCACCCTGGCATATCATGAGTGGAGCTCGATATCTCAACACAATCATCATCATCAATGTACGTACATGATCATTAAAGTCTCATAGCTACACATGCATGGTCATCAAAGTATGTGATGTACATCTAAGTACACATACATGATCATCAAAGTATATGCCATCTACATCAGCTATCATCAGAGGAATCAGAAAACTCAACATAGGAGCCCCTAATCACCCTTTGACGTGGCTCATACAGGACACGCTGCCCGATTGGCCGCTGTGTAGAAGATCCAACCTCATCTCCATAGGATGTGGCAGCACGCTGAGCCACTGCCTATATCTCATAACTCAAATCCAGCACGAGTAAGGTCCTCCTCATGTCTGAGCCCCTGGTTTAGATCCTGCCCAATATGCTGCTACACCCAATCATGCAAGGATATCTCTAGGTGTGCCTCTCGCTCGATGCATTGTGCCTCCTCTACTTGTGCCTCATCGTCGGGCATGAAGTCTACATACGAGAACTATCGAGTATACATGCGGCAATCATTGTGGGATCAAATCCCTCTATGCCTCTGTCCTATAATGCTCTATCAAGATCGTGTGGGCAATGGGATCAATAGCTTGGCCACGTCCAAGGTACAGGTCGTCCATACCTAGTGTATGATAGGTAGGCACTCTGATATCAATTAAAAAAAACCAGGTAGCATGCCCATGGTGGCACTGGAGATGAGCGAGGTGGCTGCATCCTAGGCCAAAAAATTCCTATGCTATCAAAATAGCCCTGACAAAGGATGCAAGTAGACATGGGCATCCTAGAGAGGATCTATGGGACGTCTGGTGGAAATTTCTATAGGAGGGGCGGGATATAAAGCCACACTAGGGTGTATCCTATGGCGACTCTCATCATGTGAGATATCTCTTAGCTAATACAAATAGTGCTCAGCTCGATGGTATGCAATGCGTGTCAAGGCCCTCTACTCTTGCAGCTCTCCCTCTAACTGTCATACTCAAGTCTCCCTGTCTGCCTCTAGCTGTCATGCTCAAGTCTCCATCTCTGTCTCTAACCGTCGTACTCAAGTCTCCATCTCTGTCTCTAACTGTCGTACTCGAGTATCCATCTGCCAAACAGACACACATCATAGCACGTGAGTAATGTAGGCGGCACAAGAATATAGTAAAAGATGATGAACAACTAACCTCACTGGTAGACTCTGCCAACCGCGCCTCCAAATAAGCAATACGTGTATCACGCTCATTTATGGAGGTGGAATCTGTAGTGTGAACATGCAAAAATCCTTCTAAATGAACTTTGCACAGAAGAAACACATGGCGAATTTTCAATATCAAGAACAATGATCTCTACCTATACAAATGTTGACAGGGTGAAACTATGCGCAAGGACGTGGCTATAGAATGAATGTCACCATATAGTCATCCTGGAATGGATCGTAATGCTAGTGTAGGGACAGTATGAGGCTCTGGTTCCTCACATTGACATCACACACCTGTTGTCTGCTGCTGGCGTCCCATCCTACCACATCCAGCTCTTGATCCAGGATGCACACTGAGATAGACCACCCTATGCCCGAGGATGAACTCAACATATAGCTGCATCACAAATGAGCAAGGAATCTAGGATTATGAGGCAACCGACCGTCTTTGGCAGTGAGATATCTCGGATAGATATGCGCTGCCATCATGGGGTGCCTACACCACAATATGTAAAAAGACTATCCTAAACAAGGTCACTGAGCTGCTGTCTGACCATCCTAAAAAAGTAGATCTAGTGCCACCTTATGAGGCAAATCATGCTCAAATAGGGCATGTATGACTCTCCAATCCATACCTTGACCTCCTACCTCTGCTTCTGCCTATGCTTGAAATGTCTGCTGACGGTCTTCATAACCACTTAGTCGATGTATACCATCGATGCCTGCATCCACACTAGCGACCAAGTGAGGGGGGCCCCCGTCTACCCTCTACCACCTTGCTCCCTCCGCCTTGCCCTCTCTGCCCTCGACCACCCTACCTCTGCCTCCACCTCAACCACTCTGCTCCCTCTGCCTCGCCCCCCCACAACATCATCACGAAACTAGCTAGCACGGCTGAGAGGTGAGGCATGCATGTTGCGACGAAGCACGGAGCAATAGAAGGAGACCAACCTGGAATCATCGGGTGCCCCTCCCCTCATCGCGCTACCCCGCATCGATGCTGCATCCAGATTATCTCTCCTACCCATGTCCGTCTATCACTTTCCGTCAAACAATGTCCATCCGAGATGTTCGTTAGTGATTTTCATCCAAAAATTAGGAATGTCACCTCGATCTTGGTTTTTGACTAAACCTCCAGACGCGTGTTAGCATCCATGTGGTAATGACATTGGCTTATCATGATACCGTTTTATCAATTACCTCGATCATGGTACTAGACTTGGCAAATCATCATACCATATAATCAATACCTTGATAGATGTTTTGATGTGACATCCATGCATAAGAGGGATGTATGGACATACCAAGATCAAGGTTTCTTTCTACCACATATGCATGTGAGACATGCAGCACCATACCTCGATCGTGGTTTTGATGCAACACCCATGCATGTGAAGGATCCATGAAACTACCATGATTGAGGTTTTTTAATGCCAACTCAGCATGTTGTTGCCCCCACAACATACCTTGATCGAGGTACTTCTACGCCAAACCAACATTTGAAAAAACCACGTGGGACTTGCCTAGCCAAGTGCTAAAACATATGCCACATCCCCATACCTCGATCGAGGTATTTGGAATGCCAACTCAATGCTACGGGTGCACATAGTGTCATGCCCAAATCCCACGATCGAGATACTTGGATGCACACATAGGTTGCCACACACCTCGATCGAGGTATGCACGTAGGATGCCACATACATCGATCGAGGTATTCACGTAGGATGCCACATACCCACGATCGAGGTTTTTTTGCCGACATGTGATTTTAGCACAGTACCACGATTGAGTTTTTTGCTCCTCTTGAACCTCCACTCGTCAGTTGTCAAACCTCCACATGTCGACACTCGATTGCATGCATTGCCACGATCGAGGTAGTGGAATCCTTTGTATTTGCGAGTTGGGGGTGTCACACTTTGCCTGGAGTGGCCAAAAAGTGGACACCCTTAGCTTGCTACCACCACAATGTTGTTTTTAGAGCCGATTGAAGAAGGGATTGACAAGATTAAAAGAGTTGCCAAGTATTTTGGTCACAAGCATGAGGCTTTTAAAGCAGTAAGCTGTGTCTGGAACTATAGTATAGTACCTTCCTTGTAAGGCAGTTTGATTTTTGTACATATTTCTTTAACACAATTATGAAGTTTTTACAACAAAAAAGAAAACTTGGTTTAACCACATATTGAAATCTCTCATCAAGACGTGCTAGTGCATTCTTAGAAGTATTTAGAAAAAGTTAGTTAAGTGACAATCATTCAAAGACTAGTTCATTTTGGACCACCATGGTGTGACTTGACAACGACAGCAAAGTGTGCCTCAAAAAGGACAAGGGATACAAGAAAGCTTGAATAAGAATGAGCAAATGCTTCTAATTTGATAGACTTATGACCTTGAGCATGGTATTAAACAAGAAAACTTGAAGAATAAGAATGAGCATCTTAGCCACCATAAATGCAATCTTTTTAAGGTATAGTACCAAAGGTCTAAGCATCCAAGAGCTCTCTCCATGATCCGGGAGGGCAAGATCGTGAGAAATGGACTCCGAATTTAAAATGTCTTTCTATGTACAAAGGCAAAATGTGCCAATGTAAACACCTCATCTTTCCTATTTAAAAAATCCACAACTCATGTACACGGAAAGGAATTTCCGCATCATGTTTGTCACAATGGATCTCTATTTTTTTGTAGAAAATTGCCATGAGTGCTTTGACGGGCTACTGCATTGGCAATGGCGGGAGAGGGATACAAGTGGAAAATCTTTTTCTCATGGTTGATATTAACGTTCGTTAAGCTTGATTAAGCTTGCCTGAGACAGAGCGAAAGAGAGCGGGAAGAAGGGGAGGACGTAGCGAGAGACTAAGTGAGAGAGAGAGAGAGAGAGAGAGAGAGAGAGAGAGGGGGGGGGGGGGCCGGGGCAGCGAGAGAGGCAGAGGGGGCGGGGGGCAGCGAGAGAGGCGAGTGGACGAGCGAGAGAGAGGCATATATATAGCAGGGAGAGACATAAAGCGAGAGGAGAATTCTGTGGAATGTTTAATTTTGTCTGCGCGCCTTTGCTTAGTTTTGTCCTATGCCCGCTGTTGAACTAATACAAATGCGGATTTTTCCTCTCATAGCGGACCTACTACACCTATACCAGAACTGTCAACAAACATCACAATTTGAACTATACTAAGTGCTTCGATTCATCGACTCACACGCCTTTCTCAAAGGCAACCAGTGTCTGTACGGCAAAACGGCAAAACTTCACCAAGCACGAAAAAAAACTTGCCGTAGAGGAGGCCACACCTTGTTTTGCTTTGTTAAGGGTTGTATGGCAAGAATTCTCTAGACTGACCGCACACTTTGAGTTCTGTTCATACAAATTGGACACCCTTCCATTTTTTCAGCGATACAAACAGCGGATACGTTCCGATAAGTTTACTTCCCACTCAAGCAAGCATGCTACTCAGAACTCACCACGATGTTGCGCAGCTCAAAGAATTGGGATTCCATACTGCCGGTAACAAATACTTCCGCCCATGTAAGCCATTGGTGTTATAGCTTGCGCCCGTCTTCCTGTCTACTTGCAGTTGCCCGGGATATCCCGGGTACGACCCCGGCCCGAATGAGCCTGCACAAGCGGTTGCAGCTTCTAAGGGAGCCGAAGAGTCCCCTTCGAAATACCCAGTTCCGTATGGGTTCGTGGCAGCTCCAGCCAGAATGGTCGCTACGTTGATGATCAACCCGTCCATGCCCACATCTCCGTTTGGCGGGAGAAGAGGGGGATTTGGAGGTCCGAACTCTGGAACTGCAAATGGCCAAGCACACTGGCCAGGACACTGCGTAATCGAATCGCCCACCCACCCAAAAGGGACCATTCTATACAAGGAACCAGCAGAAGGGAAAGTGTAATCGTGAAAGCCACATGAGTTCATGCAGAACCCATCTACATACACATCCGCAGCAGTTAGAACCAGGTGAAGAGCACGATAACTGTTAGTGAGAGAACTGCCGTGGAAAGAGCTCATCACGAGGGATTCGATATCATTCCGCTTCAGGTGCTTTCCCAACGAATACACTGTGTCGTGAACTTCTCCACCAAGTTTTACTACACTGGCCACCTTGGCATTGAACTTGTCGTTGTAGCCAGCTGTGCTATTCCACCAGCGCGTGACCGAGGGCGATTGTATGTGTTTGCTGGCTGGAAAAGATGCGATGAAGTCCGTAACAATGGATTGCTGAGAACTAGAAAATTTGCCATACCAGAGGAGGTAGACATCAAGGCCATGGCTGTCTGAGAGGATTGGACCATTGTGGTAAGTGAGTATGAGAGGGGTCGAGGGGACGAGGGCAGCGAGGTGGCGGTGAGGACGAGAGAACACGGGATATTGAAAGAGGAGGAGGAAGAGGATGTAGTGGGTGAACGAGGAGGGAAGAAGGAAGGATAATGGGTAAGCCATTGGAAGAGGGAGCTGCAAACAATGGCGGTGCAGAGAGGAGGAGAGGATTGAGGCTTTTCTTGATGAACTGGGAGGAGAGTGGTTATGAGTCATGACTATATAGAGTTATCTGTTGTCGCAACGTCGAAGCTTCTTCTCGACGCCATCATCATCGTGATCTTCTTACATGATACGCAGCGTAACCAATCCGCGTACCGACTATTGTCAAGATTCAACATCTTTTTCATTGTAACCATCGAGATTCAACGTCGTCTTCATTGCAACCATCGAGCTGGCCAGTTGGAACAGCAATAGTCCCAGGCTCCAGCAAGCTTGCAGGCTGCAGCCCACCATATTGTACTAAGAGTAGAAAATTGCGAATTGTTGGTGAGTGATGCACTGATGATGAGGATGAAGATGACGACCATGCTTTATCACCTCACCAACACAACTCGAATCTCCCTTAGTTATATTCCCATCCCTAAGAGTGGAAAGCCTGAAGTAAAAATGTTTAGCCACCTTTTTGGCCTCGTAGTGGACTAGTGGCCTCGAGGAGGGGATTTTGGGAATTCCACCCGAGCACTCGAATGCTGGACTGGTTGAACCAGTGAAACTTAGTCATGATCTTTGTAACTGGCAGCTTTGTAACTATGGTGGAGACCTGACAAGCATGTTCCCCTAGCAAGGAGCAATCGACATGCATGGACGCACAACAGCCTCAAGGTTATGTAGCTGATTCGGTGGCCTCCCTAGCCTTAGCTCTGACGTGGGGAGGCCCTCTAATTTCTCCACAAAGTGTGAGTGGATATGTGACAGCCTACTGATTCCCACACTTTTATTGTTCACAAAAACCTGTAAATTATATACCATGAACATGCAACATTTTCATTTTCACTTGTAAAAGCTATTTTCTTAGTTCCATAAAATCTGCAAGATTTTGGCAATTTAGTTTTGTAATTTTAGCTTTAAAATCTGTAAATTCTCAAGAAAATTATTCAAAGATTTGAGACCCAAGTTTTGTGATTTGTTGAGTAAAATGTTTTTTCTGAACACTGCACAGCTTCTACCCTGCACATCAACATCCAATCCGGTCTTGGTTTGGACTTCGATACAGTTGACTTGGCCCTTAGGGATAGGAGAACACAGGATAAATAGGAAAAATAAGGGGGACCATGGGAAATAGCTCTAGGTTGCATGTTGCTATTTTGTGCACGCTTACACCCTTGATGTGATGCTTCTCTACTATTGGCGTGATTCTTTATAGGACTCTCTCATTTTCACTTGAGTGTTATCATTTATGTCACGCACAAAAAAAAAATGTGCTCTACCAAGGGAAGAACATCCAAAAAAGCTACCCTTATCTCCCTCTAATTATTCACCATTGTGCAATCTTAACCTAATATCCAGCAATTATTAATTATTGTTCAAATACCATCCTATGCAATAATCTATACCTTGAGAGTCAACACATGCACTCCCGCATAACTTAAGAATGATATTGCTCTCACTTATAGCATTCCATGATAACCTTGAGAGTTAACACACTCCCATATTACTATTCCATGATAACCAAATAGCTTTCTTGCATGAAATCATTTCATCTAACTTAAGGGCCTATAAAGGTCCTACAACCTTTGAAATATATCCATCTTGAAATTACATTGTTCATCATTCTATGCAATTTCAACCTAAAGCGCAACACACTACCATGATATTATTTGAAAACTATATTACTGTTACTCAACGCATTCCATGATAACTAATTGCCTTTTAACATGAAATAATTATTATATTATGAGTAGTGTGGCATGAACATACCCTTGGAATACCTTTTCTCTCCAGTTAGGAAGGTTTTTTTCCCACTTTCTCCCTAGAATGTTAGCAATAAGTGTGTGTTTACCCCATTGTTACTCCATTGTTAGCAACATTTGGTATTAGAGCATTGTTACCTGGATCAACTTAGTCGGCATGACTCACTACATTGTCACTTTGTTTGGGAGTAGATTTCTCCTTTAGTGGCCTTAGCTACTACTATTACTTGCTTCATCAAGCTCGTTGCTATTTTGGAACTATTTAAGGATAAATTTAGCTAGTGGGCCAATGTACACTCGGGTGTAGCCAATCGTGGAACCATTTTTGGGCCATGCCCTATGACATGCACTAGTGAATGGGATTACAAAATCAACGGGCCAGGTCACGATGATGTGGAATACCACACACAATCATTGGATTTTTTTCTCGATGTGAAATAAAGGGCCCCAGCTCAAATTTTTGCCAACTGCCACCATCATTGTAGTGCCTTTATTGCACCAATGCTACTAGTGTTAGCAGATCTATTGTGACGGTTAAACATGACATACAGTGTATGACCACCATGTTGGTGCCTGCACGTGGCACTGCTCGTGCATCTTTGAAGCCATTGACAGGATTCTTGGGAGACATTATCAACCACCATGCTTGGTAGACCACTGCCATGGCCATGTCAACCCTATTGAACCCACCATGTTGGCTAGTGATGCTGGACATGTGGTGCTGCACATGGCTATTGCGATGGCTAGTAGACCCTATGGCCCATAACAAGCACCATGATACCACCATGATGGATGATTCCCAGTCAACTAAAACTAGATCCATGCAAAACATTTTTTGAAGCCCTTAAATTAAGGCCAACCCTAAAGACATTAAGGATGATCCTAAAGCTTTTAATCAAGTATCCATATAAATATCGAGATTTCCAAATAAGACTAGTATTCATAAGACCAAAATTCATAATAAGTTTGTATATATTAACAAGATTGTATTCATAAGACCTACTACAATTGCCATGCTCACTCATGATGTAAGCACGGTAGTGGCCCACGTTAACCACTGTGATGACCAAGCATAGCATTGTGATGGCTATAACTAGCTAACTATCCCTACAAAACGTTTTTTGAAGCCCTTAAATTAAGGCCAATCCTAAAGACATAAAAAAGAAATCCTAAAAGAAATATCGAGATTTTTCAAATAAGACTAGTATTCATAAGACTTAAATTCATAACAAGCTTGTATTCATAAGACGTGTTGCAACTACTATGCTGGTTGGTATGTAACCACTACGATGGTTAAAATTAAATTATAGGTACTATGGCATGGTTGAGCCCACCAACTAGATCCATGCAAAATATTTTATGAAGCCCTTAAATTAAGGCCAATCCTGAAGCTTAATCGAGATTCATAAGACCAAAATTCATGACAAGTTTGTATGTATTAACAAGCTTATATTACAAAGAGGTTGTGTTTTGTTGATACAAGATCTCGGCTCAGCAACAAATGCTTTGCTCATTTCTAAGTATGAGCTTCAAGCCAAATCTCCATTGCTTGATGTTGGCAAAGCTACCACAAGATAAATATTCCATGGTCTAATCGACTTGAGAATATGGAATATATTTTATCCACAAAAAAACTTCATTCCCATGTGACTGAAGTGCCTGTCTCATGTAGAATAAATTGGGCCAATCACTTGACCAACTAAGGTCATGTAGCATATAGGCCACTCAATAGTCATGGGAGAGAACTGCCACTACTTTGGAGATAGCTAGAAATAGGAATGAAATAAGTGAGTTGGGACATAGCAATGGTGGATCGACACTACTACAAAACTAGGAAATGGCAGCCCAAAAAGTGACATTTCTACATTATTAAATGGCACTCCGCCATTTCCACATGTGCCATTTTTTGGAAATGGCAACCAAAAGTGCCATATATTTTTGCAATTTTTATGTTTATAATGGCAAGTAGAAGTGCCATATATTTTGCCATTTTTATGTATGAAGTGGCCACTAAAAGCTCCACATAGTTTTGCCATTTTCACATACAAATTGGCAACCAAAAGTGCCATATATTTTTGCCATTTGTATGTTTGAAATGGCAACCGAAAGTGCCATATATTTTGCCATTTTTACGTATGAAATGGCAACTAAAAGTGCCATATAGTTTTGCCATTTCCACATGCAAAATGGCAACCAAAAGTGCCATATATTTTTGCCATTTTTATGTCTGAAATGGCAACCAAAAGTGCCATATATTTGGCCATTTTTATGTATGAAATGGTAGCTAAAAGTGCCATATAATTTTGCCATTTCCACATGCAAAATGGCAACCAAAAGTGCCATATATTTTTGCCATTTTGATGTCTAAAATGGCAATCAAAAGTGCCATATATTTTGCCATTTTTACGTATGAAATGGTAACTAAAAGTGCCATATAGTTTTGACATTTCCACAACAAAAATGGCAACCAAAAGTACCATATATTTTTCCCATTTTTAATGTATGAAATGGCACTACATTTGAGATCAACTGCAAAAGAAATGGCAAAAGGTGACATAAAAATTGTCACCTATTATATTTGAAATGGCAAAAGATGACATAAAAGTTGCAAGATTTCATGTTGAAAATGGAAATAAAGTGACATACAAAATGCCAGTTATGATGTTACAAATGGCAAGAAATAGTATCACAATTGCCAATTCTTATTTTATAAACAACATCATTCAAAATGGGCAAAAAAGTTAAGTGAACTACTAGCTTTTAAAATGGGAAAACAAGCTACATGACATTGGAATATTAAATAACTAATATTTTACATTGGATACTTGGTATCCATGAACGAAACTTATTGTCTTAGTGTGAAAGATTAATCAAAAGTCTTAAGTGCATTAGTACTCATAGTACATAGTGTGGAGAAGTTAGCTGAAATTCTAAGGAATAACTTTTACCTTTTATAGAACATGCATTTTACTTGATAACAAATATTATTCAATAGTTTATTGAGAAATAAATAATTGTACATAGCAAAATAAAATATAAAATTATAAAGAGATTATGACTTCTCCTTCACCCCACCCCCACTTGAAGCTGACCATACTGATATGTTTTTTTAGTGTATCCACTTATAAGGAAATCCACTTTGATCACAAAATATCCCCTGCTTGTGCCGCTTGCCTCTCTACTTTGCTTTTGGTGACATTGATGATGCCATATGATAAACTTGAAAAACATTATAGCTCTTCATGCTTAGCAGGATTTGCATTAGACAACTTGAAATTCGGTGCATCCAAAGCATCCTTACTGATTGCATTGTCAACTTGTACTATTACATAACCAACTCCTATTAGTATAGTATGAAATCTAAATGAAGGATCCAAGCTAATTATTTTCCCTATTCCAACTATGTCTTTTGAGTCCTTATGTAAGATCTTTACTCGTTCAACGTTGTCCCCTTTGAAAAGCATCAACCTACAAAGATACATTCAAAAGATCATTAGTAGAATATTTGTTTAAAATATCTTTATGAAAAATATCCAAAAATGTTATGGTCATTGCAATACTAATTAAGAAAAATAAATAAATTTAACTTACTCAAAAAACACGCATGTCATTTGTTTGTGTTGTTGTCTTTTCTACTCCAATTGTTGATTCATGAACCTTTTTAAAATAAAGTAAATATGATACTTAATAATGCTTTATGTGAATGCTTTCTACTCTACTCATAGATCCATAAACCTTTTTAAAACAATGTCTACAATACACACGTGTGCATGTGTGTGAGCATGAATCATCTTTTTTGTGAAAATTATCATGAAGTAGGCATGAAATTTATGAATCATGTGTGTGTGTGTGTTTTGTTGTAAATCAGCCATATGCCACTTGCCATAATCCTTAATGATCATTTGAATGCGGCATACAAAACTCTCCGAAGCAAAATCCAAATCATCATTAGGATGCAACTGAAGAGGCCGGATGGCAAGTAAGATGGCTTCTTGAAATTGCTTGTGTAAAAGTTAGAAAGCATTCACATGAAGCATTCTAGCACTTGAAGGCTATAAATAATTTACTATTTGAGCAAAACATAAGTCCAACCACAAGGGTGCATGATCCGATAGTTGAAGAGAGTAGTCAACCCACAAATTACATGTGAAAGCATCAAACTAATGCACATTCAATAGGTACCATCTGTCCAATCTTGCCCCATAATGGGAAAGTGCATTATGATGATATGTGAATCTCAGTGTTTGAGGCTGAGAGATTTTCCACAAATCTTCTGCATCAAGAGCACTCTACATGTCCTCCCATTTCTGAAATTCAGAAGGTATCATATGAGACTTGTGAGAGTAGTATTATCCTGTGGATGAGGGGAGTTAACGTTATTGAAATCTCCACATATAAAGGAATTAGACTTCCAAGGATAATGACTGATGGCATCCTACATCTATCCACACAAAGCAAAAGTAATTTGAGAGGCATACATAGAAGCAATTTCATAGATATCCTCTTCAACCATGCATTGTAACACCATCCATCTACCGTGCTAATCATTAAAAGCCAGCAAAGGATGCAAGTCATGCTTGACTAAGATGCACTCCTAAAAAACTCAAAGACTTGCCTGCATAAAAAATGTCATATCCTGCAAAGTGTCAAAGCCTCACTCAAATTAGCCATGAAAGACAGCTTACTCCTCATGAGATAGATATTCTTTCATCTACTTGGAATATATTTACTCAAAATCATCAAAGAAAGCTACGTAAATGGGAAGTTAGAGCCAAGGTTAAGCCCTTGTTGGACAAAGGCTATTCTTCAAAATCCTTTTTTAAGAGCTTGCATGCAGGAAGACAAAGACAATCAATTCAAAGGATTCAAAAATAGGATGGTTGCTGGATACAATCTCAATCCCAACTAGAGGTTGAATGTGTACAACATTTCAAAAACATATTCTTGTAGCCTTTACCTTCCTCTGATCAGTTCCAAGCTCAACGTAGATTTTTGGATCATGTCAGCTTAATTATTGATTCAAAGGTTGCTGCAGATCTTGAAAAGCATTTCTCAGACATTGAACTTGATGATGCTATGGCACATTTAGCTAAAGGTAAATCCCCAAGATGGGATGGATTAACGGAGGAATTTTTTGTGGCCTTTTGTGATGATCTGAAAGATATCATTCTTCAAATGATTAATTTGGCTTGGCAAGAAAGGCAGCTGCCTTGTTCCTGGAAGCATGGCATAGTGAAATTGGTTCCTAAAAATTGGTTGTGTGAAACTTTTGCTGACTGGAGGCCAATTACTCTCATGCCTGTCATTTATAAGCTCCTTGCTAAGATGATTATGCAAAGATTTAAAGAGATATTGCATCATGGTTTTCTTCCCAGGAGTCTACATTAAAGAAAATTATGAGATTTAGAAATTGGGTCAAACCATAGGCTTGAATGTTTCTTGAAAAACTCTTCATGTAATGTCTTTATAATTTTATATTTTATTTTGCTATGTAAAAATTGTATTATTTATTTCTCAATCAACTATTGAATAATATTTGCTATCAAGTAAAATGCGTGTGTTATTAAAGGTAAAAGTTATTCCTTAGAATTTTAGATGACTTCTTCACACTTTGTAGTATGAGTAATGACGCACTTAAGCCTTTTGATTAATATTTCACACTTAGACAATACATAAATAGTGATAGTAATATCAATGTTGTGAATGGTAGTAGTGAATCTTTGGCAACAATAAGATACTTTGCAACAACTCAATGGTCAACCATTGTGTAATTTTACTCCATAGTATGCATTTTATGCTGCCATTTCTTGGTAAGAATGGCAGTTAAAAAATGGTTGCCATTTTGTGCTGCCATTTCTTCTTAGAAAATGGCAATCAAGAAGTGCTTTCCATTTCTTTGAATAAAGTGGTAATCAAGAATTTGTTGCCATTTCTAAATAAGAAATAGAAATGGCAGTCAAGAATTTGTTGCCATTTCTTATGAAGCAATGGCAATTAAGAATTTGCAGCCATTTGTTCATAAGAAAGGGCAGTCAAGAATTGGATGCCATTTGGTGCTGCCAATTATTGCTAAGAAATGGCAGACAATAAAAGGTTGCCATTTTTTGGTTCTATTTCTTCTAAAGAAATGGCAGTTCAAGAACTAGTTGCCATTTCTAACTATCATTTTTGCAAAAAATATGGCAATTTGAGAAGCTGTTGCCATTTCATACATAAGAAATGGCAAAATTAGAAATTTGTGCCATTTCTTATTGCCATTTCTACCTAGTTTTGTAGTAGTGATCTAGAAGGTGCAGTAGGAAGGTTGAGTAGAAGACAAGGGTGAAGCACTACGAAATCGACTAACTAAGGCTAGTACTCACTTATTGGTTCTACTAGTGGGAACAGTTAGAAGTTATGCATGTGATCACTAACTAGTAGTAATTGATAGTGTCAGGATGGTATCCAACTTCCACCATCATTATTATAAGTTTCCACGTCCCAATTAAGCCTATTGAATGCCAGCATAGTGGTTGATTTTCTCCAGTGTGAGAATTGGTTGAGCATATAAAATTTCTAGTTAAAATCTTTGCATTAACCACATGATAGTTCTAGCACGGTGGCCAAATTTCCCCATCACCACTATAAGCATCCACGTCCTCTAATTAAGACAATTTTCGTGGCCATCATGCAAGCTCAATGGTTGTGTCAATTTCCTCCACCGTGGTAGGTAGAATTAGAGATGCACCATCAAACCCCTTTGCACCTCGCAAGCCTTCTCCTTGTAATTCTTGCAATCCTTGAACCTCGCAATCTTTTGAGAACCTTGTAAGCCTTGAATACCTTTACATGGTGGATAGAATTAGAGACACTCTCCTTACAAGCCTTGTGCCCTATCCTACTTACTCCTTGCACTCGTCCTTCCACCTTGCAATCCTTGCACCTCGCAAGCCTTCTCCCTACAAATGTGTTGAAGAACTGAAAGGAAAGTATGAAGCTGAACACGAAAAGAAAACATGGTATCAGAGCACTATGATCCTCCTTGAGCCCATTTGTGCCATGTCATCTTCTTCATCTTCTTATTCTTCTTCATCTTCCTCTCCATTTTGCCCCTTTCTGCCCAACCACTTGGAGGGCTAAGTTCAGGAGATGATTGTGGATCTTGGTGGCTCATGTAAGAGGTGCCTACATATGGACCTCACCTTTCTTCATTCCATAAGCAAGCAAGCAAGCATTCTCTCATTTCGTGTTCAGCTTCATGCTTTCCTTTCAGTTCTTCAACATGGTATTAGAGCACTATGATCCTCCTTGAGCCCATTTGTGCCATGTCATCTTCTTCATCATCTTCTTCTTCTTCATCTTCCTCTCCATTTTTCCCCTTTCTACCCAACCACTTGGAGGGCTGAGTTCTCTACCTACAAGCAACCATTCCCAGGGTCGTTCTAACTAGAGAGACCCTTCATATGGGCAAACTTCCATGTTAGAGGAATTAGATAATGGGCCCACAAAACCGTGCAACAGTCGTCTTCTTCATGACGCCATTTCTTGCAATGCGACTTGCTAGAGTAGCCATTCCCAAATTTCCTCTAAGCCAAGCTTGCACAATAGTATGAGCTAGCTCATGTCTAGATTTGAAGGGAAATGGTCCACTAGGGAGGGAGAAATAGTCAAAAAACTAGTCGAATTTCAAGCTACTGGCTATGGCAATGTGACATAGCATTTTGCCTCTCTTCCTTAGTGGCTCTTCTCTGGTATACCAACTTTGTTTCTACCTAGAAAGCCCTCTTTTCTTTGCTTTGAAGAGTGAGATACAAGCCCTCCAAGTTCAAGCCTCTGTTTTGGACAGTTTTGACAATGTTGTGAGTTTGATGCTACATTAGATGCTATTTTAGCATTTATGATGTTTTAAAGTGTTGAATAGCATCAGTACAACTGTGGCTACAACTTTCCTTTAAGTTGCTATACCTGGATTTGCTTGGAATACTTTCATTTAGCCACCTCTATGAAGCATGCAAGTTGAAGCATCATTTCCATTATGATTTGTAGTATGGAATTTGGTTACAAGTCTTTGCTACTCTAAATGCTTGTACTTTGAAGCTCTTTAACTCTTTCTAGCCTTGTAAGAGAGTAGACACTGCCCATTTTGGGTTAGACCCTCTCATGGCTACCTTCTTGAATATGGATAAGTTCAATGGTAAAGGCTTTCACACACGGCAGATGAAAGTTAAGTTTGCATTGATGAGGGAAAACCTCTAGGGGCTTGTCAAACCTGCTTCAACTTCTTCTTCAACAGCCTCTAATTTTGGAGAATGCTCAGCTCCTACATGCCCGGCACGAGATCCTACTAGAGAGGAGAAAGCTATGGCATCATTGCTCTTGGCTTAGGAGATGACTATATTCATCACATTTCTGATTTGGAGTCTCCTTCTGAAGCTTGGTAGAAGCTTGATATTATTTTTGGTGCTAGCTCTCACATCTCAAAATTGTCACTTAAGATTGCTTTCTTTGAATTGAAGATGGCTAATGGCACTCCTTTGGCTGCCCATGTCAATCACATGCAGAGTATCATGACTCAACTTGCTTCTATCAACTCTCTAATCACTACAGATGATGCAATGGCAGTGTTGCTCAAAATTATGCCTGAAGATTATGATCATGAAGTTACCACATTGAAAAACCTTCCTAATCCTACCCTTGAAGGTCTTATTACTGCTCTTCAAGAAAAACAAAGGCACATGGAACTCTGAAGAGGCAATGACAGCCTATGCCATAAAAACTCAAAAGGGCAAGTTTTCACCTTGCAAACATTGTGGGAAGACTAATCACCTCTCAAAAGATTGCTTCAAGATCAATCCTTGCAAACATTGTGGCAAAAACAATCACCATGAAAAGTATTGTAAGGCCAAAAAGGAAGCAACTACAAAACCAAAGACTGCCAATCTAATTTTAGTTGATGTGCCTCCACAAGATGAGGCCTCCTATGAAGATTATGCTTTTTGAACCATCTCCATATATGCTCCAGATCTCTCCTTTATGTTGAGTCAAGGTACTCTACCTAGATAGTCCTCCATAATGAATGGAATAAACTATTGTGTTCTTTGTAAACACCTCTGGTCACCATATGATGTAGGCCATGTGTATGTGCTTTACTCCATGGTATCCCCTGCAGACATTGTGTGCATGTACATGCAGGGGAGATAACCATTGGAAGGTCTTATGTATCCCTTTTTTTTACTTCACACCCTTGGGAACGCTTGCTAGCATGAGATCCTAGCCATAGATTTATCCTTGACCACCATGAGATGGCATGAGAAACTATGAGACTAGATGTATCCTTGACATAGCCTGAGGCATTCCCTTGAGGGGGGGTATGATGGGATACCTCAAGGTGTATGCCCTAGGCACACCTTGGTTTCTATGTGTGTGTGCTAGAGGCACAGTTAGGTGCCCATAAGCACTGTTAGGTGGTGGTAGATGCCACATAGGATGATTGAGAGAATCTAGGAGCTAATTGAGGAGATGATTGTGGAGCTTGGTGGCTCATGTAAGAGGTGCCTACATATGGACCTCACCTTTCTTCATTCCATAAGCAAGCAAGCAAGCATTCTCTCATTTCGTGTTCAGCTTCATGCTTTCCTTTCAGTTCTTCAACAAAATGTAGTTCCTTGTACTAATCATGGAAGTCTTAGAGGCATAATTCAAGGTCTAGTATCCTCCAACCAGGTCCTTATGACATCCAATGGTTCTTCTACTCTAGCTAGTCTTGCAATCATGACATCTAATGTAGATCCACTAATCTCTCTATCAATAGCTTTTTGAACATCTGAGGAAAGTGATTGTGAAGGAGGGATACATTGTATGTCAGGGTGCTACGGTCCACATCAACATAAAGATGATTGAAGACTTGCTCAAAGTCCCTAGAGGCAATTTGCAAGCTAGTTTCTTAGAGTGTCCATGGAAGAAATAGGACCTCGTTAAGGAATTTCCCCTTGTGTAGGATAGAAACAATTGTGGAGTCAAGGTTTTGACCTTGCTAGAAGAAGTTTAAAAAGAACTAAAGAAAACAAGGAATTTCTTTTTGGATACTTGAGGAACCGTGAAGTATTGGTAGGTTTGGGAAGTAATAGAGAAATTGCACGGAGCTCAAGTCTCCTATTAAACAGTGATCACCAAAACCCTACGAAGCAACTTAAAGAAACTTAGGCCAATGAGATTGCAATGCAACTGCTAATGAAAAATGTCCTTTTAACTCACCTATGCAAGTTAACGAGGAGATGATGAAGGTATAGAGGAGATTCAATGAAGAACAATTGAATATGGTATTTGAGAGACTAAGGGAGGATGTTGAAGCCAAGGCACAACTAGCACAATATGAGGTAGATGTAGCACACACAAGGGAATACGAGCATGGTTGTAGGTAGCCGAGGCAAAGGAAAATGAAGCTAAAAAGTTGGATATGGAGGAGAGGCAGAGAAGGAAAAAAGTAGGGGAACGAATCAACAAGTGTGTGAAGCAAGAACTAAAGGACACTCTAACAGAGGTGGAGAATGCAGAGAGTGAGCTTATGTCTATGGCAACAACCCTTGATAGTCAAAAGACAAAAAAGGAAGGCCTTTTGAAATAGCTTTGCAATATGGTAAATGCATTGAGCATTGATAAAGACCGGTGCGATAGAGTGGGCACAAAAGAAGACTGAGGAAACCAATGTGGTGTTAGCAAAGTTGCAGTAATCCTTGAAAGCTAGACAAAATGCCCAAGAATAAAATTGGGTAGAGAGCAACTCCAGGCAAGATGAAATGGTTACATATTGGAGGGAGATGCACCACAGTTTGGAGCACAAACACCTTGCCACTCTCAGGATCTTGGAAAGTTTGTTAATAATGGTTAGAGGCAGGAGCCATATTATTGAACTAGAGAGTATAGTGACCCTCTTGTAGGCCTCCTACTTAGAGCTTCACAAATGAATCAAATAGGTCAAAACATAGTTGTAGTAATTTGATGCAACCATTACCCAAAGTGAGCAGTGTAGTGTGTGGAGTGACCAAAGAATGATGTGTGTAGTGTGCACATGCAATTAAGCCATCCATAGATCTAGTGACAAATGTATCACACTTTCAAAATTAGGGCAATCAAAGTGTATTTTATATTGTCCGCATGTCTTATTTAATGCATTCTTTGAACATGATACATGATCCATGGTCAAGAACACCACAAGAAGGAATTGCACTAGGGGAGAAGTGATTGTCATCAAGCTTTTCAACAAACACTCAAAGCGATCCTCATTCCAATTTCTACTTCTACTTGGTCCATACATTACATCCAAAAAAGCAACCCCTATTGCCATTGGCTCTTGGTACACATTATGTATAAATTCCATTCCCTCCATGTTTGAACCGACTGTGTAGAACCTCCAAGGTTGGGTGGAATTCGGTCCATGACTTGCACCTTCACTTTGTCCCATAATCCACCTCATGAGATACCCCTTTGTAGCATCAGGCAATGCCCTATTGAAGCTTCACTTTTAACCATGAGTCAGAGCAACCATGAATCCAATGATACAATTGTGGACTAATTTAAAAATGTAATCTGCACTCATCCCAATTTTTTAACATTAAAGAAGGCCATTTTGCCGATACAAACATATAAAGTTCTTCTTGTAGTGCAGCATCTCTCTTGATTTGCATAGCTCGTCCTTTAATTTCAAATCATGAATCTTCAAACCAATGCAATGACTAATTAATCTTCAAAACAATGCAATGATGAATTAAAGGCATGCCTTCAAAGCATCTTTTTGGTCATGCATAAAAAGCATTGCATATTTGAAGGCAAGCATTCCAAACTTGCATTCCAATCAAGCACCACAACAAAGGCACGCACACCAATAATGTAATAGATCCTAATCTTGAAGACCTTTCATGTCTCTTTAATCACAAGTGTTGATGACATTTATTTATGTAATCCTTAAACCATGCCACAAGAAAATCATGAAGATACTATTTGGGCCTCTTAAGGCCATTGAAAGCCTTTATGCCAACAAGCTGTCCTAGCCCCACCTAGCTCTTTGGGCTCTATAAATCATTCAAAAGACAATTATAAAGATACTATTTGAGGTCTCTATGGACAAGAAGCTCACCTTTATGCCAATAAAGCCTCCTAGTTCTAGTTAAAAACTATCAATTGCTCTGTCTTGAAGATGTTATGATGATGTTGGGCATGCTCTTCAACAAAATGGTTGAACACCTTGATTGCTCGGTCGTATACTAATACCATTGGCTGTACTTGCTTGAGACCACCTTGATGCATAGTGTGTGGGGCAACAGTGAACTCCATTTCTTCCATCTGTTGATAAGCATTGCCTCTAGTATGGCCATAAGGAGACC
The DNA here is from genome assembly GCF_047967505.1 of Dipteris shenzhenensis. NCBI lineage: Eukaryota > Viridiplantae > Streptophyta > Polypodiopsida > Gleicheniales > Dipteridaceae > Dipteris > Dipteris shenzhenensis. The sequence goes on along the minus strand of NC_141626.1, from coordinate 22,171,355 downwards.
AAGTGTGGAAAAAATGAGCTCGCACTCCAAAATCTACTTAGTCTATATACCCAATTCACAAGTGCCTTCCAAAATTTTTACTTGTACTATGGCATCCTCAAACGAGGTAGCATCCCCAAAATGCCAGTACATTTGTGTGGTTGTCTCTGTGCACTCTCCTTGGCCCACGAGATAGAGCATCAGAAGTGCCTTGGCCATGATGCCTTTTGATTCCTTCATTTGTGAGCCGCATCCTTCCGTTGAGTTTTTATCCAATGTGCCCACCTGCCTGCTTGGCTGTGGTAGTTCATGCACACCATCTTGACCATCCGAGCCATCATGGTGGTGGCTATTGGCAAGGTAGTTTGTTGGGGTGTTTATCAAGAGCCTGGAGGAGATGGACTTGCTACTAGAGTTGGACATACTGATCTAGCTTAGCTTGTAAGCAAGCATTCTCCTCCTTTAGTTCCTCATTATCAGTAGTAGCTTGTCATAGTCGGGCATTCTCTTTTTCAAGGACCTCAACTTGGGTCTGAGTTCCCTAGTGCTATCTCAGGTTTTGGTGGCCTTTTATTGCATGCACTGCAGTGCATGCTAGAACTACATGTTCTTCCCACCACGAGAGGCACTACCTCACTCGTAGACTTGGTAACAAGTGCTCTCAATCTATCCACTTGACATTGCAAGCTACGAGTTCTATCTTGAGCTTTTGATGTGGGCGTGCTACAGTTGAGAGTATTTTTGGGCCACCCCCTTGTATACAATATTTCTACCATGTAGCTACTCTAGGAGGAGCTTGCACTCTACCCTCAAGTCAGCCTCTTCCCATTGTAGGCTTGATGTCTACTTCTTGAAGGATGTCATCTCATCCCAGTATTGCATCTGAAGGAAAAGATGATGCTCGAGTACGTGGGGAGGGAGCCAATAGTTAGCCAGAAAGCCTAAGGCCCTAAGCTACATGCACCATATTCTCCCTTAGGACTTGCCACTAGATCTTGGTGGTCGCTCGATCCTAATCATTGTCTTCCATCACATTGGGATCTAAGGGGAATGGTTCGGCATGGGGTAGGCTTTGTAGAGGCAATGAGGGGAAGGCAAAGTGATGGTGGCAAATGTGGTACCACCCCCCTCTTTGTTGCTCAGCTTTCTATGAGGGCTCGACATTTGTCCTTATCTGCTCTAGCCTCCCTTTTCTCCTTTGGTGTGGCTTCTTCTTCCTATGGCTTGGGTGTCCCACTGCCTTCAACCCCCTTAGTAGATTATTGTTCTACATTGTTTAGGTGCCCTTCTAAATTTCCCCTTTGTACTTTTTTCTTTAGCCCCTCAGACCGCCCTTGTTACCCTTTCCCTTAGGGTCATTTTGATTGAGTTTCTTGAAGGTTCCTTGATTGCCATTCCCCTCTGACATTTTATCTTGTGCCTCTCTGACACCCTTATCTTGCTTGGAACGAGTCCAATCTTACACATGGACATGCAAATCCTATTGACCCACTCCATATTTTGCACCTTCACTTATGTAACAAGGTGCATAGGGTGAAAATGGGCCCTTGCACGTCCTAGTGCCCACATTCAATGTTAGATGGGATTCAAACTTTGTAAGAACATGGAGACCATAGGTCTTAAGACCTATACAAAGTTTGAGTCTGATCCAACACATGGACATGCAAATCCTATTGACCCATTCCATATTTTGCACCTTCACGTATGTAACGAGGTGCATAGAGTGAACATGGGCCCTTTCACCTCCTAGTGCCAGCATTTAGTGTTAAATGGGACTCAAACTCCACAAGAACATGGAGACCATATGGTTTAAGACTTGTGCAAAGTTTGAGTCCAATCCGACACATGGACATGAAAATCCTATTGACCCATTGCATATTTTGTACCTTCGTATGTAACGAGGTGCATAGGGTGAAAATGGGCCCTTGCACATCCCAATGCCCACATTCAGGACAAGAACATGGAAACCATAGGGTTTAAGACCTCTGCAAATTTTGAGTCCAATCTGACACATGCACATGCAAATCCTATTGACCCATTCCATATTTTGCACCTTCATGTATGTAACGAGGCACATAGGGTGAAAATGGGCCCCTTCACCTCCCAGTGCATACCTTTGATGTAAAATGGGACTCAAACTTTGAAAGAACATGGAGACCATAGATTTTAAGTCCCTTGCAAATTTTGAGTCCAATATAACAGGTGGACATGCAAATCCTATTGACCCATACCATATTTTGCACCTCCACATATGTAACAAGGTGCATAGGACGATAATGGGTCGTTTCACCTCCCAGGGCTGACATTCAGTGTCATATGCAACTAAAACTTTGGAAGAACATGGAGGCCATAGGGTTTAAGACCTGTGCAAAGTTTGAGTGCAATATCTGACACATGGACATGCAAATTCTATTGACCCATTTCATATTTTGGACCTTCACGTATGTAACGAGATCCGTAGGGTGAAAATGGGCCCTTTCAGCTCTCACTTCCCACATTCAGTGTCCAATGGAACTAAAACTTTGCAAGGACATGGAGACCATAGGGTTTAAGACTTGTGCAAAATTTGAGTCCAATTTGACACATGGACATGCAAATCCTATTGACCCATTCCATATTTTGCACCTTCACATATGTAAAGAGGCACATAGAGTGAAAATGGGCCCTTTCACCTCTCAGATGGGACTCAAACTTTGCAAGAATATGGAGACCATAGGGTTTAAGACCTGTGAAAAGTTTGAGTCTTAATCCAACACATGGACATGCAAATCCTATTGACCCATTCCACATTTTGTACCTTCATGTATGTAACGAGGCGCATAGGGTGAAAATGGACCCTTGCACCTCCCAGTGCCCACAGTCAATGTCAGATGGGACTCAAACTTTGTAAGAACATGGAAACCTTATGGTTTAAGACCTTTGCAAAGTTTGAGTCCAATCCGACACGTGGACATGCAAATCCTATTGACCCATTCCATATTTTGCACCTCGAGGGGGTCACTATGTATAAACCCTCTATATCACGTGCGTTAAAGGCCTATATTTAAAATCCCTTATCTGTAAATTTTTTCATTAATAAAATGTACCCCTTTTCTATACAAATCTGTAAATTTTTTCCAAAACTATTTTAAATAGTCCCTTATGTATATTTATTTCTGTAAATTTTAGGAATAGAAAATATCCTTCTATCGAACTCACATGATAGGGTTATATATGATGAGTGACCCCCCCGAGTTTTGCACCTTCACGTATGAAACGAGGTGCATAGGGTGAAAGTCAAACCTTTGACCTCCCAGTGCCCACATTCAATGTCAAATGGGACTCAAACTATGCAAGAACATGGAGACCATAGAGTTTAAGTCATGTGCAAAGTTTGAGTCCAATCTGATAGGTGGACGTGCAAATCCTATTGACCCATTCCAAATTTTGCACCTTCACATATGTAATGAGGTGCATAGGGTGAAAATGAGTCATTTCACCTCCTAGGGCACACATTCAATGTCATATGGGACGAAAACTTTGCAAGAACATGGAGATCATATAGTTTAAGACTTGTGCAAAGTTTTAGTCGAAGCAAATCCTATTGACCCATTCCATATTTTGCACCTTCACATATGTAACGAGGTGCATAGTGTGAAAATGGGCCCTTGCACTCCCAGTTGCCCACATTCAGTGTCATATGGGACTAAAACTTTGCAAGAACATGGAGACCATAGGGTTTAATACATGTGCAAAGTTTGAGTCCAATCCAACACATGGACATTCAAATCGTATTGACCCATTCCATATTTTGCACCTTTACATATGTAACGAGCTGCATAGGGTGAAAATGGGCACTTGCACCTCCCAGTGCCCACATTTGGTGTTAGATGGGACTCAAACTTTGCAAAAACTTGGAGATCATAGAGTTTAAGACATGGACATGCAAATTAAGTTGACAAAAAATTTTATATAGTCGATAAAAATTTTGCATGAAATAGAGGAAAATCATACAAGTTCAAATTGTTGGTGCAAGCATGGAAGCATGATGACAAGTTAGAAGAGGTAGAGACAATGGTACAAGTATGAAGGCAATGGAAACCGATTCATTCATAGAATGGAGTACATATAGGAAACTACCCACGAGTAGGTGGAATCTAGATCCACAATCATCTCAATCAAGAAGACCACCAATGTCTCCTAGAATCTCTCAATCACACACCACACTACTATATTCACTCAATCATACCTACTGACTAACACATCATCAATTACACCTAGTCAAGCACACCTACACACACATGTGTTCACAGACTCACTCATGTTATCACACTCAAAACCATAGACCTTATGACCCTTGGTATGATCCCATTACATCAATTTGTCCTTCATACCCCCCCACAAATTGATGACCTCACCCCAGTAGTAGTACATGGGAAGCTTCATGGTTTGTTCACACCTAGTAACAACACTCATGACCCCAACCTGTGACTCACTCTGGTTATGGCTCTTGGTTTACAATTGGAAGATTAGACAATGACTATGTATGGAAATACATAGTCCCAATGTTCATCTCCATCCCACCCCTTCTCATTTCTTCACCCATGCTATCACTTCCTCTCTCACTCTCCATCTTTCGCATGGCTATAAAGCATCACCATGTTTCATGCCTGACAGTGCATGGTGGTTTGTTTTCTCAATAATAGTACTTAAAAAGGTGATGGCTTATATGACTTGAACTTTAGTCTTTGAGAAATCTCTTTAGAAATGATGTTCAATCCTGAACCACCATCCATTATTACTCCAAGTATGGTTTGTTTCTTAACATTGATAGGTGATCACCAAAACTTGCTCATCAGCAACTAGAGTATCAATCACACGTATACTGGCTAAGGACTGCACCTCTTTTGGTTTCTCGAATGATTCTTTCATCTGTTGAGCAAACAAATCTCGACAATATGGAGCTATATGCAATAACTCAGTGGATGTCAAAGTGACTTGCATGTTCTTAAATATTTCCAAAGCACAGACTAGCTCTCTGCTAACTTCTTGTGAAGCACTCAATTCTGTTACATTTGTTTTAGATTTTGAGCATTCCTCTCACTTAGTAAAGGACTGTTGAGTCTACTTAGGCACCTCTACTACTGGAGCTTTCCCTTTCAACTTCCTTGAAATTTTAACTCTGCCAAATCCTTTTGAGCCTTCCAATTGATGTCTTTATTTGAATAATCTGTGTCTTCAACGGTTGCTATTGACCCTTTTAATCGAGTGACTACTTGGACATCCAGTGCATCTGGTATCTTGGCTACAACTGCTCAGTATTTTGGATCCACTTCTTGTCTTTCCATGTTAGTCTTGATAAACTTCATACATTTAGCCCAAATTGGACGATTAGAATGTAGATAATTCTCTTCACAACAAAAGCACTTGATCTTAGATGGATCTATTTTATCCTTACCATTCTTACATTTGTCCTTATACTCGAGACATGGTGGCTTACTGCTTGGTGGCCAAGCATCAATTGGCCAATTTGTTTGTTGATACTTGGTGATTTTTTCCATTGAACCAAAAATCTGATTCATCATGCCCAAACTTGGTGCAGGTGTTGCAATACTTAGTATTGCATTCCTTTTCCATGTGCCCACCTCTAGAACACTTGTTACACCGTTTCCCATTGTTGCTTGGCTTATCTTGAATGCCCAATTCTTTTAAGGCCTTCTTGAGCTTGATTTTGAGCTTGTCTTTCTTTGCAAGTGTCTCCTCAGTGTCACTGTCAAAATCTTTCTTCTTTGTCTTATTCTTTGAGCCTTCACTCTTCTCCGAAGCAACGACTCGGTTTAGCAATTCTTCATAGGTTCTAGTCTGATTCACTATTTCTAGTTTGTGTAAGTCTACCTGGGCACAAGCTATGATCAACTAGGCTCACATAGACTTGTCATCTAGAACCGTGCTCAATTGATTGATGAGAGCTTGCATTCTAAGCATAAAGTCTTGAATGGATTCTCCTTTGTTATGCTTCAGCTCACTTAACTTCGTGTGGACATCTTCTATTGTCACTATTTCTCCCAAGTGCAGGTTCCGAGGGTGTTGGTCACCTACAATCGTGTCATTGCTTATTGTAGCATAAGCATTCACAAGTGTTGCATAGGTCCTTGGGTTGTATTCTGGTGAGAGGTGTAGGCTAAAGAGTGTAAAGAAGATCTCATGCACGCGTGGGTGAGAAAGAGGGCTTGATCATAACAATTGATGGAGGCTCTTGCCTCCATGGGAGTTCAAGGGTTTAGAAGGGGATTTTAGGGTTCAAAAGGGAGACAAGGTTGAGAGAGCTAACTAGGAGTTCCAAGGTTCAGAGGGGGTTGCAATGTTTAGGAAATTCCAAGGTTGAGGAGTGGAGAGCTAGTCTCCTTCGAATATGCGAGGGTAAGGGTTAAGGAGGAGGAGAGAAGATAGGACTTCATTTGTCTCTTTGCACACGTCGATGCAACAACTACAATACTCAAGGGTGAGCCGTTTGATGGCATGATATTTTTTGTTCCAGAGAAACCCATTAGAATCTATGCACCCTGGGGCGCAAACCAAGTAGAGACATCAAAAGCTTCATTTGTATCATTGATGGAAACCATAACATTTGTTCTCATCAAGATAGACTTGGACGGGCCACCTTCTGACCACATCATTATTGCAGATGGCCCCAACGCAGAGGATTGCACAATAGTAAGTGCTTAGACAACAATCAATTATTCCAATTCTCCACTAAGCACATTGGCTAGCCTAATTTTCATCTTTCACTTCTGTAGCTTACATTTGCCGCAGAGAGGAGGTACACCCATGCAAAATTGGTACAAGAGTTCATAGACGAAGGCATCATCATGTACATTTCCAAGAACAGATCTTACATGCACACAAGGCATGCCCTCGGCATCTTTGATTTCACCACCCTTGTAGTAGTTCCAAAAGGTACACTTTGAGCCTCACTTCATGATGCTTTCATCAATTAGGTTTCCCAGCTAGGCTATGGGAAGAAGGTATAACTTCACTTCAATGAAGGACACGTTTCACACAAATTACTTTACTCTTGCTAAAAAATCCATTTCTGTCTAGGTGACTGGCGTACTACACTTTGTCGGCCTCAACAACCCACTTGTTGAATTTCAAAGCGCTGAGTGTGGCAGTTCACATGTCAACAGGGACACAGTGAGACCATTTTCCTACACCTGCAATGGCATGCAGAGCATATCACACATCCCATCATTGAAAGGATTTGTGTAGGGATTGGGATGGCTCCCAGGTAGCCGTGCAAATTCAAGGAAACCACGTCAACAATGTTCTGAAATTGCATCAACCTTTTGTGGAATTCCATTGTCAAAGTTGACAAAATATGAAGAGGAGGGACGCGAAGAGTGGAGATGAGGAGCAAGGGCACAACTAGAGAGCACACCACAAATGATTAACTATACACTAGATTTAGTTGAAAAGGTAGAATATATAAACAAGCCCATTTAGGGTTAGGGTTAGGGCATCTAATCCTTTCCTTTATAGCACTCTATATGTGTTAGTACTATGCACATGTAATCACATGATGTTGAGTGTGGTCTCTCAACATCTTTCCAAAAGATCAACATCATGAAGTAGGCCTTTCAAGATGATGATTCTGGGGAGTTGAAGAAGAACTAAGCATTACATTCCAACACACCCCTTTAATGGGAATGTCCTTCCTCTACGTCAAACCAAGAGCTTGTCGATGTTTCTCGAAAAGCTCTTTACCAAGTGGTTTGGTAAATATGTTTACAACATCCTCTTTGCTATCATAATGCTACAGTGTGATGTCGCTAAGTAACACTCTTTCTCTGATGAGGTGCTCTCTAAAATCAATGTGCTTTGTCCTGGAGTGATATACTAGAATCTTGGCCAATGCTTGAGCCGATTGATTATCACTGTATATTTTTGTTGCCTTTGATTCATCAAAGTAATCTATTTTTGACAATAGAAATCTGAGCCATTTAGCCACTTCTTCAAGAGATTGTCAACATATTTGAGTTGACTCATAAAGGTGTTGTTTGAATCTCTCCAGAACTCAATTACAAGACAATAGTGCATAAGTCCAAGATCTTTCATGTCGAACTCTGCAGCATAGATAAGTCATCTTGTTTCAATTTCTTGATGAAGCTATCCTTGCTTCCAGTCAAATCAAATCATCTACATACAAAAGTGCAATAGTAATGTCTTGCCCTTGAACTTTGTAGTAGAGAGTATGATCTGCATTGGATTTCATGTATCCCAAATCAGCAAAATACTTGTCAATTCTATTGTACCAACTTCTGGGTGCTTTCTTTAAGCCGTAGAGACTTTTCTTGAGATGGAAAACCTGATTCTCTTTTCCTAGTTAAACACAACCTACTGGTTGTTGCATATAGACTTCCTCATCTAGGTAACCATTGAGACAAGCATTCTTGACATCGAGCTGATACACATTCCATTTGTTGAGTGTCACTAGTGATATCAAGAACCATATGGAATCCATCTTTCCTACAAGAGCATAAGTCTCATCATAATCTTAACCATATTGCGGTGCAAATCCTTTTGCAACTAGTCTGGCTTTGTATCTTTGAATGCTTCCATTTGGATTGTACTTCACTTTGTATACCCATTTGTTTGCTATGGCCTTCTTTCCTGGTGGAAGGTTGCATAATTCCCAAGTATTATTCTTGTACAAAGTATCCATTTCTTCATTCATAGTAGTTTGCCATTCTGGCTTGTTTACTGCGTCTTCGAAGTACACTAGCTCTTTTGTTGCCATGATGGTAGTCATAAGAGCATAGTTGGTGGTTTCAACCTAAATTGCTTTGCCTTTCTAACCATATGTCAATCAGGCAGGTGGTCTGCTTTCCCTATCTAGAAGAGGGGGATAACTTTGCAGAGAGCTATTACGTTCCAGATGCAACCTGTGCCATAATGAAAGAAGGGAAGGAGTGTCTTCAAATTGGATTTAGACACGCATGAGCATATCTTGGGGTGTCTTAGAGCGGTGGATGAGGATGACTGAGATGGTACTAAGAAAATGTATGGTCTCATTGCAAGGAAACAATATGTCCACTTGACTTACAAAATGGAATTTGTATTGAGACTATCCTTCTTTTTAGTATATCCCAAACAACCACCATGCTGGTTTCATTAAATTGTTTTTGAGTTGCTATGGTTCATCTTAGGGTGGTTCTGGCAATTCTTGCTCTTCTTCATCAACCTTTTCTATAAATGACTGTGAAATCAGTGCATCTATCTCCAATGTATTCTCGATGTATTTAAGGTTTCCCATTATGATACCCTCATCAAAGATTACATCTCTGGGGTGTGGCATGGGACTCGAGGTGCTAATGTGTCACCAGGTGATCTATCTGTTGCTGACGTAGGAGTCATTTGCCACATAGCAGATAAGTGATGATGACATGTCAGCAGATAAGGATGATGCGGTGCTTGTGTGGCCACTACTGATGTGGCATGATAGGGTGCCACATGGCACTTCTTTCACCCCCTCTTGTGTGGTGACCTTGGGATAAGGTCTATGCCATGTGTCGATTGGAGGTCAATCCTTGGGTTGCTAGAATCTATGAAGATTCCACTGAGATTCGATGAAATTGAGAGAGATGCCTCAGAATCTTTGAAAGATTCTTTTATCTTCTGGATATGTAGAGCTGGAGTGTTGTAGTCTCGGAGGCGTGCAGGCTAAGTCGTCGAGCCACTATGATGTCCAGGTATTTGCTGAGGACGGTGGAGCTACTCATAGATGGACCTTGGAGGTGGCGTAGAGGACCCTAGAGGTGGATGACTATTTGTGGGGCGGGAGGACCCAGGAGGTGAACGGCCGTTTGTGGCGGACTTGTTGGAGAGGCTGAGACAAAATGTGAAGAGGCGTAGCCCGGAGAGGCTGAGCCGACTAAGTCGTTGGGCCCTGGAGGCCTTCGTTGACGGGCTGGAGGCACCGAACGTAGCTCGTGGCTATCGATGGCACGCTGCGTATTTGGAGCTATGTGCAAGGAGGGCTGGCAATGGCGAGCTTTGGCTCGTTGTAGGTTGGACGGGGAAAGTCGCATTTGCATGCAGAGGCGTAGCTTATTTGAAATCAAAGCGTAAATCCACGGCCTTCTCGCTGTTAGCGCTTCAAATCGGAGAGGTCCGGGAGGCAGTAGTTGAAGAAGCCAGTTGTTAAAAATATTGGAGCCAGTTTGAAGGAGCCAACCGTCAAGACGTGGTGTGAACCAACTATGTAGCTATGTAGAGAAGCGTTGCCAGCCTCAGCCGCGTTGAGGTAGAGTTGCAGTCCCATGGCTGTTGGAGAGTGTCACCTTAGCCATTGTGGTCGCTGTGGGAACCAGAGCGGCAAGGCTAGTGGGTTGAGGCTTGCTGGCCACGTTGAGGCCCTGAATTCACAAAATCGGTTGACAGTGCTAAGTTTAGACAAAATGCCTGTGAAATACAGAACTTGGAATTGTTGTCGAGATGGATTGCTTCCCTTGTATCTTGGCGGCCACATAGAAATTAAAACCGCATTGGAGATTGGAGTTTGGAAGCCTTCAAAAAATTGACCATTGCTTCAAATGTATGCCAGACTTCATAGAATTGCAATCTAGAATAGCTTAAAACTCATGATACTAAGAACACTCCCTATCTCTCTCTCTCTCTCCCCATCTCTCTCTCTCTCTCAGCAATGAATTGAATATTCAACTGTCATGGACAGAATTCTCTCAAAGAACTCTCAAGAAAATGAATGGACAAAAATTCCTCTCACATGACCGGAACTTTCTCACAATAAACCGAAAGTTCTCTCAACAAAAGAGAACACTCAATCTCTCGATCTCTTAATCAATCACACTCTCTCATAGGAATCGCAATGCCTCAGCGGAAGGCAAGGGAGCTCTAATACCATGACAAAATTAGAAGAGGGGAGAGGAGAAGAGTGGAGATGAGAATGGAGGGCACAGCTATAGAACACAGCACAAATGACTAACTGTACACTAGATTTAGTTGAAAATGTAGAATATATACAAACCCATTTAGGGTTAGGGTTAGGGCATCTAACCCTTTCCTTTATAGCACTTTATATGTACTAGTGCTAAGCACATGTAATCACATGATATCAAGCATGGTCTCTCAACAGGAGCATCGTTGTCGCAACACGCAACATGTTGTTTGACAAGAAACCATCTGGAGAGTTCACCATCAATAGTGCTAGATTTGTCATAGCTTTCTTCGCGAGCATGTAAAAGGCATCACACTTCCTTCTCGCCACAGCATCCCAATCTTAAACTTCCAACTACTTGTAAATAGCATCTCAGTTACGGCATGGGCATGTGCATGCCCTACTTTCACTTTGTATATACCTAGAAGAGTTTTTCGATTTTGTTGTTTCCATTGCCTTTGTTCTTCAAAGCCTGTGCAATCAAAAAAAACTTTCAGCTTGTACATTTTCATGAGCGTCAAACTATTCCCAAGTATAAAAGTTTCACCACTTGGCATCTCCATCTTCGTAGTGTTTTCAACTACACAACACTTCTAGCTTTTACATTTTCATAAGCATCAAACAATACCCGAATACAAAACTTTCACCACTCTGCGTCTCTTTTTTTGCTTTTGCAATAGCAATAACCATAAAAAGGAACACCGCTCTTAAATTTACTTGAGGCTCTATGAAACAAATAGGCAAAAAAAGATAGGAGTAATGGGTGGAGTGCCTAACGTTTCCCAATACAATTTGGCCCATAACAAGGAATTTGTTGAATCAAATGCCCAAAAAAGGAGACATCCTAGAATGCCTACACGCAATTTACCCCCCAAATAGTTGTGGTGCTTTGGTTGAATTGGCCCAAAATCATGTACAACATAGCAATATCAACCCTTCCCAATGCCCAACCGAACTAGGAGAAGATCTTGACATCCCACAACACATCACCCTAGTACACGGTTGTGCCTTTCAGCTTGCTATGTGAAATTCAGACACAGCTTTAGGGTCTTAATAGTCAATACTGAGTTCTTTTTCAAGGAAATAAACATTGGCGAGACAAGACATCCTACAACCCACAATCTCCTATTGAACGAATCAACGACACCAATGACAATCATGCCTTTACATGCCCTAAAAAAGAGGCGCTCATACAATCAATGGGTGGCAGGGGAAGCCTTGACCAACATGATTAGAGCCCACCCCAGTGACCCTGCAAAGGAACTTGCAGCCTGGTTCTTGCAAGACTACTTTAAATCAAAATTCAACAAGAAGAGCATTTGCAACAAAATATGTAGAATATGGCAGCACGACATAATAGCACACCACTAGAGAGATGCATATGCCTGTCTGAAACCTCTAATGGCAAACACATTCCACAGGCCAACATTTGTGGAGATAAAAGAAAGCATGCAGCAAAAAGACTTACAAACAAAGCACAAGAGCAATACTTTATGACGCTAAAAGACACACCCATCCATGCATGCTCTTGCTATGGGTCCCTAGTTTTTAAACCAAAGAGTAAGCCAGCAACCACCATAGACAAATTTTTCATGCACCAAGAGGGGCTCTGAAACAACATCGAAGGATGGGCAATACTTCTATTCTCTTTGCCAAAACCACATCAAAAAACACAAAGTGCCTAAATTTTTCCCTACAAAAACAAGCTTTGCCAAAAAGACAGAGCACACCTCCACACTAAACAAACTCAAGGAGAGACTTGTCTCCATACAAATACCATTCGCCCAAATCAATCAGCTAACATATGAAGGGAAACTTGGCCTCCACGGTAGCGTTATAAACATGTTTGCAGGTGTCGAGCTCGCTCAAAAACTATTGCCACGATTCATTGATGATAGTGCAACAGTGACTGTTGCAATCAAACGTTGCCCAAGTTACAATCACAACTATATTAGTGGATTGGTGCATCCAAACATTACGATGTGCACAATGCATGAGTTATTGCAGAGCCCACTCTACAAAGAAAACAATGTCCAAATTAACCCGCTTTGGTTGGCACATATAGAAACAATGCAAATCAGCGAGCGCAGCCAGAACAGCACTGGAGAAAGAACCCAGGATGGTAACATCGACGAGTGTGAGGTGACGGACACTTTGGTTCATGGGATTTACACATCCCAACAAGTAGTGGATTTTTAGGACAAAACAATTATAGTTGCCCCTTTAAAGGGATTCAAGCCTCTAAGCTTGTTCTATGATAAGAACTACAAGGAACTAGGATACCCTACCCTTTTTTTCAGGAACGAGAGAGTGTGGCACATGCCCAGGAACAACTTATATCAAGACATTGTGAAATGGGAAATCAAAAACAAGGACCGCCGGTTTGCACTCTCCATTGAGAATTTGCTCTTTAAGATGATGAAAGTTCTTGTGCAGCAAATCCTTTCCTCGAGCTGGGTACAGATGTGATAGGGCAAATGCAAGCAATACGCCTAAAAGCTAAGAGGGTACTTGTTGATACAAACATAGAACAACTTCTAAAGTCAAGAATAGGACAAGGACTTCGTGTATTTGCACACTTTCGTAGATTACAAGAAAAAACTCAAAAAAAAACCTTTTCACCATGTTGAGACAGCTAGAGCCACCTACATTTTTGGTTACTTTGTCATCCACAGAAAAAAGGTGGGAACCACTGTTGTCATGCTTGCACAAGCTAAGCACTAAGAAAAACAAGGGGAAAACAAGAAATCCTTTACACAACGTGTAACAAATGATCTGGTCGAACCCTACCTCACAACAGCACAGTACTATGCACACAAGTTTCAAGTGTTCAAGACATTGGTTCGCAAAGACGAAACCATACTAGGGCCAATAAAGGACTACTTCTTCATCACTGAGTTCCAAAACAAGGGAAGCCAACACAGTCATGGGTTGCTTGGCGCACAAAAGCCTGGACATTGCGATAGTGAGAAAATAGCAAAATATGTCAACATACACATTGCAACAGATAGTTCACTGCTACTAGCACACCTACAAGACATCCAAACCCATAACCACAAGAAAACATGGACAAAAACAAGCAAGAAGTACAGGTTCGGGTTCCCTCGAGCACCATTGAGAAAGACATGCATATTACAACCGCTCCAAGACAACCAGGACCAACACATGTACAAAAAAAAAATGCAAGGCCATCCAGGCAATATTGCTAGTCAAAGAAACAATGACAATAGATCTTTCTTCCAACTAGGCATGGCACAGGAAGAATATACTCACTCTTCAAAGTAGTGTTGATGAGCCAACATTGTTCCTACAAAGGGAGCCAAAAAACATATATACAAACAAATTCAACAAAACAATGTCAAAAATGTGGGAGGCAAACATAGACATCCAATTCGTGATCAATCCCAGACAAATGAGCCTGTAAAGTCAGCCATCACACAAAACGTAGACAACAACTTGCCCGCAAATGAGTGCATACACAAGGTGGGCAACACAATTTTAGACACACAACACATAAGTGCACAATAAGCAATGTACCTTTGCCTATCGCTACCTCTAACCAACGCAATGAGAGAATTCACATACATAAACACAAGCGCGCTCTACGAAAGAATGCTGCTTTTCAAAAGGAGAAGCGAGCTGCAAAAGTTGGACCCAACAAGGATAGACATATTCTTCGATGATATTGTCTCAAAATACATCAAATGGGGTGATGGGTTGGAAAGGACATGCCTGGCCACATTTAGGAGTGGATTTAACTACAAGAGTGATACAACGAAAGAAAGAAAGTGGCCAAAAATAATACGATTCAACAACTACAACAAGCATACAAACCCGGAGAACCACTACAGGGAGCCATGCCTTCTATACCTACCATTCCAGCTTCAGGAGCATTCCTCAACGGAGACAAAACAACTTGGCATGACAAATGCATGGCAAATAAAGCATAGATCCAATCGAAAGAGGAGAAATTCAATAGATCAAGGGGTCTCCAATACATTCTCAACAATAACCAAAGAAAAAACACCTCATCAACAACGATAGGGACGTCAACCACTACAAGCACGGGAAAATTTAACTTGCAAATAGAGTTGTGCACAACTGGGAGAGTGCACATACCACTACTAAACTACTAGCAGATGCACAAGGTGCTTCCAAACTTAGTGTACTATAGGAAGTACCGCGATGTGAACAAAGGGCAACTTGCAATCGTGTGGATGATATCTTGTTGAAGAAAGGTTTACACCCAGATGAAAGACTACAAGTCTTGTTCCTGTCTGGGAATGCAAGCTCTGGGAAAACATTTACTACCCTTCTTGCAGTTCAAACGCTACAACGCCTGTACTCACACAGGAAAACAAATGACAGCCAGTTGCCCCATGCGCTCCTGTTGGCATACATTAGAAAAGCAACCTGAGGGATAGGGGGAGCACAATACATGCTGCATTGCACCTACCATTGCTAACTAGCATGTACACATCCCTCTCCGTAGAAAATCTACAAGCAGTCTCCAAAAAATACAAAAACATGGAACTTATTGTCATTGATGAAATTTCGATGGTCGGGTTAAATAATTTCACTGCAGCAGACATGCAAATGCACGAAATTAAACACAACCATGACAAACCGTTTTGGGGTGTCGATGTTTTTTTATCAGGTGACCTATGCCAGGCTAGCCCAATAAAAGATTCCTGGGTTTTTTCCCAGCATCCGAAACAAACAACAATACTCAATTCTTGCTGGCGAACACACATGCTACTTTGAACTCAATGAACCCATGAGACAAAAAATGGGGCATACTTGGAACTACTAAACAAAATAAGAGTTGGAGGACAAACAGATGATGACATCTCCATAATAAACAACTTGCACAACAAACTAGTTTCGGCAAAACAGAAACACCACGCAAATGGACACCATTGCTTCAAATCTGGGAATCACCTAAACAACGCAACAAGGACACAATTTCCCATATAGGCAACGTCATCAAGAACCATTCACTGCTCCCAAGGGCTGACTATGGGTTCGCTAGCTTTTGACCCTAGTAACATTCGCACAACACGGACTGGTTTACACTGCACTTTCTAGAATAAGAGACCAAGAAAACCTTTACTTGCTTCTACGCATGCAACAACAACACATTAGAGTGGAGAAAGGAGTTTTGAACGAAATGGACCGGCTTCAGAGGGAGTCTGCATGGACCTTCGAACATGTCAATCTTGAGAAACAAGACAAGAAAAAAAATAATTTGTTAAGCCTCAACACATGATCTTTGGCTACCCACAGAGAAGATATTCTGCAAATGACATTTCTAATGGAGGCAACCATCCTATGCATGCAAGAAACCCATCCAGACTTAGGGACAACCATGGGACTACGCGGGCACAAGCATACCTCAGCAACAAAAGGACAGGGCCTCACAACATACTACCAAGACAAACTGCTAATAGCAACGGCTGCGAGTGTCTGTTAACAATACTAAGACACAACTCAAAATCCTCTTATAGCGATCGTCAACATCTACAAGTCACCATCAACTCGTAACAATGTCTTGTTCAAAACAATGGAGGACATTCTTGTCGAGATTCCAAATGGGATTCAAATCTACATCGTCGATCACTTTAATATCGACTTCCCAAAACAAAGTAAGCTTGCATAAGCAAATTCATGAGATTAAAAGGGATAAAACAACTCATCACAGATCCCACAACAATCCATGGAAGTACCAGCTTGGACCACATATGGACAAACACAAATAGTCATGACACAAAGCACGGAACTAAGTTTATATATTGGTCAGACCACTCATGCACATACACTGAGTTTTCAATGAACTGGATACACACAAAAAAAACTTGAGATGAGCATCAAAAAAGAGGCCGAGCAAAAATACAAAAACTACAAAGCAACAAACAACTCAATAGACCATTGAAACCCCCGAGGCAGGCCAATTGAACAAAGTTCAACCTTGTTATGATTGGGCTAAGTTGCACTGGCTATTTGCATCCCATCATTTTCTCCCCCTTCTCTCTCTCTCTCTCTCTCTCTCTCTCTCTCTCTCTCTCTCTCTCTCTCCTTCTTCTTCTTCTTCTTCTCCTTCTTCTCTCTCTCTCTTACTTTTTACATCCCCCCCCTCTCTCTCTATGTGTGTGTGTGTGTGCATGCATACATGCGTGCGTGTGTGTGCGTGGGGGGGGGGTGGGGTGGGCAGGCCACATGAATGCAATTCATCTTTTTTTTTGCCTGCCCTAGGGGCATTGGCCTGATTGATGGCATTTTCTTAAGAAGCTAAATTTCCATTTATGGACCCATCATTTTCTCCCCACCCCCCCTTCTCTCTCTCTCTCTCTCTCTCTCTCTCTCTCTCTCTCTCTCTCTCTCTCTCTCTCTCCTTCTTCTTCTTCTTCATCATCATCATCATCATCTTCTTCTTCTTCTTCTCAACTTTCAATTTGCCCAAGCTGGCTTCTTGAATGTATTCAACTTGTTTGTTTTTTGCATTGTACTCAAACAAGATAGGATCCTCATCAGTTGCCCCTAGGGGTTTGGCTATGGGTCTGGCATGTGGTAGGTTTTTTAATAAAAATTATTATTATTATTTAATTGCATTATACTGAAATTGAAAGGACCAACAATGCTTCCATACGAGGCGACGAAGATAGAATCCAGAGCTGCCCTTAAGGCTTGGGTAGGATTCACACTGGTCTGCGGACATGGACAGAAATGGGATCTGCACCAATGAAATTTGAGAACCACGGTGTAGGCCTTTCACACACGTCGATAAAAGGGCAGCAAGAATTTTGATTTGGACTCAAAAACATATAATTTTGATGGGCGGCCTCCTAGGGCCACCGGTGAGCCTACAAAAGTCAAGCGTGATTTGCTTCAACCAAGATTTGAACCAAAGACTTCAATGCAAAGGCCTAGAGACCCACACCCCCAAGCCATCTCTCATTGGCATAATAGTTGTAGAGCATTTACTATTCAGAATAAACTCGTCCGTGCTGAGTGAATCATTTTCCTTGAAAGGGCGGACAAAATCTCAAAACTCAGCAGACATACAGGCTAATATCGTGACAATGTGGCCGCCACATCAGCTCACCCAACTGGCTTGCCAAGTGGCAGTTAGTTTTTCTTCTTGATCGCTCTTAAGAGCCATTGTAAACAGTGCCTATTTATGGCACTCCATCTTGGTCAAATGTAGGATTGGACAGGTCGTGTCGCATGTTGTCTTGACGTCCTCATGCTCCCTCTCCCCTTGTGCTTTGCACATTCGTTACATAGAAATCTGGTGGAGATGCCAGGTAACCAAGGAAGCCATGGAGTACGAGCAAACCGAGGCCCCTCAGATCTCTTCTCCCACAAACCTGAACTCGAACGACATGATTGCCACTCTGCACTCCAAATTGGTGCAGTCTAACATGCATGTTGCTAATCTGATGGTGCACGTGACGTCTCGACAGATCATGAGTTTGGGACATGACTTGAGGGTTTGTCCGAAACCCTTCACTGGCACTTCGGACGATGACATCTTTCATTGGTTGGATCACTTCTCAAATCTCTCGGAATACAACCATTGGTCAGATGCTCAAAAGTTGGAAGAAATTAAACCTTTTTTCCAAGGTTTAGCAGTGACCTGGTATCACCAGCTTCATGACGGTGTAAAAAATTTTTGGCCGCATCTTCGAGGAGCACTTATGGTGGATTTCGATAGTTTCGATGCAGTAAAAGATGCACTTACACAATTGCAAGAACTCAGACATATCCCAAATGAATCAGTATTTCAATTCGATGTCAAGCTTACTCATATTCTGCTTAGGGTGGATGCCAACATGATTGAAGACCTAAAGTTGTTCTTTCTCTGGCCTAGGTTCCTTTCAACAATCTCATAGAGAACACAAGATCAAGGACCCATGAACCTTAGCGAAGCACTGCTAATCACTCAACGTATCGAGTTTAATTTTGCAAAAACTGGTGCTCACATTCCAACCTTGCCCCCTCTTTTGCCAGTTCCATCGTCTAGCATTGTCCCCACTCCTAGGAACATTGATATACAAACGGCTATCATCCAAAACTCCCTCCCAATGATAGACCAAAATTACCCGACCGCGACCATCAAGGTGACCTAGATGTTTTGCATGCAACAAATTCAGCCATGTTCGAAAATATTGTCAAATGTTACAATCAGTTCAAAATTCGCAATCTCATGCCCCTTCCAATTTCATGGTTTCGGGAAAAGATCACCTGGAACCGTGAAGGAGGCATGTTCTCCAAATCCATTTCACCCTCCTAATCCAATTGCATTTGTAGTAGAAGCTTACGTTTGTAGGAATCCAGTTCTAGTTTTAATTGATTCAGGAAGCGCAGTTACTACATCTTTCCTACTTTTTGTCCAAGAACAGAAAATCCCGCTCTACTACCTTGCCCAGCCATATCACTTTCGGCGATAGTCTTTTCACCATTGTGTCGACCTCAAGAGCTACCATTGAGATTGACATGGAAAATCACCATTTTATAGTACCGACCATAGTGTTACCCAATCAAATTTTCCCTCTAACGCTCGGATGTGATTGGCTAATTGATCATAAGGCTCTCATTGATTTTCAACATAAATGTTTAAGAATTCCAAATGCTCCACCAATTCCGTGGTTATATTCCAAAAAGTTTTCAAATACACTTTCTACAGTCATTTGTGAAGATTTTTGGCATCATCAAATTCAAAACCTGTTTTCTCAATTTCCAGGAGCATTCGCAGGAGATAAACCAACAACAACCATAGCCAATGTGTTTCATGAAATTCACAATGGGGATTCTCGTCCAATTTCTACTGCTCAATGACGCCGGTCAAGTAAGGACGTCCAAATTCTATGCAACCACGTGACATCAATGCTGAAAGATGGGATCATCAGCCATTTCAAAAGCTCGTAGTCGTGCAAACCACATCTCGTCTGTAAATTCGATAATTCTTATCGATTTTGTGTTGATTTGCATGCTCTTAATTCAGTCACAACTCAAGATGAATACCTATTGCCAAGATTAGATGATATCTTGGATTCTCTGGCACATTCAAAGTTCTTTACTACCCTGGATCTGAAATCCGAATATTGGCAAATCCCACTTTGTGCTGAAGACCGAGAGAAAACTGCATTCCACACTCCATTTGGGTTGTATCAGTTTAATGTCATGCCATTTGGCTTGAACAATGCTCCAAGTAATTTCCAGTGCCTCATGAATTTTGTGTTGCACGATTTGATCATCCAAGGAAAAGTGCTGGTTTACCTCAATGATGTTCTGAAACATACTGGCACGTGGGAAGAACATCATATTGTTTTTGGAACAAGTACTTTGTCTCTTTCAACAGTTCAATCTCAAGATCAATTCTCAGAAATGCAAATGGGCTCAGTCAACACTCAAATATTTAGGCTTCATCATTTCCGCACAAGGCATTCGACCAGATCCCCAAAAGGTACAAGCTCTACAAAATTACCAAGTTCCATAGAATGCTAAGCAAATTCAACGAATTTTAGGGTTGGTAGGATTTAGTTCCAGATTCATGCCACAACTCTGCATAGTGGCGGCTACTCCATTATAGAAGCTTCTACTCAAAAATAAAAAATTCAATTGGTCCCCTCTCTGTTAACAATCATTTGATACGATTCGACAATTTCTGAAAGAAGACGCACTCCTCCGATATCCCAATTTGACTAAACCTTTTATGATACACACAGATGCATCTGATCATGGTTTGGGTGCTGTACTAATACAACAAGATGATCATAATGAATGGCGCCCAATTGTTTATCTCAGTCGATCCCTTTCTGATCCACAGTCGCGATACTTGGCCACTGAACTAGAATGTTTGGTCGTGGTATGGGCTATTCAAAAATTACTTGTTTATGTCCATGACAGTCATTTCAAAATTCAAACTGACCACGCAGCTTTAACTAGCTTGCTGAAGAAAAAGCACCTTCAGGGACGTTTGGCTCGATGGGCATTATCGTTGCAAGACTATGATTTTCAAATTTCTTACCGTCTTGGCAAACAAAATGAAATTGCAGATGCTTTACAACGTTCACAACTCATAGCAACATAAGTTCAAACGCCACTACTCCCAGTTGCAAGACAAACTCCATTGCCTCGCCCTCAAATTTCCCCTTCTCTACCAACACTATTGGAATTGAAAGACCTTCAGGATCAAGATGCTGAAATTCAAAAGATCGAAAGTGCAATCTCCCGATCTCCCTTCTTTCGGGTAATTGATGGAATCTTGTACTACCACAAACCTCCTTTCCAACCTCGGCTTTGCCTCCCCGCATCAATTCGCTCTCAATATATGTATGCCTTCCATGATAGCATTTTCGGTGGGCATTTAGGATTTCTGAAAGTTTTAACCAAACTATAGACCGAATTTTTCTGGTCGAAAATGCATCACTCCTTGCATCTCTACCTTCAATCATGCTCCACTTGCCAATCTTTCAAAACCCCCACCACGAAGCCGACCGGCGACATGCAATCTATATCAGTTTCACACCCTTTTGAATTGGTAGCATACGACATTATGGGGCCATCTCCTACTTCCAAAGATGGGAACAATTATATAATTGTCCTAACCAACTACCTGACCCGATGGGCGATTGTGCGACCACAGAAAACACAAATGGCATCAAAGGTAGCAGATTTTTAGATTCAAAATTTAATTTTGCCACATGGTTGCCCCAAGCAAATTCTCTCTGATCAAGGAAGTAATTTTAAATCCGAAGTAATGAAGGTAGTTACAAACAAGTTGAATATCACACAACAATTCACCAGCCCACATCATCTCGATGGAAATGCATAGAGAGAATGGCTCAATTGCGCCTTCAAATTCATGCAAGCAATGTATATTGAGCATACAAATTGGGACCTATGTGGCAGTTAGTACTTCTTCTTGATCGCTCCTAAGAGCCGTTGTAAAGAGCGCCTATTTATTCCATCTGGGTCAACTGAAGGACTGAACAGTTCTTCATGTTGTCTTGACGTCCTCGTGCTCCCTCTCCCCTCATTACGATATTGTACGACAAAATCTCGAAACTCAGCGGGCATGCAAACTAATATTTTATTCTGTCCAGGGATGCGTGTGAATCGTTCTTTGACGCTATGGCAACAACACTATGCAATCAGATGCGTTCCCCTAGCGCATATCCTTACTCCGACTTGTTGGCAGCTCATCCGCTCAGGCAATCAAGCCCTTGCTTTCCACTGCCTTCCCTCATGGACAGTCGAGCGGCGCTTGTGGAATGTTCACGTTCGGGTACTGCCGTCCTTCGGTCCTTATTTGTGAAAAGCTTTGCTCTGGCGACGCCCATTTTTGGCAATTAGTTTTCGTCCTGGTCACGCAGATAACTCGGAGACCGAGCGGTTATGGAAGGAGTACTTAGCCGATCTCTCCCAGTGGTCAGACAACCGAGAGTGCAAAGTAAGTGTGTGACAAGTTTCAAGTGACTGATTTGCAAAGGTAAAAAATCTGTAGAATGGATAGTCTAACGAGCTCTTATGAATGTTAACAACAGACTGACCGTAGATCTCCAGATTTCAAGCATAAATTTAACAAAGAGTTGGTATGGATAGACGGCTCCTACAATCCAGGTTGTGTTAAATATATGCTCAATAAAAGGGCCACAGCATGCACCGGTCAAGGCCGTGACTTGATAGAGGAATATGGCAAGGACCGGTTTGGGCCTGGAGTAAGGGTGAATGCATCTAAAGCACAAGAATTGTGCGGCGGGGAAAGGCTCAGCTTAGAGGAAGCGCTCGCCTCTATAGAACGGATGCCCCCCCAGCAGCCTTCAATTCAGAACCTTATATCCATCGTGCATAGGTGCAGAACTGAGAAAAATCTAGCATATACCAAGCGCTTGTATGCCTACATGTGCAAAATTGGGCTGGAAGACCATAGACCTCTTGGGAACTACCTTGTCTCGATGTTGGTCGAAGTTGGAAGCATGTGCGAAGCTCAGCAGGTTTTTAACAAGTTGGTAGACCGGAGTGTTTGTTCTTGGACTTCTCTCATCACGGGTTATATTGAACGTGGGGAATCACAGCGTGCCCTTAACCTCTACCAGAAGATGCAAGAGGATTCAGTACATCCTAGCAAGCATACCTTTGTGGCCATACTAAAGGCTTGTGCAAGGCTGAAGGATGTGGAAAGAGGCCAAGAATTACATGCTCAGATTGCCAAAAAGGGGCTGGAAAGAAATCTTTTTATCGGCAGCACCTTGGTGGATATGTATGCTAAATGTGGCTTGCTTGTACAAGCACAGGAAGCTTTTGACTGCCTGCCAGTTCGAGATGTAGTCTTGTGGAATGCACTAATGGCAGGATATGCGGAGCAGGGGCTTGGTGAAGAAGCGCTGAACTGTCTCGAACAGATGCAATCGGAGGGTTTGTCTCCAAGTGCTGCGACATTGGTTTGCAGCCTGAAAGCTTGTGGGAGCATAGAAGCGATCTATAAGGGCCGAGAAATACATGCCAAGATAGCGAGAAAGGGGCTGGAAACAGATGTTTTTGTTGGCAGCACCTTGGTGGATCTGTATGCCAAATGTGGCTCGCTTGCAGAAGCACAAGAAGCGTTTGACAAGCTGGCTGTTCGAAATGAGGTTTCGTGGAATGCACTAATGGCAGGATATGCCAAGCAAGGGCTTGGTAAGGAAGTGCTGAACTGTTTAAAACAGATGCAACTGGAGGGTCTCTCCCCAGATTCTGTCACATTTGTTTGCATCTTGAAAGCTTGTGGCAGCATAGGAGCCATAGTTAAGGGCCAAGATACACACGTTGAGATAGCCAGAAAGGGCCTGGAAAGAGATCTATTTGTTGGCAGCACCTTGGTGGATATGTATGCCAAATGTGGCTCACTTGCAGAAGCATGGGAAACATTTGACAAGCTGCCGGTTCAAAATGTAGTCTCATGGAATGCTCTAATGACAGGATATGCTCAGCATGGGCATGGTGAGAAAGCACTGAACTGTCTCGAACAGATGCAACTTGAGGGTCTCTCTCCAAGTGCCGTCACATTTGTTTGCAGCTTGAAAGCTTCTGGCAGCATAGGGTCCAAAGAGAAGGGCCGAGAAATGCACACCGAGATTGCAAGAATGGGGCTAGAAAGAGATCCTTTTGTTGGCAGCTCCTTGGTGGATATGTATGCCCAATGTGGCTCGCTTGCGGAAGCATGGGATGTGTTTGACAAGCTGTCTGTTCGGAATGAGGTCTTGTGGAATGCACTAATCACTGGATATGTTGAACATGGGCTTGGTGAAGAAGCACTGAAGTATTTTGAACAGATGCAACTGGAGGGTCTCGCTCCAGATGCTGTCACATTTGTTTGCAGCTTGAAAGCTTGTGGCAGCATAGGAGCCAGAGAGAAGGGCCGAGAAATACATGCCAAGATCACCAGTAAGGGACTGGAAAGAGATCTTTTTGTTGGCAATGCCTTGGTGGATATGTATGCCCAATGTGGCTTGCTTGCAGAAGCACGGATTGCACTTGACAAGCTGCCAGTCCGAGATGTGATCTCGTGGACTGCACTAATGGCAGGATATTCTGAGCATGGGCTTGGTGAGGAAGCTCTAAGCTGTCTTGAACAGATACAGCTGGAGGGTCTCTCTCCAGATGTTGTCACATTTGTTTGTAGCTTGCAAGCATGTGGCAGCATAGGAGCATTAGACAAGGGACGAGAAATACATGCTGACGTAGCCAGAAAAGGGTTAGAAAGAAATACTTTTGTTGGCAGCACCTTGGTCGATATGTATACCAAATGTGGCTCATTTGCAGAAGCATGTGAAGCGTTTGATAGGCTACCAGTTCGAAACATAGTCTCATGGACTGCATTGATGTCTGGATATACTGAGCATGGGCTTGGTGAGGAAGCCCTGAACTGTCTCGAACAGATGCAATCGGAAGGTTTCTCTCCAAATGCTATCACACTTGTTTGCAGCTTGAAAGCTTCTGGCAGCATTGTAGCCATAGACATAGGCCAAGAAATACATACTGAGATTGTCAGGAAAGGACTGGAACAGGATCTGTTTGTCGGAAACACCTTGGTGGATATGTATGTCCAATGTGGCTTGCTTGCAGAAGCATGGGAAGTGTTTGACAACCTGCCGAATCGAGACTTAGTCTCATGGACTACACTAATGACAGGATATGCCAAGCTAGGAGAAAGTGAAGCTGTTCTTCATATGCTCGAGAGACTGAGAGGAGAAGGGATAAAACCAAACGGAGTAACATTCTCGGTTGTACTTAATGTCTGCAGTCATGTAGGTCTCGTGGAAGTTGGCCAGGAGTACTTTCAGGCCATGAGCAAAGACTATGGCATCACCCCAACTATTGAGCACCACACTGGTATGGTCGATCTCCTTGGCCGTGCTGGCCAATTAGAGGAGGCAGTTGCAATAGTGAAGAAGATGCCCTGCGATTATAATCATGTCGTGTGGCATATGGTGTTGGGTGCTTGTCAAAAGTGGGGTCATGTGGCACTTGGAAGACTAGCCTTTGAACATGCAGTGCAATTGGATGAAAAGGATGCTGCAGCTTACGTTTTGATGTCTAATATCTATGCATATACTCCCATGCAAGAGGAAGAGAAGGTCATGGCTAGGCGACTCACAGGACAAACATAGAGGCAGCCAGGACAGAGTTGGTGGACTGACATTGGCAGGATTTTGCATTCATGCATTGGATGTCACAAGGGGCATATCCTTTGACCTTGTTTGAGTCTATCTATTTTAAACAAATGGGAGAGTGGGCAGCCAGGCTTAACTCCAATAATATTGGGAAAACCTTCGATGACCCTTCTTTCATTTTGACTTGATGGTGCACATGTTCATATATTTTGGCCATGGCAACCATATATTCCAAGGGCCCTCCCAACTCTTCCATCCCTTTTGACCTGCCATGGGGGGAAGGCTATAGTGAAGGTTGAACTTTGCAAAAGAGAAAATTATTTTCTTTTGCATTTTTTGGAGCTCTATGGTCGTGTAATGCAGGTACTGGTTCTCATTGGTGGACCTGCATGGGTTCTTTATCCACCTTGCAGCATGCATGATCCCTGACCCCACAATCATTTCTTGCTCAAAATCTATCGTTCTGCTCTTCCCGGCGATTATTTCTCGCTCAGACGTGAATGGCAACTATAATTGGCACCTTTGCAGCTTCCTTCTGGCAACTATCAATGGCAGCTATGCAGCTATGTGGCTTGGAGTCTGGCTACTATTGATTGCTTGCATCGTTGTATTCATTGTGAGTGGAAGAGATTCGATTAGAGCTGGCACCTCCGTCTCCTCCCTGCAAAGAGGGAGCTGATTACGGCAAGCCATGGAGAGCTGGTGAACCAACAGAGAGCTAGAGAAACTCAAGTCACATTTTGCCATCATTCTAAGGTTCTGGTTCTCATTGGTGGACCTGCATGGGTTCTTTATCCACCTTGCAGCATGCATGATCCCTGACCCGCTTGCTCAAAATCTATCGTTCTGCTCTTCCAGGCGATTATTTCTCCCTCAAATGTGAATGGCAACTATCATTGGCACCTATGCAGCTTCCTTCTGGCAACTATCAATGGCAGCTATGCAGCTATGTGGCTTGGAGTCTGGCTACTATTGATTGCTTGCATCGTTGTATTCATTGTGAGTGGAAGAGATTCGATTAGAGCTGGCACCTCCGTCTCCTCCCTGCAAAGAGGGAGCTGATTACAGCAAGCCATGGAGAGCTGGTGAACCAACAGAGAGCTGGAGAGACTCAAGTCACATTTTGCCATCATTCTAACTTGCTCGCTTGACCTTTCTCTGCCCACTCCAAAGCCAACTGCTTCCGTCTTCAGATCCTTCCATCCGAATCGAAGTTCTATGTGACAAATTGCCAGTTGAGACCGTATGCTTCCAAGAGCTCTTGACTATCACTCCAACCATGCATGACAGCCTAGAACAGCTCATCAGCAAACTGAGCCGTGATCAACCTGGTTCTGCATTATTGCAGACCCCTATCTGGCTTGGACTTAGGACAGTAAGCTTGATGGCATACTTGACACTTCTAGCTCTTCCTCAGCTACTTATGAAGGGATACATTGGGTTAAATTGGAAGGTCTCATCTTCTTCAGCTAAAGTGGTTGCAACTTATGTACATGCTTTGGTTTTGTGTTGCCGACCCTTCTCGTTTTGATCGTAGGTCAGCCTTTGAGCAAGAATTAGGTTTTCCTCGATTGTCTGCTGGGGCTTCCTTGTTTTGCATTGCTATGCATGGTCAGAAGAGTTTGGTAAGTCTTGCAGGTCTTTCCTCATTTTCTTTAAAATTGCAAGATTGTCCTGGGTCTTGTTGTTTCGGAATGTGTTTGTTGCGGAACCTGAGCAGGGTAGGGAGGTTTTGTGGAACAAATTTGGGCATTACCCCAAGCCTAAAGGAAGGTCTGATGCCAACAACTTGATTGGCCAGGGTCTAGTGTCACTCAAAGGAGAGAAATCGGCTCAAACATCAAGGAATAGTCAGCCCTGCTTTCTAATTTATGGAGAAGCTAAAGGTGCGTTCCACAAATTATGGCTACCTTGCAGCAATTTCTTGGACTTGGACCTGTCAAGTTCATTCTTG
Source organism: Dipteris shenzhenensis (assembly GCF_047967505.1). Lineage (NCBI taxonomy): Eukaryota > Viridiplantae > Streptophyta > Polypodiopsida > Gleicheniales > Dipteridaceae > Dipteris > Dipteris shenzhenensis. The sequence goes on along the minus strand of NC_141626.1, from coordinate 22,143,832 downwards.
TTTGGTGGTGATTCATTAATGAAGCATCAGCGTTGAGGTAATTCATGTCTCAGTTGGCATGCAACTATATATACTCTATACAGGCTATGATGCCAACAAGGGCAGCATGTACGGTGTCTATGTTGGACAAATGGGGAGCTGAGATCGATAAAGATGCGTCAGGATGCAAGGAAATCGAGGTTCTGGCAGAGTTAAAAAATTTGACTGCAGAAATTATTGCACACCCTGCTTTTGGAAGCAGCTTCTCAGAGGGCAAGCAAGTTTTGAGTTACAACATAAACAGCAGATTGTGTTCGATGATTATTCGTAGCATCTACATTCCAGGATCAAGGTAACTTCTGGCTCTCGATTCGATGCTGGTCCAAGAGAAACGCTAGCATTTGTAGATTATCTTTGCTGATCGACTCAACTTGAGGAACATTGTATGGTGTTCTGGAAGATTGGTTTTTGCATTGGGAAAGTCATCAGCAGAATTCGGTTTGTTAAACTTTCTTTGTTGTTTGTACCTTGACGTTCAGATTCGTGCCGATGCCATGAATTGCTACTATTGGAAGCTCAACCGTCAAATCAAAGAGTTACTGTGCGAAACGATTTACAGGCACATGGCATTGGTCAAAGCAGGGTGGGGCACGGGAGTTCATACTGGAACGATCCGCTGGGGCACAAATAGGAAAGAATTGCAAGGTAGCCAGAAGAACTTGACGTTGGAGATAGGAGAGATTGTGCAAGAGCGCCATCAGATGGTGCTTTTTGCACGCGTGCGTGCACCCCCCCACCCCCCCCTTGTATGAGACTTTTATCGAGCCTGGACTCCTTTGTAGTGAGCTGTTTAAGCTTGGCTCAAGCCTTAGGCTTGCATGGGAGCTGGTTTAGTGTTGCGTGTCTCCTTCATTCTGAATCATCTGCTTTAGTCTGGTTTGCGGGTCCTTTTGTGAGGATCTCATTGCTCCTGCATGTTGCAGACAGTGGCGGCATGAACGGGATGTGCAAGTCTGGTTTCTCTTCCTGTTTATGCCTTTTGTAGGAGATGGATAGTCTATCTTAGTATAGTTATTGGCAGCATCTTAAATTTACGTAGGTCTTCGTGTTGTCGGATGGAGTTTTGTTCAGCTCTTTCTAAAGTCTGCTACGCTGGCTTTGTGTAAAGCTCTGGCAGAGCAATTGTGGATTTTATTTGCTGCTACTGTTGGAGTCTCCAGAGTTTGTGTGGTTATGTTTCTTTGAAGGATCTCAGGTTGCAGCCCCCAGCTTGGGTTCTCCTCCGGATTCATCATCTAATCTCTTTCCAACAGGCCTTTTGAATGTTAAGGATAATATCATTCGCCTTGTTTAACAAATTGAGTCTAGGGACTGGCTAAAATCTTTCCTGAACAAATCAATAACAAAGCCCTTACTCTTTTTGGGGTTCTTCAGCCCATTGGCTTATTTTGGCAATAGCTTGGTCATTAGCAGGCTAGCCATAATGGTTCTGTAGTTGCCTAATAGGTGCATTCTCTCCCTCTATGTAACAGATTTTTTGGGAGCCCCTCTCGCATAACTAAATTAAACATTTGTAAATCCACAAAGACACTATCCTTCCTGCATCTCAGCATGGAACTGCTATAAAGTAGCAGCCTTACAATCTGCTAGCATGGAGAACCTTGGTTGCCATCATCTTTTGCCCATGAAGTGACTTTTGAATGAAGATCTGCTCAAAACTCATGCCCTGCATGCCTTCTTATGTCCGTCTTTATGCATCTCTAAAACCCTCTTGGGTCCAGGCTATTTGGACTCCATATCACAGTCTTTTCCTCTAGGCCAGGTTTTGATCTCTTGAACCCATGGCATCTTTTACCGTTTGTCTTGCTTCTCCAGAGTTTGCATTGAACCATTTTTATAACTTTTACTTTTACTAAATCTGAAAAAATGCATTTCTTCAGATTTAGGGAGATGCCCTTCTCCAAGCATTTTTGGAGTTCTTTGTAATTCTTCTCTTTATTTTGTACCCGATTCCAAGTCATCTAAAACAAGGTGAATGATATCTATCATTCAAGAGGCCTGCCTTGCAACAACGAAAGCACAAAAGGGACATTCAATAGGGTTCAAGTGGCTTATAGGCACGCCATTCAAGTCTCCTCCATTCACCACAAGTGTAAGTACAACAACATAACATCGAAGAGAGCACCATTAAACTCATAAAAACATCCAAGAGAATAGGGTACCATGCGATGCCCAACTCTTCTTCAATTGCTGATGTCTTGCTTTCCATCCACAATCGAAAGTAGGGCCTAGCAAGCCTCCATTGATAGAGATCATGGAAGAACTAGACCTGCGGCATAACAGAACGGATAGAGTGGATCTTAGCACTAATCACCCGCCTTGACACCAAACGTAGAGGAAAACAATGTAAAGAAGACAACAAGCGCCATAAAGAAACACCACCTCTGCAATCTTCTCTGTCAAAACCTTAATCCTTCAATAAAACCTCAATTAATTGATGCATGCAAAACCCAATCAAATATTTCCACGTGGGCAAGCATAAAAAATTCAAAAGTAAATTATTTTACCTTTGGAAGGAGAGGAATTGTTCCTAGTACCCTTCCCACACAGGTCAGGCAAAAAATCCTTAGGAAGTATGTAAAGTCATCTAGAAATGTCTCATGCATAAACCACTGGAATGTGGTTGGGGCATTGCTCAAGCCAAAGTTCATCACATGGGTTGCATTCGTTCCAAAGTTGATTATGAAGTGGTCTTCAGTTTAACTTCAGTGGCCAATATATCTCAAATCCCTAGGCACCGTGATTAGACTTTTATCGTGTTGATGGGAGTCTTGTGTGGTAGGCTATTATACACTTCAAATTGCTTTCTACGTTCCATGTGATTGCTTGAGAGTAAGGTCCTCGCGGACATAAAATAGGGACACTTAATGCACATCCAAAATCCATGTGTGTCATTCACCCTTAAATATATACATACGCACTCAAAGCTCTAGGTTTTGGAAGTGGAGTTGGCTGAAATACTTCATATTTTTTAGTATGATTGATCAACTTTGTCTTTTCATATTTTCTTTCGATATATTATTCATTTCCTAGATAAGCATATATAGATCATCAACCAAGGTCCAACCAAGGCCTACAGTTTGTTGTATTGTGCACAAGTAATTCTACTCATGCACACCTGTATGTCTACTAGCATTTGTCGTGCCTTGACCATGATCCCAAACCTTGCAATCACACACATTCCATCTGAATGCCATATTCTGTCGTAGCTACAACATCCTATGTGCTTATCTTTAGGAGCAAGAGTATTATAGGAGAGCAAGAAAACCATGGCACAAAAAGTAGCTTGTGCTTGGGATAAATGCCATAGCATAGTAGCAATGTGTTCTACAACATATGTCATGACAAGGGGATATATGACATGGCAATAAGAAATATAAGATGAAATTGTTACTCATGTGTTCCACTTGTTAGATGATCTATATATTTGTCTTCCTCTTGTGCACTTCACTCTCTTTCCCCTCAATTCTTCACCATAGTTTGGTTGTACTCGATCCATCTACTTCAGTTACATTGTACATCCACTTTGGAGCTCGTGGCTCCATGAGAATCTACTCTTGACCCCAAGTGCTCAAGAGTTGACTAGTCCATCAGCAGTTTTTCTCAAATGATTGCGTGGTAGCCACGTCTTAAAGACTTAGCTCAAATCAATCGTGTGGTTGATTTGAGCCCTAGTTTTGAAGATTTGACATCAATATATTAAAGTCTTGAGCTCAAATCAATTGTGTAGTTCATTTGACATAACTTTTGAGACATGCTCAAGAGTTTGATGTTGAACATAGTAGATCTTGAGTAGTTTTCTTAAATCAACCGTGCGATTGATTTGAGCTGTGGTTCTAAACAGTTGACATAAAATCTTGAAATCTTGCACTCAAATCAATCGCATGGTCGCTTTAAGCTAACTCTTCATGACTTTTTAGACATGTCCTCAAGAGCTTGATGTTCAAGACAACATATCTTGAGCATTTTTCTCAAATTGACCACGCACTCGATTTGGAAGATTGATTTGAACACTTTGATGATGTTGAAGAAAGCAACTTTTGAGGAGTTGGACTTTCATGATAACATCATTTTAGTAGTTGTTCTCAAATTGACCACTCGATGGATTTGGAAGACTACCAAATCGATCCTGTGGTCAGTATGATCTTTGAAAACTTTTGAGCAGATATAACTCTTCAATACTTGGGCTCAAGCCGACATAGTTCTTATGTTCATGACAACATTTGTAAGGCAATTGTTGTCAAATTGACTAGGTGGTATAGACTTGGAAGGGCCACCAAATCGATTGCTTGCTCGATTTTGATCTTCAACACTTTAAATACATCAAATTTTAACCACTGGGACTCAAATTGACCATGCTATTGAAAAGCAATAGTGTGCTTTATTTCAGCCCAAGTGCTCAAGAGTTCACTAATTTTATAGGATTTCTATTGATCTTAGATAATAGGAAATTTTGCCATTACAAGAATTTAAGATTGCATTTGTTTGATTTTTATTTCCAAGTGTAGAAAGCATTGGTCTGTAGGGGCTCTAATCTCCGATACTTCTGAGCCACAGGCTTCGCATCAGGCTTCAGCTCTATGGCAAAGATAATAGGTATGGATATTGATGTGGATACAATTCCAAAGAAGATAGAAATAGTCCCAAAAGGAGTGCCTACAAACCTCTAAAGGTGATACCAATTAGCCTTGATCTATTAAGATTCATGATCCAATGATAGGAGAAGAGGCCTCTCTTGCAAAGTCGGTTATTAATACTAGCCTTTTGGAAGGAAAAGGACCTTTGAAATTGATGTTCTTCCTTTTGTTGGTCCACCATGGTCCATGTTGTATAGTGAGTGAGTGTGTTAGTGCATGATTTTTACAAGGAGCCACACACGATTGAGAGCTCGTGCAATGTTTGTAGACAGGAACTTCTTAACACCTTGAGAATTGAATACTTACCAAAGACACATTTCTTTGTCATCTTAAGATAATACTCAATTGAAGCGACTAAAGCAATGCAAGTTGACATCGGTCTCAAAGCAAGTCAAGACACCATATCGGTTAGTAAATAAAGAATATATATGGATCATATTGATGAAAAGTTTGAGCTCTATACACTAGTAACTATTAGTTTTCTCTCTTAAGTATCCATTTTTTAAAGGCTACATCTATGTATGTTTAGATGGCCACATTGTCGTGGACATGAGTCCAACCGAGATCTTTAAAAAACTATACAAGAAAGTAAGAGCAAGAACCCTTCTGAATTGCTCAACCAAACTTTTGGTGGAGCTTTCAAAAATTTTCAAAGAGCATTCATGGAAGGCATGATAGTGGCACCATACATAAAACAGCTTTAGCAAGCTCAAGGGCAATGGTTAGCTTTTGGCAAGCCATCGAAGTAAAAAAGAGCATCCATAGTAAGCAGTACATGGAATGTAATGAAGCTCTATCCTCAATTTGTCAAAAGTAGTTCCATTTGATGGTTGATTTGAGGCGTACATGCCAACAAACGATCGCATGGCTAATTTGAGCCCAAGTGCCCAAATTGATCATGTGATCAGTTTGGAGGCTCCTCTAGATGATCATTCAATTAATATGGAGATCAACCGTTGACATTGTGGGGGTTCAAATTGACTGCCTATGTTGATTGGAGTCCACCCATCATCTAAAACAAATGCATAGTTGATTTGATTCCAATTTTGTTAAAAATTTGATGTCTATGAGTGATTTAAAGATAATACAAAGTTATGTATTTTTTAATTCTTAATATCTACATTCAAAACCTTGCATAATTTTACTGAAACAATTTGATGGAATATTCATAAAGATACATTCAAACATGACATACATATGATAGCATGTGAAAAAAAGATATTTGATACTTGGAATTCAATTGGGGATGTGTACATGAGAGGGAGACTACCAAACATGTTGGGAATATTGGAGCTTTCCAGAGAAGTTGATTAAAAAAAGAGTACGAAGACTAAGTCTATGTTAGATCGAGGAACATGCAAAAATCCAACTAGCTCCACACACCGTTGCACTCACTGTTACTTTATGTAGATGTCTTGAAGGTTTGAATAAGGACTAGGTAAAAGATCTCATTCAATTGTTTGAAAAAGGCAAGGAACAAGAACAATTTGATGGATTTAAAAGAGGCTTGGCTTCAAGGAAAAAGAAGGCTGATCGAGCAAAAAGAGTGATTGGCCAACAATTTCATTCAGATATAATTTAGGAGGAAGACAATATAAATGGAGTACAAATCTCTCTCTCTCTCTCTCTCTCTCTCTCTCTCTCTCTCTCTCTCTCTCTCTTTGTGCAAAAACCATTGACTTCCAGGGCTAGTGTAACTAGAAAAAGAGAAAACTTGGTTAAGCTACCGTGTGGGTTGTCACTTTGAATACGTGTTTGCTACTCGTGTTAACTTTCAAAATTGGATATCCATGTGGGATTTATTTTATTCGATAGCACGATATTAAATGCCCCATTTTCTTCTGAGGACATGACATGCATTTTCAACCTTCTTTGCATTATCATGGCGCGAGATGATTTTTTTTTCTCACCTTTATCAAGAATGTTTTTGTGGATATCATGATTGAGGATGAATTCATTCGCCAAGGTGGAGTAAAGACGATATGCACAATCTTCTTACACTATATGTAATGATTATCAATGGTGGCTTTTGTTTATGAGAATGGAGTAAATATCAAATGTCAGTTGATACATGGGAACCCCTATCTCGAGATTTCTTGGGATTGGAGTAATGATATGGAAGAGGAACGTGAAGAAGACACCCCGCTTGCTTCAGAGAAGTGGTCACAAAAGTAAAACATGTCCTACATCAAAGGACTTGTTCAATCATTTTGTCACAAGAAGAATCATGTTGTGGACGTGTTTAGTGGTGTCATTTTGACCGAGTAAGCAATGCCACTTCATTTCACTTGTTGCCAAGGGAGAGGAGATGGATGCATTGGATGCAACTTGTGTGGCAACCATTGATATGAATGAGTACTTGTAATAGTGGGCAGCAAGCTTAGATGCAAAACACGAATTTTCCACCAGTAAAAATTCTTAATGAGAATAAGACCTTGAAGCTATGAAGAGAGAACTAAAAGAAATCAATCAAGCTTCATTGTGAACTAATGGAATGCACAATATTGTTCTAGAAAATGAGGCCAATGTGGAGGATACATGGATTGAGTATTTGGAGCTTCAGTCATTAGTGCAATCTCTTGGTAGTGCATACAAGGGATGGAACTCTTAGGTGAACATAAAGCTAAAAAAAGAGTTGAGAGATGTTTTGTTGAATGAGTATGGAACAAATAGTAATAAATCTTGAGATGGTTCAATATCATATGTATAATTCTAGGTTCCATTTTAACAAGGAAAATCCATGTTGTGTCTTCAATTGGTTTGTACTCAGCCAATAGGGGACAAAGTTAGGATTAAGGTTTTGTCACATAGGAAAAATCAAATGCCAAAAATATTAGCTCTAGAAGGCCATTGAGGGCTTATTTTCCATGTGCATGATTTATGGAGGAACAAAACCCACTATAAGCCCTAAATCTGACATCGTGTGGCTAGTGCCCTAGCCGTACGATGTCAAATTTAGCCAAAACTGGGCCCTAGTCGCTGCACACAAGGGTGGAATCAGAGGATCTTCCAATGGGGGGATGGCTTTAATTGGCAAACAAATCAACAGAGTAGCTCAACACATTTTGGTCTTCCATCAACAATTATCGCCAGATGGAAACTTAAATATTAAGAAGTTCAAGGTCCTTAGTCAAATGGTGAACATGAGGGCCATCCATCCTAGCGCGGATTGTGTTGTTTTGATTAGGCATAATGTAGCTTATTTTTGTTCTTAGACACACGATCTTGACCTCTCCATAGCATCATAGCTATTGCAGGGCTAGCTAGTGTTGTGGATCCCCAAGCCATAGAAAATGAAACTGTGCAACCCTATCTTCTTCAGCAAGCTAAAAAGGGAGTTGACCAAGCAAGAAGAAGCATAGGCTAGAGTAGCATGTGCCCTAAAGTGGATGCTCTTTATAATACCAATCTGAGTCAATAAAGAATAGAATTGTCAATTTATTTTCTTGTTTGTTATTGAATATTGTTTCCTTTTGCATGCAAGTAAAATTGAGTATTATACCTTTTGCATGTTCCATTGAGATTTGTTGAATATTATTTCTTTTTGCATGTAAGTAAATTGAGATTGCAAACATAAAGGTAAAATATTATTTATTGCTTCAAATTACATGTAAGTAAATTGTAGATCATCTATTGCAAATACAATGAAAATAAATTTGAGATTGCAAAATACAAAGATGATGCAAAAAAGGACACTTTATTATGTTCAAAAGAGGATGATATAAAAGTGATTCCCAAGGGAAGAGTACACAAAACTGAACCCTAACTATCGCCCAAGGCGTATATACAAAAAACCTAAGTAACCTTGGGCTTCCTAAGATGCACAATGAATTGCATATCCTTTGCGGTCACAGTGGCCCTTTTCTTGTGGATTGCAGCCAGCTGGGTGTCATCCATGAGGTCTACCAGGTAGGCCTTAACTGCATGCTGCAAGGCAAGCAAGGCATTTTTAGAAATACGCCATGGATCCTCCATGATTCCACACTTGTAATACTGGGACATGGGACTGTTGTTGAGGTCTTGCATGACCTCGCATACCACCCTTGCAAAGCATGCCATCGAGATGAGCATATCAATAGATTTTTGAAACTTTCTGATTTCTTGAAGTGCCATGGTCTCTAATTTGAACTTGTGTCTCCTCACTGTAGGAGGGCCTCTTTGCCCTAAATGTGAAGGGCCTCTTTGCCCTGGACCGGGAGATGGGTATCCTCTCCCCCATGGGCATGAAGGTGGGTGTCCTCTCTGGCCTGCTACCTCTGTCTACTCTGTGGGGGTGGGGGGGGAGGGGCTCGACCTTGTCCATGGGGGCAATCTCTGGCTAGGTGACCCATCTATTTGTAACGAAGACACTGGCCTAGTAACCCAGAAATCTCCACTCGTTGGCGAAGTGTGCCCCCTTCGAGAGTCTCTAGTAGGATTAACTCTTGGAGGGACTCTGGGCTCTCAACCACCAGTCTGATCTTGGGGATCCCATCATCTGCTACAACTGAAGTGACCGAATCTAGCAGAGACTCGAGCACTGTGCCCAATACCTGATCAACGGAGGGGAGGATGGCTCGATACTCCTTTAGGAGCCCTGGGAAGCAAAGCGTAACGAGAAAATGGGGAACATGGTATATCATGTCCATGTCCTCCACTTTAAAGCCATGGTACCAAAGAAGAGGTACACTAGATGCGAGCCAACTCTGCTCCAACAAATTTTGTTTTTAAAATTTCTAATTCTATTCACTTTCCCTAGGCAATAGTAAGTTTTCACATTGGTTGGAATCTCAAAGTATGTTGTCTTAGACATTTAATTCTTGAACACGTCTCAAAATTCATGAAGAGTTAGCCTCCCAAATATTTCAAGATTTGATGTTCTTTAGAGCTCACACGTAAATTGATTTGTGGAAACTCTTTATGATTTCGATCAAATTGACCATGCAGTTAATTTGACATAACTCTTCAAGATAGTTCAAATCAATTGGTATCCAATTTGATAAAAATTGCTTGTGATATGTAGTTGAAATTCATCCCATGTTTGATTTGAGCTCATAATTTCTACACGTCTCAAAAGTCATTAAAACTTTGGTCAAGTTGATCATGTAATCGATTTGAGCCAAGTCATGAAAAGGTAGCTCAAATCAACTACAGGTCAATTTGAGCCCAAGATTTCAAGATTTTATTTCAATTCTTCAGAACTGGGGCTCAAATCCATTGTCTGATCGATTTGAATATAACTCTTCAGGACTTGGCTCGAATCATTCACATGATCAATTTGAGCTAACGCTTTAGGACCTAAGTCAAAAATACCATGCAAATCAACGATGTATTCGATTTGAGCATCTAACTCTTGAGAAATTGGTCTAAAGAAGTTAAAGAACGGTGCTATCTGAATAAGTTAGCTCAAATCAATCGCGTTGTCAATCTCAATCCAGGATTTCAATATCTAATCTAGCTCAAGTTTTGTGTTGGCCGTGATGAGTTTGCTTAAATCAACCACATGGTCAATTTGAATCCAAGATTTCATGATTTGAAAAAAGTCAAGATTTGTGTTATTCTTGATGAGTTTTCTCATTGACTAGAATTCAAGCTTTGAGCCAACTCTTCAGGACTTGGCTTAAATCAACCAGACATGACCTATTTCGAGGTCATTGTGACTACGAGTTGATCATGTTCAATTTGAGCCAACGTGTTGCTACTTGCATCAAACTATAGTATTGGTGTTGAAATCGAGCAGGAAAGACCATTTTGCGAGCAAAATCTTCTGAGCATCCGAGCGAAGGAAAAAAAAGGCTTCCAAATATGTAAAAATATGGCAAAAATGGATTGAAAAAAAACATAGTTTCACTTGGAAATATGCAAAGTTGGTCCATCCCAGAGTATGATAATAGAGTTCTTCTAGTTGGAGCATGTTACCCCCTGACCATAGATAGCATAAGAGGCAGGGACCCCGAGATTGAGATGCAACATACCCAACACAGAGGATAGATGCACATATCACACTCTCCAATATTTATTCCCATTTTTAGACCTGTTGGGGTACGGCCGACTGGGTTTACGGTGGCACTTGTCAGGCATTGGATTGCTACTAGGAGGGCACGACAGACCTCTCATCCAGATAGCAACTATTTTATACACAATTCTTTACACGAATCTTTGGGAATGGTAACATAATGGGATGTCTTTTGAAGAAACCTACATGTAGAGTAGACTTCTCTATGAAAATTCCCTGATGATCCTTCTTACAACTTTTACTTAATAGATAGTGACATTGAAAACCCTCTCTCAACCTATCTTCAACATTACATGAGTCTGTATGCTCATTTTGTAAAGAGAAGAAGATTTTGAAGGAGAATATTGTACCTTAGTGCTTAACATGTGACCGCATTATGATTCTAGAAAAGATCCTCAAAGTGAAGGCACTCATTACAAGCTTAGATGGTGCAAGTGTGGAGGTTATGCTGAAGAGCACATGGGTTGATAAAGTTCTAGATTTGACTCGACATTTCATAGAGTTATTGGAAGACAATACACAATTCCTAAAATCAAAATTGTTTGATCAATGAATCAAAGGAAGGTTCTTGGTGCATGGTCTAGTTGCAGGATTCATCCCTATAAGGCGTAACAATGCTTGAGACATTTATTAGTTTAGTTTCTTCGTAGTAGCAGAGTGATAGCCTGATGTTTTCCAACTTTAGTTTCCTTCATTACACAGTAGCACTCATTGCTACATGTTACTTTGTAAAAAACTCTTTTATTTTTTTTTTTTTTTTTTAAAGTTGTAAATAGAAAACAGTTGTATTTGCTTTCATTTTTATTTTTTATTCAAGCGAAGTTTATTAAGTAAATAATGTATTTTGAGAATTTAGAAGTAGATGTATACACAGTTTAGATATAATTTTGATATTTTAATAAAGATAGTGTATTCGCAATATCAAAACCACCCTTACTTCAGTTTATTGGCAAGATATTATTTATAATGGATATTTGGCTTTAGCTTCCCAAGTAATCCTACGTATGAGTTACTATTTCTTATTAAATTGGTAAACATATGATTGTCTTTATTGGAAAATTTTAAGCAACACTATTATTCGCAATCATACAATAGAAGTACAATTTTGTCTTAAATATAATTCAACACATACGTACCACAAATGTCATTTCGATATAACGATAAGGTCTCTCCTAATTTAAAAACACTCTTTATAGAAGCTAACTAAATGCATTTCCCATAACAAATTAACCATATTAAACAAACGCTTAGTTTACTATGGTTGCAAGATATCATTTTAGATATACTATTTTTTATATTTTACAAGTAACATTATTTATTTGTTAGTACTTGTCATTATTTTCTTAAAACGGTAACTAGTTTCATTCAAAACGTTGAACAAATATTACTATCCACAATCAAATATCAACAATATAGCTTGATTAAATGTATGACACTTTCCATTTAAAATTTCAAAGCAGCATTACTCCATCTACTCACTCATAAAATCCAATAGTTCCTCAAACAAATAATGAAAGACGATGAAATACTCGGCAAAATACACGATTACTTCTTCATCATGGAATTCCAAAGCAGAGGAAGCCAGCATGAACATGGAATCATATGGAAGATGCACCAACATACAGAGTTCATGACAATAATGACATCACATCTTTTGTTGATAAGTATAAAACATGCGACAAAAACCTACTACCACCAATAATCAAGGACATTCAAACCCACAAACATATGTCTACATACCACAAGAAGAGAGTTAGCACTTACAGATTCCATTATCCGAAGCCTCCACTACATCAAACAATGATTCTAACCCCTTTAGATGCCAATGATCTCCTTATTAACAAAGCAATAGACATCGACATTACTACACATTTACACTGTATAGATACCAAAACAAATGTCACATTCACCAAGTGGATTGATGATATTGGAATAGACATATCAACATATGTGCTAGCAATATGATCACAAATAGGAAAACCAAAACTATTCTTGAAAAGACAACCAAAGGACATTTTCACAAATGCTTTTAATCCAAAAATGAGTTTCCCATGGCAATCAAATATGGACATACAATACATCATGGACCCATATTCAGCAACGACATATTGCACCTCATATATTACAAAAATGGATGACACAATAACAAAAAGCCTCCAACACACAATTAAAACTTGCATACAAGACAACAATACTGTGTATGATAGATTACGAAAGATGGGAAACACTTTTTTGCATGCACAACAAATGAGTGCACAATTGGTGTCTTTCGTTACTCTATCTTTACCCTTTGTCTCGCAACATTTGCAGCAGAATATAATTACAATAATGGCAACATTAAGAAAAGGTGCAGACCAAGAATTATAAGATTCATCAAGTTCAACATCATCAAGGATCCATAAAACTACCATCAAGAACAAGTACTATTATACTATCCTTTTAAATAGGATGAAAACCATGAACTATTAATACATGGTTCCTGGCAACAAGCCTACAGTTTTGGACACAACATTATATTACAAAATAAGGCTTTGTATACACAAGAAGTCAACGATGACCAAAAAATAGAGAAAAACAACATCCCACAAATAAAGTAACTACGACACTGACAATATTAACAACAATGAAACCAAACAAATAATTTCCCCACATATGACATTGCATCTAACATGCAGAGTACGCATAAGAAAAAAACAACCGATAACTTTATTATTCCAGTTAAGAAACAAATCCTTATGCACAATGATGAGTACTTTAAGATGATTCGGACCTTAAACAACGAACAAAGACAACTGTTCAATGATATTATGATACATAAAAGGATTCATCCAATAGAAAAAATTCATTTATTCCTCACTGGTGGAGCTAGCACAGGCAAAACATATCTTCTCTTGCTTATGGTCCAAGGTTTACTCTGATTTTATAATTGAACCATTTCCAATGTAGATTATGAGCTATTACATGTATTAATGCTAGCTTATACAGGGAAAGCAGCCTACAACATAAACGGTCTCGCTATACACTGTGCATTGCATTTACCATTACAAACAAAAAACTTAACCTCCCTCGCAAGGGAGAAGCTTGACATACTAATCTGTCTTTATGAACAATTACAACTTATTGTCTTTGATGAAATCTCATTAGTAGGAAGACGCACTTTGGATTTTTCAAACCTTCGCATGAGAACATTCAAAAGAAACCATTTTAAAAACTTTGGAAATGTCGATGTCATCTGCTATGGAGATTTATATAAAGCAAAACTAGTAAGAGATAGCTCAGTATTCAAATCAGAAGAAGACTCATTGCAGACAATGGCAAACACATACTGGCTCACAAAGCCACGATGCTATGAACTCAAAAAAACAATGCACCAAACCAATATTGAATTCATATAAACATTAAACTCTTTCAGAAACTATACACATACAAATGAGCAAATACAATACATAAACCGATGTTGCCTTCGTGAGCCACCTAGAGACCATACTTTCCCTCATCTTTACTATACCAACTTTGAAACAAATAAACACAATGGCAAAGTATTCCATCAAGTAATAGGTAAATAATACAATATCAGAGTAATCGATACATTCAATAACGATAGTGGCATCTCATCTAAAATTTTAGAAACCCCTAAAGCAACAGATGGACTACGGATGACTATACAAATCAAGAAGGAATGTTGGCTGAATTATGTGTAGGGAACATTAACCAACAAGATGGATTAGTTAATGGTGCAGATGGAGTTTTTATGAGCATCTCCATCTACGACAATAAAGACATCATGTGGATTCAATTTCAAAACCCAAAAATTGGGAATGAAACCGATGAAACAACTACCATCCATACACTACAAACATCAATCGCAAATGGATACCCATATTCTGAGTTACAAGGGAAATACAAATTAGACTTTCTAAAACAAATATCATTACCCGATAGCAATTCCCGATCCAAGCCGCTGCTACTAGAATGATACACAGAGTACAAGGTCTGACAATGGATAAGCTAGCTTTCTCACCAACAGGAATCCGCATGCACGGCCTTGCATACACAGCACTTTCATGTGTAAAAGACATAGACAACCTTTACTTACTTCAGCCACTCCAACAACACACCTCCTTCTAGATAAAGATGTCCACGAAGAAATGAAAAGATCTACAACTCAATCAAAATGGGAAACATTGAACAACAAAATCCACCAACCCTTGATGGGATTTCTCATTTTGGCATGGGGCAAGAAGGGGTCGAAAACCCTTCCATGGCTTCAGTCTTCCAAGGTTGTTGTCCTTTGCCAGCGTAGAGTTGGGCCTTGTGCACCCATAGTTCGTGGAATCTCAGGGTGGTGCTCATAACTTTGGGCATGGGAACTAGAGATGGGAGAGTAGTTTGCGGCAAGGGTTTGCCTATATTGAGATTAGGTTTAAGACTTCGAGCTGCCTTGGCATGGATTTCCCTTTGAAGATCAAACCAGGGGATGGCCTCTGGAGCTTTGGAATTGCTTTCGTTTAAAGTTTCCTTTCCTCTTGCAAAAGATGGTTGTATTATGAGGGAAGTGGAATGGTCTTTACAGAGTGGAATTACTATGGTTCTCCCCTCGGACATGTGAGTGGTGGTTCTCCAGTAGATTTAGCAATTTATGGCATAGCACCATGTCCTTCCTAGATCATCTATTTGTCAATCATGTCTATGGGAAGAACATAAAAACGAATCTCTACCACCTGATGGACAATAATTAGTTTCAAGTCTACATACCCCAATGTACTTAAGAGTTGACTGTTGATAACCCAAACTGAAGCAACATTAAGGTTTAGGGATACCTGTAGAGCTTCCCATATTTTGTAGGAGATGAAGTTAGGGCTCAATCGCAGATCCACGAGTGCCTTGATGCTTGTACCTAGGCTCTACAATTGGACATTGAACCTAGCCGGATCTACTGTTAGTTCATCAATTGGGCCTAGGTGTTCTACTGTTGCTTTAAACAAAGCCATTTGCTCTCTTTGTTTGATTTTGGCATTACATTCCTTGGCTTCTTCGATGGCCTAGCATTTCATCTTGGCTATCTTGACCTTGAGCTCCTTTTCCCTATGTATGGCCTCAAGGGTTTGTAGAGTGAGGGGGCCATAGTATCTTTTCAATTTGCTACCATTAAGGAAGCCATCCATCTCTACTCCATCTAGGGTGGCTATTTGGCATGTGCCTTGTGGAGTAATCTCCACGTAGTAGGGACCCATGCTCCTATATTTAACTTTACACTTGGTGTTACAAATGCTATAGAGGATGCCCCTCCTAGGGGTCCTTGCTCTTGAGGTTGTGGTTGAACCATTTTTTATGCTGTGCCTTCTCCACTCAAAGGCAATTATAGGCAGCATGTTATTTTGTCTCATCTAGTCGTTCAAGATCAATTAAGCACCCTGCCAAAGTATTTTTAGTGAAGCTTTCCTTAACTGTGATGCGAAGGCTAGGCACTACATACTCCAATGGCATAACTACTTTCACCCCAAAGGCTAAGCGGAAGGGGGTGAAGTTCATTGCCACTTTGTAAGACGTTCGGTAGGCCCACAATGCTGTGATGAGATTGTGCTACTAGTTGGTACGATTGGCTTTGACTATGCAAGTTATAATTGTGCAGCACGTTTTGTTCAAGCTGGTCTGGTGCTGCATCTTTAATGCGTTTGCTAGCTTTGTCCCTCTTGAGGACTTTATCCAAGGGTGACCCGTTTGCCAAGTAGTGGCCTTTTTCAGTTGCCCATTCCAGAATTATGTTAATGAGAAATAGGGGAGCACTCCCATTAGAGCTTCTCTATTAGGAATCCTAGAGTGGTGGTCTACTAGGACTTGGATCTTTCCTTTATGCATCGCGACTATGAAGTCAAACTCTAGGAGGATCAAAATCCACCTTGTTATGCATCCTGTCATGCTTAGCTTGTTAACTAGGTATAATAGTGCTTGATGATCAACAAAAAAGATGAACTTGTTGACTAGCAAGTAATGCCTAAACTTCTTAATTGCATAAACCATGGCCAGGCCTTCCCTCTCTGTTGTAGTGTAATTAACCTCAGCATCATTTAATTGCTGACTAGCAAAGTACACCGGGTAGTCCAAGTTGTACTCCCCTGGTTGGGCTAACACACATCCGATGGCAAAGTTTGTGGCATCTATGTGGATATGGAATATTAGATTCTAGTCTGGGCCCTGCAATACCAGTGTTATGGCCAGAGCTAGCTTGAGGGCTTCAAAGGATTTCTGACATTCCTCGATCCACTCAAAGACTACTAACAAGTTGTACAATGGCTGGGCCATGTCTGCATAGAACAGGATGAATCTTTGATAGTAACCCAGATGGCTTGTAAATTGCTCCACTCCCTTGGTGTTTGTGGGGGGAGGCAACTCTAGTAGAATGATCTTGTTCTTATTGTAATCCGTGGAGATGCTATTCTTGGACACTATGTGATCAAGAATCACACCATGCTTGATCCAAATTGAGAGAATTTAGGGATACCTGGTTCCAACCTGCACCTCTCAAGGACTAGCTTCAAGTATTTTAGATGATCATACCATCTCGAATTCATGAACAAGTTGTCCAAGAAGACTTCTATGAAGTCCCTTAGGTGCTCCTTAAAGGCAGTGATCATCAGCCTCACCAAAATATGGCGGGCACGTTGATGAGTACAAATATCATTACTTTGGCCGCATACACACCCCACTCTATTGCAAAGGCTATTTTATGTTGATCTTCTAGGGTGATGGATACCGAATTGTACTCTAAAAACCCATCTAGGAAGTTGTAAGCTTCTTTCCCGGGTACTCTTTCTAGAACGTGCTCTGTGAAAGGCAACAGGTAGTGGTCGTGCCTTGTAGCAGCATTGAACTTTTTCAAGTCTACACATACTCGGATCTTTCCATTATTCTTGAGGACTATCACAATGGTGACACGCAGTCTATACGATCTATCTCATAGATGAATCCTGCATCTATAGGATTTTGGATCTCCTACCTCACTATGAGTGCATATTTGGGATTCATAGGATAGGGACGCACTGGCCTGATTTCATTTGTCATGTGTATAGTGTGTTGCATGACTTCAACGGGCACACCCTTCATGTTTGTGTGCTTTCAGGCCATACAATCCTTGTAGTCTTGGAGGAGGGCAATTAAGGCATGCTCCTCGTGGGGGTTGAGGCCATCTGCTATGTATACCAGTTGCAGCTCCACCCCTTCTGGCATGAGGTTCAGTTCCTTAACTTTGGTTGGGTTGTCATATCCTTGGAAGTACCCTGCTTTCTGGGTTATCTTGGCCTATGGTATAAGATCTTGTGGTTGTCTATTGAGTAGGTCTTAAAATGAGAAGGTACCTATCACATGTCCTTTTCTTCATCCTCCATTTCCACTCCCTTTTGGGTGGCTTCCCCCTTGCCCCTAGTTGAAGTCTTCGAGCTTTTGGAACTTCGGAGCTTTACACCTAAAGGGGGCTCTTCCATGGTACTCATGGAGCCAACTAGAGAGGTAATTCTACTCAGTCGAGATCTCCAATTGGAGTAAAACTCATGGTGGGCAGTAGTGGCACACTCATATGTTAGGCAATGGAGGTCCGATTGACCCTTACTGCCCCCCTACTCACCTCGTAGGGTTTGAGCATGTTAAACATTCTGAGGGGCACCATCGTATATCAACTCTTCACGCTCAGGGGTTGTTATTTGGAACCCTATCCTTTCTAGGATGTCAATGTTTGCCAGAATGTGCATCCAATTTTGAGAGAGGGGCATACCAAAACTCATCTGCCTCCTTCTCGTCACCTTCTCTCTCACAAGTCTAAAACAAATTCAACAATGCGGTCCTTTTCGTTTTGTCAAATTCCGTGGCAAATAGGTGGCTTGACAGTGGGTGGGATTTGTATGTGCATAGATCCACTCGCATGATTTTCTCCTCATGATGTAATATATGTTTTCCGTGCGCCAATCATGTACAAGGCCTACCTAGGATGGATTGATATCCAGGCTACTAGGTGAAGTCCATAACCACAAACCGAATGGAATATGTGAAGCCAAACACATTAATGTTAATACTCGTGAGAACTCCTAGGGGTTCAGTAGTTCCGCCATCAACTAGCTTTACTACTAGATGGGTTCTCTCAAGGGAAGGCTTTCCCCACATCTCTCAACATTCTTTGGTGCAGACACTCACATCAGCTCCCCCATCTAGGATGGAGTGAACCTTTTGGTTCCGGTAGGTTGTGGGGATAGCTGCATTAGTGTCATCACCTTCAAAATATTGGCCTAACTTATTGGTGGGGACCTTAGGTAGGTTCCTACCCTCCTCTCGTGGTTGGTTGTCATTGGGGTTGGTAGGACCTTGGGCTAGGATTTGTCCATCATCTAGTTTGAGAGGTCTCGTCAAAGAGTAGGATTCCCCCTTAATAAGGATGCAATTGGCATCTTGACTTTTGAAGAGGAAGGCCACTAACCCATCAATATCACATGGTTCCTGAGAGGTTTCCCTCCCCACAGATAGTGGATCCTCAAAACTGTAGTATTAAGCGTTGTTTCTCTAAGGATGGGTTTGGATATGCTCCCTTATAAGAAGTTGGAGATGTGAGGCCTTGGGCCCACACTGGCTTATTTACATACGAATACAGGGGCATACTAGGATCATCCTTAGAAGGGGCTCATTAGGATGTAGAGGTGGCGGCGAGGGTGGCTATCTCCTGCCCTTCAAAGGTCCATGCTTTGAGAAATCAGTATGGTTCATCCACAACATTCTGATTCATTTTAGATTCAGTAGTTTTGACAATGTTTGTGGGTTATAAATGTAACTAGTGTCTTTGATTGTAATTTATCAAGTTAACTGTGTTTTTACATTTTCTAAATGCAAGTTCATTTTATTTTATTTATTTGTTGTCTTTGTATGTGATATTTAGTTTTTCTTACTTTCATTTAACCAATGAGCCTTAGCATCTTTGTAGTAGACTAACTATGAAAGAGTAGTTGGAGAGTGCAAAGAGCTAGAACTCATAATCAATACTTCTATGGTGGACATTCAAAGAGGTGTGTAGGCTACGATGGCCAAGTTTTACAATATCTTGTGCACAATGCAATGGTAAACTAAATATTGTCCTAAATCTTGATGAAAGTGAGGTGGTAAAAGGTAGAAAATTTGAGTGTAAGTTTGACATGATAAACAAAATACTGGATCTTGGAGCGAAGTTGATGATGCAAGGCCATTAGAACAAGATATTCGGTGGTTGGCTGCGTTTGAGGTAATATGGATATTTGAATTTGGATTGGATAATGCTAAAATGTTTAGAACACTTTGAAATAAAATTTTAGTTGGTGCTATAGGTGGTAAAATAGTTACATTCAATTTTGAAGTGGTTCTTTTCCTACCCATCCTAGGACCTAATGCATATGTGCATACTTTATTATATTAAATTGGCCAATTTACAATGTTACAACCATAGGGTAATCACCAAATTCCCTAGAGTTATTCACCAGGATACTCACCTCCACTCTCCTCATGGCTACTCCATCGCTTCCCCTCTCCTCGTGGTTGCTCCCTCATCCCCTCCCCTTCCCTCTCCTCGTGGTTGCTCCCTCATCTCCTCCCCTCCCCTCTTCTCGTGACTACTCCCTAACCCCCTCGGTGTTTGTGTTAGGTCCCTCAACACTTCACCTCCTCACGTGGCTACTCTCTCATCTGCCCCCACCCCTCATTGCAGCTTGCCATCTCCTCTCCTTGTAGGCTAGCCCCCACACCTTCGATCCATGTCCCCCTCACCTTTGCTCCACCTCTCCCTCCCCTTCCCTCTCCTCATTGCATGATGATTGCTCCCCTCCCCTCCCCTCATGGAATGATGATTGCTCCCTAAGCAATCAAGCCTTCACAATTTGATTTTGCTTTGATACAATATTTAGATCTATGCCTTAGTGGTCTGAAATGAATGATGATTGTGATGCATTACTTTGCTTTAAGAACGTCCATTCTGTTGTCCAAAGAAGGCGGCATGGAGCTACTCAAACTACTTGAAGAGGGAGGGACAAATTACACTTTCTTGATGCCAACAAACTGCATCCCAAGACTTTCTATCTAGGACCGCTTGTTCAAACTTTCACGTATTTGCAAATATTGCATTTGGACAGTAATAAGCTCCAAGGAAACCTTTTGGATGCTTTTGAATTATGCAACAACCTCATGGGCATCTCCTTGTGCCGTGTAACCTTGTGCTTGGGTGCTTGGGACATTCCTTTTGCCTTTGCTTGCATTTGTGTGCTTTTTGATCCTATCCCAAGCTTGCATTCTCATGTCGTTCTACTTGCTTCTACTCTATACACTTGAGAACGTATAATCGAGCACCCACCTGACAGTCCCTTGACATGTTGTGATTAGAGAGAAAAGCAAGAAATCACTAAGAAATATACATGGATGTGAACAGCATGAGCTTCATCAGTACATGCGAGGGTGAGAGCCTTTTTCACGCAGTCTTGATCTTCACAACCTCAAGCAAATTTTCTTGTCACTTTGATTGCACCATACGACTCCTTTGTGGCCATCAAGTAAGCCAGAGGTGCTTGACATATGCACGACGACTTCCCATTCCACATGGCCTAGCTAGGCTAGTGTGCAAAGGCCCACAAACATTTTCATATCTCATAGTTGGAACTGAGCAACACTCATAGTCCTTTACTTGGGACTACCTTCAAAACAATAAAAGAAGAGATGCAAGAGTCCTCCCTCATCTTGTGTATCTGCTCTTGGCTTCTCCTTCACTTGATTCTCCTCTTGCAGTTGAGGATGCTTGTCCCCATAAGCAATAATGAAACCTTAGCGGAACTATGAGTTTGAGAACACAGACATCGGATAATAGCTGCCTGGAGAAGATTGAGATCTATGCTGGGCAACGCAACAGACACATTGGTTGAAGGAAGAGTCGAAGACGAGCCATTGGGTGGAAAACGCTTTAAAGGTCCCGATTGAAATTGGAGTATTCCTGGAATCGTAAAGCTACCCGAAGAAATGAAAGTGCATGATCCAAAACTGATGGAAAGGATTGCCAAACTCAGCAAGGAGCAAGCTATTTTACTTGACATAAAGGAGAATAAGGCCTTGTGGAGAAGGCGAAGGCAACCTGCGTGCCCTGATGCTGCACATTCCCCAACCTGAAGAAATCATACCTTAGTTCTGCCTTGCCACCAGGTTCATGAAGTCTCTCATGAGCATTGCTTGTTGCCGAATAGAGACAGGGGAAGATAGGAATGTTTACGTTCAGCGTTTGATCCTTTTGTTGATTTCGCATGAGGATCTTCGTAGATACGCCTTTTTCAAAGTTTCACGCATTATTACCTATGTAAGCAAGTCTAGCTGTGCTATCCCCAGATTGGCATTATGGACTGCAGAACCGCATTAGGAATGTGTTTTCTGGAAAGCAACGCTTCATCTTTGCATAGCCATTTCCTTCGACGCAGCTAGTTCATTTAGCAATTTATTGATAGTTCCCACGTTCAAGGTAGGTTGTGGTGAGACATTTAAGGCCATGACTGTAGAAGTACGAATTTGTAGGAAAGAACTTTGCATACATTCGGAAAACCATGCCCATGTAAACACCACGGACGATGGGCATAGTAGAAGCAAGTATTGGCTGAGGTCTTCCATGGAGCCAAGCAAAGTGTTGAGAAGGGGAGAATCGCTCATAGCGGGGTGGCCGAGCCTTGCCAAGGATCAAGTATTGAAGAAAGCATTTTCAAAATGCTTCATAACCGTGGGTAGCAAGGCACTTTAGAATGAAGAACTGTGGGCTGTAAGGCACGTCAGGAAATGCAGGAAACTTGCACTCAAAAGAGGTTGGAGCAACGTGGAGCAGCCACATTGCCATGCTCTCCTCGTGACACATGGTGCAACTTCTCCCCTTAAGGAATGAAGAGAAGCGAAGAGAAGAGATAGAGAAGAAAGTGCCCATCATCGTAGTGAATTCTTTTCCATGCAAAAGTTTTTGTAAAGAGGAATCCTCAATTCTACGATCACATGCTAATGCCAATTTGTCACATTATTGGTCTCCTCAATGGTCCAAGCACCCGCACACATCAGTAAGTGGTTTGCCGTAGAATGGACGAGGGCATGCTTTACAATTGCAGCCAAACTACGATACCAAAGTCCTTGTGCAAGTATTTGATTAGTAGGTGCAGTTTACTCCAAGAGTGCTTGGTGTTGCAATTGCAATTGTGCATCCTTTTCACCTCATAGTTAAGGAGTAACCTTTAGAAATGGCTAGAGCATAAGGATGCAAAAGGTGGGAATTTGAAAATTTGAGCGAGAAAAGAACAAGAATCACTCCACATCTCGACCAATGGTAAGTACAACTAAGATCCAATGAATAGGCCATGCCATGTGGCACTGGGGCTGCCAAGCCTCCATGTCCCTTAGATCTAGTTTTCTTTTTCCTTATGAAATTGACTATCAACGTATTCTTGCATGTTCCCCCCCTTCACACACCCATGCCTACTACAGGCACATCTCCATGGGACCTATGCGGCTAGGCAACATGGGACATCGAAAAGGGGAGCTAGATCAAGGTTGGCAAACACCCTATCACTAGAGTTGCTACCGTTGCTCCTCCCAGTCTTACTTGTGCTCGCTCCTCCTCTTCTTCCCCCCCCCCCCTCTTCCCATTCTTACCTGTTACCAGCTAACTCAAGTTGGCGAATTGCACCCCCCCTCTCCCCGCCCGCCTAGCGCCTTGCCCTCGAAAATCACATCAAACTAGGCCAGGCAGCAGATGGGGGTTGGCGAACGCCCTACTGAGAGTTACGTGCCGCTGCTCCTCCCATTCTTACCCTATGGAGAGGCTTTGTTAATGCTGACGTGTCATGAGGCAGCTACGTCTGCCGCTGTTGCCACTTGTCACCCTCTTGCCTCCTACCTTGTGTCTAAGGGCTTTATCACATGAATGGGGCTAGCATGGGTTTAGGATGGGAATCTTTTTGTCATCATTACACCCATCCTAGACCAAATGGTCTAGCATGGATTTAGAATGGGAGTAGCCACTTTTTCTCCCGTCCTGGACCATGGCCTCTAGACCTTGGCAACTAGAATGGGTTCCCCTTTTTTAGGGATTCCAAAACATGGGTGGATGACAAGTGTCCTTGTCCCCACGTGGTCCCCACCTCCCAAAGACATGAAATGATGCCATGTGTCCTCTTCTACCTAAACCCATCCCTAGTTCTATTTTTGTTAGCACATGGTGGGATGGAAATAAGATAGAAATATGCATGGGACCACTTGGGACCACCTTTTCCCATTTCCATCCTATTTCTTCCCATGTGCTAAGCCCCTAAGGAACCCATATGAAGATGGACATATGTACCTGGCAGAGATCCGCACTCAAACTAATCAAGCCCTTACTCTCCATGCCTTCCTCGACGACAGTGGAGCGAGGGTGCAAGAATGTTGGCGTTCAGGTACTGCCGTCCTTCAGTGTATTTTGTGTATTTTGCGTCTGTCGCTTCTCAAAATTGGTTTGTTAGTTGAAAAACTACATCAGAGCTGTGGAGGATATTTTTTTCTCTGTGTTTATGCTTTGTGAGTAGGCCAAGTACCGAGCGCTTATGGAAGGAACACTTCACAGACAACCGAGAGCGTAGCAAAGTAAGTCTGCGATGACTCTGAACTGAATGATTGGTGCAGGTAAAGGTGTAGATTGGATTATCTCATGAGTCCTTTGTGAATCTTAACAACAGACAAACTGAACACCTCCATATCTCATATATATAACCTTCAACTCTCCTTCACCCCCAGTGTGAGGCCCAAGGGAGTGGCTCCTGGCTGCTCCTGTCTGCTCCTGCTTTTGCTGAACTGTTGGATGATGAATGAGGGCTGGAGGCCCTCCTTTTATAGGCCCAGGGGCCTGTCATAAAAACCGACCAGCCTGCCTCATACTGGCCGACCATTCTGCTGCTGGTCCAGCCCTTTAAGGGCTCTAAACCCAGGGCCCTTTGGCCCAAATTTCTAAGGCCTTTGGCCCTCCAATTAAGGCAAGGGCCCAGCCCTATATAGGGCATGCCACTGCCTACTAACAGCCCCATTTGCTGCTCCACCTGGCCTCCATGTGGCCGACCCAATCTGCTGGTCTGCCCCGCCCTTCTGTAGTGCTGGTTCTGCCCTCTGCCAGGCTATCTCCAGCCATGTGTGCAGCGCCGTACACATCTGTACTGCTGCTAAGGTCAGCCGCCATGTGTC
The DNA here is from genome assembly GCF_047967505.1 of Dipteris shenzhenensis. NCBI lineage: Eukaryota > Viridiplantae > Streptophyta > Polypodiopsida > Gleicheniales > Dipteridaceae > Dipteris > Dipteris shenzhenensis. Next base: position 22,118,935 of record NC_141626.1, on the reverse strand, counting down.
ACCATCATGCAGCCACTCCTCACCTTCTCTAGATGTGCTGCCTACATGACAGCCATGATGCTGTCCATGTGGCAGCCCCTTTCTCTCTTTTTCTGTGGGGTACTGCCCTAGGTCTCCCTCCCCCATGCTCTCCTCATATGGGGGCTTACAGATGGGGAGATGCCCTTTCCAACACCCCCTCTCACTGACACATCTCGGCCCAATGGCAACACGTCGATTAAGATACCCAACCTCTATGATCTTCCAATTGTCCTTCTCATAATGAGTGAACAACCTGGAGTCTTCCAGGCACCATGCTCTGAGGGTCTGTTTCAACCCGTCCTTCCTTTGGCAAGGTCTGCAACAAAAGTACATCTCTAGATCACCTGGACTGTGAACTTTAAACGCACCTGACTGAACTTGAGTAACCCTCCTTCTCGCAAGGGCACAATCCTCTAGTCATGGAAGTCGATTCCCTAGAGCTTCTGAACCAGGGTCGTCCTTCAGCAAGGTCCCTGCCTTCAGGCTCCCACACCTGTGAGCCTCCTGCTTGGGCTCTGATACCATGTTAGAAATGACCCAACAGAGGGTACGCACAGCGGAAGACTGATAGTAATGCCCAGGAGCTCACAGTGTGGGTGTGGGGTGTGGAATCACAAACTTCTTAACTTATGTGCATAAAATAAATGTGCAGACTCATCAATAGACAATAAACCAGCCAGATAGAGAAACCACCAAAATAATATATTTCCATCCAAAACTATGGACACAATACAAAAGAGATAGATCTAGAGTCCCACCAATGGTGTGGTCCTCTGATCTTACCACAAGGTCCTTGTTCTATTTGCCAATTAGCTCTAGACTCGAGCTCGCGTGCTCCACCTCGAGCGTCTATAGACTTTCCGTCCAGAACGATCCTCTCCACCTTGCTGTCTGAAAACCAGTCTAGGTGGGCTGCCACTCAAGCTCAGTCTGCAGCTCCTTCATGGTCACCTTCACCTCTTGTGTATAGGCCCAAGGCTTGCCTTCTTGCTGCTCCTGTCTGCTGTCAGAGGGCTGCTTCAGAGAATGTGATCACAACACCTTGCTGCCCTAGAAGACAGCCAAGGTCCAGCCTCAAGGAACTCAGTCTGCAGCTCACCTTCAACTCTCCTTCACCCCCAGTGTGAGGCCCAAGGGAGTGGCTCCTGGCTGCTCCTGTCTACTCCTGCTTTTGCTGAACTGTTGGATGATGAATGAGGGCTGGAGGCCCTCCTTTTATAGGCCCAGGGGCCTGTCAAAAAAACCGACCAGCCTGCCTCATACTGGCTGACCAGTCTGCTGCTGGTCCAGCCCTTTAAGGGCTCTAAAACCAGGGCCCTTTGGCCCAGACTTCTAGGGCCTTTGGCCCTCCAATTAAGGCAAGGGCCCAGCCCTATATAAGGCATGCCACTGCCTACTAGCAGCCCCATTTGCTGCTCCACCTGGCCTCCATGTGGCCGACCCAATCTGCTGGTCTGCCCCGCCCTTCTGTAGTGCTGGTTCTGCCCTCTGCCAGACTATCTCCAGCCACGTGTGCAGCACCGTACACATCCGTACTGCTGCTGAGGTCAGCCGCCATGTGTCACCATCATGCAGCCACTCCTCACCTTCTCTAGATGTGCTGCCCACATGACAGCCATGATGCTGTCCATGTGGCAGCCCCTTTCTCTCTTTTTCTATGGGGTACTGCCCTAGGTCTCCCTCCCCCATGCTCTCCTCATATGGGGGCTTACAGATGGGGAGGTGACCTTTCCAACAGGTGAGGAAGCACTGAACTGTTTTGAACAGATGCAACTGGAAGGTCTCTCTCCAGGGACGACCACATGTGTTTGCAGATTGAAAGCTTGTGGTAGCACAGGAGCTTTACTCAAGGCCGGGGCATACACACTGAGATAGCCAGAAAGGGGCTGGTAAGAAACCTTTTTGTTGGCAGCACCTTGGTGGATATGTATGCTGAATGTGGCTTGCTTGCAGAAGCACAGGATGTGTTTGACAAGCTCCCAATTGGAAATGTAGTCTCATGGACTGCAATCATGGCAGGGTATGCAGAGCATGGGCTTGGTGAGAAAGCGCTTGATTGTCTAGAGCAGATGCAAATGGAGGGTCTCTCACCAAATGCTGTCACATTTGTGTGCAGCTTGAAAGCTTGTGGCAGCATAGGATCCATATGCAAGGGCCGAGAAATACATGTCGAGATTTCCAGAAAGGGGCTGGAAAAAGATCTTTTTGTTGGCAACACGTTGGTGGATATGTATGCCCAATGTGGGTTGCTGGCAGAAGCATGTGAATTGTTTGCCAAGCTACCAGCTCGAGATGTATTCTTGTGGATTGCACTTATGGCAGGATATGCCCAGCTAGGAGAAAGTGAAGAAGTTTTTCATATGCTTCAGAGAATGACAGGAGAAGGGGTAAAGCCCAATGGGGTCACATTCTCTATTCTTCTTACTGTATGCAGTCACACAGGTCTAGTGCTTAAGGGCCAGAAATATTTTGAGGCCATGACCAAAGATTACGGCATCACTCCAACTAATGAGCACCACACTGGCATGGTTGATCTCCTCAGCCGTGCAGGCCATTTAGATGAGGCGATAGCGTTGGCAAAAAAGATGCCTTTTCAGCACAATAGTATGATGTGGCATATGCTGTTGGGTGCTTGCCGAAATTGGGGTAATGTGGAACTTGGAAGGGTGGCCTTCAAACATGCAGTGCAATTGGATGAAGAGGATGCTGCAGCTGATGTATAACATCTATGCAAATGAACATATGCAAGAGGAGAAGAAGATTGAGGCAATGAGACTCAAGGAACACACAAGAAAGAAGCCAGGTTAGAGTTGATGAACTGATATTGGTGGGATTGTACATGTCTTTCTTGAAGGACACTTACATTTGTAAATTCAACATATATATGCATCCCAGAAAACTCCTCAAATGAGGAAGGGTATATCTTGGATTTGCATTTGGTGTCGTGAGACATCTGTTGATGAATCTCCTTTTCACCGGGACACAAGATTTCAGGTGAAGGCATCATGACCAAGAAATCCAACGTTGACACATACATGCAAAAGATGAAACAGCCGAATAGCATCAAGCAAACGCTGTCATTGGAGCTTCTCAGCTTCAGGCAAACCTGGCTCTTGTCCCCAGGCCATTTTCTATGTAGAACTGCCCTACATCACATGCGTTCAAGTATACCTTATTTTTTCTGTAACTCCACAAGAAAATTAAGCCACTTCTATTGAACTCATGTGCTATGTCACGTATTGCTTAGTGAGATCCTTGGGGGTTTGTCTCACTACAACAACGATTACTTTACCAAAGCCAAGAAACCCATCAAAGGCATAGGCGATGGTCTTCTTGACACCAGCTCTACTTGATTCAATTGCTATAGCACCCTCAATTGATGTGGATGTCCTTGATATCTTTAGCATTATACCTAGTTGTTGAAATGCCTCAATGAACATGCTAGGAATAGTATTATCATCAAACATGATGCGCCATCTCAATTTGTTCATTGAATCTTTTCTATCCTTTGTATGCCTGACATCTTCGTAAGAAAGGATAGATTGTTTGTTGTGCCAATTAGTACCTCTCCTACAAAGACATTTTCCTAAGATGCAACTGCAGACGAACGACGGAGGGTTGTGTACACTTGATAGTGATGGGATATCTCAAGGTGTATGCCCCAGGCACACTTTGGGTTCTATGTGTGTGTGCTAGAGGCACAGTTAGGTGCCCATAAGCACTGTTAGGTGGTGGTAGATGCCACATAGGATGATTGAGAGATTCTAGGAGCTGATTGAGGAGATGATTAAGGAGATGATTGTGGAGCTTGGTGGCTCATGTAGAGGTGCCTACATATGGACCTCACCTTTCTTCATTCCATAAGCAAGCAAGCATTCTCATTTCGTGTTCAGCTTCATGCTTTCCTTTCACTTCTTCAACATGGTATCAGAGCACTATGATCCTCCTTGAGCCCATTTATGCCATGTCATCATCATCTTCTTCATCTTCACCATTTCTTCCCCAAACTTGTGAGAGCTTGTTCTCCCTCGTCGTTTCACCATTCTCCAAGTCCTTCTGGCTGGAGAGACTCCTCGTATGGGCAACCTTCCACATGCAAGGAATTAAAGAATGAGTGTCACTGCTGGTCGCCATTCCTCGAATTCCGTCGAAGCTCTCTTTTGCGTATTCTCCTTCTCTGCTCCACCTCTTTCTAATTCCTTTTAGGGAAAGCTTTTCCATACTTTGGACTCTCTTGTGTTCAAGTTTGAGCAGCAATGGTTGTATATTCGAGGAGAACAGAGCCAAAAACCAGTCGACATTGACGACGTTCCAGCCAGCAATACTGCGCGACATTACGCTTGCCCTCTGCACCAGAGATTCGCCTATATGTGAGCTTTCATTTGAGCTAGAAAGCCCTCTTTTCTTTGCTTTGAAGAGTGAGATACAAGCCCTCCAAGATCAGGCCTCTGTTTTGGACAGTTTTGACAATGTTGTGAGTTTGGTGCTACATTAGATGCTACTTTGGCATTTCTGATGTTTTAAAGTGTTGAATAGCATCAGTACAATTGTGGCTACAACTTTCCTTTAGGTTGCTATACGTGGATTTGCTTGGAATACTTTTATTTAGCCACCTCTATGAAGCATGCAAGTTGAAGTATCATTTCCATCATGATTTTTATGGAATTTGGTTACAAGTCTTTGCTACACTAAATGCTTGTACTTTGAAGCTTTTCAACTCTTTCTAGCCTTGTAAGAGAGTAGACACTGCCCATTTTGGGTTAGATCCTCTCATGGCTACCTTCTTGAATATTGATAAGTTCAATGGTAAAGGCTTTCACACATGGCAGATGAAAGTTAAGTTTGCATTGATGACGGAAAACCTCTGGGGGCTTGTCAAACCTGCTTCAACTTCTTCTTCAACAGCCTCTAATGCTAGAGAATCCTCAGTTCCTACACGCCCTTCAAGAGATCCTGCTAGAGAGGAGAAAGCCTATGGCATTATTGCTCTTGGCTTAGGAGATGACTATATTCATCACATTTCTGATATGGAGTCTCCTTCTGAAGCTTGGCAGAAGCTTGATATTATTTTTGGTGCTAGTTCTCACATCTCAAAATTATCACTTAAGATTGCTTTCTTTGAATTGAAGATGGCTAGTGGCACTCCCTTGGTTGCTCATGTCAATCACATGTGGAGTCTCATGACTCAACTTGCTTCTGTCAACTCTCCAATTACTACAGATGATGCAATGGCAGTATTGCTCAAAAGTATGCTTGAAGATTATGATCATGTTGTTACCACATTGAAAAATATTCCTAATCCTACTCTTGAAGGTCTTATTACTGCTCTTCAAGAAGAAGAAAGGCATAAGGAACTCCGAATGACACAGGCTATGCCATAAAAACTCAAATGGGCAAGTTTTCACCTTGCAAACATTGTGGGAAGACTAATCACCTCTCAAAAGATTGCTTCAAGATCAATCCTTGCAAATATTGTGGCAAAAACAATCACCATGAAAAGTTTTATAAGGCAAAAAAGGAAGCAACTACAAAACCAGAAACTGCCAATTTACTTTCAGTTGATGTGCCTCCACAAGATGAGGCCTCCTATGATGATTATGCTTTTTGAACCATCTCCATATATGCTCCAGATGTCTCTTTTATGTTGAGTCAAGGTACTCTGCCTGGATAGTCCTCCAAAATGAATGGATAAACTACTTTGTAAACACCTCTTGTCACCATATGATGTAGGCCATGTGTATGTGTTTTGCTCCATGGTACCTCCTGCAGACATTGTGTGCATGTACATGCAGGGGAGATAACCATTGGAAGGTCTCATGTATCCGTTTGTTTACTTCACACCCTTGGGAACCCTGTTAGCATGAGATCCTAGCCATAGATTTATCCTTGACCACCATGAGATGGCTTGAGACACTATGTGACTAGATGTATCCTTGACATAGCCTGAGGCATTCCCTTGAGGGGGGGTTTGATGGGATATCTCAAGGTGTATGCCCCAGGCACACCTTGGGTTCTATGTGTGTGTGCTAGAGGCACAGTTAGGTGCCCATAAGCACTGTTAGGTGGTGGTAGATGCCACATAGGATGATTGAGAGATTCTAGGAGCTGATTGAGAAGATGATTGAGGAGATGATTGTGGAGCTTGGTGGCTCATGTAGAGGTGCCTACATATGGACCTTACCTTTCTTCATTCCATAAGCAAGCAAGCATTCTCATTTCGTGTTCAGCTTCATGCTTTCCTTTCACTTCTTGAATAGATAGGTGTCTACTTGAGTAGAAAAAGAGGATACATTATCCTCCGAGGATGCATCTTTCTGCATGAAAGAGCAATCGTCATGCACGAAGCACACCAAGGTATGGCTGGTGATCATTTCTCCACCAAAATCAGAGTTAGGAAATTTCTTAGTGTAGGACTACAGTGAGGTACCATCTACATAGATGTTGCAAAAAAATGAAGGATTTGTGATGCATGCCAATGGGTAGAGAGTCCAACCTTCCAAGATCAAATGTTGTTATGGCCCGAACTATCCATGGGAACTCTTCCAGAAGTGTGAATTGGAATCATCGGTCCATTCAAAGTCCCAATCTATCCAAGAAGAAAAAGATACATTGTGGTGCCCATCCATTATGTCAATGAATTGAACGGCTTATTGGTCATCTCCTCTTTGTATTATAGGGAGTGAGAGGTGTGCCGCCAGAGAGAGTTGTAGTTTTCTTTTCTATTGTCCTTGGGTTGTCAAGGATTGTCTCAGGGAATTCCATAGTTCAGGGATTTCTTTAGGTAGCTGGGGGGTTGTGTCAGGGTTTTTGCCTTGGTATTTAGGCTGGGTGAAAGATTGAAAGTAGGCCCTAGTTAGGGGTTGGTTAGCGGCCATTAGAGGCTAGTTACTACCAGCTAGTATAGTAGGGCTGGTTTGGACTAGTCAAGCCAGCCAACCAGTTGACCATTGGGTGGTTTAGACAGACTAACCGAATAGGGAGCAGGTCTGGCCAGTCAATCTGTATAGGTCAGTGCCTCCTCCTATAAAATATTTTTTATATCTTCCAAGGTGGTGTTTTGCCTTTGGTTGTGTCTTTTAGAATTGGTTTTCTCAGTAGTAAAGTATTAACCGCATTTGCACTCCCTTTTCCTCCCTTCTCTCGCATATCTGCGATTCAGAGGAGCAGTGAGGAGCTATAGGCTCACGCCCTTAAGCGGAGGAAGACCCTTTAGGAGCATGAGCGGGCTTTGAGGAGAGACCTCACCTCTATCAAGAGGCTCAAGGAGCAAGACCCAAGTTCTCAATGGCTTAGTGACAGATTCGAGAGCACTCATCTTGAGCTTCAGGACATGGAGTTGCGGCGGGCTGAGTTCTCCTATCACTCCTCCCGCGCCCAGTGGGTGTAGCAGGGGGACAGGATGACGAAGCAGTTCTTTCAAACTGCTGGGCCCCGATGGGCAGGCACACAGATGTAGCATCTCTGAGACTCGCAGAGGGCATCATGCACATTGACCCATAGGAGATTTTGGACGTGACCACCGATTTTTACAGCCAGCTCTTTCAGATGGAGAGGATGACCCAAGCTGGTCTTGTGGCCCAAGAACTAGTTTGGGATCACGTTCCAACAGTAGTCTCGTAGGATTTATGTAGTAGACTTTAGGAGCCTTTCATAGAGGAGGAGCATTAGGAAGCCCTCAAGGCTCTCTTGACCCAGAAGTGCCCAAGTGAGGATGGCTTGACTCTGGCCTTCTTCTAGAACTTTTGGGAGATTATCTCCACCCCTTTTCGTTTAGCTTGCTAAGAGATTTTTCACACAGGGTTTGTCTCCCCAGTTTGGGGTGGATTTGTTTGATCCTGAAAGGGGGAGATAGGTTAGACATCCGACAGTGGAGGCCGATCACTCTGCTTGATACTGTATACAAGATCCTTGCCAAGATCTTGAGTTTGTAGTTACGGCTCCATCTTATCGACATCATCCATGACACAGACTAGGTTTGTCTAGGAGCGCAGCATCCTAGACAACATCTTCACGTTCTGGGAGGCAGTGGATTGGTGGTCCAGGGAGGAGTCAGAGCCGTCGCTAGCCATCCTTCTCTTGGACTTTGAGAAGGCCTACGGCAGGGTAGAGTAGTCCTTCCTGGAGGAAACTATGAGGAGATTGGGTTTTCCAGATAGATGGGTTAGAGAAGTTTCAACGCTATATGCAAGGAGCTCTAGTCAGATGCTTATCGGAGGACACGGGTGAGGCGTTTCCTCTCTCGCTTGGTCCGCCAGGGTTGCCCACTTGCTCCCTTCCTCTTCTTGTTTGTGGCGAAGGCTTTGGGCTACTACTTGAGATCACAGGTTGCAGGTCTCACAGGGTTGAGGCTCCCAATCAGACAGGAGGAGCTACTTGACTCGGAGTTTGCAAATGACACGGCCTTGTATGTTGAGGGCTCCACAGCGATTTTGGAGAGAGTCAGGGACGTCCTGGCTATTTACTATGAGGCCTCGGGAGCACAGATCAACTAGATGAAATCTATAGGTTTCTTCACAGGCTTTGAGGAGACATAGGAGATCCGTCAGTGGGGGAGTGACTTTGGCTCCAGATGGATACTGCGGGGTCAGACAGCGAGATACCTCAGATGCCAGGTGGGTATTGACATTACAGTAGAGCAGTAGATTGCCCCGATCCTTGAGAGTATTCGACAAAAGCTTCTCAATTGGAGCTCGGTCAAACTCTTCCTAGTAGGTCGCGTCTTAGTGGCAAACCAGGTCGTTCTTGCCACGGCGTGGTATATCGCCTCTTATTGGTGCTTTCATAGAGGATGCATTAGGCAGCTACGACAGTTGGTATAGAACTTAGTGGCAAACCAGGTCATTCTTGCTAGAGCCTAGTATATCGCCTTTTAATGGTGCTTTCACAGAGGATGCATTGGGTAGCTCCGACGGTTGGTATGGAATTTCCTTTGGATAGATTCAGATAACATGAGGAACACTAGCGCCAGAGTAGCTTGGCAGACGGTGATCATGCCGTAGGCACTGGTGGGACGCTTGGGTATCATTGATCTGGAGATGAGCAGAGCCCTTCTAGGCAAGTTGGTGGTTCATGGCCTCACCCCAGGTGCAAAGCCTTGGAAGCTCCTCTTATAGAAAGGGCTTCTAAGGAACACCCCACGCAGCGGGGCAGAGTTGCAGCCTTCACATAGATGGATCTTCTTAGAGGTACCCCTTACGGGGAAGGGCTCCCCCTTGATGAGCAGCCTTCACATGGTCTGGTAGAGACTGGTAGGGAGTCTCATTGGTGCTTCGCTCAGATGCAGCGAGGAGTTTGAGTGCCAATCCCTTATGTGGCACCTAGAGATTAGAGATCAAGAGGGACGTCGTATGCTCAGACAACAGACTCAGATTGGTTGGGCACAGTGGGATAGTGGTCCAGCAGGGTCCTTTGGCTATTGGAGTAGATTACCTATGGATGCAGAGGCGAGGCGGCTTCACACCCTAGCGCATCTGCAAGGGGCAGGGCAATGGATGGGTGAGATTGACTTAGCCATTCTTGAGTCCTGGTGGGAAGGACTTCACATTTGGAGAGACAGTAGATGGTTGGGGCAGTTTTCCCATACTAGTGTTCCCTTGAGAATGTTGATGCAACGAGGCAGCATGCACCTTGGCTTCTTCCGTGTAGGACTTGTAGACCTACTTCAGCCACTCATTGAGAGAGACCTTGAGATGGACAGGAGTCTTGATGGGATTCATTGGCAAATGATCAGAGTGGTGGGACATTTGGAGGAGTGGCACATTGACCCTCCCAATATCTCAGAGCAGGTTGCCTCTAGATGGTACCTTTGGCTGTGGGAGGGTAGACCCTTGAGGGAGGTCTAGTGGGATTAGGGAGAGAGGTTCTGGCCCTCCAGGGGCAGCCTAGTTGAGCCAGTGGATGAGGTGCCCTTCTTTTCTGAGGCAGTCGATAGAGCTAGCGAGGAAAAGCAAGCAGGCCCAAAAAAGCGATTGAGCTTTTCCACAATTTCCTTATCGAAGTACTCAACATAGCTTTGTGGAAACCACTATTTGGGAAGGTTCTTGAAAATAAAACTTATGTTACTATGTGTAACTATACCAACATTGCCAATTATAGTCTACCTTAACTTCCAATTGGAGCCATACTCACATTATGCAACAATAGTATGTGGGTTTGAAAGAAACCGAATTTCCACTCCAAAGCGGATTCCATTACTGATACAAGAATTATTTTGCATTTGAAATGGGTCTTATTATCAAACTCCTTCAATAATCAAAACATATGCATTGCTTGATATGTTGAACTTAGTAATGTAAACATCACTTCACCCATATGCGGGGGGAAAAAACTGTCTGTAGACTTCATAGCATGGGATTGCATCAACACTTATGACATTCAAAATGGTTCTTCTTATTAAAAGTGTTATCAACCATGAAAGAAGTGAATGTTTAAAAATAGTTCACCCGTATGTTGAAAAACCCAAGTGTCATTTATGACATTCAAAATTGTTCTTGCAACCATCCAATAGTTCCTAGAGATTTTGCCCATACTTCCAACCCCTTCCCTTCAACCACTAAGAGGTATCTAATAGTTTTATAGAACACTTGAGATATCATCACCTCCTAATACAAAACCATTATTACTATTTGTAGAACACTTGAGATATCATCACCTCTTAATACAAGACCATTCTTACTATTTGTAGAACACTTGAGATATCATCACTCCTTCCCTTCAGCCACTAAGAGATACCTAATACTTTTGTAGAACACTTGAACCATTCTTACTATTTGTAGAACACTTGAGATATCATCACCTCTTAATACAAAACCATTCTTATGATTTGTATAACACTTGAGATATCATCACCTCTTAATATAAGACCATTCTTAGTATTTTTAGATCACTTTAGATATCATCGCCTCTTAATACAAGACCATTCTTACTATTTGAGAGATTAATGGATTGAAGGTTTGAAGCTCATGGGAGACGAAGGAAGAGAAAGTCAATTTCAACATGAGGACAATAAAACTAATTGGAAGATTTTGACTTATGTATTATACCTTTTTGAAGACTATGAATTTAAGTCAGTTTCAACATTAGGATGATAAAACTAATTAGAATATTTTGACTTATGTGTTATATATTTTTTAAGACTATGAATTTTAATGAGGAGAGGCACACACACTACTTAGTAAATACACTAGTACTACTACTAGCCTATGACTATTAAGCCTAGTAGCTCCAATGTGATTTTGAGCCTTGTATTAGCCTTTCGATAATTTTCTTTTATCATTAGTGCAATAGAAATTATTCCTTCTATCAGAAGAATCTTGCCAAATTTCTTCAAAGTGATGATTTTGTAGTCTACAGCCACTATCCTCTGACTCTCAAAAATATATTAAATGTGAGCACCCATTTATCTTATATGATCAACCCTGGACTATGTTGCAATAGGACATTACTAGAATTAAAAAAATATGAATTGATATGGCAATGTTTGGTGTGAAATAAACAAATTAAGGATTTAATAAGAAAGAAAACAATCAGAATCAATAGGCTATTCAATGGCTCAAATCTACACATAAATTATAATGTGCCTCCCAACTCTTATGCATTCCAGCTTCTCATGTTTGACAAGAATGCAAACAATAATGAAATCACATTATCTTTAGTTTCAAAGCAAGCAAAGCACCAAAAATAAATGTAAATGTATTGGATGAGGAATAAATATGTATATATATAGATATACCTATATATATGCATTCATAGATATAATGATGATTAAAGTTGGATGATTGTAATAATATTATGTGTACTATCATTGGGATTAGGACTACTATTGGTAATATTGTATGTAGTAGTAGGAGAACTACCATTAAGGAACACTCTAATAAAATGTCTAATGGTAGTGACAAAACTACCACTAGTAGTTTGGTAATTACCCCTAACATCTACAACAAATATTTGATGGGTAGCTAGTATTAGGTCAAAAGGCCCTAATTGTGCTATAATAATGGACTAAAAAAGGGAGTGCTATAGCATCACCTGAGGGTCACTTTTTATCCATGAAAGAAACAAGTCGATGCACGTAGGTCATATAGATCTAGGTCACGTGGATTGGTTCATGTCTCTTTCCTTGATAAAAAAGTTACACTACCTTTGATAGTAACTACAAAGATTGCTGCCATAGTGCCGTAGAGTAGCCCCTAAGTTGCACCATCATCCTTTTTTGCTTTTGAGCCATTAAGTTTGATCCACTGATTTTATGTAGAATTATTCTACTATATCTTCACATGTCCTTAATAGGATCTTGATATAATCCCTTCCATTGTAAGTACTTTTACTATAAGTTTCACATATCCTTAACAAACCACTAGGCTTCAACACAGATTCATACTTATGTTTCAAGCCTCAAACTCAAACACCCTTGTAAAAGGGATAATGTATTAAAGCTACATTCAATCCATCAAATCTTTTGAATGATAGTTCTATTGAAACTTCATGTATCATCAATAGGATTTCATCCATTATATGTTCATTTGTCTTTAATAGTATGTCTAAAAATTAATGTATCTTCAATATTATTTCTCTCATGTGTTCCAATATCTTCAAAAGGATACCTTTATTTACGTCCAAACTTGAGCATTGATTTGTATTTATCAAACACAATTTCACTCCACCTATTCTTTAGAATAAAATTTTTTCGCCAAAAGTGGGCCAAACGTAAGGTCTTTCCACATATTCTTAAGAATGAAAATTTTGGCCTTACGTTGCCAAGTCTATGGAATGAGGGTAAGGCCAAGTTTGGTACGGTGCATTAGGTCTTGATTAATGCTTCTTTAGGCTTGAATATTTAATGCATTAACTTCACGACTATTATTTATGCTTGAACTTGTAATGTATTAATTTCATGACTTAGGATTTTATGAAGTTATATCTAACATGTCCCAAATTTAATGGAAATTGATATCCTACATAACACAACAAAGTATCATCATATCCCTTCTCAAAATCATTGCTACCTAGCAACTCTCCTAGCATTTTCATTGCCTTGTATTTGAGTTAGCTATGATGAAGAATGTTGCCTGCCTTTGGAACCTCTTAGAGTTACCGTCAACATGATCTAATTTCATGTACCCCAAAACTTGAGACTTGGAGATTCCCATATCACACCAGCGGTAGCTGTCTTGTCCACTCTCAATGCTAGTAAGAGCTGGGCCCCATAGACCAGTAAAAGAAGTCTTTTTGGAGGTTCAATTTTTTCCCTCCGTCTTCTGCAGGCCCCATGATGAAATAGGATATATTCATCACCCTACATTTAACGCAAGAATTGACAACTTTTTTTGGACCTGACTATGCAGTTTACATCCCAAAATTGGTGCTAAAATCGCAGACTGGGAGATTCCCATATCACACCAATGATAGCTGTCTTGTCCACTCTCAACACTTGTAAGAGCCGGTCCCGATGGACCAGTAAAAGAAGTCTTTTTGGAGGTTTAATTTTTTGCCTTCGTCTTCTCCGGCCCCATGACGGAATAGGATATATTCACCACCCTACATTTAATGCAAGAATTGACAACTTTTTTTGGACATGACTATGCAGCTTACATCCCAAAACTGGTGCTAAAATTGCATACCGGGCATCTTTATTTGCTGGGGGGTGTCCCTAGCGACCCCTTGGACTTGCTCTATTTATCTAGTTGGGTCTCTCCACAAAAATCGGAGTGAGGCCTATTTTCCCCATCTAGTAAATCTATGTGCATCAATATGTATGTATGTATGTATGTATGCATGCATGCATCCATGTATTTATGTACACACACACACATGTATGTATGTATGTATGTATGTATGTGTACTAAAACTACCAAAACTATATGCATCAAATAATGTTGTTGATTTTTGGCATACCCCACCAAAATCAAGACCCCCATTGCAAAGAAAGGTAAGGAATGTTGGTAAACTGAAAGGAAAGCAAAGAGTGGACACAAACTCAGAATACTTGCATTATGGAATGAAGAAGAGTGAGGTCCTTAAGTAGGCACCTCATACATGCTCACTGACATCACTGATGACTTAAGAGCTCCACAACCATCTCCTCAATCTGCTCTTAGATTCTCTCAATCATCCTATGTGGCTCTCCACCACCTAATTGTGCTTGTGGGCACCTAACTGTGCCTCTAGCACTCACACATAGAAACCAAGGTGTGTCTGAGGCATACACCTTGAGATATCCCAACAAACCCCCCCTCAAGGGAATGCCTCAGGCTATGTCAAGGATACATCTATTCTCATAGTTTCTCATGCCATCTCATGGTGGTCAAGGATAAATCTATGGCTAGGTTCTCATGCTAGCAAGGGTTCCCATGGGTGTAAGGTAAACAAAAAAGACTTTCCAATGGTTATCTCCCCTGCATATACATGCACACAATGTCTGTAGGAGGTACCATGGAGCAAAACATACACATGGCCTACATCATAAGGTGACCAGAGGTGTTTACAAAACACACAAAAAACACAATAGTTTATTTCATTCATTTTGGAGGACTATCCAGGCTGAGTACCTTGACATAAAAAGAGAGATCTGGAGCATACATAGAGATGTTTTAAAATGCATAATCTTCAAAGGATGCCTCATCTTGTGGAGGCTCATTAACTGAAAGTAGATTTGCATTTTCTGTCTTTGCTTTGGCTCTGCAAAACTTCTCATTATGGTTGTTCTTGCCACAGTGCTTGCATGGATTAATTTTGAAGCAGTCCTTTGAAAGGTGATTTGTCTTTCCACAGTGATTGCAAGGAGTATACTTGCCCTTCTGGACTTTTACAGCATAAATAGTGTCATTGCCTTTCCTGAGCTCCATATGCCTTTCTTCTTCTTGGAGAGCAGAGATAATACCTTCAAGATTAGGGTTAGGAAGATTTTTCAAAGTGGTAACTATGTGATCATAATCTTCAGGCATACTCTTATGTAACACTGCCATAGCATCATCTAGAGTAATAGGAGAGTTGATAGAAGCTAATTGAGTCATAAGACTCCGCATATAGTTGACATGAGCTGCCCAAGTAGTACCACTAGCCATCTTTAATTCAAAGAAAGAGATTTTAAGCGATAGTTTAGAGATGTGAGAGCTAGCACCAAAAATCATGTCAAGCTTCTGCCAAGCTTCTGAAGGAGACTCCAAGTCAGAGATATGGTGAATATAATCATCTCCTAAAGCAAGAGCAATGATACCATATGCTTTTTCTTCTCTAGCTGGATCCCTTGCCGGTCATGTCAGAGTTGAGGATTCTCTAGCATTGGAGGCCGTAGAAGAAGCAGTAGGAGTAGGTTTGACAAGTCCCCATAGGTTCTCCCTCATCAATGCAAATTTCACCTTCATCTGCCATGTGTGGAAGCCCTTTCCATTGAACTTCTCTAGATTCAATAGGGTAGCCATGAGAGGGTCTAACCCAGATATTGGGCAGTGTCTTTCTCTCTTACAAGGCAAAAAATAACTGAAAAGGCTTCCAAAATATAAGCACTTGATGTAGCAAAGACTAGTGACCAATATTCAATCAATGATGCTTCTTCTTACATGCTTCATAGAAGTGGCTAAAATGAATACTTTCCAATCAAAACCAGGTCTAGCAATTCAAAACAAAACTGAAGCCACACTCGTACTAAAGTTATTGAAAGTTTCAAAAAACCAGAAATGCTAGAGTAGCATTTTATGTAGCATCATCTTCAAAAACTTGTCCAAAAACTATCAAAACCAAAAGGCTGAACTTGGAGGGCTTGTAGCTCACTCTTCAAAGCAAGGAAAAGAGGGCTTTCTGAAGCAAAACAAAGCTCATATACCAGAGAGGGTCTAGCATAGAGGTTGGACGAAATGGTGCGCGCTTTTGCTCGGGGGAGTTGCTATAGGCTGAACCTGAGTTTTGACGATTTCTCCTTCGTTACTGAACCAAATGAGCTGAAAAATGGCTCAAAATCTTCATCTTGAGGTCGCCCATCCACTCCTAAGAGGGCTCAAGCAATGGCACAACAGGCAGGGAGTATTGAGCAGTAGAAGAAATGCGTTGTTTGGAGCCTGTTTGGAGAATGGCAGCCAACAGAGACGTTTTTTTTTCAATTGCTTGCAGGTGGAAGTTCGCCCATACTAGAGGAGTTTATAGCTAAGAGGGTTTGGGCAATAGTCGTTTGTAGGCAGAGAACCAAGCTCTCAAAGATTTTGGGAAGAAGGAGGAAAATGGGGAAGAAGAAGATGAAGAAGAAGAAGATGATGTGGCAGAAATGGGCTCAAGGGGGATCAAAGGGCTCTGATACCATGTTGGTAAACTGAAAGGAAAGCAAAGAGTGGACACAAACTCAGAATACTTGCATTATGGAATGAAGAAGAGTGAGGTCCTTAAGTAGGCACCTCATACATGCTCACTGACATCACTGATGACTTCAGAGCTCCACAATCATCTCCTCAATCTACTCCTAGATTCTCTCAATCATCCTATGTGGCTCTCCACCACCTACCTGTGCTTGTGGGCACCTAACTGTGCCTCTAGCACTCACACATAGAAACCAAGGTGTGCCTGAGGCATACACCTTGAGATATCCCAACAAGGAACACAAGTGCTTGTTCTTATGCTCATGAGACAACAAAATGCATGACATAGGCAACCAATGGGGTCTTACTTTTGATGTTTGTATGTATGTATGTATGTATATATGTATGTACATACATACATACATACATATATATGTGTGTGTGTGTGTGTGTGTGTGTGTGTGTGTGTGTGTGTATATATGTATATATGTATGTATGTATGTATGTGTATATATATATATACATATATATATATATATATATATATATATATATATATATTGATGTATATATTGATGCATAAAATTTTGATATATGGAGAAAATGGACATGAAAACCATATAAATTGGCTCTTGTCGTTCGATTTAATATATGACATGATCCCGTTTGGATTTGTAAGTCCAAAGACATGGGGTCCTACTTTTAGGGCCTAAATGCCTAAAATAGGCAGCGCGTTAAAAAAGCTACCTATTTCATGCATTTAGGCCTCAAAAGTAGGACCCCATTGGCAACATAATGGGGTCCTAGTTTTGAGGCCTAAATGCATGAAATAGACAACCCGTTAATGCACTGCCTATTTCAGGCATTCTGGCCCTAAAAGTAGCACCTCATATCTTTGGACTTGCATATCCAAAGGGGGTCATGTCATATATCAAATCGAATGGCAAGATCCAATTTAGATGGTTTTCATGTCCATTTTCTCCATCAACTAAAACTATATTCATCAAATAATGTTGTTGATCAACTTTTGGCATACCCCCCCAAAATCAAGACCCCCATTGCAAAGAAAGGTAAAGAACACAACTGTTTGTTCTTATGCTCATGAGACAACAAAACGCATGACATGGGAAACCAATGGGATCTTACTTTTGATGTTTGTGTGTATGTATGTATGTATATATATGCATGTACATACATACATACATACATACACACACACACACACACACACACACACACACACACACACATATGTATGTATGTATGTATGTATGTATGTATATGTTGATGCATATATGTATATATTGATGCATACAATTTTGATATATGGAGAAAATGGACATGAAAATCATCTAAATTGGCTCTTGCCGTTTGATTTGATATATGACATGACCCCATTTGGATATGCAAGTCCAAAGATACGGGGTCCTACTTTTAGGGCATGAATGCCTGAAATAGGCAGTGCGTTAACACACTGCCTATTTCATGCATTTAGGCCTCAAAAATAGGACCATCTTTTGAGGCCTAAATGCATGAAATAGGTAGCGCATTAATGCGTTGCCTATTTCAAGCATTCAGGCCCTAAAAGTAGGACCCCGTATCTTTGGACTTGCATATCTGAATGGGGTCATGTCATATATAAAATCGAATGGCAAGATCCAATTTAGATGGTTTTCATGTCCATTTTCTCCATCAATTAAAACTATATTCATCAAATAATGTTGTTTATCAATTTTTAGCATACCCCCCCCAAAATCGAGACTCCCATTGCAAAGAAAGGTAAGGAACGCAAGTGCTTGTTCTTATGCTCATGAGACAACAAAATGCATGAAATAGGCAACTAATGGGGTGCTAATTTTGCTATATGTATGTATGTATATATGTATGTATATACATACATATATATCTATATGTGTGTGTGTGTGTGTACACACACACACACACACGTATGTATCTATATATATATATATATATATACACACACATATATACATACATACATATGTATATATTCATGCATACAATTTCGATTGATGGAAAAAATAGGCATGAAAACTATCTAAATTGGCTCTTGCCGTTCGATTTGATATAGGACATGATCCCATTGGGATTTGTAAGTCCAAAGATACAGGGTCCTACTTTTAGGGCCTGAATTCCTGAAATAGATAGCTTGTTAATGTGCTGCCTATTTCATGCATTTAGGCCTCAAAAGTAGGATCTCATTTGGTCCTACATGGGGTCCTACTTTTGAGGCCTAAATGTATGAAATAGGCAGTGCGTTGACGCGCTGCCTATTTCAGGCATTCAAGCCCTAAAAGTAAGACCCCGTATCTTTGGAATTACAAATCCAAATGGGGTCATGTCATACATCAAATCGAATGGCAAGAGCTAATTTAGATGTTTTCATGCCTATTTTATCTATTTAATAAAACTATATGCATCAAATAATGTTGTTTATCAATTTTTGGCATACACCCACCAAAATCAAGACCCCCATTGGAAAGAAAGGTAAGGAACACAAGTGCTTGTTCTTATGTTCATGAGACATTAAAAAAGAGGCCTAGTATCCAAAAAATGGCAGCACGTCAATGCGCTATCATTTTTGGGTTGCGAGGTCTCTTTTTTGTTATCTCACGAGCATACATATGGAGGATATTATACAATATAACTAAGAAGTAGTATTGAAGTAGTTCTACAATTTGGATGCATTAAGAGCATTCATATAGCAAGTAAGAATATAATAATTGAATACTTTTTTTTTTCAATACATATTGCTAGTGAGACTACCAAAAAGAGGCTCTACCCCTCATGATGTCTCTGGATACTGAATATGAGAATGCTTGATGCTTGGATTAAGGCAAAGAAGCAAGGAGGTGAGGAGGTGAGGAAGCAAGGAGGTGAGGAGGCAAGAGGCAGTCTTGAAGGGCAACAAGAGGGTGGAGGTGGCCGAAAGAGTAAGCAGGAAAGGAAGGGATGGAGATTGCTTGCAAGAAATGCTTGGATTAATGCTACAAATGCCATTTTTTTGTGTGTGTTTTGCATCATGAAATTTTTATGGCATATTTCTTTTAAAAAATACAACATTGTTGTGATTAATCGCGCTACAAACAACTCAAGCCATAAAGCACCATGGATTAGTACAATAATATACATCACAAATGGATGCATACACTCATATACATCACTGATGGATGCATACACTTATACTCACATCAATTTCCAATATTTTATTAGATGGACCCTTAGCATACATGTGTGCATAGAAGACCATTTCCTACATTGATCCCTAATTTCATAGTTAAATCATTCCCTTTCTCACATTCTAACATGTGAAGATTTAATGTACATGCATTATGGGCACATTATATTGCAGTTTATGACTAACTTTTTTTATGAATGCATGATACTTGTATATGGTCAAAGAAGGTATATTATCATTTTTGAATGACAACATTACTCTATGCTCCATTTTATCCTATATTAGAAACTATGATCACTAGATATTACATAAATGTATTGCTCCATTATATCCTATACTAAAAACTATTTTGACCCAAATACATAATGCCAATTGAGGTACGTACTTATGACAAGTGATGAAAACATTCTAATGGTATGAATGAGATCTTGTAAATTTTGGATATATAATATGGGTACTATGTTGATTGAGCTATGACCCTTTTCTAAGGGAATATTTTAAACTTAATTACTAAATACATACTTACAATGGTGACCTAATTCCCATCTATATGTATTTATATTTGTTTAAGACTACCCATTGAGCTAGCTCCTATATCCTTATATTCAACATGATAATGTTCATAAAGATTTTATGAATACAAATAGATAACATTGGCTCTCTTTTTAGTGGTTGGGAATGAACCCTAAAAGTACCCTAAAACGACTATGTATTCCCTTATTTGTAGCATGGAAGTATCATGGTAGAGTGGCATAATCCCTATTTTGCTTTTTTCATAGGTTCTTTTGCTACTCATGGTTGGCGGATACACCACGGCATAGATCCGAATAGATATTTGGTTTTTTGCTTCAACTTGCTTGACTAGAGTTTCCTTGATGATTGTTCGATTGTGCCTGATGAGTGGTCACTGGCTTAATTGATGCATTAAGTGCAATGTTTTCCTTAAAGTTTTCATACTATAGGATACGAGTTTGCTTATAGGGGTGGAAATAGAAGCTTGTTAATGCCTGGTGCATATTTTCCGTTAGATGCAGTAGGATACTAGTTACAAAGTGTCTTTGCCAATTATTTCACTTGAATCATGCTCCTCTTATGCTTGAGTTTGTGGTCACGTATAAAGTTTAACATAATAGTCTACAGGATACTGGATGAGCAATCAACATAGTGGTTTAGATGCATTCATTTCTAGTTCCGATAGAACTATCATTCAGACATTGGTCATAATAGAAGTATGGAGGGCTAAAATCCTTTTTTGGCTCCCTAAGTTTTTTAAAGCATGGTATTGTCCAGATTACGTAGGTATTTTCACTAAGCAAAATTAATCCTTATGATGAAAATATGTCTTTTTTCTTTTGACATAGTTGGTTCTGTTTCCATGTTTTTGGATCGAATGTATGGATGATCTTTTGCAAGCATTAAAAACATGATATGTATATGTAGCACATGATCATGTTTACATATTTTCAATCATATATTCTACCTTGTGATCTATCATTATCTTGTTGTGTGGATGTTCAATCTAAGTACTGTTTCCTTTTTTTATCACAAATTTTATGTATTGTTGTGTCTCTACCTCTCCACAATGACTCAAATGTGATAGTATGGGGGTGAAAGAGAAGTAAATTGTGAGTTTCAGGCATGCCTTCATTGTTGGAATATGTTTAATTTGCTCATGATCACATCAATTGTTCCAATGATATTGAGAGGAATAAGATGCTGGATGACGTTCTCGCTTGCTTGAAACCTATTTAATCTTGCTCGCTTATTTGGGGCTGCTCGCTTTTCTTCGCTCGCTTTTTGGTAATCCTCTTCTTTTCCTACACCACACAGATTGGCAGTAGGCTTCAGATGGACTCGTCGAGGCGGACCCCCTTGAGGGAGAGGCATTGGGTGACCCAGAGAGTGCCTCAGGATGTTTGCTCCAGGTTTTGGATGTGGTTGTGGTCCCACTTGCAATCGAGGAAGATTTCATACTTCTTTTGTCTGGCCGCCCACAGAGGCTTGCCCATCGGACTGTAGTTGGAGCAAATGCAAGTGGAGCAGAAGTGCCATTGTTGCTCCGATGGTGTCTTGGAGACTATCCCACACTACCTATGGAGCTGTCGTAGCACAGCAAGGATTTGGATGGGAGCCCTTAGGATCATGACACGTATGCAAAATCTTCATAGAGACTACACTTGGGGGATGGTGGCTTGGTTGACAGAGGACACATGTTTTAGATTGATGAGATCTCCCTTGCCTATCGATTACAAGGTCAGAGCACGAGGCAGTCCTTCTTAACATCCTAGCTCCTCCTTCTAGGGAGGACAATGTTTGGGAGGTGGTAGCCAACATCACGGCTTGGAACATTTGGGTGGCTCGCTATAGTCTTGTGATGGGTGAGCACTTGGTTCTACCCTCGGCTACCCTAGTTGCCATCTAGCAAGATATCATTTACACTCTATGGTCCACCTGGGAGCATGGGACTCCAGGCTCTTCTACAAGGCTTGGCTTGCAGGAGTTTTCTACATCTTCACCTCGTGAGGGATTTGCTGGCTGTATAGTCCCCCCACTTAGTTATTAGCCCTAGTTCAAGAGATCCCCTAGGCAGTGAGTTGGGTTTCTCTAGAACAGGCTAGTTTCTTTCTTTCAGCCTTTTTCGGTCTTTTTCCATACTCAGCACCTTCAGGGCTGCTATCTTGTATGAAATATTTCAAGCATTGATAGAAGGTTCCTTTCTTTGGAAAAAAAAGTATGAAAAATACTCCAACAAAGCTCATGGTAGAAATACATTGAGAAATGAAACGCCCTTAAGCAAAGAAAAAAAGTGCTCTTCACAAAGGGTAAGGAAAACATCAAGATTGAGGCTAAAATTGCCACTTGGGTGGGCTCTTAAAAAGGGGCAGCCACTTCACTCCCTTAGGAAAACCATCCTATTGGCTAGAAGCTACCCAGGAATAGCCCTACATGCTCACCCAAATAGACATCAAGGTGAGTACAGTATGTATCCAAATACTAGCCAATGTGCATGAAGGGTGGATCTGGGAATCATCCAAAGCCTTTTCCCATCTAATTTGCCACTTTGAAATGCTTCCCAAAAAGTATCCAGCTTGTGTAGGTTTGTAAGGCAAGTAGGAAACATCTCTAGAGAGCATGACTCAACTAAATGTCTTCGAACTGAAAGAGCCCAAGAAGAGTCATGTCTCTAGTAAAAGACCTGAGGCCCTGAAAGAGAGAGACAAGCCATTCCATATAAATCTCACTTGCCTATAGTCCAAAAGCCAATGCTAAATGGAGTCTTCAGCAGAAGGGCACCAATGGCATGTGGGAGCTACATCGAACCTGGGCCTCCACACTAGTTCACTGCAGTCCCTCCACGAATAGAAAGCCAAAATAAAATTTTGATTTTTCTTTTCTTGAGGGACTTTCAAAGTTTCTTTGCAATTTAGGATAAATTTGAAATTTCTCCCAATTAATAGCTCTAGTGCATTTCTAGCTCATAACGGTGAGTTGAAATCTCTTGCATTACTAACCATGTACCAAAAGAACTGAGGTTCTTCTCTCAGTTTCCTTCATTAATTCATTTTTATTCACTGAGATTCCATTGCAAATACTTTATGAGGACACCTGTATAGAGCCATAGCCTACATGAACCTAGGGGAAAGTGATCCAAGTTAGAGTCTAGATACTAATCTCAAGTCAAAAAACATTGCTTCACATGACCCAAGACAAGCTGTAAAAATGATATCCTAATTCTTGGACCTACCCAACCTACCCAAGAAAGATCGTCAAAACCCAAGGCGTCCCCATCGGAACCTCTATGCAATCTTATGACCTGAAGTGGGATACTTGACCTCATAAAAGTCCCCAGCCAATTAAAGCAATAGTGAGGCTTGTAACCTACAACAACCCAGTCCAAGGGAAAGGGTGTACCAATCAATTGAATTCTCCTTTCACTTCCTTAGAGGTGACTAACTGAGACTGGTGATCATCTAGAAGGTTTTTGAAATCCTTCCAGGTGCCCACAAGAAGCGAAACCTCTCTCCTATTACAAAAGTAACATGTATCATGTGGCACACACAACAAGAGAGTAGGCGAGAGGAATCTTCTTCTTCTATTAGTGAGCTCCAATGACATCCCCTTCAAAATTCCCATGACATGTGAGTCACTATTAGACTATACATTTTTGGTACCATTGTTAGGGAGTTGAAAGTATGCTTTTGCTTGTGCATGCTTCTCCTATCATTTTCCCATTGCACCCCACTTAGTAGTTTAATGAAAGGTGGCTGGTTTTTGTAGTCTAGGAAAGGAGAAAGTGGAAGAGTGAGGAAGAAAGAGGAAGAGATCTTGAGTGTTTTCTAGTTGCCTTTTGTGTTGTTCTAGGAAAAGGTAGTTTGTGTTATTGCTAAGCCTTGTGTGTGTTCTAAGGTTCAAGAAAAAAGCTCCACAATCATGTTTTTGGGAGAAGTTCAAGGTCTCCATTGTTTGTTGCTTCTTTCTTGTACTAGGTAGAATAGGTAGGATATCAGTCCCCCCAAGCTAAAAAGCCAGAACATACACTTAGAATCCACGTCAATGTTAGATATCAATGCTCCACTCTCGTGTAACTACGTGGGAACGAGCTAACCCCCATATGAGGAGAAGGCATTTGAGTAGCTCAATTATCTGATAGGTCTTGGTTTGGACACTAGATGGGGGCTATGTGTGGTCTAATGGCCGGACGGCTTCAGATAGATTTGGCACACTGCCAACTAGGCTACATGCAAGTGCAAGAAGGCATCCCATGACTGATTGCACTGAGGTGAGCACAGACATTGTATTGTTTTCTTACATGGTATCAGAGCTTGGGCTCTAGCAAGAAGATTTGGTAGTGTGTTTATATTTGCGAGCAGATTGTGAGAGATGGCCCAGCCCGCAAGACTGTGAATCCCAGCGTTCGACGAAAGCAAAAAGTTGGACGGCACTAACTATCCACTCTAGAAGTTTGAGATGAAGACCATCCTAAGCACATACGAGCTTTGGGATACTGCTACTGGGGTGGGCGTGAAGCCGGTTGCGAGATCGAAATGTAGGACAATAGATAGTACCAACTATGGATCAGATTCTCGTGTGGACAAGAAGAAATACAGATGCGCTATGTTCTATTGTCTGTAGTGTAAGTGATTCTATCATGGCGTTAATTCAACATGTCACCACAGCGGAGGAGGCATGGACGGTCTTGAAAAATTAGTACGAGACCATGAATTAGATGCGGATTCAGAATCTAGAGACTCAACTCACGAACGAGAAACTGTCTGAGTCTGAAACGACAGAGAAGTTCATCACTAGGGTGAAGAATCTGTGCAATCAGATGACTACGATTGGCATCACCATCACCAGTGAGAATCTAGCATGAAGGTGCATACGAATTCTCCCACCAAAGTACGACAGTCTTGTTACGGCATTGAATACGCAGAACAAAAATCTGCCCCTCAACTTTGAGGATTTTAGCGCAATGCTTCTAGAGGAGGAGATGCGTCAAAAGATGAGGACTAGAGAAGATTCAGCTTTCTCGACTAGATCAAAGAAAGGTAAGGGTAAGGACTCTGGTAACCCATCTTCTTCTGATGATAAAAAGAGAAAGAAGAAGATCAAGTGCTTCTATTGCAACAAGGCAGGGCACAAGCAGAATGAGTGCTAGAAGAAGATTGCACATGAGAAGAACGGATGAGAAGAACGGAGTAAAGAAAGAGTCCAGCAACAGTGCGTAGGCAATACCAATAGAGCTGTTCATAGCAATCGAGGAGATTTGCAGCTCATGTACCTATGGACGAGAACCTTGGATTATTGACAGTGGTGCATCGTGCCACATGACCAGTCGTAAGTATTGGTATACCTTTCTACATCCGGTAGGGAATGACATCCTGGTAGCAATCGACAATGATGCAAAATGTCTAGCAAAAGGAAAAGGTACGATTGCTCTCAAGTCAGATGGAGTTGTAAAACAGTTGTTCGATGTTCTTTATGTGCCAGATATCAAGAGAAACCTGTTGTCCATTTCTACGATCACAGATCGGGACCTCAAAGTTCAATTCGATAAGAATGGCACACAGATTTTGGATCTTCAAGGAAAGGTCATTGGTAAAGGTACACGGTGCAACAACATCTAGAACTCTTAGCTTTCAGTGCTCGAGCCGATATGAGCAACACTAAGCTATGGCATGAGAGGTTTGGTCATCTAAATCTTAGTTCTTTAAAGGAGATGCATAAAAGTGGAATGATTGTAAACCTACCAAAAATTACAGATCTGCCCGATGTATGTGAAGCTTGCATGATGGGCAAGCAGCATCAGTAGCCCTTTCCTAAAGAGGCCAACAGGGCAAAGGCTCCTCTAGAGCTTGTTCAACTGAAGACTAAAGATGAGGCTTTTAGTAAGTTTAAAGAATGGCATGTAATGGTCAAGAAAGAAATGGGGAGGAAGGTGAAGAAGTTGAGATCAGAAAGAGATGGAGAGTTCACATCAAGTGAAGTTCACTTATTTTAAATGTGGATGAGGGTGGCTGTGAAGGCGGATTAGGCTCTACTACTTTTGTCCATCCAACGCTAGAAGGGTGCACAGGGAATGAGATTGTACACAGTGGTTTGGAACTTGTGGATCTCTTGAAGTGCCTTGATGCCTGATGTTTTGCATCTCTTAATCTTTGGGGGACCCTGCACCGGTGGACATGGCTCCATGGCTGCTTGTCCACTTTGAACTTCTTTTGCCTCTCCTCACTTGCAACCTCCTCTTTAGACTCCTCTTCCTATGTCTAGTGGGTCCTTCAAGGTGGCTTGTTGCGCCTAGGTGTCTACTTTGTCCTTAGTCCCTTTACCTTTCAATGAGGCTGTGAGATAGCAGCAGGCTCAAGCTCTTGCTCAACTCATACTAGAGTCTCCTCATATGTGACAATCTCAAGCACATAGGATTGATGGTGCTCTTCTGTGCAGTCTGCTTGGTTGGAGGATTGGGGCCAAGGTTCGAGGCCAAGGTTCATTATATCCATGAGCTCGCCAAATACTTCCTCTTGTTGTGGCCCTTTTAATCTCTCCATCTCCTCACTTTGCCTTTTTTGCTCCCCTTGTTGGTCTAGATGCTCCATGCCAGGACCCCATGGAGGAGGGAGGGGCAGTTGATCATGATTGATTGGACTATTTTGTCCCTCTTGGGAGACCTCTCTACTTCCACAATTAGTTGTGTGGAAGGACTGAGAGGACCCCTGATTGTGCTTGGATTCTTCATCGTGCTGGGATACCTCATGGTGTTGAGATCCCTAAGATCCCCTATGAGAGTTAGATGGTGGAGACTCATGTTGTTGGGACTCGTGAGATGATGAGAACTGCCTTCAGATCCTTGCTGATCATTGCCCTATTGGCCACTAGGGCTTGTAGTGTGTTCGAAGGCCATGGAGTTGTGAGGAGAGCGGGTAGCATCTAAACGACGTTCAATGGGTCTAGCAGTTTGTTTAACTCATGCCATAGAAATGAGGGATTTTAGGGTTTTGAAGTGCTTTATATAGTATTTTTTAAAGCACTTTAGGGTTTTTTACTTATAGGCCCTTTTAAATTAGGGTTTTTTGAGTGCACCCCCTCTCCCCCAGTCTTTTGTCACCACCGGTAATGCTTAATCTTTACCACCATCCCTCCCAACCCACCCACCCCTCTGCCTTTCCATGTCACACATGCAATTCTGCAATTTCCAAATAAATTTGTGAATTTTGGAATCTATAATTGACTCAAAATAGTGTTAACTTTATTCATCAATCATTTTACATTTGGGGTTATCTTAGGACCCAATGCCTCCCCTATCCAACTCTATGTTGCAACCAAAGCACAACCCCTTGGCTCCCTATTGAGGACTTCCAAGCCGCACATCTCCTTATCTTCTTGACATGTTGAACCGCTTTTGCAAGACTTGAGACCTCTACCTTGTTGTGCTTGAAAGTCTTGGCCTCTAGACATCTATAAAACTAGTCGAACACTTCATGTAGTGCATTGCTTCGAGGATACCACCCCCATGCCTTGTATTCTTGAAGTATGCTGCCTTTGCTTTGTAGTGCCTTTTCTCCTTTCCTTGAGTATTCCAAATGGATACAGGGCCCCATTGCTCCACAAACCATGGTACATGTGCATAAAGAATATGCTGTAAAGAAAAACATCGTATTAGAAACATAAACTTTGACTCAAGTTTAAAGCACAAAATTTCAACCTAAGGAGGATTACCATGTAATGTGTAATATGTGACTCCCCCCATGCTTCTACCATCAATGATATGAATGATTCTCCCAATGTTGTCCTGAATCTCTCATAATAAAGCTCATCTATTTGACCTTGTCCTAGCAACTTTATAAATGCATCAAGCTATGTCCACAATTTTGCTCTCAAAGTAGCAATTCGTA
Organism: Dipteris shenzhenensis; assembly: GCF_047967505.1. Classification (NCBI taxonomy): domain Eukaryota; kingdom Viridiplantae; phylum Streptophyta; class Polypodiopsida; order Gleicheniales; family Dipteridaceae; genus Dipteris; species Dipteris shenzhenensis. The sequence goes on along the minus strand of NC_141626.1, from coordinate 22,091,039 downwards.
GATGTGAAACTTGATTTGTAGTCCACTCACACAAAGGTTTCTAGTACTCCCAACCTAGGGTGCTTTTAGCCAATGTATGTTTTTCTTTATCAACATTATGGTTGGACAAGAGCCTCCTTGCCTTTCCTCCACCCATGGACACTTTAGTAGGAAGATTTTGTGTCTTTCCTGGTTGTTTCTTGTCATGCTTAAGCTTCACATTGCCTCTGTGAAGTCCCATTAGTGAGAGTAGTTCTTCAGCTTTTGCAATGCATTGTGTAGATACCTGCTATGGCCTCAAATTCCAAGCATAAACTAGATGGAGATAGAGTAACTTATCAAGTATACATAGTTCAGCATGCAAAGTACACACGTGTACCCGCTCCAATGGAATTGGTAGAATGGGGTCCCACTTAGGATTTTTTTGTGATGATCAGGGGGTGCACTTTGGTTTTAAGAAAGGATGCCATTTTCCCATTGTAGGCTTCCCTTTTGCATCTTCTCAGAGTGGGTGCAATACAAGCATGTCCATTTTGCATCTGCACCTATATCACAACCATACAAGCACTTGAGGGTCTTCAAATCACCAACTAGATGCCATTCAACTTAAAACATTCCATGCCAATCCACTATTAATGTTTTCCCTGCCTCTTATCTTCAAATAATCGATGGGATGCCAGTTCTCTCCAAAACCCACTTCAATGTCTTGTGGCACTCCTTCGGGGTCTCAAAGGCTACAAGCCACCATATGTCCTTCTCAGATTGGACTGAGAAACCCTACTCAACTTCCTCATCCCCTTGAGCAAAACGCAAGGTGTCATTCATAATACAAATGCTCACCCTCTCTAGCTTGTGCTCTTTTACCAACTGAGCTTCATCCATTTTCATAACAAATACTAGCTTGCCATCTTTACAATGAAAGAGAAATACAACAAGGATATAGAAATGAGAAGAAATAAAGTTGAATGCGAAGAGGGAATTTCTCTTACCTTCTCCTCTCATCCCATAGACTTTGACCATGGCTCTCTGCAAATTCTCTACATCCACGTAAACATTATTGAAAGCATTCATCTCAAATTTTTGGACGCCAGATTTCTTTTTACTCTTCCAAGTCATTGTGCCACTTACACAATGGTATCCTCCAAGCTTTTCTCTAGCACATTGGTTTGTTTCTTGACATGCAAGCCTTACAGACCATAGTGTTGGCAATGGCATTGTAGATATCTTATACTTTTCCTCCATACTAGACTTGAAAATTTTAAAAATAGAGTTGTAAGATTCATGACTTACACCAGTAGCATCACAAGCTCCAAGCACCTCATTTGCTTGCACGAGGCCCTTGAAGTCCTTCATTACCTCTCTAGCAACTTGTTCACAGAGCCCTTTTTGTCAGGGTCCTTCAACACTTCAAGGACATTACTTGGCTCTATTAAACTTCATACAATATATGAAGGATCATTATCACCCATTTCCATTGTTCCCATCACATCCTCCATGAAATTCCTAAAGTAGAGTACAAATGAGTCTTACTGGAAACAATGCAATACCATGAATATTTTGGAGTAAGAAATTTCATTGAAAATTTGGGGAACTAACCTTGTAGCCCATACTCTCCTCTTTCGAGCACCACTATTGGTTGACAATGCATCAATAGATTGCAATTGTCTGTTCCTCTCCTTCAGCCCCAACGGTGTTCCCTTCAACTTTTGTACTTGTTCTATCGACTTCTCTCATTCCTTCTCCACAGCATGTTGAACTTGGCCATAGATAGACCTTTCCAAATCTTGTTTTCTTTTAGCGAGCTTCTGGATTGATTCTTCCAATTCTTGTTGCTCCAAGTCTAGTGCACGTGCTTTGTCACTGAGTTCTTTGTTTTGCAATTGGAAATCCTGCATACTAGTATGCATTGCCACCATAGTAATATTTCCCAAATGTGCAAGTTCTTCTACTTGGGCTCTTTGCACCTCGCTTGCTTGCATATCCAATGTCTAAGAATGGTTCAATCGATTGCAATAACCAAGAAATCTAGCATGTCCATCGCCAACAAACCAAACAACATCATGCACTGTATGAAAACGAGGACTCTTTTGGGTGGCAGGGTCTAAAGGATACAAGTTTCCATCCACCCAAAGGTCAAGATGCATCTTCCCTTGCAATCAAAGACTATGGAGCACACTTTGAGGAGTTCCACTATATCCCAAATGGCATGTGCTTGCATATTCTTCCTCCAATTGTAGGTTCACATGGTACTTGTTGGATATGTCCTCGAATGGTGCCATGAGTACTCAAAGAGAGGTATCAGTGATGCAAGCTAAAATGTAGGGGAGAGATAGCAAAGATGGAGTAGTGAGAGGGAGAGACTAGCAAGGAAGAGGGAGGAGGAGAAGCAGATCAGGCCAAGAGGAGGAGGAGGAGGAGAGTAGGGCGACAGGTGTAGAAGGGAGGGAAGGAGCTACTAGTGCAGAAGGGAGGAGGAGGGGAGATATGCTACATGAGGGAGGGGGAGGGGAGAGATTCTACAGGAGGGAAGAGCAAAGGAGAGGGAGTAGGGCAGCTAGAGAAGTAGGGGAGAGGAAGGAGCTATTACAGAAGGGAGGAGGAGGGGAGAGATGCTACAGGAGGGAGGAGGAGGGGAGAGATTCTGTAGGAGGGAGGAGCAAAGGAGAGGGAGTCGGGCGGTTGGAGAAGGAGGGGAGAGGAAGGAGGGAGGAGGAGCCAGAAGGAGGAGGAGGAGGGGAGAGGGAGGAGGGACGAGGAAGAGCAAGATGGAGGAGGGGAGAGGAGGAGGGAGGGGAAGGGAGGGAGAGGGAGAGGGAGGAGGAGGGAGGGAGGTGGAGGGAGAGAGGGAGGGAGGAGGGGGAGGGAGAGAGAGGTTGGGAGGGAGAGAGAGAGAGGGAGATTCAAATTTCAAAAAGTAGCCCCCTCCCCTCATTGATGGGGGGAGAGGTGGGCTCAAATGTGGGCTTAACCCACCTAGGTTGGGCAGGTTAGGCCAATTTTGGGACCCTCCAAGCCCCTTTCATTAGCCCACTAAGCATTCCCTAATCCATTCCTTATGAGGCCCTTTTGAGACCCCAATTCTCCCCTAATGACCACCAGATTGGTATGATAAAATGCTATCCTTTCTTACTGATGGTTTGATCCTTGAAACACTAACTATGGATCAGAGAAAGAAACTTGTTTTATAGAGCAAACCTTCCTGGTAATTGCTAGTGTGCTCCTACATCACAGCTCGCAAGCAATTGACGAAGCCTTATGGCTAACCAGGGCTTGAGTATTTTAAGATATGTCATCAAGGAACCCCTTGAGGTTCAATCCCTCAAACACACAAGCAGGATGTGCAACCCAGGTTCTGTGTCTAGCCACGTTCCAAAGACAATGGCGATGTCAATTGGCACTGTCCACTCAACTTGCAACAAAAAGGTTGGCCATTATGTCAAGGCAGCACATGCTATAAAGAAGAATCGATTGTGGCCAAGCTACAAATGGAATCGCCAACTTTCTATGGGCCTCCATAGATAGAGATGCTTTCAATCCATGAGCCATCATCAGATTCCTCGTGCAGGATCTCCGAATTCCTTTCACCAACACACAACCCCTTGTCTCAGGATCTCCCCCACCCACATAGTAGCTTCACCTCATAGAGAATCCTCCAACAAGCAGCTGTCCATCTCTCCCGTAGCCTCCCCTTTGCCTCACAGAGTGCACAAAGCTCACAGATCTCCATATGTGAAGATACCTAGCACTTGCAACTTCTCTACTCTCACAGCCCCATCTTAACGTATATCTCATCAGAAGGGCCTAAAGCCAGCCCATGTACTACATGTACATGTTTTTCTAGAGAAATCCAGCCATCTCATACATATTCCATCCACATCATCACTTGCCTTTTTACCACTCTTCCACCCTTCCTTCAAAATTTATACCAAGGCTATTAATGCCCAAACCATAGACTTGGTGCACACAAATGCATGCCACCAACACTTAGTGCCTTGCTCCAAGTGACACAAAGGCCTTCCAGTCACCTCATACCGACCCATAGGGTACATTAACAACCTTCTCAAAGTAACATTTGTGCTACCCACCACAGTATTAATACTACCTCTCTCTATTTTCTCTCTCCTACACATTTACATTTTGGTGCTATCACACTGTAAAAAACCACACCCATTGCACACTATATAGCTCCCTATCACTCCAAGCACATCTCATGTACAACACACCGTATTTACATTTTTCATCAAACACTGTCCATCGCAATGACACATCGACACAAGTTTCTCCCACATGACTCCTCTACTTATGGTGCCCAAAAGAAGCCATCGGTTCACATTTACTAGCCCATTAGAACATCTAGAGCCAAACCTTGAGCTCTTGAGCCCTAAAGCACTCCTCGACATAGCCATGGGTCCTAAAAAGTAATCTCTCACCCCTGCTCGCAAAAGCCCATGCCAAAGCCTGGTTGCAAAAAAATCTATACACATACCAGAGGGAGAACCACCCCTTCCTCCACAAAAGATGCAAATGCTCACAACCATCTTTGCGAACTTCAAGGTATCATTGGATCTCTTCAAGTATCAAAAGTGGCTAAAGAAAATTAGTTTAATGCAGTATGCGAGCTTACCTTGGGCATCATGGAAAGATTCCCCGCATGCACTAGCACAATTTGAGAGCTTCTAACAAAGCAGAGGTATGCTTGCTGAGAATGTCATGATTTCCCCTAAAATAATAGCACACGTCTTTCATACTTCCTATCATCAACAAGGAGGTTGTGTACAAAAAGGATGTTGATTGTGGTCCATGATGAAAAAATTCAGACCACCAGAGACACATAAGATTTATGTTTTCATCAATTAATGTTCAAGATTTGAGAAGGTGCCAATATCTTGTTTGGTATCTCGAAAGGATGCAGTTGCTAGTAAAGAAAAATACTATGAGCAAAGATTCTTATGCTATGCTCAGTGCAATCGCCGAGAAGGGAATAAAGATATCATGGGCACATCTGCTCCACTCACACCTTATGGGTGAGATAGACAGAAAGATTTGAGCACTTCAAATGCTCATTCCAAGATGGGATCGTTTATTGTGCTAGCATATTTGAATTTGCCGGCCCAATGGGTACAATTATTTTGGAGGTAATCCCTTAGTATAGAGAAGCACACAGGTCCAAATCAATGCATGATAATAGCAAGCATGAGTAGGAAAAGACAAAGAGAGACATGCTACAAGTGTTGGAAGATGCTCAGTACTCCAAAGAGGAAGCTACTATGGTTGTGTATGGCCAATCTTTGGCAGAGCACTTGTGGGATATGACCTTAGGAGGAGACCCCAAATCTTCCAAGAAGATAAAATTAAATCCTTGGGCAAAATCCATGCTTCAAAAGATAGAGAGCTAGAAAAAACTACAAGAGAACATTGCCAGTATACTGCTTACAATGCCTCCTAGAATCTCCTTCAAAGCCTGACATGACAGACTTGCAGGCATCCCCAAAATAAGATATGACTAGTCCGCCTATAGGAGGGATAGACTCCAGCATGGAGCCAGAGCATGTCCTCATAGTCTTGCAAAACTATGTTGATAAGCAAAGAAAGGTACATATGCAACTGCAACAAGTGCAGGAATTAATAGAAGATAAAAAGGCCGGACATGAATATATGCTTAAGCAATTTGATATGCAGAAAAAAATCCATGCCACTCAATTGGAACTAGAGGAAATCAAGAGGGAAAATGCCCAATATAGAGCTGTGCAGGAGAAGCAAGTCTCCAGACTCAATGCCTGCCAACAATGACAACTTGGCTAGAGGAAATGAAAGCATAATTTTTTCTAAAATTCGATCGAATGGTTGCAGCAACCCACATAGACTTGAATATTGAGAATATTATACTAAAGGAACGGATCCATGCATTGGAAGGAGTTGAACAACAGCTCAAGGAAATGGCAGAAGAGGTAGATGGAGTTCTCCTCGGCTCCTCTAAAATCATAGTATGAAGAATCAGCTGGCAAATACATCTCAAGACCTATGGTAGAATCTCAAAAATAACCTGTTTGTAATTGTCAAATACCTTATGAGGCCTTTGCGTCTGTTGCATATGCATATGATATCATGGCACAAGAATTGGAGATGCTCCTAGCTACAGCACAGGGTGCAAAACAGAGGTAGATGACACAACATTGTTTAATTTGAAAGCACAGCTTGGGAAGTCGACTGCAACACACTAGTAGAACCTATCAACACAATTGGATGCAAATCACACCACATTCATGGATGCCACATATGAGGACCTAGAAATCATAGCAACCTTGAGCCATGCCTTAGCCCCCGATGAAGATATTACAGAAGAACACACACCATTTGAGGAGGAACAAGAATTGAATGAAACTTGCAAAGATGATGAAGATGAGGCAGACCCAATTGTTACTAAGGGATCAATCATAGATCTGAACTCCATGCACATCATCAAGTTCAGCTAATGGATTACTTCTAGTGAAGGGTTTGAGTCCACTTTTTTGCAAAAAGTTTTACCGCCGGGTGTGCGAGGTGTTCAGGATGATCCCTCCACCCATGTGGACCTCAACCAAGGAGGGTTAGTAGACCTCTTGTAAACGGGGTTACAATAGCAAGTAGTGGATAATTTTGTAACTGTAGGGATAACTATAACTATCCCTAATAGCCAACAGTAGTGGCCTTATCCACCACATCATTTTTGGGACTATGTCTATTTCTCACTGTTATTCGACTGAGTCGGAATACCATTAGATGTTGTTATAAGCTGATCATCATCTTCTACATCAGGTTGTTGTTGCTATCTACTGAAATATAAACTATACGTAATATTTCTACTCCACAAATGATTGTCTCGGCTATTTGCATGTTTTGTATTATCTCTTCCTTTTTCAACCTTAGTCAGATTTAAGTCTGCTGACCCTGGCATTCCCATTGCCAGGAGTGGATATGTGTAGGTGTTTTTCAGCCTTTTGGAGACACCACTAATAGATAGCAGATTATGTCACGTATTCATTAAGGTGACAGTTAGATGGCAGACAGTTGCTAGGTCATGGGGATAGGGGCTAAGCCAATGTGTCAACAAAGGTTTGATCGTGGGGATAGCGCTATGGTAACGGCTCGTGGGGATAGCGAATGTGTTGGGGCTGCATTGCATCAGAATGGTCATGTAGTGGCCTATGAGAGCAGGAGACTCCGGGATACAGAGAGATATCAGGGAATCTATGAGAAAGAGTTGTTGGCTGTAATCCATGCCATCCATACATGGAAGCACTATCTTTTGGGTGCAGATTTTACTATTAAAACAGATCGCCAAAGTCTGAGATATTTTCTAACTCAAACAAAACTTTCTGAGAAGCATATGAAATATGATGTCAATGTCCTAAGTATTTCACTTCTTTTGCAAAGAATTCACATTTGGATTCTTTAGCAAAGAGCAAATTATCCCTAAGCAGCTAGAACACTTTTCACAAATGTTCCAAATGCTTTTTTCTAGTTTTACTATAAATAAGGATATCGTCTAAAAATACTATAACAAATTTCCCTAGATATGGCCTTAAGACACTATTCATAAGTGTCATGAAAGTTGCTGGAGCATTTGTTAATCCAAATGGCATTACTTTAAATTGATAATGCCCATACCTAGTATGAAATGATGTCTTAGGGACATCCTCTTCTCTAATTCATACTTGGTGATATCCAGATCTTAAATCAATTTTAGTAAAGTGTTTTTCCCCTTGTAATTGATCAAAGAGCTCATCAATGCGAGGCATAGGATACTTATTTTTTATGGTGATTTTATTTAATGCTCAGTAATCTATGCATAAACGCGTAGTACCATCCTTTTTCTTAACTAGTAAAACTAGTGCAGACCAAGGTGAGCTACTTGTTTGGATTTGGCCCTTCCTAAGATATTCTATTAACTGTCTTTCAATCTCACATTCCTCCGTTTGACTAAGCCTATATGGGGGTTTACAAACAGGGGTAGATCTAGGAATTAAATCTATTTTATGATCTACTTCTCTCTCAGGGGGTAAACCATTAGGTAACTTAGACAGAAAAACATCTTTAAATTCAAACATTAAATCATTAAAAGAAGCTTTATACTTTTTAACATTATCAAAAGCAATTTTACTTCTTTCTGATGCAGAATCTGACATAAAATCACCAATAAAGTAAGTTCACAAAAATACACCTTGCATTCTTCTTGGTGTAGTAGTCCTTCCAATTCCATCAAACAAATAAGAGGAGAGTTAGGCACATCATGTTCTCCTTGAATCTGAAAGACTCTACCCTCTTTTTTAAACATAATGGAGTTATTAAGATAACTCCTCTGTAAGCTATGCCCAAGACTATACAGCCATTCTCGACCAAGCACTACATCTATTCTCGGTCAAGATGCATGATTTGGAAATCCAAGGCATCGTGATAGCCTTGAATATCCACCTCTACACCATATATCATGGTGTCCCAAATTTTTTTTATCATTGCCCTTCGCCAAAGAGACCACATATTTATGGGCACTGGGACTCTTAGGCAATTTTAATTTCTTAACTAACGAGTAGCACATGTGAGTGCTGTCCTCATGATAGACCTCTAAATCAGTGTACTTTTAGTACCATTAAGCAGCAACACTTGCACCGCATGCACTTGTTTTGTGGAAATCTATTTGGGACTTTAACTCCCGCTCGTTTATTTTTAGGGTAGTTCCAAGCAGCACGGTCTTTGCCTAGACGTTTGAAGCAAAGACTTTCTTGCCTGGCCCTTTCATAATCCTCTTTCTTCAAGAGAGGATAATTTTGTGTTTGAGGTTTCTTAGGTGGTGCCTGAGGAACCTCCTTCTTAAAGTGCCTCTTCCTTTTCAAATCCCACGCAAACACTCCGTAGTGATAAGAATTCCTCTTTTAGAAGTGTGTTGACATTCACAAGCTTGGAGCTCCCATCGGCACCTAGGAACACCATCTCCAGAGCCTCTTCCTGCATGCACATTGCCCGCACCATTCACTCCTTGAATTGCCTCTTTTCTTCTAGGACATCTTTTGCATCCATGTCCACAGACAATAGATCCTCCATAGGTTGCAGCTAAACTTGTGGTGACACCAGACCAGTCCCTAGTTTTGGCCAACAATATTGTGCCAAAATTTCCATGACATTGACTGTAAACGGCAACACCATGTCCGGGTTGTTTCATGTGGAAACTCATCTTCTTAATTATCCTCTAGTCCATCCGCCATGTTCACTATTTTTGCCATGATGGTTGCATTGCCCCCTCGAGCACATTGACCACCTCCATTAACATGCAGACTTTGTGTCTACCCTGTCGCACCGATAGTGTATTGAAGGTCCAATTTTTCTTCACCTTTTCCTATCGTAAACAGGGTCATCCCAAAAGGAAACTGTATGCCTCCATGTTGAGCACGATCAAGGCAAGTATGAAATTGATTCTGGAAACCTCCATGCACACGTCTCACAGCATGCTCAAAGGACATACTCTCTATCGTAGATCAACCATTTGGACCAAAAATGGCACCGCATTCCAACCCAATTCTTTGCACATCCGTAGGATGATGATGCGAATCGACTAGTACCTAAGAAAAGCTTTGTCTATTGATGCTCGCAAAGATAAATAGTATCTGCATGTCAGTGATAGGTACGGCCACAACTAGCACTGATGCAGTATGAAAGACATCCACCTTCGGTACTAGGGACACTCTGGTTAATGTCTATAGAGGTCTCTTATGAAACTATGGCACGAACTCTAGCAATGTCTCAATGAGGTCTGAAAGGAAACCTCCAAAAGGTCTTCCATACTAGCTTCGTTCATCTGGGTCAACTTGTTTCAACTGCATGTTCACCCTCGTCATTCCTCCAGAGCTTGGTTAGAGCTTGGTTCGACAATCACCTTGGAACTCTTGGTATGACCTTTTCAGTGGGTTGGTTCCTCCATGACTAGCACTGCCACCAGATGTAGCACCTAGACTTTGCAGAAATTCCCTACTCTCGAAGGCTTATCTTTCATCGGAGCCACTTCGAGGACCCAATCGAGCACATACCATCACACCGCAGGCCATTGAAGTAGCACGGGTTTCCTCCCAATTTAGTTCGCATCACTCTTGCTCATCAAGTTACCACTGTATTCACCTCTGGTGCAAAGGTCGAGTCGTCCTCCATGATTTGTACCATAGATGTGTTGAGTATCTTCCCCGCCACCTTTTGACATTATTGATTTTGGTGATCCCATTCTTGAGCCTCAAGGCACCCATTCTACCAGTGACCTTCACCTAGGTAGAAGAAGAACGTCCTCACTCGCGTAAGACCTCGTCCTCTGCCATCTCCTCCATGACCATGATCCCCTCCACTGCTACCTCTGGATCAAGGTTGTTCTTGAACTTCCACTGTACTAGTTTGTTGCACATATGCCATTGCAAACTCTGTAGCTAGTGGTTGTGTCCATTGAGGTTGGCCCAATGCACGTGGTCTATGTCCGTCGTAGTTGCAGTGCTCCGTTGTGTATGTATTAGTCTAGCAAATCGCACACCACTACTAATTCATCACGCAGTCCATTCCCAAATGCACTGGATTCCTGTCATGCACACACCAAAGACCTACATTTGGACATCCCGTTGAGTGACATTTTGATGGTATGGAGTTCCCGTTCCCTCCTTTGGAGGTCTTTTTAGGCTTCTTTACCTCCTCTACCTCTGATTCATACTGCTTTCTTGTGATGAACTTTTTTTCAAACTATCCTCGTCCAACTCTTCATCATGATTCCTTCGTTTTTTGCTTCTTAAAAGACTATTTTTTGTATCTGCCTTTACTCTTGGATAGTCTTCTATGCTTTATCGTTCCCCCTTGCAATGCTTCACCTGCCCAAATTTCCTAATTGATCATCGTTCAAGGGTAAAGGGACCTTGTCCACCTTTGCCACTACAGTCCGCAGATCCCTGCCTAGACCACTAATAAAATAATCATTCAACACCTCCACTTCCAGTCGTTGAACCACTTGAACCCTTTGCAAAAGTTGGCAGTACTAAGCCATCTAGTCCTCCACACCTTGTCTCAAGATACTCATCCCCTTCAACGTCTGCTGAATCATTTTCTCCTTACAAAATTGACGTAGAAAAGTGACCTTGATTTCATTGTGCCTCTAGAAGTGGTCTGACACATACTCTGTCAACCAACGTGATGCTTTAGCCTCCAATGTGGACTCAAAGATTGCCCCATTCTGCACTGGATCCACCACACTAGGCACATTAAGAGTTAAATTTTATCAAACTGGAAAATGTGGGCATCTGGATCATCACGATTTTTCCCTTGTAATTTTGTATACTTCACATTATCCACTGCTGCGATTGCAACTGGATTGGATGGAATGACTTGCCTAATTAGTGCTTGCATCAATAGCCCCCAACTACCATTGTCGCTTCTTGTAGGGTGAAGAATAGACCATGAACCACCCCCGAGATGCCACCCACCATTGGTGAAGATGGCTCATTCAACACATGCCGACCCCATGGAAAGGGACAGACCGTATCGTTTGCACTCAAATTGTGGTTGGCAATGAACTGGGCTCCTGCATATTCAAATGCGAGCCACTGTGCCTCAAATTGGGCTCCACCATGTCCCAAGATGCCACCACGAGCATCTTGCAGAGTCCATTGAACATCTCTCTCCACATGCAAGTCTCTGTCTATGTAGAGAGACCACCTAGGCTGACAAGGTAGCCTCATTGTTGGTACTAGTGGATCCGAAGGTACTTGCGACCTCGTTCTCATTCATGCCATGGGTTAGTACCACAATTCAACGAGTGATTCCTGCATGAAGAATCCAAACTTGACAAACCAATTCGCTTCAATGTAGACATGTCTTCCCTCCCGTCAATGTAGACATGAATGGTGAGACATAAGGCTCGATGCACACCCTACATGTATGAAACTTTTGAGTTAATTGTGATACGCCAATGTGTAACGCACTAAGCCGCAGGTGCTACAAAAAGAAGATAACGTGGATACTCACACACATGTGACACAGAGTATGCAGAAAATAATGAAGATACAATGTATCCAAATCAGTGAAATGCATAATGATCAAGAGACGCTTGGTCCGATGGATATACAACATATGTGGTTGCAACCGCCACTTGCACCCCTTCGGATCTACACTAACCCCACAGGCTATTAGTGCATTAACAAGAGTGATGATAACTGTGTGTCAAGAGTAGCCAAGAGGTGTTTCAAGGCTGATGTATGAACCAATGCTAAAAAAGAGTCAACAATGTGTGACTTTACATGGGTGGCATGTGTGTGCAAGGTGTACAAAACTGGCAAATGCTAAGACATTGAGTGGGTGTCAATTGTGTGAATTTGTACACCAATGATAGATCCAAAGGTACTGATGCTGCTAGGAACTAATCGGGTAATATGGCAATGGCTTTCTTCACTTGGTGGAGTTTAATCTCCTCTATAGTTGTGCCATACACGTCAAAGGGTCAAATGTAGCAAATTAATTTTATCTTGATTCATTTTATGTGGTGGATGGCTACAAAGGATCAAGAGGTGGTTTTGATGATGAGGATTAGATGATTTTAACCTATGCAATGATGAGCTCATTGCATAGAGCATGGTCTCTTGATCATTTTTGCTTTTTGGATCACCTCAAATTCCACCTGGATCAAAAGTTATGGCTTCTGGAAGAATGCCCAAACTTAAATCGCAAGAGGATGGTCCAAATGATGAGGTGGCACATGATGATGTGGCATGTTGACGTAGCAAGCTGACTGGCATGTTGCTAAGGTGACATATGTGGAGCTATCCTATTGATGTGGCCATGTGTTGTCTAACGTGGCATGCTTGATGATGTGGTAGTTGGGGCGAACTGTGATGTGGTAGTCGATATTGATGATGTGTCAATTGTTGGGTCTACTGATGTGGTAGAGGCAAGACTTAGCTGACATGGTAGATAAGCAGATATATTGTCATGGATACTCACTAACCAAGCCTTGTGGAGTGGTGATTGAATTGCCACATGGTCGATATTCTTGATGCCATGTGTCCTACCCTATTTTCCATGTGGACTAACATGGTAAGGCACCAAAATCTTTTGGATTCTGATAGAATCTGGAAGATTCTATCTATGTACATGTAGAGAGTCACCTACACACGGTGATGCAGTAGGTCATGGTTGAGCATTGGAGCATGTTGTTTCTACTAAGGGGTTGCTGGAGTCTATGCTGTGCATTGATGCATGCAAATAGGGTATTTTTCATGTCGATTTTCCATTATTGGAGGTTCGTTCAGTCCCATGTTGCAGCAGCAGCAAGGTCAAGCTATTGAAGGGCTGAGGTTCAACTATATCTTCATCTAGCATGGAGTAGAGGCATGTGTATATTCTAGTTCTTGATGGGGATTGAGCCTTTGTTGTAGTAGCTACTTGTTGGTCACTATGGAGTTGGTGGAGTAGAAGGGTGTTGGTTGTTGGTGCCTACAACCTATGAAGAATAATCCGAGCATGAATGTTGCATGATTAGTGAAGATGGGCATGGGAGTTTTAGTTACAGCTTGCATGCAGAGTGATTCACTGAAGTCAATGCTAGAGTGCAACCTTGGTCATTGGAGATGAGGCATTGCAAATCGTGTCTGCCGAGCATGGCTTTGATTGTTTTCTACAGAGTCTAGTAGCTATTGAGTGTCATTATGGCTTGTGGTTGCATTGTAGGGAAGGCACTGATTTTGATGTTGAAGGTCGGTGTGAAATTGTTGGTCAGAGTTAGAGCATTGAGGGGCTAGCACGTGAGCTTTGCTTGTTGATGAGTCTGCTGCTCCTTTGTGGTAGCTCATAAGGCATGGGCTCATTGAAGTCTTTATCATGTGGTCTTGGTTGTTTGATCCGGGTAGATAGTTGTCAATGATGGAACTGTTGATGCTAGAGGAGCCGCCTTGCACCATTGAGGCTACGAGAGTTTGCCATGGGAATATGATTAAAGATTTGTGCTTCCATTTGGAGCTACTATGCTATAAAGGAGAGGACTAGAGGCTATGGTTGGCTTTGTAGCTATCGATTGAGTCTACCTAGTCGCCTTAGTCACTAGCCTTAGTCCTTTAGTAGGATGGTGAGAGAGTTTGTTGTAGTGTGGCAGTGAGAGAGAGAGAGAGAGAGGAGTACACACAATATGTAAACTATGTTGTATTGAACATAAACGTGAATATATACATGAGAACCCCTTAGGATTAGGGTTAGGGTTTTCCCCTAATGCCCTTAAGGTATGATGCAATTTACACCCTCCTTTACAACATTGTGAGCTAAATGTTTGAGTCCGTGAAACTGGCTTTGTTGCATTGCTCCCTTTTCCTCTTGACTTCATACTCCCTTATGGTGATTCACTTGCATATGGTAGAAAATGTGAGGATGATTGCACCAAACATTTGCACTAGTTTACCTATCCATGGTTTATGAGTTGGATCTGCATCCTTAGGGGCCTATAGAGTCTCCTATAGAAGACATTGTCTCTTCCATTGCATCCTTAGGGGCCTATAGAGTCTCCTATAGAAGACATTATCTCTTCCATTGTCATCTTTGAGAATCAATGACTCCAAACTCATACATCACGAAATTCTCTCCTTAGAGTCTCATTAGAGTGACTGTTCTAAATCAAAGATATTACAATGTCAAAGCTCATTGCATAAAGTAGTTTGCACTGCTGCTCCTTCCCTATCCATTTCTGAAACATAAACTTCTTATGAACCTCTTCCTAGTCCCCTGAGTACTACTTCCACATTGCTCCTAGAATAGCACCATCTGCTCAACCTCCATCCGGTAAGATGTCACCCTTGTCCTTGAATTTAAGTAGGTCAATGGTTCCATCTCTTCCATCGTTTCTTACCTCCCTGATTCGCTTACTTCAACCTTTCCAGTAATAGTTTCTCTTACTCCCTTCACCCTCTATCTCGATAAACTCTCCTCCCTCACCCACCTTGACCTCAATACCAATTATCCATCGGCCTTATCCTTGACTCCCACTATAATTGCTCCTCAACCTAAACTCCACCTGTAGGATCTTACCTTTTAAACTTATCATCCAAGATAATTTTCAAGCCAACATTGGCTACCTTTCTACATTTTAGATCTTTCAAGTTATAGCATGCCTTCTGTGGACTCTCCCATGAGACAAATTCTTGTTTCCATATACACATCTTTCACGGGCTTTCTCAAGAGCCAAATTCTTGTTTCCCTTACCAATTGTGCCAATCTGGTATGGATGGACTTTACCTCTAGGCCCTCCAACTTTGCCAATTGATTTGCATCGTCCAATCTACCATGTTGCTATGTTTGGCAAATAGAGAGAGAGAGAGAGAGAGAGAGAGAGAGAAGGTGTATTAACGTAATCACGAGACCTTACGGGTCTATGAGACAAGATACAAGATACATGTGACCCAAACAAGCCATTGTTGTGCTAAAGCAAAGGGCTTACTAAGGCCCTTGCTGAGTACTAAGTGCTAAAATGCTAAAATGAAAATGTGGAAAAAGCTAGTACAAAATATAGCAGGAAAAAACACAAGAGCAGTCAACTACTAAGAACCAATGTTCCAAGTACATGTGGAGGCTCTATATAAAACGGCTCCATGGTGGTCCTTTGATGTGATGCAAAGAGCTCACGTATCTATGTCTATCGGGTTGTCTCCTACGGTGGCATGGGGCATGCTCTTTTGGAGCTCTGTATTCGATGGGATACATCGAGAGTAATGCCTCATCTCTAGGGATCTTCTCTAAGGAGGGCTAAGATAGGTCAAACCTCAATCGTGCATGCTCTGGTCATCCCATGTGTTGTGTGTGGCCTTCGTATCTTTCACCCAGCCACATTGTGGCGACAGGCACTGTTCCATAGTTCTCTCATCTCCTCGAGCTCCTCCCCCACAATCTTGTTTGGTGCTGACTCGAATGCATAAAAGTCATTGACGTGTGTCTATGCTCGGTCTAGCTCAGTGTCCTGAGGCATCAACTGTAGCTGATCTATGTCTTGCCACATGAGGGAATCTCTATGTCTACGCATCTCAATCAGATATAGCCCAATGCAAACCTGGTTGGGGAAATGTATCAATTGAGTGAGTGCTCTAAATCTAAGCCCCTCCTGAAAGAGATAGTGGTATTGCACTCAAATCCCAGAGTAGGCCAGACAAACTCATAGAAAATGTTGCTCTGTCTCGACCTCCCCTCATCATGCATAGTTTGTAGACCCATTGCTCTCTAGGTATGCCAGCCACTCTCCTAGCCTTAATCCATAGCTGGTGGGATGAGACTCGTATTTGTCCTTTAGCAATCCCCAAGGCGTGTGAGCCTCATGATGAGACCATGCTCCGCTGGTCATGATAGAATAGGGTCTTGCTGGGGAAGTCCTGATCCCCCCCCCAAGCCCAAGAAGTGTAAAGGTGGAGAAGGTCTAACCGTATGATATGGTTAATCTCATCATGTGGAAGGAGCTTTGGTGGTGCATCCATGCTATACTGAAAGGGGGGGGAGCCTATCCATCTCCGTCCATACCATGCTGTATTAAAGCCGCCTCTCTTTGCCAGGCATCCGGATGACTCCAATGCCGGTCTCAGTAATCTTCACTTTTGCAGCCCCACAATGTCAAAATCCTTTTAAATGTCCACGAAACAAGTGTAGAGCTTCTAGCGTCTCGAATTTGCCTCCTCGATGATGGCTCTCAGGGTAAAAATATGGTCTAGTGTGGAATGATGTCTGTGGAAGCATGCCTGCCCTAGAGCCCACTACCCATGGTCCTTTGTATAACTGCTGATCTCCCTCTCCAATATCGATCCATAAATCTTACCCAGAGTGTGGCCAATCATGAGAGTGTGGTAGTTTCCAGTATCCATAGGGTCCCTTGCCTTATGTATTAGTACAATGGTGGTAGTGCTCCACGTAGGTGGGAATCCATAACATACTACATGGTTGAACAGCAGCACTAGAACTGGGGCCAAGACCTCGTGTTCATGTCCAATTGCTATGTACATAGCCCCTCATGGTCTAGTGCTCTCTGGTTGTGCAAACGAAGGAGGACATTCCTTATGTTCTATGCAGTGAGCAAGTGACAAGTAGTGAGTTTGGGCATAGAGGACATATTTCGTGGCATCTGACTTGGGATATCGTATAAAGAGCATGCATATCTGTGCTAAATCTCTGGGTCCATGATGGGAATGGGCCATTTCCCTCTGAGAGGAGTCCCTAGCCCCAATAGTTGGGTATCCCCCTTGAAAGAATCTCACCACCTCATCAATCCTACGAGTGAGAAAAGTCTGCTTCTTACGTGGTGTCATCTGATGTGAGATGCGATGCACCTTAGATGATATCATGTGTCCTAGGGACTGCTCGTGTGTGAGGTGAGCTCTCATCTCCTTACACTCATCATCATACTAGGGGTTTTGAGGCATCCTCCCAGGCTGGGCATGTGTTGGTCAAGTCATAGGGAAAGATATGATGGCAACCTCATGTACCACTAAAGCCAAAGTGGCTAAAACTTGAGCAAGGTCTACCTCCTCTCCATGTAAGGTCGGAAGCTCTCAAGCTAAGTGACTCATGTAGAATGGATCGAGAGTCTGGTCAAAGTGAACATGGGTCCGAGTGGGTGCATGGATGACTCTCTCTATGACTGGCTTGATGGTGGAGATACAGAATGTCAGGTATGAGTGAACTGCACCGAGTGGGGGAGGGGGGGTACTGTAAAGTCGTGAATTTGAGATGCAAAGGCAAGGGAGCCCATTAGGTAGTCCACTGTACTTGCCCCCCCTCCATGTGGGGAACAAGTGAGTCCATCAGATGATGGCATCTCTAGACAAGTGAGTCCACCGGATGATGGCCATCTCTAGAGGCCATTGTATATGATCAGATCATATACTGCTCCAATCACAAGTACGTGCCGCCCATACCCTATCACGTGTGGAGCATCTGCTGAGTGTCTCACTATCCTGAGATCAGCTACATCTAACTCTGGTACTATGAGGGGATTAGATGCAAAGTCCAGTAGTCCCACCTCGTTGTCCCTTGTGTGTGCATTGAAGTCACTAAGGAGGAGGGTGGTACCCTTTCAAGAGCTCTATGATATCATCATGTATACTCTCATATGGGCTATTCCCTTATGTGATAGCCTCACGTGCATAGGATGATGTATCCAGAGAAAAGTAGCATACCGCAATGAAGATCAACCTTGCCTCTAGTATCTGAACTCTAATCCACATGTGCCATGCACGTTCCTCTTTCCTAACCACTAAAAGGAGTGACCTCAGAGTTGATTTGAAGAGGACAGCCACACCCCCACAACCTTGTACTCCACTATAATTCCTCGTTAGTTCCCTCATATGGGCAGGCTCGCATCTGCATCCTATCATGGTGGGCAGCCCTCTCTCTGGGCTCTCGTGTGTCTTGATGTAAAAGACCATATATTTGTTACTGTATGTCTCCAAGAACCCTCCTGGGTCGGCGGACCAAAGGAGGCCATTACAATTCCATACTGCCATCTTTAGTTTTTTTTGCATACTGTCATATGTTGTCCCCTTCTCCTACATCTCATACTTCTCTTTTTGCCCTCTCTTAAATGATAACCTTGCCATCTCTGTAAACTACATATTTTCCCTCTTGTCTTGCAGGCATCACCAGCACCATTCCTTCCCTTCTATGCTCCTGTTCTAGGAGTGTGAGGACTTCATCTAGATAGATCTTGGTCCCCTTCAGTGTTTCCCATGTACTCATGAGGGTGGATCTATTTGTGGCTGTCTGTAATTTTATAGCCAAGGGCCTCGTCTCGATGCATCTGCTTTACCCACTCTCCAAGCTAATTCACAAGTGAGGTTGATTCCCATCTTATCAAAGAGGGTTTTGGCATCTGACATGGGGCTATCACCTACAGGTAGACCTCTGACCAGCACATTCAAAGTATTGTTGCCCCAATGTTTTTCTTCTTCAAGTGTTTCAGAGATGAGCTCCCTTTTCTTTGGTGTTGTGTCTTTCTTTAGCACATCTTTCCATGCAAGCATATCTGCCTTCCCATTCGTGATTTGTTGTATGAACTCAGCATGTTTCCCTTGCCCCTCTGCATCTTTGAGTTATTGCATTTGTTCTTTTATGGTGTTCAGCTCCTCGTTTAACGGTGGCTAAAACTCCCCTTCCTCCTAGTGTGCACTTGCCTTTAGTTTGTCATTCTCATCTTGAAGGGCAGCCATCTGGGCTTCTATATCTTAATCTGAGAGCCCAATGCGGGTGGAGGCCGAGAGCAAAGGTGGGTGGAGGAAGAGAGCAACTAGCCACCATGGAGGAGCTAGCAAAGACAACTACAAGAGAGAGAGAGAGGAGCTAGCAGCGACAACTACAAGAATGTGAGATGGTGGTGATCATTACAAAGACAATTAGAGTGGGGGCATGTTTTTGGAAATTTTATAATATTCAAAAGTTGGTTATGTGTTCAACATTGGGTCGATATGGCATGGTTTGCATGCTTTGAAGAGGCCTACTACTCTCGTTGTGCAATTTTACGTTTCGGGTCAAAGTTGGAAGGATCCTTTAGAGTTCATGGTGTTTTTTTTTTTTGGTGATTTTTTATGATAGCTGTGATGTGACATTCACTGGAGCCCCATTTAACACAGTCAACGCTTCTGGGGCGCTTCTTCATCCAGATTCCTCCATGGCTTCCCTACTCTCAAACTATGCGCTTGCTTGCTTGAATTTTGCGACAACGAACGCTCCCGTCGAGCCTAATAATCCATCTTCTATCCCAGATCAATACATCTGGCCTGAATCCTTACGACCCAAACGAGGTCCTGGCGACAGCCCCCAAAACGAACTTCAAGTTCCGGTCATAGATCTGGCTCGTCTGGAAGGAGACGACGAGCGAGGTACGATAATTGAGGAAATCGGACGTGCGTGCCAGGAGTGGGGTTTTTTCCAGGTCAGTTTCTGCTCCCACATTGCACCCATATTGCTCTCTCGGTCAGTTCATGTCTTTAATCGCGACAATTATCTTGTGCGCAGATTGTGAACCACGGGGTTTCTTCGGATCTGATGAAAGGGGCTCTGGACGTCGCTCTTCGGTTCTCTAAGCAGTCGATTGAGGAAAAACTCAAATACAGCACTGCGGATATAAACAGCCAGTTCATCGGTTATGGAACAAGTTTTAACCCTGCAGTGGATCCAGTACTTTCCTGGAGGGAGTTTCTTAGGCATCACGCGAACCCCATAGAAAAGTATCTTGACCTCTGGCCTGATAAACCCACAGATTACAGGTGCTACTTCGTCTTCGTCAGAGCTCAACGATAGCGTGCTTGTGAAGATGTGCTTAATCTTAGGTGAGTCTTAAAAGTCAATGATTTAAGAACATGTTTTGATCTTGTTTGCGCAGGGAGGTGATGTCAGGGTATTGTGAGGAGGTCCGTTTATTGGCATTGCGACTTCAGTCTGCCAAGGCGTCCGCCCCGATTTCGTAGCCAAGGCCTTTGAGAATCCTAACTCGACGCAACTTTTAGTCGTGAATCATTACCCTCCCTGTGCAAACCCAGATATGGCTCTCGGATTTGCACCGCATTCAGATGCCACTGGGATAACGATTCTGCTGCAGCAGGATGATGTGTGTGGGCTTCAGATAAAGCACAACGGGGAGTGGGTCGATGCCAACCCCATCGAGGGTGCACTGGTAATCAATATGGGGGACCAAATGGAGGTGAGATATGCCGGATGCTCTGCATGTGTCGTTGCAACTCAACTGCAGGAAAGTGAACGTATTTATGCTCTGATCTCTGCGTTGTTAGTAACAAATCATGGGTGATGCACAGGTGTTGACCAACGGACGATACAAGAGTGTGGAGCATCGAGCTTTGGTGAATGGGTCGAGGGCTCGCACCTCCATTGCCACAGCTTGGGGCCCCTCGTTGCAGACTATCATAGGCCCTGCAACGGAATTTCTCGATGGAAATCAACCCCCAAAGTATGAAGCCACTATGTTCTTGGACTACCTTAAGGCACTTTATGCTATGGGAGCGCATGGTAAAGCCATGATGAAGTCGAGAATGATAGTCCAAGGAAAAGAAAGTTAGCTTTTGATGTAGATACTAGTGTCATTTTCATCCCTACCATGTTTAGCATCTCAACACCAAAGGCCCATCTAGATGTTCAACCTGAAATGTTGTTATTTACATTGGTAAAAAATGGACTAGCTAAAAGCCCACTTAAATGTTTAACTGGAAATGTTGTCATTTACAAGCATCAAATAACTGGTTATTATATCATCATGAGCCTAACTTTAAAGAAATTAGTTAAATTTCATGTACTCATAAGCACACATGCATCATTTATGCATTGTAGGGTCTCTAGTCCAGAGACCCAATCAAAGGGGCTTAGCATCTCCCTTGAACTCACCCCGTTTCCATGGATGCACAATATAGATACACAAGCACACAAATAGAAGACAAACACATGCATCTATATATGTCTGTAGCATACACATGCAAAACATGAGGTCTTACCATTAGGTTGTTTGGAAGAATGATATTTAGTTTTTTATCTTATACTTCCATTGGTTTGAAGCCATTCAAAAATCTCCTTGAAGGGGGATAATGGATATGGGCACGCGATGATATTTATTTCGGCTTCTTATGGCACATTTGACTTATGTAGTATTTAGTGATGTTTGTGGTATTCTCTTTTTAGATATTGGTAGAATCTTGGTGAAGCTAATTCTGAAATTAGAGATTTCTATATCACCCTTTGAAAAAACTTCCTAAAGTTTTCCTTAAGGGGTTATGTTAAAATATCAATTCGAAAATTTATGGTGTATAAGATTACATTATATATCATATAGAATGCACTTGGTGCATGGATTTGAGTAAATCAACTATGAAGAGAATGCAATGTAAAAGGAGTGAATTAAACTTGAACTTGAAGGGAGCTTTGAGGTTGGGAGTGATGAGTGAGCTAGCACATGTATGAGGTTTCCCCATCGATCCAGGATGGTTGGGCTCTTGCCCCAAGATCCAGGTTAGTGAAGCGTCTACATGTGGATTCAAAGGATGTGGAGATAATGAGTGACTCGGGTGAAGGTGCATGATCATAGGGTATTGAGGGAGTTCCACGGAATGATGCTTGGGACAAAGTGCCCTTGGGAAGTGAATCGGAGATGAATGCCTTAGGCTCTGTTTCCCCTTCCTATGCAGTAACGATCTCACAAAAGATGCTAGTACTATCATGTCCACCTCTTGGTGTTAAGAAGGCATGGATCCTTTGGGAATGGGCTTAGAAGATCATGGGTTTTATTGATGTTAGAGTTATTGAAGGAGTGGTCTACACCCAGGTGGTTAGACTTAAGCCGTTTTTTGACTCCTGTTTCATCCACTACAATTTTGGGCACTTTGCAAGAAACTGGAGCGGAATACCCAATTAACAAGGGGCCATACGGATGGAAGTGACAGAGTGGCTCTGCAGAGTGTCATGATGTTGAGTATCAATGAAGGAGTGGAAGATGGGAGAAAGGGTGTGCATGCAGTTCCTCAGCAAAAAGTTTGGAGTGCATGTGACTTATAAAGAACCCCCTCTTTGAAGGAGGGTCAGGGTTCTACAGACCAAGCGCCAAAGCACGCGAAGTTGCATGGATTGGTTGAAGATATTTCATGGAAGGTTGTTAGGAAGAAAGGTAAACCCATCGAGGCTAAGAGAGTGGGTTCTCAAGAGACAGACACTTCTGCAGCAAAAGCTCCTGATCCCTCAAAAGGGAGTGCACTTTTGTTAAGCATGGTAGAGATGCTCCCATAGTTCCAGATGGTCAAAGACGAGCTCAAGATGTGGAAACCCCTCCCTGCCTGCGCCAGAGCAGGCGAAGTTGCATGGATTGGTTGAAGATATTTCATGGAAGGCTACTGGGAAGAAAGGTAAACCCATTAAGGCTAAGAGAGTGGGTTCTCAAGAGACAGACACTTCTACAGCAAAAGCTCTAGATCCCTCAAAAGGCAGTGCACTTTTGTTAAGCATGGTGGAGATGCTCCCACAATTCCAAATGGTCAAAGACGGGCTCAAGATGTTGTGGAAACCCCTCCCTCCCTGCATTCAGCCTTTGAAGTGGTGGCTTGAGCCGATGAAGAGATCCCTGATGTTAAATTTAAGAAGCGGCCTTCCGAGGACTTGGATACTGCTCGTGAACTTTTGTGGAGGTGGGTCAATCTAATGGTGTGGACTCTTCTCGTTTGGCTCCTAGCGCATCAAGGATGTGGCCCAATCGCTTGGGAAAGGTGTTAAGGAGAATTGCTTTTCTTTATTCAGAGATGCGTTCAAATTTAAGCCAGATCGGTAATGTACCTAGGGGTAGTGGAGCGAGAGGTTCTAAGTCTAGGTTCTGATGTGGAACTTATGGGAGTGTTGTGGTTGCAAAAAACTGTTGGGCTATTTTTGTGTGGTTCAGAAGATTAATTCTCTCATCATTGCTTTCTAGGCATGTAAATGTGATTGTACCTTTGGTTTGTGTTTCGATCGATAGGATACTCTATGTTTGTCAACTGTCTGAGTCGAGGGAGTTGTGGTGTTGCAGTCTTGGTTAGGGGTGATGCTTGAGGTATGGAGCTGTTTAGGGACACTAAAGGTCATCTGCTTATGATTGATGTTTGTGTATATGGTTTTAGATTTAATGTTCTGGGGGTTTATGCCCTAATGGTTCTTAGGAGATTGGGGGTGGAGTTCAAAGCTACTAGGAATATTGATCAAATTTATCCTTCTACTAATGGATGGGGATGTGGCCTCCTATGGGAGGTGGGTTAATTATGGATACATCAATTTTTTATCATGTTCCCATCTCTGGTGATTTTCCCTTCCTCATCAGATTGAAAGATATTATGATATTCCATTTAAGTTGTGTTAGGTTTGAGAGGCTTCAAAGAAGAGATTGTATTTTCTTGGCAGCATGTTGCGACTGATATCCAAGATGCATGTTGCGGGTGGGATGAGGGTGTTAGAGCCATTGTCATGGTTGCTCCTCGTGCATGGCAGAAAGAGCTCTGTACTCAATAGAAGTCTTTTGATAGTAGCACTCTTGTTTGATTAGGGAAGCTCTTCTGCAAGCTATTAGTATAGATAGGGATGCCCCTAAGGATTAGATAGTCACTAGGATGCTAGTTGAGATGGAGAACCCTTTGAAGGGTTGGGAAATGGAGAAGACTTGCAGGGACAAACAATAGAGTCGTTTTCTAGGCCTGGAAACAAAAGCACACTAGGGACACTATAGATAAGGTACATGATGCTTTAGGGAGGTTGGTTACTAATATTTGGGAGATTGTAGAGGTGTTCAATAGGGAACTGGCAGCCATTGTGGGGGAGCTAACTTGTTCTGATGAGGTCTACTTGAATAGACTACCAAATTCCTAGAAGTTCTCCACCCTCATGTTACTGTAGTTTAGAGGGTTGGTTTTGCACAAGCATCTACTAAGGAAGAGCTTAATCTTGCACAAGATGACCTTGATTTTGAGAAAGTTTCCTAGCCCAGATAGTCTTACAAAGGAATTCTACGTGCAATTTTGGGACTTGTTAAAAGTTGACTTTGTTGCTATAGCCAATCATGCGAGGGATAGTGGAGTATTATCTAAGGATGTCAATGCTGGCCTGGTCAATATATTTCCAAAGAGACATAATCGGATCCAAGTCGGTCATCACTAGAGGCCTTTACGATTCTCAATACATCATACACGATTATTGCAAGGCCCTAACTCGCCGTATCAAGGAGATTTGTATGGATGTTGCGGAGCGAGAGTAGATTGGCTTTATTAAAGGGAGGAAAATATTTGAGAACATTCTTAATGTGATAAATTTTTTGGATTATTCGCATGCCATGGGATAGAGATATGTTATGTTCGGGTTTGACTTTAATAAAGAGTATGACAGAATCTAGTGGGATTTCATAGCTCTTGTTTTGGAGCAGCTAGTGTTGGGGAAAGAGTTTTTTCGTCTGGTGCAGATGCTCTTTGGGAATGCTTCCACCATTCTATGTCTTAATGGTGGTATTGTGGGTAGGTTCTCCCTCTATAGGTCCATTTGTCAAGGATGTCCATTGGCCCCGTTACTTTGGTATTGAGGCATTGGTCAAGGGTGTCCATTGGTCCCATTACTCTTTGCGTTATGCAATGTTTCTTTGTCAATAGGGGGCTTGAGGAGGGCTTGAGAAGGTCTCTTGTTTGGTATTTGGATGCCCTCTCCTCAATATCTTTGTCTATACATCTTTGTTGATGGCTCAATTGCTTTCCTTGAGGAGGATCCTATCAAGGTGCATCATCTATTTGATGTCATGAATGCTTATTGTGATGTGTCAGGGTCTCTATCTAGTTGGGCTAAGACTTTTGGGCTTCTAACTCAATCGAGGTAGTAGCTAAGCTGGGATGATGCCTTACAATTAATTGGGTGGATTGGGGCATGGTCTTTAGGTATTGTGGGGCCTCGCTCGGTCTGGGTGTTAGTCTTAAACAATGTTTTCAATGGTTCATGTGTAAGTTCAGGGGGAAATTCAGAGGGTGGCATGGTTGGCGTCTTAACTAGAATGCAAGGATGATTGTTATTCAACATATTTTATCAGCTGCCTCAACTTACATTGCTTCAATTTTGCAATTTAGAAGGAAGTGGAATGGATCCTTTGTAAATTTCTTTGGGTCAAGGAGGATAGAAGGAAGATGCATTATATTGTTTGGGATGTGTTGAAAGTACCTAAATTTGGATTGATCTTTGGGCTCAGCGAGGGTATTGTTGGGGAAGGTTTTGGATCCCATCCCACCGAATTGTCCTTCTAATGTGGTCCCTTCTACTCTCTAGAGAGCCATGCAATGGCGCATTAGGAAAAAAATGGAGCTCATTTTAGGGGCCTATAAGAAACTCATGATTTTCATTTTCTTGGCTCAAATTAAAAATTCTAGAGTGAGAAGCACAAATTTATACAATCTAGCATTCAATCAGAGATATAAATTGTGAAATAGATAAATTGGCATTTTGAATTCCCTCCTCCAACTTTGTTCAGTGTCATAAATGCTCTAGCTTCCTAACCCAAATGGATTTCTACTATTTTGGTGTGGAATTTGGTAGTTTTGGAAGCACCATTGTGACTGAAGCATGTGAAAACCCCCAAAACAACTTTTGAATCACTAAATTTGGCCTCTTAGAGGGGTAATAATGGCCAAAATAGGTGCGACACATGAATGTGGATGAGAAAGTGATTTGAGGACTTGGCCCTAGGCCAAGTGTCCAACTCGCTATCTTAAGCACATTCCTATTTAGCACATATTTTGGTTATTTTGACCCCTCTAGGACGTAGCTTTTTTTTTTTTGGGAAAAAAAAGTAGTTTTTTATATTATGTCTCAAGAGACTGATAATCACATAAAGTTCCAATTACAACTGGTTCCACCAATACATCTGAGAAACCAAAATAGAAAAAGGGAGAGCAAGTGAAGACCATACATCAGTTATAGAATGAGGGTCTATTGGTTTTGCTTTGAAGTTCTGCTGGTGTGTAGCATTTATGACATACTAAAAAACAAGAGTGGGAACTTTAATGTGTCAGTGTGTCAAGCGTCTCTAGAGAGAGAAAGTCTTTTTTTTTTGTTTTAAGCATTTCCAACATAACGTTGGCCTCTATCTCATTGGTGTATCTCTATTTTTTGTCTAACCTTAAAGCTCCCTTAAAGGCCCGAAGATGAGCTCTGTTTTTTCCTAATGTAGGAGGTGACCTAATACTTAGTCACACAACTGTTACAGTGCTATATAGAGCACTTAGTACAATGCCTAATGTAGTGCGTAGATGCCCTTGTTGGTGTTTCAAACTTGTAGTGATGTGTGGAAATATGACACGGCGAGTAAGAGAAAGTATCTAGAATGGAAGATTTTGTTTGCTTGCCTACTTGTTTGGGGATCCCTTGCATGCACGGTGAATGTTAACCTGATCTGCCTATTCTCTGTAAGAGGGTTATGGAGTCTATTCGACATTTGTTTTGGATTTGTGTTGAGGTGCGATGGATCTAGAAGATGGTTGTGTTGGCTATTGAATGTGATGGCCTATTGGACGATTTCCCTTTCCGGTTGTCATGGAGGGTAGCCCTGTTAGGGGAGATCGTAGATTGTGGTAAGATTTGGTGAGATAGGAAGCCTTTGGGCAGCTCTATTTTGTGTTGAGTGTTAGTCACTTGTTGACTATGGTCTATATTTCCTTAATGGCATGGGTCAGGGGTGGATAGTAATTGACCACTTTTTTGTACTCTATTTGTATAATACAAACTGGACTCTTTGTGTGAAAAAAAAAGCAGTGAATTATTGGGTTTATTTGTGCACATGCATGGTGCATAGGTGCAAAAAAATTACAAACATGGATAGTGATGGAATGGTCAAGTGTCAAAGGGGCATGCAACTTGTCATGGGTATAAAAAATGCAAACCAAACTAGTGGGACTACTACATGGGGGTGATAATTGGTGATATTGGTATCTATCTTCACCCTAGAATGGAAGAATTTGAAAATGTGCAATTTGTGCGTGTGCAAAGATATTTTAATAGATCCAACACTATTTATAATTTTGTATGGGTTCTTTTTCCATGCAATTCCTTGCTATATGGCTCATAATCATGTCAAAGGTCACTGCATTTCATAATATACACAATCCAAACCCGATAGCATACCCTTTGGCCTATTTGTATTTTGAAGCAATTTGGGCCACACTGAACTTGCTTGAGGACAACCAGTATATCCAATTTTGCTAAAGTGCATTGCCGGAAAATCATGACAACTGAAAATTTTTCTATCCCCATGCATTTTCAAAATTTTTGACCTCCAACCTACAAATCTTTGCATATCAAAGTACCTCCTCCTCTTGCCACCCTACAACTTGTTGTGTAGAGTCAGCTCGACATGACCTTGTTCTTTTGGTTTGGCATTATCTTCTTTACTCGGGTAATTCATCTTCTATTCTTTGCTTACCTCACAAGATAGCTAGTCTCTGCTCTCATGGTAGTTCACTGATCGTCTCCATGGTAGTAATGGCAAGATGCAGCTCGTCATGGGTTGTAAGAGAACTAGACAAAGGCTACAAGATAGGAAAGATGAAAAGCTTGGTCAAGGCACACGAAACAAATTGTGCGACGAGGAAAGAAATAACCAGGTATCAATATGGCAATAGAAGATAATTTTGCAATGTTTGTAGAGGGAGAAAGAACAAGAATAAATAAGACTCCTTGTAGAGTAGTAGCATGAAGTGGTTGCGGCTACATGCATTTGATCGTTGCCATTGAAGCGAAGAACACAAAATGCGGTCTCACATTTGGTGGGAACATTCAAGGTAGAAACATCAAGTGATTTAGATGAATACTAGTCTTGCTTTTTCACAAGCTTTACCCTAAAATTCATAGAGTGATAGCCCTGCCATTATCTCGAATGCATGGCCAAGAGACGATGCGCTTGAACTTGAGAAATGGCCTATAGAAAGTGAGAGGAGTGCACAACTTAGGTCAACTAATTGAAATGAGGGTAACATTATCTATATTGGTATCTTCTGGCATGAGAATACAAGAGTTTCTTCAATAACAATGACATCTATAAAAAGTAGACAGGACACAAGTAGTGAAATGAGCACATACACAAGCTTGATACAACGTAGGTCAGTCGTAGTTTAAACCAATCTGCTAGTTATCCGTGATTGAGTTTTGGAATAGTATAATTGTTTAATTAAACCAGCTCAGTGATTAAACTTCATGCAATATATCACCGTGCTCATTTAGGTCAAACACTAGTTATATATTGTTCTAAACTAGTGTGGTTGAACAACAATATATTTCACTAGACTCATGGTTGTCTGTGATTGAATTTTGGAATAGTGTAATTGTTTAATTTATAAACTAGGCTGGCTTGGACTTAATGTGAGTGTCCCAAACCAGCACGGTGGTTGGAACATCATGCAATATATCACGGTGTTGGATTAGGTCAAACCCTAGTTATGTGATTGTCTTGAACCACTGGGGTTGAACAACAATATATTTCACAATAGAAAGAAACAACAATATATTGTTATTGTTATTATTTGATTGATGACCGGCCTGGTAGTTTGTTGAAATTATTGTGTTTCCTAGTAGTTAAATATTAGTTAAGTTTACTTTCTAGGCTGGTTTGGGGCAGTTCAGGTCCAGACACAAGTTAAGTTCTAAACCGGGATGGCTTGGTATTATTGTGATTTTCCTAAACCAAGTTGGTGGTTGGAACACCATGCAATATATCACCAAGATGGTTTAGGCCAATCAAGAGCTATGTGATTGTCCTAAACTAGTGGGGCTGAGATAGAAATATATTTCATAATAGAAATAATTGATGACCGTCTCGGTAGTTTGTTGAAATTGTTGTGTTTACTAGTAGTTAAATTATTTAAGTTTAATTTTTGGGCTAGTTCAGGTCATATACAAGTCAAATTCTAAGCCAGGCTAGCTTGGACTTTTGTGATTGTCCTAAACCGGCCTAGTGGTTGGAATATCATGCAATATATCACCAAGCTAGTTCAAGTCAAATAGGAGTTAAGTGATTGTCCTAAAGGAGCATAGTTGAATAGAAAATAAAAAGACATATATTTCACAACTGAAATAATTAATGGCCAACTAGTAGATAAATTAGTTTATTTTACTAGTAGTCAAATTAGTTTACTTTTTGGGCTGGTCATACATGGGCTGGCTTGGACTGGGATTATCCAAAACTAGGCCGTTGGTTGGAACATCAATATATAATTCACCTGGTTAACATGATTGTCATCTAGTTGTTTAATTTTTGGATTGATTTGAGTCATGTGATTGTCCTAAACCATCCCTGTGGTTTGGAATAACAATATATCATTGATCTGGTATAGGTCAGGTGTGGCTATCATAAACCATCTATGTGAAATTATTTTATTTTGTAGTAGTGAAATTATTTTTATAGTAGCTTGATTAGTTTAATTAGTACTGTGATTGTCCTAAACCAGCTCGAGGCTTACAACACTGAGTTGGTACAAGTCAGAAACCAGTTATGTAACTATCCTTAACCAACACAATGGTTGAAATTTTTTTATTTTGTATTATTTAAATTGTTTCGTTTTCTAGTAGCTGGATTAGTTTAATTAGCTTGATTAGATTTTTTTTTTCCATGTGCTATGTTTGTTTTCCTCATACTAGTGTAGAAAACAGAATGCTTGTCTCTCACATGTTGGGTGAGTATACATATTTGTATCTAAAGTTTATGGCTTGAAAACTTGACCTTTTGATTGGGCAAATGAGCTTTGAGCACTGTAAGCCCTCGTACACCAAGAAACTCAAAAGATAGGAATGTGTGTTGTTGTAAGATACATATAGACTTTGACCCGACTTGAAAATACTTGAATGACTTGAGATGTGGATGGAGCATCAATCAATGGACATAAATGCCCATGTCTCATAGATGAATGTGGAGTTTGCAGGCCACTCGTCTCCTTCTCATGTGTTGCGAGGGGCTAAGTTTTGGTAGCCTAAGGTCTCTCTAGGATCAAATGGTCTTTCCAAAGGGACACTCTGAGTGGCACCATATTGGGCATGATGCTTTGCACACATGTTAATCTAATCTAATTAGAGGCACATGAAAAATATTATGTCCATCGGATATGGTTTGGATGGTCAAATGCACCATAAACCCCATTTTTCATCAAGTGTTATGCACAATTGCCAAAGAATAGTATCTGAGGTGTGTATTCAAATGCACTCATACCCGATGGGCATGATACTTTGCACACAAATAAATTCACCTATGTTGAGGTGCATGCAAAGTATCGTGCCCATCGGATATGCTTTGTATGGTCAAAGCTGGCACAAACCCAGTTTTTCATCAAGTATTATGCACAACCACCAAAAATTAGTATTTGAGGTGCATTATTCAAGTGGGTACATACTGTACTCATGTCAATTTCACCTTTTCTGAGTCTTGTGACAAGTATCGTGCCCATCGGATATCTTTGGATCGTCAAACTCGCCATAAACCCTATTTTTCACTAAGTGTCATGCACAACCGCCACCAAAAAATATGATCTAAGATGTGTTATTGGATCGTACACATGCCCGATGGACATGATACTATGTGTAGGCATCAATCCTACATATTTTGATGCATTCAAAATTTATCAGGCCCATCGGATATGCTTTGGATGGCCAAATTGCCACAAACCCCATTTTTCACCAAGCAATATGCACAACCACCAAAAGAAACTATCTGAGTTGTGTCATAATAATGTGCTCATACTTGATGGACATGATACTTTACACATGTAAATCCAATGTTGAAGCGCATGTAAATTATCGTGCCCATGTGTGACATGAAGTTGGGGGTAATAAAACTTCACGTACCTCTTCACTTCCTACTACTTCCAATCTTAGTAACAGAGATCTTTATCACTGGCAAAGGAACATTAAAAAGAATCTTTTATTCCAAGAGACCACACCATAATTTCCTCCCTTATATGAGAATGAAGATGGTAACATCCCAAGTGATGTTGTACTCAAGCATATGGAGAAGGAAAGGATCAGCGACGGTGGAGGCCATAATCTCAGCAAGCCAGTGTGCGCCAAAGAGAAGAGCGATACGTTGTTGAAAGAAGATCTTGAAACTCAACATGACATGAACTTATATATATAGAGGAGTTTTAAGGGGATAATTTGGTTGGATGGGTAGGTTCCGGGGAAACATTGCACCTTCTTCATAGATAGCTTTACAATTAGCTCAAAACACTGCAAACTGTCATCAGACACAGAGGCCTATAACTTCCAAAAGAGACATGATATAAAAGTTTTAAATACATTTAGAGATGCACCTTGAAATGAGATTTGCTATGGTATAAGCTTCGTAAGAAATAGAGAAGCGGTCGGAAAGATATGGGTAGTTTACAGGATGGGGGTAAAAACCATAATAAACACAGAGTGTCTGACACAGAGACTCATACATTTTTGGGTTTGTATCAAACACAATATATAATAACACAATGCAATGTGCCTTTAAGAGAGATTTTGTTTGATATAACTTTCGTCAAAATCGAACCACCAAGCAAAAAGTTACAAGCAAAACACTAACACAAGGTCAAACAGTCATGAAAACCACACACTCCTTCTACTGGTGCCGCTGACTTGGGAGAATATTCCCTCCATGCTTAGAATTCATCAAATATCCAAATCCCATAGAGGTCATCTAGGAGAGAGGGAAGAATTCCCTTCTTGGCTCGGGAAATGGGTGGACCATGTGCGCACAATGAGCGACCGAGTAAGCAGCACTTTGAAGACTTTGAAAGACGAAAAGAACAATGGAAGGAGAGAAGAGTCAAGGGAGCTAGTTTGAAGTGACCTTCATTTCCAATAGAGTGAGAATTTGCTCAAATTCAACTCCATATGCTATACAAGCAAGGGAGAAAAAGAGGCTTCATACTTACAAGAGGGAGCGGGAGCTCCAAGACTACTCATAGAAAGAGAATAAACTAGAGAGATATGGATTCAAGAGTCTACATAAGAGGATATCTACAAGAGATAAATAGATAGATAGAGAGAGAGAGAGAGAGAGAGAGAGAGAGAGAGAGAGAGAGAGAGAGCTCATGGAAGAGGCTTGACTAGACTAGAGCTACAGCTGTATGAGGCTCAATGGTGGAACATAGATTGTTGAACAAGGGAGAGGAGGGCTCCTTCTATAGAGATTTTGTCACCCTCCTTCATCTATTTACAATTGCTGCCTGTAGATTCCTTTCCCCATCAATCACATAAGCCTGTATGTCACCATCCATGTCTTTTTTGGCTACTCTTGCCATGTGTCCCATCAAAAGATGCTTAAGACTCTTAAAATATTGAGAAAGTCAAGAGTCTTCCCACATGGAGCCCATAGGGACCTTCTCTTTTCCATCTTTCCACATCCTCCTTATTCCACATAAGGATTCTAGCCTAGGATTCCTCTTGACTCCACACTCTTCCACACTCCTCCACATGCATTCCACAAGCTTGGCATGTAATCTCTCTTATATTATTGGAACACATGGACATGATACCCACCTCTTTATATGACTCACTCTTCCTATTTTCTAAAAACCCCATAATATCACATACACAAATAACTCTCACCCCATACCAAGGTATTTATCATTCATACACATGGTATTTACAATGATCCAAACCACTCATCCTCTCAATCCCATACAATATCTTAGAAAATAGAAATAAGTAAGAGCCTCTAGGCTATCACTTGATACTCAAACTCTTATCAAACATAGAGAAAAACAATACCAATGCCCAATAAAACATATCAATTTTTGGCGTCAAATCTTTCCCCCCCCAATAGAGGAAGAGTGGGAGGATATAAACAGGATGTTCTAGATGGCAGTGGAAGAGGGCAGGAGGCTGGCAAAATTCTAAGGAAATTTAGCAAGAGTTTGGGGGAAATTGCTATGGCGACGACTTGGCGGGATAAGGCATGTTTATATAGATTTTGCATCCCCATGGCCAGCGGGGTCTTACGATGGCAACAGTCGGAGGGGTGAGTCGATGGGGAGATAGTTAGCAGTGTGAGTCTATGGCAACGGTCAGTGTGATCTGACGATCTCGACGGTCGGTGCGGTGAGTCGATGGCAACGGTTGGTGTGATCTGACGATGGCAACGATCGATGGGGTGAGTCGATGGTGATGGTCGGTAGGGTACCGTTTTGAGGACGGCCAGTGTGATATGAAAAGGGTCACGACCAACGTGATCCTTGATGGCGCCTCCCAGTGGGATGGCGATGATTGGCATGATACGGGATCACAACGGTCAATGTGATACTCCCTCTCTCATTTCTCTGTCTGTCAGTCACTTCTCTCCCTCTGACAGCGAGAGAGGGGGGGATCTAACTGGATCGAGGGAGATAGAGAGAGAGGGAGAGAGAGAGTTGAGAGGGAGAGGAAGAGAGAGAGGGGGGGATCTAGCTAGAGAGGGAGATAGAGAGAGGGGGAGAGGGAGAGAGAGAGAGGTGGGGGATCTAGGTGGAGAGGGAGATAAAGAGAGAGGGAGACGGAGAGAGAGGGGGGAGGATCTAGTTGTTGAGGAAGATAGAAAGGGGGGGGAAGAGACACAAAGAGAGAGAGAGAGAGAGAGAGAGAGAGAAACACAGACAGAGAGGGCCGGGTCTAGCTACAAAGGGAGACAGAGAGAGACAAGGGAGGATCTAGCTACTGAGGAAGATAGAGAGAGGGGGGGAGATAGAGAGAGAGCAAGACAGACAGAGAGGGGGGATCTAGCTAGCAAAGGGATACAAAGAGAGAGAAGGGGGAGGGGGCAGATGGAGCTGGAGATAGAGAGAGGAGGGGGGATCTAGCTATTGTAGCTACAAAGAGAGAGAGAGAAAGAGAGAGAGAGAGAGAGAGAGAGAGAGAGAGAGAGAGAGAGAGAGAGAGAGAGAGAGGGGGGGGGGGGGGGCTTGGATAGAGGGGAGAGTGTAAAAAAGAAAGTCATATGGAGGGTTGAGAAGTTCCCAACCCTCCTAATTGCCTTCTTTTGTACACACACTACTAACTAGAAAAGCATTTGAGGTATGATGCTAGATGCGAGCCATGGCGACGCTCAAGGGCCATAGAGAAGGGAGCATGAGGGAAGAAGCATTAACATCGGTGGGAAAATAAAGGATTAAGAAAGGTGGGAATGAAGAGAGGGACTATGCCACAAGGGGGAAGGGAGAGGGGGAAGAGGAGCATGTACATGATGGGAGGTGGAATGTAGAGATGGAGACATCAAGGGAAGAGAGTCATGCTTTATTTGAAAGGAAGGATGGGGGGGGGGGGGAAATAAAAGTACTAGCTAGGTGACTTTACAAGAATGAGCGTGTTACATCGAGGAATAGCCCCCTCCTTTTATAGCCAAGAGAGGGGGTCTCTCCCAATAAATGCATCCTCCCACATGCATTGTGTGTGTGGAAGTGTCTCCCATGTGGGTTAGGTGGGTACGCACTCTCAATTGTGTGCGACAACCATTTGCCTCATTTTTCCACATAAATAAAACCCCATATCCCAAGTCTAAGATACTCCCTTGGTCTCCTCCTAATTTTATAATTCTTTCAAACATCTAGGAGGACAAGTGGAGGGTTGGCACAAGAAGTCTTGCCACCTCATCCTACTTTCCCAATTATTTAACTTGCATTCTTTGACTATCTACATCCCCCCCACATGGGCCTATCCTACATGGAGGGAATAATCCAATATAATATCCATCTCCACCTATTTTATATTACTTCTCCCATGGCCCTTGGGCCATGGCTCACTAAATGCAAGCATGGGGCCGCCTAAGTGGAGGGGTGGCACATGGAGGAACCATGCCGCCTTACCATTTTATAATATAACTACCATGGATTATGTACAACACACCTTATGGGTCCTCTTACAAGGAAGGGTGGCACATGGTCATGCCCTACCACCTCAATCCTGGGCCCTATGCACACCATATTTTATTATACTATTGCCATACATACAAGCACACACATATATTTATGCCTTTTACCTTGGTCAAAATTTTCCATAACAGTTCCCCCCCCCAGGCAGGGAATGCACAGCATTTCCATGCCTGGGACCATCACGAGCAAAGAAGGGCTTGAGATAACGCTTGTTGATCACCTTCTTGCCATATGGCTCATGTAGCTCCTATACTTGTACAAACCCATTGCTACATTCCTTGATGACATTGTATGCACCGGTCCACAGTGGAAGGAACTTTTTATCCATCTGGTGGTCCAATCTATAATCAAAGCATAGCACAACATCCCCCTCAGCAAAGTGTCTTTCCCATCCCTTGCGAATCGTAGCATCCATGCGGGCCTTTTGTTAGTTCTTTTGGATCTCTGTTTGATGGAGTGCAAGGTGTTGGGTTTCATCTAGCTTCTCAAGTTGTACCAACTTGGCCTCTACATGTTCATCTTCTGTCATCATCTGTTCTCGTGCCAATCTCAAGGCCGGAATTTCTATCTCTAGTGGTAAAATTGCCTCAGTACCGTACACCAACTCAAAAGGAGTGTGACCTGTAGACATTTTATGGGTGATGTTGTAAGCTCACATGGCTTTGGTGACCTTCTGATCCCATTGGCTCCTGCTCCCCGCGGCCATTTTTCCCATGGTTTTACAAAGGAGGCCGTTGGTCTGCTCCATTTGTCCAATGGACGCTAGATGATAGATGCTAGAAGTGTAGTGATCAATACCCATGCGCAACTCCACTGCTTCATTTAAGAATGGACTCCCATGGTCAGATACTATTTCCATGGGCATCCCAAACCTTGTGCAGATACATTCAAATATGAAATTTGAAACTGCCTTACCATTTGCTGTGGGGAGGGCGATAGCTTCAGACCACTTAGTGACATACTGAGTGGCTACCAAAAGATACTTCTTTTTGCAGGAAGTCATGGGTAGGGGCCCAACAAAATCTATTCCCCACTTCTAAACCGGATGGATGGACATCACTGGGTGATGTTGCCCAGGATGCAAATCCTTCCTACCAAAGAATTGGCATGGTTCACAAGTTTTGCAATACATAGTGACATCCTTAAACAAGGTTGGCCAATAGTACCTAGCATGTAAAATCTTCTTAGCTGTATAGTCACTGGCATACTGGCCTCCAAAAAATCCATCATGATAATGCTTCGATACCTTAGGCACTTCATATGCATCAATGGCCTGTATTAGTACCCCATCCATGCCTTGACGGTACAACACCCCATCAAAGAGAGTGTAGCACCTACTATCTCTGCGGATCTTCTTTCTCTCATAGCTAGTACTTTCTGGAGGAAAGGAGAAAGTGGTTAGAAATCTATAGATACCACCATACCATGGATCCCCAACTTCTATGGCTTCTACAAGGGTTACATCGAGGCACTCCTCTAAATCAATCAAAGCATTCTTTAAGTTGGAACAACCCCCCTTTACAATTTTG
The DNA here is from genome assembly GCF_047967505.1 of Dipteris shenzhenensis. NCBI lineage: Eukaryota > Viridiplantae > Streptophyta > Polypodiopsida > Gleicheniales > Dipteridaceae > Dipteris > Dipteris shenzhenensis. Next base: position 22,054,111 of record NC_141626.1, on the reverse strand, counting down.
AAAGAAAAATCATATTCTTGTAGAACTGCTAACCATTTGGCCATCCGGCCCATGGCATTTGGTGATTGAAGAACCTGCTTTGGAAGAACATTGCTAGAGATTATAATGAAGGACTTTCCAGCCACATAATGCTTAAATTTCTCAATGCAGAACACCAAAGACAAGGCATGCTTGTCAGCTTTGGAGTAGCATCGTTGAGTTTCGAGAAATTGTCGAGAAGCAAATTAGACGGGATACATGAACTGATCCTCCCCTTGCTGGAGAAGAATACCCGCCAGAGTATGTTCACCAAACCCAAGATTGATATAGAAAGTCTTTGACCAATCAGGATTGCGTAGAATGGGTTATGAAGCCAGAGCACTCTTGATTTGTACAAACCCATGATCACATTCCTCATCCCAAGAGAAATCAACTCCATCTTTTAATAGCATAGTCATGGGTCGCATCAAAGCAACATATTGATCAATGAAGTGGCGATAGTATCATGCTAGATTAACAAATGAGCGTACCTAATGCTTGGTTGTTGATGGGGAGAGCTTGAGGATAGCTTCTACCTTCTCGAGGTTAAGCTTGATGCCCTGGGATGAGACAATATGCCCCAGTAACCTCCCTTGAGTGGCCCCAATGGTGCATTTATCAAGGTTGAGACTGCCATTCGCATCATTGACCCTTTGGAAGGCCAACCTAACCTTCATGACATGCTCCTTACGTGCCGAGAATATACAAAAATCATCTAAAAACACCTCCAAGAAAACCCCCAAATAAGGAGCAAACACCATCTGCATAAATCTTTGAAAGGTAGCAGGAGCATTGGTGAGGCCAAATGGCATTACTTTGAATGCAAACGTCCCTTAGGGTGTGGCAAATGTGGTTTTAAGCACATCCTCCTCAGCAATTCTGATTTGATAAAACCCGGAGTAACCATCACAGAAAGTATACATCTCATGACCACTTACCTTCTCAAGAATGAGGTCTTGAAAGGGAAGAGGATGATGGTCCCTCTTGGTGGCCGCATTGAGTTTCTTATAGTTGATGTAGACCCGCCACTTGTTGTTTTTCTTTGGGGTGACTACCACTGGTGAAACCCATTCAGTATTGTGAATTGGAACAATAAACCCAGCTTCTACAAGCTTCTGCACCTCTAAGCACATAGCGTCAGGGGGCCTAATCTCTGATACTTCTGAGCCACTGGCTTAGCATCAGGCTTCAGCTCTATATTGTCTTCTATGATAGTCACATGGCGAAGGTGGTGGTAGCTAGTTGCAAAGCGGTCAGGGAAATCTTTGAACATTTCTAGGAACTCGTCTTTCTCACTTGCAGTGAGATCTAGGGAAAGCATAGATTCAAGCTGTTGAGGACTAGCTATTACCTTTTCTACAGGTGGCGGGGTCGGAGACACCCCCATAGTGTAAACTTCCTCCTCTGAGAACTCCCCCCATCTAAATCTTCCATTGACTCAGACACCGAGGATGAGTGAGTATCACTATCTTGCACCTCTTCTTCTTCTGGTTCAGTGGCACCTGGTTGCACGCGGATCTTCTCCTTTGAAGCGCCAAAAGACATGTGTCCTGTCTTCCAATAGCTGCCTGCATCACTCTTTCTCAACCACGGTCTCCCGAGTATGGCTAGGTAACTTTTGCCTGTATCTTCGATGTCCACTACATAGAAATTGACGGTAGTGGTCAACCCATTGACAGTGATGGGAAAATCCTCAATGACTCCCAGAGTGGTGAGTCGTCGACCATCTACTACCTTGATTCGAGTGGAGGAACGCCTTGTGCACTTCAAATTAAATTTTTCATGATACGGGGCACCATTATATTACATGCAGCTCCCCCATCAACATACACACTTTTTATACGGCAATTATCTATGATTACATCTACTGTATGCGTGTGCCGATCAATTTCTTTAGAGATAGAAGAAACCTCTTGTACCTTCCCCTTTTTTTTGCTCCTCCTTGTTGAGAGCCCTTGTTGTAGCTCACGTCTCACCTTAGGGCTTAATGCTATTAGTTGAGGAAGCATGATGCTCAAAGACCAATGAGCAAGGTCCTGAATGCCTTGAGCCGATAGGGAAATCCAAGGGTGACCACTTAATCCTAAGAGATCTTTTTGTCTTCTCTGTTGGTGGGTCTGCCATCTCAGCATCTGAGGGCTCTGAAAAGGACAACTTCTTCTTGAGGCGGCCCGGTCCATGGTTTGGAGAGGGGTCCGATGTGGTACAACTTCTTTTCCCGAGGTCAAGGATCTCTACGTCAGAATCCTCAGTGCCTAATTCACTTAGAAGATTCACCCTTAGAATATTGGGACATTCCATGCGATAATGGCCCTTTTGGTGGCACTCGTAGCACACAACATTGGCACGTTCTCTTGGAGGGCGATTGGCTTGATTTTTAATGCCCACCATCTCAAGCCAAAGATCATTTAAGGCCTTGGCTAGGTCATTGACTCCAAGTTCTTTAGCAGGAGGGGCCGGGGGAGTAGGAAGGAGGGGGGCTTGTGGGCAAGGCTAGGGAAATCTTCCAGGTGGAGGGTGAGGATATACACCTTGTTGAGGGTAAGCGCCTAAGGGAGGACCGTACATTTCAAGTGGAGGCGATGGATACATCCTTGATGGGAGGTGGGGGTATGCCCCTGAGTTGGACCCCCTAGGTTGTTGTTGCAAGAATTGAGGGGGTTGCAGAGGGACAACCATCTTCTTTGAAGCGGGGTCAGATTGAACTTTATCAAACTTTTGAGCAATCTCATGTGCTAGCACCATGGTTTTTGGATTCTCCCATTTAAGCTTGAGGCAGAATTCGTCACTTGCTTCTGCTACAAGGTAGCCCAACACATGCTGAGTCATTCCAGCTCAAAATCTGGCATTGTCCTCCTGCGTGGCAATTAAATGGTCCAGGAGCATAGTTGCTCGATCCACATATTGACGTGCCGTCTCACCTTCTGACTGCTTCAAGTTTGCCACCTGCAAGTACACATTCTTCGGCTCCTCTTCTTTGCCGAAATACTCAATCATCACTGCTGTCAACCTTGGCCAGCTTTGGCGAACGTCTTCGGCTTGCTTCTCATACCACACTTGAGCCAAACCCTCTAGAAATGTGGTAAGAACCAACAGCCATCTATCTTCAGTAAGAAAGTTGAGAGAAACACAACGGCACTTGAAGGCCACAAGATACTCGTTTGGATTTTCTTCGACCCATCCACAGAACACGGGAATGTCAGCCATGCTTGGAAAATGGAAAAGAGGGAGACGAAATGAGGCTTATCTATTAGCAAACAATGGAAAGAGGTAGCTTGAACTGAAAATCAGGTGAAGATACATCCACAAAGCACACATAGGCAGGGTAGGGTGTGACTAGTGTATTGTGAAATACCACACGGGAAGAATCTTCAGCATAGAATAGCTCACAGACAATCTTAAAAGGACCAACCCTCATGATATTGCATCCATCTTTACAAGCGAGGGTTAGAGACATGGCGTTGCATGAGGTTGTTCATCAAGGAAAACAAGAATGCCATGACAAATGTAAACATTTGGAGAGCTTGCACATCACCTTCAGCTTCTTCCAGTTCTTATAGTTGCCATGCTATTTCTTCAAGGGGTGTGCAGTCTGGCATCCTTCTTTTGAGCAATGTCCTTGAGGACCTTTCTGATGATCTTTCAAAGTTGGTAAACTCGTATCAAATATGCCCAACACTTAGTTTCATGATGACCACAACCTTTGCATTCCTTACAAATGATCACCCCCATTCATGGCTTGCAGCTTTGTTGGGGACGTGCTTCCACTCACTTCATGCGTGATTGAAGTACAAGTTTCACGTGCCAAGAAATTAGCAACTAAATTTTGAGCTTGAGGGATATGCTGAATTTTTACCTCTTTAAATTGTTGGCAAAGTTCCAATGCTTGTTGATGTCATGGAACCAAGCCTTTGCTTCGCCGCACCTTCCACCTTCCACTAACTTGTTCACACATGAGTTGAGAATATCCTTGCACCTCAAGTTGCTTGATGCGATGTTCTTGCACCTTTTGTAGCCCAAAAAAGAGTGCTGAGTACTCAGCTTGGTTGCAAGTACTTGCTGGTGCTGACTTGCTATAACAATACACCTCACCCCCTAGCGAAGTGAGCTTCACACCCACACCAGTAGCCTTGGTCGAAGGTTTGTATGCGCCGTCAAATTGGAGGAGCCAAGATGTCATCACACCAAGACTAAAATCCAAACATCCCAAGTTTCTCGATAGCCCAAGATAGGTAGAAGGAGAGGGTGGGGAGAATTCAATACTTGAGCAAGACGTTCAGCACCATATAAACTTGCAATCTTTTATTGATAGTTTATCTTTACACCAAAAAGAATTACAACTTGAAGCTCAAAATGAGGCACAAAGGGTTGATTAGGTATAAAGGGATTCCTTGGTCGAAACATTACCAACCATAGCCGAGCCCTAGAAAAGCTTGGGGAACATCCCACCCTTCGAAGAATGTCATCCTTTTAATTACCTCTAATGCAACAAGTAGCTCAATCACCACACAATAAGTAGAATTGAAATCAAAGTCCTCCCAGTGTATCACTAGTTTTTCACCTTGAATCATCCACGGTGTATCATCCAACCCGTCGTCTCCTTGAGCAATGCATTGTACAATGAGTTGTTGAAGATTAACATGAAGATCAAGAAAGAGATCTCGCCAATTGGTAGCCATAATGAGCGGAGGACCAAGCACCAAATCCTTGAACTCATCGAGAAGTGACATAAATATCCACCCTCCTCGTGTGGCGTGCATCCAAGGAGTGAACTTGAAAAAGTTCAGAATCTGCAATCTAGTATGAGATATGAATAGAGCACATGAAATGAAGTACTTTTGCTTTTTACAACAAGAGGAAACTCCCTATGGTTAGAGAGTTACAATTCATGAGATTGGGGGGAAATCAAAGTACTAGCTAGGTGGCTTTACAAAAATGAGCGTGCTACATCAAGGAATAGCCCCCTCCTTTTATAGCCAAGAGAGGCGGTCTCTCCTAATAAATGCATCCTTCCACATACATGGTGTGTGTGGAAGTGTCTCCCATGTGGGTTAGGTGGGTACACACTCTCAATTGTGTGCGACAACCCTTTGCCTCATTTTTCCACATAAATAAAACCCCAAGTCTAAGATACTCCCTTGGTCTCCTCCTAATTGTATAATTTGTTCAAACATCTAAGAGGACAAGTGGAGGGTTGGCACAAGAAGTCTTGCCACCTCATCCTACTTTCCCAATTATTTAACTTGCATTCTTTGACTATCTACACCCCCCCCACATGGGCCTATCCTACATGGAGGGAATAATCCAATATAATATCCATCTCCACCTATTTTATATTACTTCTTCCATGGTCCTTGGGCTGGGTCCTTGGGCCGTGGCTCACTAAATGCAGGCATAGGGCTGCCTAGGTGGAGGGGATAACTACCATGGATTATGTACAACACACCTTATGGGTCCTCTTACGTGGAAGGGTGGCACATGGTCATGCCCTCCCACCTCAACCATGGGCCCTATGCACACCATATTTTATTATACTATTGCCACACATACAAGCACACACATATATTTATGCCTTTTACCTTGGTCAAATTTATCCATAACAACACACACACACACACACATAAAGAGAGAGAGACAGAGAGTCTATGTAAGAGAGAGGGAAATATATTTTGATCCCTTCTCTATTACATTAGAGAACTGAAAAGTCTTTGTGGAACTGTATTTCCATTTCTTGTCTATTACAACTTTAGAAAACACATAAGTCTCTATGGAAGTATATTTCCATCACTTGACGATTACACCATTAGAGAGATCATATGTCCTCAAAAGTGTCTACTTGTTGAGATATCGAGCTCTACTCGCGATATGCCAGGGTGACTGTTGTGCATTTATGTCACCGACTTGTTAGCTGGAGATGCGGTTGGTACACCGCCCACGAATGGATGACAGCTATCCTTATCTATTCTAGTTTGTGGCTCAGTTAGTATGCCACCTTAGTTAGTTGAGTTTGGTTTGAGACCCACATATAGGGTTCTTCTATTTCTTTGTACTAGAGTTCTTTTGGCTTACACAACTAAGAAGAGGAAAACTGTTTTCAGCCTCCACCTGTGTGTGTATTCCCCCATTGTGCTTGTGAGAAAGCTACAAGTGAGACTCCTTCCCTCTTTCCCACTATCTTCACATGGTATCAGAGCCTTGTTCGTGGTAAGGAACTCAAGAAAGCAAACCAAGTTCGCAGTGTCCTGGTAAGAGGACCAGTGCTGCTTTCCTTTTTCGAGTTTGGGAGCAAATCTCTGCAAGTAGCGCAGCCGAAAGTGCAAGAGTGCACTGTCTCAGATTGAGACGCCCTTCGTGGTGTGGCGAGAGGGCATTATATGCTGCGGGTCATTTCAGGGGTCATTTCGGGGCTCGTTTTGGAGGCGGAAGTTCTCTACAGGCACTCAGAAAAAGGCCCTATTTTTGCTGTGCGACCACTGTTTTGCAGGTCGGTTAAAAGTTGTCGCAAAAATTGCATCGTATGCATGTGTGCAGAGACATTAGGAGTTGCAGATTCATGCTTGTTGCCTGTTGATGCAAAATCATCACTAGGAAGTGACTGTGTGGTGAAATACCACTTTCGTCAGTTTTGCAGATCTGCCCGTGTGAGGCAAAAGCTGTTTTTTTTGCAGTGGCAGAATATTTTGCAGTGTTCTGTAATGGCATCTGATTCTCTTTCACAGATTGTCACTGAAAAGCTTGACAAGAACAACTTCCAAGCATGGAAGTTTAGAATGACAAATTTCTTGATGGGAAAAGGCTATTGGGAGTTCATTACAGGAAATGAAGAAGAACCTGTTCTTCCTAATGTTCCCAATCAACAGGAAATGCAGGCATTCAAAGGATGGCATGAGAGAGCCAGAAAAGTTATGTACTGGCTGTCTATCAGTATTTCGGACTCCATGATTGTGCATATTCAAGATGCAAGTACGCCAAAGGTGGCATGGGATACGTTGGCTAAAATGTACAGCACAAATACGCAGGCCAGGAAAATGCAGCTCAAGCAGGAGTTGCACAATGTGCAGAGAGAAAATATGAGCATCAATGACTACCACATGAAGGTGAAGAAAATTACGGATGCACTTGCTTCCATTGGGTCGCCAGTGGATGATGACGATTTAGTTTCTGTGACCTTGAATGGTCTAGGAAAGGATTATGCACAGTTCCGGACATCCATTGCCGTCCGTGAAAAATTTCCTGATTTTGAGGAGTTGATTGCTCTTCTAATTTCTGAAGAGCAGAGAAATGGTGGTGCATCTTCTTCAGCAGGAACTTCAAAAGAAGCTGTCTTTTCTACTCAAATGCTGACAGAGGTAGAGGCAGAGGTAGAGGAGGCCGATCTGCAGGCCGTGGTAGAAATCAGAATATGCAGCAAATGCAAGAAAACCAGTCCTATGCAGGAGGACGTGGTAACTCTAGAGGCAGGGGGAGCCAAAGAGGCCGTGGTGGATGGCAAAGAGGCCAAAATGCAAACAGCAATGTTGAATGCTACTATTGTGGCAAAATGGGTCATATGGCTAAAGACTGCTACAAAAAGCAGAATGACATTATGAATGGAAAATTGCAGCAAGGCAATTATGCATCCTCTAGTAGACAGGGTGATGACAGAAATGATCATTTGTTTATGGTACAACATATGACAAATTCTGTGACAAGTGCAGAAGAAAGCAATGATGTGTGGTATGTTGACTCAGGTGCATCAAACCACATGACAGGTCATGCTGAATGGATGCAGGATGCAAGGGAAATGGAAAAACCAGGATTTGTGGAGACTGGTGATGATACTGCACATCCTATTGTGCAGATTGGCAAAATTCCTTTGTCTATGCAGGATGGGAAAAAGAAATACTTGTCTGATGTATTTCATGTCCCGAACATCACCAAGAACCTGGTTTCTATTGGTCAGATGGTTGAGCAGGGCTTGCAGGTCAGATTTAATCCTCATGGATGCTTTGTTGAGGATATGAAAAATAATGGTCGCTTGATAGCAAAAGGAAAGAAGAAGGGCAGGATGTTTACGTTGGATGTGGACATGCCTGAATTGAGTGCAGCAATGTTTGCACATGGGACCGGTGTAGTTGCAGATATTGATATCTGGCACAAACGCATTGGTCATGTTAATATACAGCAACTTAAATCAATGCAAGCCCAAAATATTGTTGCAGGATTGCCTAAATTCAAGGTTGCAGAAATGCACAAGGTTTGTGAAGCCTGTCAATTTGGGAAACAGGCAAGGAAACCTTTTCCTAGGCATGTTCAAGAGAGTAAAAAGCCATTGGAATTAATCCAATCTGATGTGTGGACTACTAAAGCTGCATCTATTGGTGGCTGTCACTATTTTGTCACATTTATTGATGACTTCAGCAGAAAACTTTGGGTGTATTTTATGAAAAAGAAAAGTGAAGTGTTTGGGCACTTCAAAGCTTTCAAAGCTATGGTTGAAAAAGAAACAGGCCTGCAAATAAAATGCCTAAGGTCAGATGGAGGGGGAGAGTACCTCTCAAATGAGTTTGCAAGGTTCTTGCAGGAGCATGGTATAAAGCAGCAATATTCATGCAGTCATACCCCACAGCAAAATGGAATTGCAGAAAGGAAAAACAGGCATATTGGAGAGGTATCTCGGGCTATGCTAAATGAAAAAGATCTACCAGATTATTATTGGGCTGAAGCAGTTGCTACAGCAGTTTATATAATGAACAGGACTCCCACTGCAGCAATACATGGCTTGACGCCAGAGGAGATGTATACTGGTAGGAAACCAGATATTTCTCATTTGAAAATTTTTGGTTGCATTGCCTATGTCCATGTGCCAGATGAGTTGAGGTCCAAGTTGGATCCAAAAGCTGAGAAGTGCATCTTTATTGGTTATTCTCTGCAGCAGAAAGGGTATAGATGCTATAACCCTTCTACTCGTAAGTTTACAGTGAGCAGAGATGTTGTTTTTGATGAGATGAGCAGCTGGTATAAACCAGTAAATGTGATGATTGATGTAGATGCACAAAATGGTAATGCTGCACAGAATTCACAGCAGCAATCACAGAATATTAGTGGACCTGGAGTGTCCTCTAGCAGTGGTTCACATACTTCGCCATGGACAGGCAGATTGAGATCAGGAGAATCTCCTCAAAGCAATGCAGAGAGTGGTATGCAGGTATCACAAAAAGGAAAAGAGAAGGTAGATCAGCCCATGTTTGATGTGAATGTAGGTCACTCTTATGTGGATGGTGAATCCAGTGGCTCAGAGCAAAGCATTGATGATGAGTTGGGTATTCCTTCTGTTGTTACACCTGGAGTAAGGAAGACCAGGGATGTTTTGAGAGCACCTAGAAGTGAGCCTATTTTAGGCAGGTCTACTGGGGTTAGGTATCCTGTGGATAGGCTGAAATATGATGGATTTACAGCCATTCACTATGCCTATATGGTCAAAGTGATACAGGAACCAGAACCCACTTCTTTTGAGCAAGCCATGGGAAATGAAAAATGGGAGAAAGCTATGGATGAAGAAATGGATGCCTTGGATGCAAATGCTACATGGGAATTGGTGCCTTTGCCTAAAGACAAGAATGCAATTGGCTGTAAGTGGGTTTATAAGATCAAGCACAATGCAGATGGTTCTATGAATAGATACAAGGCAAGATTAGTTGTCAAGGGGTATGCACAGACATATGGCATTGATTATGAAGAAACTTTCAGCCCGGTTGCAAGGATGGAAACTGTAAGAGAAGCCATTGCTATGGCTGCATCAAAGGGATGGTCTTTACATCAGATGGATGTAAAGAATGCCTTCTTGCATGGTGATTTGCAAGAAGAGGTCTTTATGGAGCAGCCAGCAGGTTATGTTCATGCTATTCATCCTGAGTTTGTTTGCAGGTTGAAGAAAGCCTTGTATGGCTTGAAGCAAGCACCTAGAGCATGGTCTGACAAGATAGGACAGTATCTTGTCACTATTGGCTTTTAGATTTCCAAGGCAAATTTCTCACTTTATGTGAGAAAAACAGAGAAAGGGATTATGCTGCTTGTCATTTATGTTGATGATTTGATCATCACAGGTGATAGTGATGAAGATATCCTTCATGTGAAAATGCTATTGAGGCAGAAGTTTGAGATGAAGGATTTGGGAGAGCTGAGGTGAGATCACCAAGTGGGATATAGCTCTTGCAGAGGCAGTATGGATTGGACATGCTGTCCAAATATGGGATGACAGGCTGTAAGCCTATTTCAGTTCCTTTGGAGCAGAATGTGAAGCTGAGCGCAGATGCAAGTGAGCTTCTGGAAGATCCTACTATGTACAGACGTATAGTAGGAAGTTTGATTTACATGACTATTACCAGGCCAGATTTGAGCTATGCTGTTGGGTTGGTAAGTCAGTTTATACAGGCTCCAAGGAAACCGCATTTGGATGCGGCTAGATGCATACTCAGTTATGTGAAGTCCACATTGCAGTATGGACTATTTTATGAGGTTGGGGTTCAGATACAGTTGCATGGATACACTGATGCTGATTGGGCTGGTAGTATTTCTGATAGACGATCTACCAGTGGATATGTGTTCTCTTTTGGGAGTGTTGCAGTCACTTGGAGCAGCAAGAAACAGCCTACAGTTGCCTTGTCGAGCATAGAGGCTGAGTACAGGGGTGTAGCAATGGCTGCATGTGAGGTAGCTTGGTTGCATAAGCTACTCTATGATATGCATCAGTCTACAGATGGGCCAGTTGTCATTTATTGTGACAACATGAGCAGCATACACTTAGCAATACACTTAGCAAAGAACCCAGTCTTTCATGCTAGAACAAAGCACATTGAGGTGCATTATCACTGTGCGGGAGAAGGTTTTACTAGGTCTTATTGATCTAGTTTATGTCAGCACAGAGGATCAGGTAGCTGACATATTCATGAAAGCATTGGGCGCAGAGAAGCTGCGCAAGTTCAGAGACCTGCTTGGTGTGCAAGAATTGGGATTGAGCTCGAGGGGGAGTGTTGAGATATCGAGCTCCACTCGTGATATGCCAGGGTGACTGTTGTGCATTTATGTCACCGACTTGTTAGCTGGAGATGCGGTTGGTACACCGCCCACGAATAATAGCTGGATGACAGCTATCCTTATCTATTCTAGTTTGTGGCTCAGTTAGTATGCCACCTTAGTTAGTTGAGTTTGGTTTGAGACCCACATATAGGGTTCTTCTATTTCTTTGTACTAGAGTTCTTTTGGCTTACACAACTAAGAAGAGGAAAACTGTTTTCAGCCTCCACCTGTGTGGGTATTCCCCCATTGTGCTTGTGAGAAAGCTACAAGTGAGACTCCTTCCCTCTCTCCCACTATCTTCACACTACTATGGCATTGGCTTTATGAAAACAAGTGGACTTTAAATCCATAGGCCATTCATAACCAGGACTGGCATCACAAATCTCCTCACAGACTTTCCTCACACAACCTGCTTTGAATCTTCCATCAACTTGTAAGCATTCAACAACTCCTCTTTTCACTCTTGGCTTTCCTCATCTTCAATGTTTCATTCAATACAGCTTCTAGCCACTGCCATATCCTATATAAAAATTTAGCTTGCTAGCATAAGAGTTATGTGATTCAATGAAGAGAAAAAGAAAGCTAGAGATATTCACCTCTTCTACTGAGTTCAAATCAAGCAGCCATGTGCGTAACATATCTTCTACAAATGCTTTTCTACTCATGGGTCCATATAAAAGGGATCTAAGACATAATTTTAGTTCAGTAAATGAAGTCACATAGTAACTTGCCATCGTCTTGGAAGAAAAATGAGAGAAGGAAAATGAGGGAGTAATAGTGAGGGATGCACAGTGAGCCACCCCTCCTTCAAGAGTGATACAAAGTGAGGGATTAAACAACGGTGTAAAGTGAAAGAAGCACCTTTTTCAAGGCAATCTTGTCCTCGATCACTTTTGGTCAATTATTTATTTCACTTTTTGTATACTGTATGTTGTGGATCAGTTTCCTTCAGCTCTATCACTCATTTTTTTCAAGATATACCTCCCAATTTTTTACGTAGAGAAATCGAGAGAGCAAGAGAGAGAGAGAGAGAGAGAGAGAGAGAGAGAGAGAGAGAGAGGATAAGTGTAGGAATCCAGTTCGTGAAGCAGAGAAAAAGAGGTAGAGTAAGTGAGTGAGTGAGAGAGAGAGAGAGAGAGAGAGAGAGAGAGAGAGAGAGAGAGAGAGAGAGAGAGGAAGAAGAGGAATCCAGTTCATCTGATCCAATCCGTCTCGCTCGGGTGTGATCAAGTTTGGCCTACTATAGAAGGTTCTCAAGGTGCCTTCTCTCTTTCTCTCACTCCCTTTCCGTCCCCTTCATTTTTCAATGTGTTTTTTAACATTACTATGTATTTTTATAGGTTCTACCCTGTATTGAAATGGGAACTCTGCCTAGAGCAGTTCTCATCCTCCCTAGCACACAAGACAGTGTTGATCGCTATGTCTCAAATTTTGACAAGTCTGATCAAGAAATTTTAGAATATTCAATTGATGAGATGAAATTATGGATCACACGAGAAGGACACACACCTTTGGAAATGAAGCAAGAAGAGGACGAGGAAAAAGGAAAGGAAAAAACGAAAGGAAAAAAGAAGAAAGGCAACAAGGCAGAGTCAAGCAAGAGTATTATCTGCTCTCAGATATACGTGTCATCTTTGACCTCATAGAAGGTTATGCCTTGGCCTTAATTGCTCAAATATGTACATAGATAAGGATGTTGGAATTGAAGACGATGAATTAATGGTACTAGAAGATACATTTGATCCCAAGGAGGTGTTCTCGATGTGCTTTAAGAAAATTGTGGATGAGGAGGATATGGATGATGAGACCTTTAACAAGATTAGAACACAAAAGTTGGAGGAGCTGAAGGATTTTCAGCCAAAGCTGAAGGATCAAAGGAAAACACAAAGTAGTGTGTGGAAAGAAGCATTGATCTTTGGACCGATAAAATTTTGGAGGATGATGAGAATTTGAAGGTATGTTATCTCACTATTTTCTTTGCTAGATCTTTTTTATCATGGCTCGTATATATTTCTCATTGCTTCTTTTTTTATACTATCTCACTATTTTCTCAGCTAGATACTTTTTAACATGACTTGGATATATTTCTCATTGCTTCTTTTTTTATACTGTAGCTCTATATTGAAGATGACAGTTTTCTGAGAAGGTCCTGTGGGAGCCGAGAAAGGGGACTTGGATAGTTGTCTTCCCTTGCACAATACATGAACAAGATGTTGTCTACCAAGATTCTGATATACCACAGACAATTAAGTAACAATGGAGAGACAACTGTCTACTTTTTAAAATTCTTCTTTTTTCGTGAGTCCAAAACATGGGAAAGTAATAAAATACTCCTTAAAATATTCATAAGTACTATAAACATGTTAGAGGATGAAAGAATAAAGATATTCTTCTATATTCACTCCCATATCTCATGAACATTATTACTCAATCCTCCTACAAGCCACATCTTTATCTCAATCATTTTCTAGCCATCCCCATGATCATTAAATTTCTTTGTCATAATACCATAACTAATCTTGCCATATGCTTGTTTTCCAAAGTTTACTGCCATCAAGAGTCTTTGCCTTATGAAAGAGTAATCAAATCGCAAAGTAATGGAAAAACACTGCACTCAAATTGGCAACACCAAACTCCAACTCTACAGAACAAGCCAACAAGAGACGTCAACACCATCTTCATATTGATTTAGGTGAAGAATATGTGCCTCTTCCAAAATGACAACACATCGGTGCCATGCAAAGAGAAATCATGAGGATACAATATGCATTTTTAAGCATCCAACAAAATATTTGATTGAGTTCGAAAGACTGAATCATGATATTTTTGCAAAATGTAAGATAACCTCAACATCAAAAATCCTAATGAAAGTGAAAAATCTATGGACTACAATTGGTTCTCCAACAACACATTTGAAAAGAACTACCACAAAAGTGGATGCAGACACATTAGTCAACTTTTATACATGTTTAAGTGCATTTGTACCCAAGGGAAGTCAAGAACAGGAAGAATCTCTCACAAGCTTCAAGGTAGCAAGAGATAGATATGCTGACTACACAAGCATAATTTTTCGACCTGATGAGGTGTTTAAGCAAGTTGTGGCAGTTTACAGTGCATACGAGAAGGGTGAGGTTACTTATGAAGGTCCTTTGTTACTATCACAAAAGTCAAAGGTTGAGAAAAAAGAGGTGACAGCAAGAATGTGGAGGCTCGTGAAGTATTTGCTGAATAGCTATGTAACAATGGCAACAGAAAAACTCCTCAAGAAAGAATGAATTTTTGGTAGGAAGGACAAAGATCATTGCATGGAGTGCATCAACATACAAGTGAAACATGATGTAGTGCGATGAGATATTTTCTCACAGAAAAAGTAATTCCTACTGGCTAATGCAATATTGACCCTAATATTGTGAAACATATAGCCGCTTTATCCATAGCTAAGGAAAAGGCATGGGCACACAAGTGGATGAAGAATCAAGAAGATGGGGCCGAAGTAGTCACCTCGTTCATGAGAGCCCAAATCCCACCACAGGTGATTGCATATGTTGAGAAGCTTGCGAATGAGCATAAACTAAGAATGACAAGTGCAGTCAATCACGGCTTTCAATTCAATGTCAACATCACTTTAGAATTTGGAAAGCTTGTAGCGTACGAGGGCATTTCACATGAGGAATTTTTAATTGATGAAACAATATTGGAGAAGCCCCAAGTATTCTTTATTGATGAGGTTTCTTCCAATGATATTCAAAAAGTCATCGATAGAATACTATATACCACCATTAGTAGAGTTGGAATTTGCAATATTGTGATTTTTGTCAATAAAGAAAACAAGAAAGAGATACATAACACTTTGGAGAAATTTTTATGCTTCTGATTTCAAGACCTACAATGGTGTGTATGCATCCAAGACAAGCAAGAGAGAATGTGGATTAAAGATCCAATGCCTCAAATCATTCCTCTTATGCATGCGGAATCCATATCCTGACTAGTCTCTACAATATAACATAAGGGGGACTTCCAAGAGTTTGTGTCTCATGCTAGAGGAGAAAGAAATCCACAGGTCCTCTCATCATCAAGTGCACTCCAAAATCTATGAATGTCCTCCAAAAAGTGGAAGTCTTTTGATTACTATGCTAGAATACTTGCGACCGCCTAATTGGGAGGTCACCCTATTACGGATGGGATATCTTTTCGAAGATCTTCTCAAAAAAGGATATTCCACTAATATTATTGAAAGAAAGGCTTGCATTGCACACTTCCACTTGCAAGCTGATCTAGTTGTCGGCTATGAGAAAGAGGTGGAACATAAGAGGATTGGAGATGATGACATGGAAGATCTTGATGGCTCCCCATATAAAGACGAAGGTGATGCAGAACGATGACATGGATGATCTTCCTGGTTCACAAGATTACTCAAAGAAATCATGGACACATATCCTGGTATGACCCTTTACTTTTCTTTTACTAGCATTACATTTAAATATAACCTATCAATCTCACAAGCTTTTGTATATCTTGCAGACAGCAAAGGGGAAGGAAGAATAAATGAGTTCACGTGGATTTGAAGTCAGGAAGGCCACAATATTTCCTTCAAGTTTAATTGATATGGTGATTGTTGGAAAAATCGAAAGTGAAATATTTATGACAATAAAAGAATCACCAAAAGACTTTCCTGATATAGAGAGTCAACTAATTGACTTCTATGGGAACTCAGAGGATATGATGATGGCGTGGCTCATGCTTAAGAATTGTGAAGATTTATCCAAGCTATAAGAAATAGGAAGCAACTTTGATATTCAGGTTGTGATTGGACACAGTGACCTCAATATCTATCATTTGGTCCAAAAGAGTTTCAAATCCTAAGATATCAAGGAAAAGAGGTTAATGATGGCCACCCTTAGGTTTGATACAAACTTTATCTTTGCTTAGTATTTATATATTGATTAAATCTAATGAGCTAATGTTTGGTTATTTTCTTTATCTTGGCTTAGTATTTATATATTGATTAAATCTAATGAGCTAATGTTTGGTTATTTTTTGATGTAGTATAATGATATCTGGGTTTCCTATAAATTTTGCAAAGTGTGTATATATCGTACATTCACTTCTTCTACATGGCTCAACAATATTAAAAAGTCACTAGAAGATATCTACATCTGGCTGCAAACTCTCAATATGGACAACGTACGAGTTATCATTTTTCCATATAATGAGACGTAAGTGACACGGTAACCTCATATTTAATTTTGCGAGATGTAAGATGGAGTCAAATAATAAAGATTCTTAATTGGTCATGCAAGAAACATTGGAGTTTGGTAGCTTTGGACCTACAAGCCAATAAATGCTATTTTGCCAATTCAATGCCAAGATATCATGGCAATGTGTTAGCATAAGTATATAAGTTTCATGGTACACTTACTCTTAATGCATTGTAACCTTCATGGTATGTATCTTTTGCTATGCACTTATTCATTCCCTTGAATGTTATGATGGATAGGTCCACATCAAGGTTAATAAGTGCAATTGAACTATGATGGTGACTTGCAAGAAGCAATGGACTTACAACGATGCGAGGTGGTAGAGCAAAATGATCCATACAGCTGTGGGTGGAGAGCATGCTACAACTGCAAGTTGCTCCTCGATGAAATATTTGATGTGAAGGGCTCACAATCCTCAATGTGTACATATTCCGATGTAGAACTATATACATTTGTGGCTCATACTCTTTGATTCATAACTGCTCAATCTCCAATTAAAATGATTGAGATACCCAAGTCTGCATCAAAGACTCTCGAGGAAGTAGAGACTCAATATACTCCCAATCCATCATAGCCTTTGAAGGAGTCTACTCCCGAAGCATCACAATCGAATCTAGCCACTGCAAAAGTTGAGATTCAACATACCCCCGAGGAGTATAAACCCAAAGCATCATAAGGGAGTCCACTTGCAAAAGTAGAGACTCAATCTACGACCAAAGAATCATACCATATTGGGGAGTCTACACCCAAAGCATCCTAGCAAAATCCATGAGTGGAAGTAGAGACTCATTCTACGCCATGGGCATCACACCCTCCCAAGGAGTCTATGCCCAAGGAATCACCATCTACCCCACACTCAAAAGTAGAGATTCAATATATGCCTGGGGAATCACAACCTCCACTGGATTATATGCCTAAATCATCACAATGGAGTCCACACTTGGAAGTAGACAAATTCTATGCAGGAAGGAAGAGTCCATATAAGCCTAAAGCATCAAAGCCTCGATAGATAGAGTCTACTTCCAAAGCATCACAACGAAGTCTACAAGAACCATCAAAATCCACTTCATTGTGAAGATTTATGACGGGGTTTAGCATGTACATGAGTTATTTTTTGAAGCAGAAAAACTTTATTGGCAAGTGATGCATGTAAAAGTGCAAAGTTGCAAAACTTTGTATTTGTGATTTTGTTGCTCAAAATGTTATTTTTGTTGATTGTATGAAATCTGAATACATAATGGGCATTCATCATGGATACATATTAAATGTGTGACTTGTTTCCCTTCTCTCACAATGTTATTTTGGTTGATTTTGCAACTAAAAACAATAAGATAACTCAAATCATACTATAGGGTCAAAGTTTATAACATTGTAGAGTCATAAGAGCCACACTGGATGAGAATTTGCTACTAGAAAATAAATTGTATTAGCAATTTTAATATGATCTGCTCAGCCCTACTAGACTTGTTGCAAAGAATACAAAATAAGATTAACGACTATTATAGGCCACACAAGTTGAGATCACACTAGAAGATCTCATCATTAGTATCTCTTATCTTGTCAATAACCCAATCTTCCACAGAATCCATGTCCGTATCCTCAACATAATTACAATGAAGGAAGAAATTCAAGTAGTCACAGATTGTTTCTTTATAATCTCTTTGAGAGGCCCTCATTGTTCTTTCAGCATCTGCATCAAATCGGCCATACCGAGTGCTTCGATAACGTAGGTTGCTTAAGAAGTCCAAGAGATCTTGTCAGAGAGACCCCCTCTCTTGGCTATAAAAGGAGGGGCCTCTTCCTTGATGGGACACGCTCATTCTTGTAAAGCCACCTAGCTAGTACTTTGATTTCCCCCCCCCCATCCTTCCTTTCCAATAAAGCATGACTCTCTTCCCTTGATGTCTCCATCTCTACATTCTACCTCCCATCATGTACATGCTCCTCTTCCCCCTCTTCCTTCCCCCTTGTGCCATAGTCCCCCTCTTCATTCCCACCCCTCTTAATCATCTTAACGCTTCCTCCCTCATGTTCCCTTTTCTTCCATGGCCCTCGAGCGTCGCCATGCCTAGCATCTAGCCTCATGCATTCATTTCTTTTCTAGTTAATAGATATGGTGTGGCTGTTGGGATCGCAATCTCTATAGCTAGTGGCATAAAATTTGTTACTCCTATGGCTGGTTGTAGTTCTGCAGCACCTTCCATGTGCGGTTCTGTGCTTCTGCGCCTCCAATCTGCGTGTCTTCTGCTCGTAGTTCTCTGTCTCTGCGGCTATAAAACTTCTCAATTTTTGCGCCTTTCGCATGCTATTCCTGCACATCATTTGGATTCTTGCGCGTCTTCTGTGCAGTGCCACGCGTCTTCTGGTCGACCGCATCTACAAAATCGCTTCTATGCATCTTCTGTGCGGCGCCATGCAAAACTGCTCCTGCGCATCTGCAACAGACCTTGTGCCCCCCCCCCCCCTTCTACCTTCTTGTTCTCTTTCTCTTCTCCTCTCCTCTCCTCTTATTAAGGAGTGGGAATTGAACCCAAGACCTCCCCATTCATAAAAGGAAGACTTACCAATGGGCCAGCAAATAGGAAGTAATAAAAGTGTAATGATATTGCTAATATGGTGAAATCTCATGAATTGTAACGCTCTAACCGTAGGGAGTTTCCTCTTGTTGTAAAAAGAAATAGTACTTCATTTTATGTGCTCTATTCATATCTGATACTAGATCGTAGATTTTGAACTTTTTCAAGTTCACTCCTTGGACACACGCCACACGAGGAGGGTGGATATTTATGTCACTTCTCGACAAGTTCAAGGATTTGGTGCTTGGTCCTCTGCTCATTACGGCTACCAATTGGCGAGATCTCTTTCTTGATCTTCATGTCGATCTTCAACCACTAATTGTACAATGCATTGTTCAAGGAGATGACGGGTGGTATGATACGCCATGGATAATTCAACGTGAAGAACTAGTGATACACCGAGAGGACTTTGAATTCAATTCTACTCATTATGCGGTGATCGAGCTACTTTCTGCATTGGAGGTAATTAAAAGGGTGACATTCTTCGAAGGGTGGGATACTCCCCAAGCTTTGGGGGAGATTTGGCGCATCTCCTTATAAATTCCTATGGATAAGCTCGTCTTGAATGATTTCTTCTCGATCTCACTACAAAGGTTTCTAGGGCTCGGTTATGGTTGGTAATGTTTCAACCAAGGAATCCCCTTGTACCTAACCAACCCTTTGTGCCTCATTTTGAGCTCAAGTTGTAATTCTTTTTTGTCTAAAGATAAACTATCAACAAGGATTGCAAGTTTATTTGGTGCTGAACATCATGCTCAAGTATTAAATTCTCCCCACCCTCTCCTTCTACCTATCTTGGACTACCGAGAAACTTGGGATGTCCGAATTTTAGTCTTGGAGTGATGACATCTTGGCTCCTCCAATTTGACGGCGCATACAAACCTTCGACCAAGGCTGCTGGTGTGGGTGTGAAGCTCAGTTCACTAAGGGGTGAGGTGTATTATTATAGCAAGTCTGCACTAGCAAGTACTTGCAACCAAGCTGAGTACTCGGCACTCATTTTTGGGCCTCCATGTGAAATGTATGGTCCTCCCTTAGGTGCTTACCCTCAACAAGGTGTATATCCTCACCCTCCACCTGGAAGATTTTTCTAGCCTCGCTCACGAGCCCCCTCCTACTAAAGAACCCGGAGTCAATGACCTAGCCAAGGCCCTAAATGATCTTCGGCTTGAGATGGTGGGCATCAAAAATCAAGCCAATCGCCCTCCAAGAGAACGTGCCAATGTTTTGTGCTACGAGTGCCACCAAAAGGGTCATTATCGCACAGAATGTCCCAATATTCCAAGGGTGAATCTTCTAAGTGAATCAAGCATCGAGAATTTTGACGTAGAAATCTTTGACCTCAGGAAGAGAAGTCATACCACCTCTGATCCCTCTCCAAACCATGGACCGGGCCACCCCAGGATGAAGGTGTCCTTTTCAGAGCCCTCAGATGCTAAGATGGCAGACCCACCAATAGAGAAGACTAAAAGATCTTGCAGGAGTAAGTGGTCACCCTCAGATTTTCCTATTAGCTTAGGGCAAGAGACTATTCGGTCATTCAGGACCTTGCTCATCGATCTTTGAGCATCACGCTTCCTCAACTAATAGCACTAAGCCCTAAGGTGAGAGGTGAGCTGCAGAAAGGGCTCTCAACAAGGAAGAGCAAGAAAAAGAGAAAGGTACGAGAGGTTTCTTCTTCCTTGATGGGACACGCTCATTCTTGTAAAGCCACCTAGCTAGTACTTTCATTACCCCCCCATCCTTCCTTTCCAATAAAGCATGACTCTCTTCCTTTGATGTCTCCATCTCTACATTCCAGCTCCCATCATGTACATGCTCCTCTTTCCCCTCTTCTTTCCCCCTTGTGCCATAGTCCTCCTCTTCATTCCCACCCCTCTTAATCCCTTTTCCCCACCTATGTTAACGCTTCTTCCCTCACGTTCCCTTTTCCTCCATGGCCCTCGAGCATCGCCATGCCTAGCGTCTAGCCTCATGCATTGATTTCTTTTCTAGTTAATAACGTATAAGTCTTTATATGAGTAAGAGGCAAACACAAAACTACAGCAGATAGCCGAAAGCTCCAGATTGAAAGAGCAGTTAGATAATGAGATTAAATAACATACAAAGACAAGGGATAAGTTACGTAAAGCAAGATCAAAAGCAACCTTGGAGAATTGAAAGGAGGAAGTGGAGGGTGCAAGCATCGAGTAAAAGTAGCAAGGTGAGATTGTTTGAAGCATTTACTATTTGCAATGTGGCTATGTAAATCTTCCTTTGTTAACTCTTATTTGTGCATCTGGTCTATAGGAAAGTTTTGGAGCCCCAAAATGAAAATGTTGATCCGAACACTCTTCCAGTAAAACAAATGAAAGGTCTATTTTCAATGACTTTTGCGAAAGGGATGATTGAGGAAAAGAAGTTTAAAATGATCAAATGCAATGTTTTGTAATAGTTCGTGGAAAGCAATAAAGTTGATGTAAACTTAATTCAGGAGTCGCTCAATAAGAGTGGAGTTAGTAGGAAAGGTTATTCTTCTATTTTCAAAGCAGTGTCATCAACTTTTAAAGATCAAAGGATCAAACGTTTGCTTCTTCCAAATCCTGCAGAAGTTTGGAATTTAAGAGCTTCACTTAACGAACAAGTAGATGATTTTATTGGTCAGTGGTTGCATATTGAGGATGTATTTGAAGGTAGTAAGGGGACCACTATGTATAATCCTTGGAATAATGTTTTTGTTGATCTTGAACAATTACAAAAAAGAATGGTTGAATTCTATGGAATCACATTTGAAGAGTGTCAAGGACGGCTTGTCTTTGTCATAAAGTTGGATGAATGTGAAATTGTGAAAGAGAAAAAGATTAAAAGAGTGACCATCACACTTATGAATAGGGCACTTGATACATCAATCACTAAAGAAAACTCAAAGCATTTCAGTGTACAATCCGAGAAGTGCATTTGGTGGTTGAGAGCATTTGAGGTAAGCGTGAACTTTCATTTTTCAAATATATTGTTGTTTGATTTCATTTATTAGATCGAGATGCTTCAATATAGTTTCTTATTAATGGCAAGTCAAGATAGAGGACCATCGAACCTTGGTTTTGATGTTTCACCATACCAAAATACCAGAAGTCATCAAAAATCAGGTTCAAGGAGGGCAACTTCATGTTGAAGGCAAGGGTGATTTCCAAGTTGATTGGCATATGGCAGGGGACCTCAAGACCCTCAAATGTATGTTCAACATAAGCAAAGGAGGTAATTCAAAATCTCCATGCCTTTACTGCAAGGAGCCAGCCCATGTCATGAATCCTAAATGGTGGAGAAAAGAAGCTTCGACTAGAAAAAAATAGGAAGAAAGCAATTGTTGCATTAGAAAAAGTATTATCGGACATGGGTTTCCATGGAGGATATGTTCATATCATAATGGATATCAAGAAGTTCTCAAATGGAAAGGATGTTCCTATCAAATCGTCAATTGGTGGAGTCCAAGAAAGAATATTTTTATCAGAACCACAAAGAGAAGGGAAACTTGGTAGCATGGATGATTTTTTCGTATTAGTTCGTTAAGAAGTGAAAGTTTTATATTGGTGTTGAAAGTTTGTATGTCCAATAAGGGTTTGAAACATTCGCCAAGATTTGAAACTTTTATTTTAAAAAAATTAAAGTTTCGCCAAGGTTTATAACTTTTTCTTCAAATTTCAAAAGAAAAAATATATAATTGTAATAGCTTCTATCAATGTTATGAAATTAAAAAAATTAGCTCGATAAACTTTTGCAAATATTTTATATTAATATATAAGAATAGCTTCGATAAAAAAATCCTTGCATTTGTGCGCACTATGAGCTGTAAAGAGATTAGGGGCATCTCATGAGTGATGTCTTCTATGTGGTTGTGCACTGCTAGACAACAGTAGGATTTTTATATTTTAAAAAAAAATAGAAATAAATTATCATCGTGCCAAACAACATAATGGTAAGGTCTTATATTTTTCACAATATATATACTACATACATATATCTTTGTGTATTTGTATTGTGCATTGTGTTTATGAATACATGAAAATATAACTTGTTCTTTAAAGTTAAGGCTAATGATAATATAAAACCCTTAAAGAAACATAATTTGATGCTTGTAAAGTGATATGTATTGTGAATTGCCTGTTGAATTGTAACTTATGACTATCCATTGATAGGTTCAAAAGAGGGATTTTTAAGTGGTCCATACAACTCCACATAGTAAACATTATCCACATTTGTATAAAGCAAGATGAGAAACAATGAGAATCTCACTATTAAGACACATGATGACATAAGCCCATGATGTTTTGGTTCCTAACACACACAAATGCTTGCACGTGCGTGCGTGCGCGCGCATGCGCGTGCACACACAGACACACATGGACATGGACATACACACATCTCAAATGTTTTGTGAACCATAGGCACTTTATAAGAAAGGAGTAAGAAGAGGAGATGCAATATTCGGGGCCAACACCTAGGCTTTCGGATATGGCAGACTGAAGTCGCAATGCCAGTAATCGGACCTCTTCACAATACCCTGAAATCACCTCCCTGTGCAAACAATACCAAACATATCTTCTTAAGTCATCAGTAATTGACTTTCAAGGCTTCCTAGGATTAAGTATATTTCACAAGCACGCTATCGTTGAGCTCTGACAAACAGGAAGTAGCACATGTAATCCGTGGGTTTATCGGGCCAGAGGTCAATATAGTGTTCTATAGGGTTCGTGTAATGCCTAAGAAACTTCCTCCAAGAAAGTACTGGATCAACTGCAGGGTTAAAACTTGTTCCATAAGTCATGAACAGGCTGTCAGTGCTGTATTTGAGTTTTTCCTCGATCGACAGCGCAAAGAACCGTGGAGCGACGTCCAGAGCCCTTTTCATTACATTCCAAGCAACTCCGTGGTTCACAATCTGCGCACAAGGTAAAATGTTGCGACTAAAGACATGAAATGATCGAGAGAGCAATATGGGTCAAATCTGGGAGCAAAAAAGTGGCCTGGAAAAAACCCCACTCCTGGCACGTAAGTGCGATTTCCTCAATGATCGCACCTCGCCCGCCGTCTCCCTCCAGATGTATCGATCTGGGATAGAAGATGGATTATTAGGCTCGACGCGAGTGTTGGTTGCAGAAAAATTCAAGCATGCAAGTGCATGAATTGAGACTGGGAAGCCATGGAGGAATGTGGATGGAGAAGCGCAACCAAAAAAGAAGCTTTTGAGAGTGCAATATAAGGAAATTGGCTCCGAAGAATCACAACAAATGGAGACGTCCCAGCGGATAAGGCCTCCTCGAGTACTCGAGGGGTGAACGTTACATAGAGCGAATCATTAAAAATCACAACAAAAAGAGACGTGCATGGGAACCCAACTTACAATTTTTAATTCCTTTTCAAGGGATTCAAGTTTGACCCTATATTTAGGGCCTCTTCACTACTCGAGGGGGTGAAATTGCCAACGACAAGTACAATTTGGATGCGAGCACAGAAGTTCACACAGGGTGGTTGCAATGATGGGGTCTTGAGAAGAGGTGGCTGGAATAATGGGGTGTCAATTTGGCACTCATTGACGCGGTAGACAAGGGAGGGGTAAGAATAAAGTGACTAGCGATACGTAATTTCCTTTACAAATTAATTTGGTTTTTAAAAGTCAAGCTAGATAAGCGGAATGTGCACAACTAGTGTAGAAGATTGCTTGTAGCGGTAGGTAAACGACATTATAACTTGGTTTGCATTGGTTGCCCCAAGGAAACCGCATTTGCAACCATGCCTTGACACATGATCAAGCCCTTAAATGAAACTACATGGGGATGTGTTGACACATGATCAGGCCCTTAAATGAAACTACATGGGGAGCGTTGAGGGTCATGTGACATTGTACAATTAGAGGGAGACAATGTGTAGGACAATCATTAATCCTATTGAAAATGATTTATCTCATCATTGAATTGTTTATATATTGTTATTTTTTACTTGGTTTCTCAAGTTAGTGCAACCAACACAACATATTCTTATATGCCTATGGGAGGTTAACAATTTTATGTGAGTTGTCTTAATAATTAATTTCTTTGTTGGTGGGCGTAAGCATGATATGGTAGCACCAACAAATTGTGTCAAGAGATGCTATTTTATTGCTTCTTTTCAAAGCATGCAGATCACATGCAACATTGACAACATAACCAACTTTTCAAACTTAAAAAAATTCCAATAATGTGTCCCAAAAATCTTTTGTAACTATCACTACTTGCTCATCTCACTATCTTGTAACTATCTCTGCTAGCTCCTCTCTCTCTCTCTCTCTCTCTCTCTCTCTCTCTCTCTCTCTCTCTCTCTCTCTCTCTCTCTCTCTCTCTTTGTGCATGCGTGCGTACGTGTGTGCGTGCGTGCGTTCGTGTGTGTGTGTGTGTGTGTGTGTGTGTGTGTGTGTGTGTGTGTGTGTGTGTGTGTGTGTGTGTGTGTGTGTGTGTGTGTGTGTGTGTGTGTGTGTGTGTGTGTGTGTGTGTGTGTGTGTGTGTGTGTGTGTGTGTGTGTGTGTGTGTGTGTGTGTGTGTGTGTGTAGTAACTATAGCAACATGATAGATTGGCTCCATGTGAATTAGCTGGCAAACTACATGGAGGACACAGAGTACGTTTATCCATACTCAATTTACACAATTGGTAATGGAAATAGGAATTTGGTTGGTGAGGGAGCCCATGAAAGACATGGTATATGTTGGAAAGAATTGTACCTTAGAGAGGTAGCCTATCATATCTCACTACGAAATCGCCTTGGATGGCAAGGTAATGATATTGTCTGAGATGTTAAAGTAGACAAGGGATATGGAGTTTAGAAGGTACAGCCCAAACATGGAGTTTTTATACTGAGGTTAAAGTCTCGAGCGATTCATGCAGAGGGAGTGAGAGGTAAGGCAGATGGAATATTCGATTAGCAGTGAGGTCAAGGTGGGTGAGGGAGAAGAGTTAATCAAGATGGATGGGGAATTTAGGAGCTAGATAAGCTATTACAAGAGAGTTTGAAGTAATTGAAATGAGGGAAGTTAGAGAGGTCAGAAGAGATGGAGGAAATGACCTTTTTAGACTTAAGGAGGAGCATGACATCTTGCTAGGCGGAGGTAGAGAAGATGATGCCATTCCAAGAGTAGTATGGGAGTACTAGTTGGGGAGGAAGAGGTCCATGAGAAGTTGGTGTTTCAAAAGTGGCTCATGGAAGGAGCACAAATCCAAACTATCTTCTGCCATGAGCTCATACATTTTTTGATTCCATTCATGATAACCACTCTAATGAAACTCTAAGGAGGAAAGCTAGCAAGATATAAATTTGGATCGTCACATATTCTCAAAGATGACTTGATGAGATGTGACTTCTCAATAATCCCTTGCTTCATAGGAATAATCTGAGGTGGTGGGGGTGGAGGGCCTAAGAGGATGGTGGCAATGGGAGGTTTTGAACCCTAAGTTGCCCTTGGTTGTCCGAGGGGTTCCTTGTGTAGATAATTGGCCCTAATTATAGTGGTTAGGTGGTGTAGGCAATAATAAGGGCTTCCTTTTTTGGTACTTAGGCTGGGGAACAGCCTTGGGATATTGACATTGAGCTGTCTCATGATTTCCCCATCTTGCACAGTGGGCACAATAGAGTGCCAGCCTAGCCCGAAGGTGGGGGCACTCCTTCTTTGGGTGGTTTCTGTGCACAACCCACACCACACATTGTCTCCTCTCAAAAACAAGTGAGGATTGTTGGGCCGTCTCTTATTAGCCCCCCTTGAGTTGTTGGGCCACTCAACTTAAGAGATTGGTGGCCACTTCATCTATCTTTTCTCCCTTGGCAACTAGAGTTTACTCCTTGGCTTCCCCCACACTGATAGTCTTGCCCATGTGAGACACATCGGATGGAGCTACAAGCAGCTTCTCTGGTTGAGCCTTGTCCATCATATTGTCATCCAAGGGTACAGTCGTCTTACTACACAGCTCAAATGACATGGGATTCAAGGTGAATAGATGATCATGCAACTCAGCATCCTTTAACACAATGAAGAAGCGTGGCAATAATTGTTCATCGCTCATCCTCTCATGAGGCTCGTAGTGGGAATTCAAGTGTTTAATCCTTTCAATTTATTCTTGTAATGTCTTGTCTTTCTTCTTCTTGCCCTCATACAACTAGTTGATAGGGTTTCATTTGGGAATAGTGGGGGAAAACCCCAATATGAATGATTTTCAGAGCATTTTCCAGTTGATTTCCTCTTTCGAACATACGGCCCTATACCATTGGCCTACTTTGCCATTGAGGCTCATCCCAAAAGAGTTGACCCTCTCCAAGTTACCTATGTCCCTAAAGGTCTCACAAATCTTCTCGAACCTTTCAACATGGGACACTGGGTCTCTCTCTCCTAAGAATTTGGTAATGATTCTCGGAGATGATGACTAGATGGCTCCTTGAAGCACTAGTGTCTCTTCCCATAAAGGTAAGTGGCACAGCCCCCCTTCCTTTGCTTGCACTAGGATCCTCATGGCCTCATCTGTAAGTATGGTTTTTGGTGCGGGCAGAGGTGCTTGGGGGGCTAATGCGGTAGACTAATTTGGTAGGATATGAGGTTGGTTGTAAAATTCCATGGGCCTGGTTGGCATTATGCTAGGTAAAACTCGCCCAATAGGACCTGTAACCATCATTTGTGGTGGATTTGGTCGCATTGGCTGCACTGGTGAAGGAGTGGGCATAGGCACGTTCACATTAGGCACTAGTAGGGATTTATAAAGTACATTTTTTTAGTTTAAAATACATGCTTTTTTATTTAAAAACGTGTCCTAACAACGTAATTGCAAAAAACATGTGTTATTTCCACCGATTGTCGATCAGGAACTGTCACGCGGTTTCATTGGATACCGTGTGGTATGCCCCTTCACAAAATGCAATAGTGTAGTATCACACTATATGGTATGACAGACCCCACACGGTGCCTCACCCATACATACCATGCGGTCTTTTTAGGGTGTTGTGAGACACTGCAAGGTCACATACCCATACCATGTGGTCATGTTTAGGGCGCCACGCTACAGTTTCCAATCATGGTCGTTGAGACACCGTGCAGTTGGATGAGGTACCATGTGGTGTCTCTACCATCTATTATAAAATAAGTCCCACCCCCGCCCCCACCACTCCTGTAGCTGTTGCTTTTGTTTTCCTGTGTCTTTGTCCCTTTCAACTCTCGACGATTCTCTTTTCTTTGGGCTTTGGTGTCAGTCAGTCGGGCTAGGTGATGTCCCACCTCAATCAATTGGAATCACCTCGCCCTGGCTGACCGTAGGATGTTAGAGAGAGAAAGAGAGAGAGAGAGAGAGAGAGAGATGGGGAGAGAGAGAAAGAGAGAGAGAGAGAGAGAGAGGGGGGGGGGGGGAGAGAGAGGGAGAGGAAAAGAGAGAGAGGAAGAGAGAGAGATAGGAAAAGAGAGAGAGAGAGAGAGAGAGAGAGAGAGAGAGAGGGGGGGGGGGAGTAAGAGAGAGAGAGAGGGAAAGAGAGAGAGAGAGAGAGAGAGAGAGAGATGCATGTTTTTGTATCAGTCAAACCAAGAGATGACTTGCTTCGGCTAGTCAGAATCGTCTTTCCTCGACTGATGCTTGTGACAACATAAC
Source organism: Dipteris shenzhenensis (assembly GCF_047967505.1). Classification (NCBI taxonomy): domain Eukaryota; kingdom Viridiplantae; phylum Streptophyta; class Polypodiopsida; order Gleicheniales; family Dipteridaceae; genus Dipteris; species Dipteris shenzhenensis. Next base: position 22,025,577 of record NC_141626.1, on the reverse strand, counting down.
AAATATCGAAGCTAGGTTCTCGCTCGGATTGGCCAATCGGTACTCCTTGCTTCGATCTACTTATATATCATTTTTATTTATGTATTATTTATATACATAGGTGTCAGTAGAGCTGAGTTTTATCTGGATAATGGCCCACTTTTTCCGATCGGTTCATCCCAATGATAACAACCCTTCCCAGCCGAATGTGTGATTGGCAAAGCTACTCTAGATCATCTTGGTTGTGTGATGCTGCTATTTGTTTCCTGTTCTAGCCTCCACCATAGCTGATAGGTTGACACTCGATAATGACTTTATGAAATTCACTCTATAATAGTGGATCATGTAGTGAGCTACTATATTAGCGGATTATGTAGTGAGCTATGAATTACTTGACATAATATTCCATGCCTTGGAAAGCAAACCGCATTTTAAACTAATAGTTTATTGTTCTTGGAACTTGATAATCAATTGTGTTGCATGTTGCTTGTGAGTGGTTTAATTTACATTAGCATTGCAAATTTGCATATAACACTTATTTCATTAATTTTGGACTTGTCAATGTACACATTCATTTTTATAGACACATTTGGACTAGTTTTTGGATAGAATTTAAGAAAAAACCCACTCTTCAAAACACAAATAAAAACATAAAAACAAGCAATTTTTAGAGTTTCTTGAAGGAAATAAAATCAAAATTATAAAATTTAACATGTTAAGATAAGTTACCACAAAAGATAAGAAGCAGTTTTGTAAACTCTTATAATATTTATTATTGAAAACCCCCCCCCCCAAAATTAAGCCAAATTTGAGAGTTTTTAAAAGAAAATAAAATTAGAAATATGAAAATTAATGTAACATATTACATAGACTAGTGCACGGTCCTAATTGATTTTTATACTTAAATTTCTATTTAAAAAATATACTTTATGAAAATATCCTTCCCAAACCAAAAGGTGGCACTACCCTTGTGGAATAAAGAGGTTATTTACCTACACTATTATTTTGTACTAATAATGAAAAAACTAAGAAACATAATTCTTACATTACTCTATATTGCAAAAATCCTAGTATAAATTTTTATTTTTAAGAATTGTCATTTAAAATTTTAGCTTTTCCTTAACTTGTAACCCCCCCCAAAAAAAAAAGAAAAAGAGGGTTATATTATAATATCAAAAGTTCATAAACATCTGCACGTTATCACAACAGAAAAACTTTCTCTGATAGGCATCATAGGATCTTAGCATGGGAAGGTGACACAAAAAGCACTGTCCGGGACATTTACTACTTTTAGTGGTATAGGACACCTATTTCAAACCTTAAAGAATTATTGCAATGATAAAATGTGCTTTTTGACTCTTACAATATTGTAAGTTCATTAAAGAACATTGATATTTTAAAAAATTCATATAATAAGGTACATAATTTGTGCTATAAATAATGCATTAGGAAGATAACAGAACATCTTTTGATATAGAGAGGCAATATCAACATAAGATAAACATCTTGAGTTAGGCCGGTTCTTCTTTGACTTCAATAGAATCTGACAGAGGCATTAGAAACTAGTGGAGTGGCGATAGAAGCTGACATGGAGGCAATGGGGTTACGCATTCTTTTCATGAATTCATTTGCAACAAGTGCTTCCCGGCAAAACTTATAGGAGACATTAGAAGGATCCGCACATGAAATTGGTCTCTTGAAGGGACAAACAAGAGGAGAAATGGCCCAGTGGGGAACCACTGGTGCAGCAAGGGCGACTTTTGGGCCCGTAGAAGAAGGAGGTGCTGAAGAAGGAGGAGTTGCACAAAGGGGGGGGTAGGAATCAGCAAGACAGATGGGGCACGAGATGGGGAGTGGCTATTCCGCACAAAATCTTCTTTTTTTGCTTCCACCAATTCTGCCAACACCTTTGCTTGGTCCAACAGCATGGATTCTTCATTTGCAAGTCTGTCCTCAACAGTAAAATAGTCTTGTGCTTGAGTGTGAAGAAGGCCAAGTTTTTTGACATTAGCTCTTCGTTCTTGTATAGTCAGGCATAACGATTCAAAAAAAATTTTAGTATCCATTAGAAGATTATTAAACAGCTTATTGCATCTTTGAAGCCAAATCGACCAAAGCGATGCAGCTCTGATGACATTCCAGTTTTGCGGAGCCCTGTTAGGAGAGTCCCCAAGCAATATGACCGAGTAACTAAGGGGGAAGGGAGCAATGCGTTTGTGTATAAGGTCCCATAATTCCCTAGAGAAAAAGCAATTGAGAAACAATTGTGAAATATCCTCTCATGCTCTGCTGCAATGTTTACACCATCCATTCCCATGTCCAATCTTTTGGGCTCGGACTGCAGTCCGAATTCCCTAGTGTAAGACAAGCCAAAAAAGACATGAATGTTTCTGAGGAGCACCTCTATCCTAGAATCTGGCAAATCTAAGAGCCCATGTATTCACATCGTCTCGCTTGTACCAAGTTTTGTTTAGTCTAGTTATCATATCCTTGTGTCCATCATAGAAGATCACGACCAGTGATAGATTCTGTTGACCCACCCATCTGAATTCTCTCGTAGACGGGAGAAGTCGACCGCCTAGCTAAGGGGGGTTTTGTCTGGTCGAGAGTGCCTGACGTTCCTTTACTAGGAGAAGATCGAATCTGGTTAGTCTGAATGATATCAGGAGAAAGTTGTCATTGTGCCACTTACCTTGACCACGGTCCCAGAGATCTCCTCAGACTTTGATCCCTCTCTTGCTTAGTTTGAGTGTTGCTTTAAGCTAATCCTCTCTTAGCGGTTGAGCGTCGTACAGAATCGAGAACCAGATTGAGTCTTGACTACAGAAGGTGCCGGTTTTCCTTGTAAAAACCTTCCATTTTAAAAAAGGATGCATACTTTCCCAAGCTCTCCACATTCCTTTCCATAGCTCTGAACCTTTCATGACACACCTTTCTTGCCCAAAGAGGAGAGAGCCTAGAGGAATCTCTTTCCAGTGCTTGTAGTGGTCCAGTTTGACTTTCCTCACATTTTCAAACATAAGGATAACCCAAACTAATTCAGGATCTTGATGGGCTTTTAGAATCCACTGAGCAGTAAATTTTGCTGATGATTTTTAGATATCCACCATGTTGAGAGATATGGTGCCATAAGCACATATAGAGCAAAGGTATGAGCAAAGGGTAAGCTGCCACATGGCATGGAGGAGATATCCCACATGTGAGCAAGCAAAATGGATGTAAGTACCCTCACCTATAAAAGGGAGGTTCATTTGAAGTAATATCAATCAAGCACTTTGCACTATCTCAAGATTCTCTTTATGAGTCCAAGCTAATCTATCTTGGAACCTAATTGACTTGAGATACATGTTATGAGCACTCTCTTCATCATGTTTCCACACAGGTTCCATCCACCTTAGAGTGCTCCATAGATCTTGAGGCACACATGTTTTGTCATGGTATCAGAGCTTAGGTTTAGCTCTCCTAGTTTAGCTCATTAGTAGTTCACTAGGATTGCTTCCATTCCTAGATTAGTTTCAGAATGTTAGATTAGTTTTAGATCTAGAGAGTTCTTTAGAGTGTTTCTTGAGTTGTGAGAGAGATCTAGATTCATTCTTCTTGTGACAGAATTCCGTCCATTGGGTGTTGCTGTGAGAGAGAGAGAGATAGGGAGAGTCTTTCAAAGAAAGATTTGTGAGAGACCTCCTTTGGATCTGCTGAGAAGGAGAGAGGTTTTTAAACATTCTCTTGACTAAAAGAGATAAAGCAAGAGAAGCAAGAGAGCCTCTTAGAAAACTTCGAGCTCAAGAGAAAGGTAAGAAGAGAGATCTTCAAGTTGCAATGTTGAGTCGAGGACTGCAGGCGTTGGAGATGAAGCCACAACCACAATGAAGGCCACGGCTCCAGCAGCTTCATCAACCATCATGCTTCGTGGTGTTCTGCACGAACGGTGATAGCCTCCAACAAAAGCACCATCCTCATAGCTCCTTGGCTCTCTCCGTAGCCAGTCGAGACGCCTAAACGGCCTAATGCCCGGATCTGCAGCCCGGATCTGCAGCAGCAGCAAAGAGTAGGCCATGGAGATTGTCGAAGGCCTTCCGCTCCAGGATCTCTCGGATCCTCAGTGACATCACTTAAGAGCTTAGCTGCAGAAAAAATGCCATCCACTCCGACGAGGAGCTCTCCTGCAAAGAGACTCTCCAACAACGACGACTGTATGCCCGTGCTCCAACGGCGCAACAAAGGTCTCTTGCATGCAACGAACAGCCGACCAGTCTCCAACGAACTGCATCGACTACCTTCTACTCTCCAAGCATAGGCAAACACAGCTCCTTCACGACACCTCAAAAAAATAAACAGCCGGCCATCGCCTTCTTCACCGCGACGCCGTCTCTTCGCTCCATCGCAAACGCTCTGCTCATCTTTTCACAAAGTCTCTCTAAGGTTCTAAATGTTAGACACGTGGCAGATAAATACTAACCAGGGTTAGTTAGAAGCATCCTTAGTTAAGTTTGAAATCAGTATGGTTAAGTTAACCTTGGGTAAAGTTTATGGTTAGTTGGACCATGGTTAGTAAATGTAACCTTGGGTTTAGCCAAGTTGGGTTCAAAGGTCACCACAGTGCCACCTAAGCACAGGGCCCCTGCTAAGCACAGTATGGAATTCAACATGTGAATCCCTGTGCCACATCATCAAAGGACCCTCTTCTTCACAAAAGCTTCAACAAGCCATAACTTGCAATCCAGGAAGAATTTGCACACGCTCCAAAAAGGAAAAGTGATCGTCTTTCCGAGCTCTACACGCCTGTCAGATCAGAATCATTGTATGCAATTAGACACTGCCAATATTGAAAAAAAAAAATCAATTGGTAAGACCTTTGCAACAATTGGAAAAGCAAAGCATGAATGCAAACATCGATGTAAAAAGCAAGCCGAAAGCACAAGTGTATGAGGTGACCATAGCCCGAAACATGGCATCCACACATAAAGCATCAAGGCACATGGAAGAACAAAGCATCATGCAGATAGCTACACCAAGCAAAGCAGCAAACGAGTCATCATCGAGCCATGAGCCAAAAGGTGACATCAATGCAATGTATTGAGAAGCAAAAACCTTGCCAACCTTGCCTATGTTTTGTAAATCAAGCCTGACCACCTGAGAGTAGCTATGAAAGCACCCAGGGGAGGTATTGACATGTAAAAGCCACACTTGACCACCTTAAGTAGCATGCATGCACTAAGGGGAGGTGATGGAATGTAACTCACATCTGACCACCTTGCAGTAGCCAAAGGATTATGGCACCAAGGGGAGGTGTTGAGAGATATGGTGCCATAAGCACATATAGAGCAAAGGTATGAGCAAAGGGTAAGCTGCCACATGGCATGGAGGAGATATCCCACATGTGAGCAAGCAAAATGGATGTAAGTACCCTCACCTATAAAAGGGAGGTTCATTTGAAGTAATATCAATCAAGCACTTTGCACTATCTCAAGATTCTCTTTATGAGTCCAAGCTAATCTATCTTGGAACCTAATTGACTTGAGATACATGTTATGAGCACTCTCTTCATCATGTTTCCACACAGGTTCCATCCACCTTAGAGTGCTCCATAGATCTTGAGGCACACATGTTTTGTCACACCACTCCTAGACCACCTTTCATCTTCGGCAGGGTACAAAAGTTCCATCTTGGAGCTTCTGTTCTGCTCTAGGGACCCCCCCCCCCCAAGAAAGTTTGGAATAGTCTGTTGAGTTGGTCAAATTTTTTTCTTGTTGGGAACCAACATGTTATAAAATACAAAATGGACAGGTAAATGTAGTGATTAAACATAAACTTTCTCCTGGCCAGTGATAGTTGCAGACCTTGCCATCTGTTGATTTTGTCCCTAATCTTGTCAATTACCCAATCCCATCTATCTTTGTTTGTGCATCGGAAGCCCATTGGAATCCCAAGGAGACGAAAGATCTCACCCTCCTTGAGGATTTTACATCCTTTATCTATGAGGATTTGGGGAGGAGCCGCCTTAGTTCCAAAGACCCCTATTTTTTCATGATTGGTTTTAGAACCCGAAGTTGTGGAGAAGGTATCCAAACATCTAAGAATGCTCTCAACTGATCTGACATCATTGCTCGGTGTAAGGTTCATGTCGTCTGCAAATTGTTGATAGACTATCTGTACACCATTTCCAATCTAGATACCTCTGATGTTTCCAATATCTTCTTCATTTATTAGGGGAGAATTGGGGTCTCAAAAGGGCCTCCAATTAGTGTTTCCTAATTTCAAGGGATTAGAGAGTGATTTGAGGTGTACCAATGAGAGTGCTCGAAGGTGTGGGGCAATGGTATGTTGAGGTGGAGGATGGGCAGGCCTGCAAAGAGCCCTTATTGGTTGCTCCCCTTACACTAGGGACCACCCAAACCATCCCCCCCCTCTTAACCCATGTTTGACCCTCCTACCAGGTGCACCTCCCCCACATGAGCCCAAAACTACCTTCAATGGGATGGTAGGGCCCTTTTGGTGAGTTTTTCTTCTCCCCTCCCTCTTTCTAGGGCCTCTGTCCCCCACTATTCTAGTCCACCTGCCAAATCACTCAGATTTGAACCAAATCCCACGCATTTTCCCTCTTCCCCCTCTTTCTCTACTCCCTCCTACTCTGGCCTACTTGTTGCAACTCCTCTCTCTCTGGCCTACTTGCTGCTCCCTCCTGCTCTAGCCTACTTGCTGTAGCTCCTCTCTCTCTCTCTTTCCCCTCTCCCTCTCCTGTGCCTCTGTTGGAGCTGTTGTGTCCCTCTCCTTCTCCCTCTCCTGTGCCTCTGTTACTGTCGCTCTGCCCCTCTCCTTCTCCCTCTCTTGTGTCTCTGTTGTTGCTGCTGCTTTGTCCCTCTCCTTCTCCCTCTTTTGTGCCTCTGTTGGAGCTGCTCTGTCCCTCTCCTTCTTCCTCTCTTGTGCCTCTATTACTACTGCTCTGTCCCTCTCCTTCTCCCTCTTTTGTGCCTCTATTGGAGCTGCATTGCCTTATGTAGGAGTCCCATTCTTGTTGCCATTTGGAAATTTTGTGTTTGGTTTCTAAGAGCTCTTATTCATGGTGGCAAATGTTTTCCCTTCGGACCTCGAGGAGTGGGAACCAGTTGAATCATTTATAGGCAAGTTCACTGCGATTCTACTACAGCAACTCTTTGCTGTTCTACAGGAGCTTTTTCCCTCTTTCTTTTCCTTCTCATATAGGATACAACTGCTCTTTCCTCTCCTACATCTATTGTTTTCCCAACAGGCATGGTCTGAAACACAGTGACACAAGGTGGTAATGCTGTGAGCTATAGTGTGTTCTGGAGGCATGGTCAGGAAGAAAGTGACACAAGCTGGCAATATTGTGAGCTCTACTGTGTTGTAGGGCATGGTCAGGAACAAAGTGACCAAAGTGGCCAAAGATGGCAATATTGTGAGCTCTAGTGTGTTGTAGAGGCATGATCAGGAAGAAAGTGATAGAATTTGACATTATTGTAAGCTCTAGTATGTTCTAGATCATGAAAAATGCATTGGATGACTTGAACTTATAGATTGACTAACTAGATAGTCATGGAATGTCTTGCCAAGGGTCCACATAAGCTTCCCAAGAGGAAGGATGTATTTCTTAGACTACGTACCTTCCTTGCCTATCTTCTTTACAATATCCTATTTTAACATAGGAGTGGGAAGTAGTGGAATCTTTGATATAACTGACAATGGACTGTCTGTAAGTTATGTGCGGGAATACCTTTTAGTCATGGAAAATGAAACGTATAGTCCTTCAACTTTACTTGAAATGATGAAATAGCAAGCAAGAATCTAGAGAAATGCATGAAAATGTCCATTTTATCCCTCATGCAACATTAAACAATGTGTTTGACTAGTACAAGCTATCCATAAATTGTAGATTGGGCATTTTGGAATTTGCATAGGTTTTCTTCATGAATTGGAGGACATTAAATGCATTGATGAATTTTATTTTGATGGTTTTATTGTGTGGTTTCATGTCCAAAGTTTTCAGGTAATATGTATAAAGTTTTCATGTCTAAAGTTTACAGTTTATACCTATTTTCCTTGCTTGCATCATTAAAGGAGACAATGCCATGATGTTAAGCATCCTATGTATTGATTTATATTTTATGGTCTTTTAATGTTATGTGCTTTGTTAGGTTTGCTAATGTAATGGTTGTTGAATTGATGCAGGAGGCATTTGAGATCTCTCATGGGTGCACTATATTAGTGGAGCAGGAGGATACATTATGGTCTTCCACATCCAATTTTTAGAATGGCCTACTTAACTACTAAAGTGGATCAAAGTATTGACAACTTGATCATTGTGATCCACATCACAGGCTTCCCCTATTACATTGTATCCCATTGACAATGGTGTAAAAAACTTTGTGCCCGGCTACCCTGAGAGGAGAGCCTTATGGTATTAGTATTAGGATCTTACTTGGGGATTTCAAAAGCCCCTTTTTTCTATGTATTAAAGGTAGCAAAGAGGAGGTACAGGCTATGAAGAGTCTTTGTACTTTAATGGAGAGATTATAATACAAAAATGTATATTTTATCACATTCTCTTCCTTGCAAGATACCATGTCTTAAGCAATAATTTTGATTGAGTCATGGTTGGAATTTTGAATGTGTTGTTAATTCAATATAAGGTAATGTCGCTTTGAATTGTAGAGTATTGAATACACCACCTCCAAGTTTGTTGTGTAGAGAGGTGAACCTTTTAGATGCAAACTTGTCCCTTTTCCTTCATTTGTATCCAAAGTAATTACAAATTTATGACCCCCTCAACTTGTGAATTTGAAGGTCTTCTACATTGAATTTGAACATTTGGGGAAATATCATAGAGCTACTCATGCTCTCGATTTTGAACTGAAAAAATTTACAATTGGAGTTATAGCGCAAAAGTTATAGCTATTTTACTATTCTCTTCATATTCCATGCAATTAAGTTCTATTACTTGTATATATATTTTTGTAAAATTAATTTAGGAAAATATTATGAATATTGCAAGTCAAAATAATACTTTCGACCAAGTTTGGTAATTTTGGTGACGATTTTTGGCAAATGTAGGAGGAATTTGACACAGCGCAGAAGGCAAAGTTGGTCAAGACATCATGGGGTGTCCAAAAATGCACAAACCCACCAAATTTGCATCGTGGCGGGTTTGTGCATTTTTTGACACCCCATGATGTCCTGACCAACTTTGCCTTCTGCGCCGTGGTCATAGGAAATCATGAAGTGCATCAATCCTTTACAAGGTGATATAGTAGCCAACCTAAAAATTAAAATAAAAGATACATGGACATAGCCAACCTCCATGACTAAGAAAACATAGAAAATGAAATTTTGAGATTCCTCTTAAAAATATGTATTTTCTCATGTAATGCATCAAATTATTTCAAGGTGATTTAGTAATATGAAATCAAATATTTCATTGACATAGTCAACCTAAAAGGTGGCTCCAAAGGTAAGATAAATAAAGAAAATGAAAATTCACAAGGTGATATAGTGGAAGATCAAAGTCCTCTGGATTAAATTAAAAATTACATTGACATAGCCAACCTACAAGGCTCCTCCAAAGCACAAGAAATTATATAGAGACTATATTGCCTAAGGGTCTTACCAGAGCTGTGCTACAAGGCACATAAGTTGTCATATTGACCAACCATCATTTGCTAAGTTACTTTGTAAATATTTTCTTTTCCATGTTTATCTATGTTAAAGTTGATGCATCTATAACAAGGGGAGCATAACTTGGACTACCCGGTGTACTTTGCAAGTTGGCAATTGAATGAGGCTGAGGTCAACTACACAACAACCAAGAGGGAGGGTCTGGCCATGGTCTATGCAATCAAGAAGTTCAGGCATTACTTGTTGGCCAATAAGTTCATCTTCCTTGTGGACCACCAAGCACTATTATACTTGGTCAACAAGTCATGCATGATGGGACACATCACTAGGTGGATGCTTATCCTCTTGGAGTTTGACTTCAAAGTCATAAATAGACCAAGTCTTAGTCTATCCTACACCACCATATCATTGTATATATCTCTACCAATTCGCCCTCAATGAGATAGCTGAAATGCTCTGGAATGATCTCAGAAGCACTTGTAGTACCTAAAGTACCATGGTTGCACAAATTCATCCACATGTGGATATAGCAACCTATGGGAGTACAAAAGAAAACAATGTCATTTTACAACCCCCTTTGATGTTGTTTGAATGTCTTGTATCCCCAAGCCATGTCGTTGTCATGTGAAGAGAGATGCTGATGAAAATCTTTTAGTGAAGATATATGCCATATTGTCCTTAGTGGAACAATAAGTGAGATCAATGAAGCCATCTATGATACAATCCCGCACATAATGATAGTGATTTTCTATGTGTTTCATGTGAGTATGAAATACAGGATTGTTTTCAATAGCAATGCAACTCTTGCTGTCATAAAAGATCGGAGTTGCATCCATTGATGGGACATTTGAGCTTGTACCCTAAGAGTGAAGCCATATTAATTGGAAATTAGATTGGAACTTAAAGAATAAAACAATTTAAAAAGTGAGATTACAAGTAGGAGTAGACTTATACCATGCGAGCAGCCACCTTAGCCCAATTGACTATCACTCCCAATGCCTCTTGTTAAATAAACCACGACTTCTCTCCTATGCGGAATGCACATCTCGCCTCTTTGTCTATGGGAAGGTGACCCATTGCATCTTGTTGTGGGCCCAATTTATGAGAGTTAGATAAAGTGCATGCAATATGTAATGAAACAAATAGAATAATAAACTAAATGAGAAGAAGTAGACTTACCACCCATGCCTCGAACGCCAACCGTCTGCCTGCACCAAAGTGTGAAGTACCTACGGAGTCCAGCCATCTCCTCGCAGACCTCCGTTGACTCTTGAACTTTTCGAGATGGTCCCTTCACTGCTTCTTGAAAAACTTCAAGTCAGCTTTGTCTCCCCAGCTGGGTTTAGCCTTCCCCCTTGCGATGGAAGTATGCAAGGTTGACCTATGATGCTTCAAGACCCCACCCATGTGCTCTCGCATGTAATCCTCATTAAACTCCAAATTTGGGGGTTAGGGTATTGTCTTTTCAATTCATCGATGATTGCCTGCTTCTTTTTACCATCCTGGTACCGCCAGTCAGTAGCTATGCCGCTCTTGAAGTGGTGGCTCACCAATCGCCTCATGGTGGCCAGCACTTCTAAGCCCTTTTTATTTTCTATTATCTCTCCAGCCCAGCCTCAACCCTTCCTACTCTTCCTTCCCTTATGATGCCTAGGTGATGACCCCTCAGTTGAAGGGGCTAGAGGGGATGGCAATCGAGTAGGTCCAACCCTTGGTGTAGAAGAGTGAAGAGCTAAGGTCCTCTAGGATAGCAGAGAGAAGAATCTTGCTACCTCTGCATCGCTCATCTATGTGACAAACTCGTCGGGACTCTAGACAAAGCCATGGGCTACCAACAAAGGAGTTCCCCGAGGGGTAGTCATAGTGCTAGGTCCGAGAGGAGTCGAGTAGTCGCAGGGGTAGGCCCCTGAGGTGTTGCCTAACTGGAATCAAAGTCCTCTAGAGAGTAGAGATCATGATGTCTCCTCCAACGAGGGTTTTCATATTCATCGGATGTGCGACGTGATCCCATGTCTAATTTGGGGAGATTGGAAAAATGTAAATACAAACACGAAGACAAAAAACAAAAAACAAGAGCGGGTAAGAAGCGAAAAGAGAATTAATTACTTAAGACAATTATGAAATTCAAACTCAAGAAATTATGAAAACACAATTAATCACTTATGAATGTGAAAATTATGAAATGACATCAATGTAGAAAGGATAAATATGAAAGGTTATTTACTTAAGACAATTATGAAAAGCCAGTTTTAAAATGATATATATTTATGAAAGACAAGTGGAATCTAAGAAGATTCTCGTATATAAAAAATATCGCCAAAGTATGTCTCCAAAAGTATGTATATAAAAAATATATGTCTCCAAAAGTATGCTTAAGCAAAATTTGTCTCCAAAAGAGACATTTTCCAAAAATGCCAAAATGGTGGAGGAGGTCTACTACTCTACATTATTGTTCGAGGTACTTTCCCCTCCAAGCCACTAGGCGGGTCACTAGGGACCTCATCCTCCACTTCTTCTAATATGCGGTCATGCTCTTTAGTGATTATGTACTTGCAATCCACAAAGGCCTCCACACAATCCATTATGTCATTTACACAATCATATTTGGTGCTCTAGCAGTCGTAGTAGTCTCTCTAAAACCTATAGAAATCCCATAGTTATGTCATGCATTCCTCAGTCACCCCTCCTCCACTACCCTTTAGCTTGGACCCCACCCAAGTGCACACACCCCCATGTTGTACTTCACCCAGTCGCTCTCTTGTGCAATCTTCTCTTTTACATGAGCTAGCAAAGAAGCTATGTCTATAATTCGTGCGATGTGAGGAACCGAGTTGGGGTTTAGGGAGGACATCCGGGGGTGAGGGCGAGGTTGTTCCATTTAGAATCTGTTTGAAAAAAAAAAGAACCAAATATGGCTAAGGAGCAAAAGAAAAAAGAACCGAATATGGCTAAGGAGAAGGAAATAAGCATAAGCATATGTATAAGCATAAGCATAAGAAGAGGGGAAAATAAGAAAAGGGTGGGAAAAAGAGAGGGCAAAAGAAGAAAAAGAGAGAAAGAGAGGGGAAAAGAGAAGGAAAAAGAAGAGAAGGAAGCAATTGAAAGAGAGGAAGACAAAAGAGAGGATGAAAGAGTAGAAGGAAAACAGGGGAAGAGAGAAAGCATATGCTTGTGCTTATGCATGGGCATATGAGCATATGCTCATGCATGGAAAGATAAGAAAAATGAGAAGGAAAAGAGGAGAAAAAAGAGCAAATGCATATGCATATGAAAAGAGAGAAAAAGAGATCAAAGAGAGGGAAAAAGAAGAGAAAGCATGTGCTTATGCTTATGCATGAGCATATGAGCATATGCTCATGCATAAGCATAAGCATATGAGCATAAGAATAGGCAAATGTATATGCTTATGAAAAGAAAAGAGGATGAAACAGAGAAAATAAGAGAGGCGAAAAGAGCATAAGCATAAGAGAAGGAAAAAGAAGAGGGGAAAATAAAAAAAGAGAGGAAAAAAGAGAGGGGAAAATAAGAAAAGAGAAGGAAAGAGGATGAAAGAGGGGAAAACAAAGGAAAAAGAGAGGCAAAATTTTAGAAAAGAGAGGAAAAAAGAGAAAAAGAGAGAAAGCACATGCTCATGCATGAGCATAAGCATAGGCAAATGCATACGCTTATGAAAAGAGAGAAAAGAGAATGAAAGAGAGGAAATAAGAGAGGGGAAAAGAAGAGAAGGAAGAGGAAGGAAGAGGGGAAAAGAGATGAAAGAGGGGAAAAGAGCATAGGCATAAGAGAAGGAAAAAGAAGAGGGGAAAATAAGAAAAGAGAGGGAAAAAGAGAAAAAGAGAGGAAAAAAGAGAGAGCTGAGAGAAATCATATGCTTATGCTTATGCATGAGCATAAGCATAGGCAAATGCATATGCTTATGAAAAGAAGAGAAAAGAGGATGAAAGAGAGGAAATAAGAGAGGGGAAAAGAAGAGAAAAGAAGAGAAAAGAGATGAAAGAGGGGAAAAAAAAGAGGGGAAAAGAGCATAAGCATAAGAGAAGGAAAAAGAAGAGGGGAAAATAAGAAAAGAGAGGGAAAAGGAGAAAAAGATAGAAAGCATATGCTTATGCTTATGCATGAGCATATGAGCATATGCTCATGCATAAGCATAAGAATAGGCAGATGCATATGCTTATGAAAAGAAGAGAAAAGAGGATGAAAGAGAGGAAATAAGAGAGGGGAAAAGAAGATAAAGAAAAGAAAGAAAGAGGGGAAAAGAGAAGGGAAAAAGAGAGGGGAAAAGAAGAAAAGAGAGGAAAAAAGAGAAAGCATATGCTTATGCTTATGCATGAGCATATGAGCATATGCTCATGCATAAGCATAAGCATAGGCAAATTCATACGCTTATGAAAAGAAGAGAAAAGAGGATGAAAGAGAGGAAATAATAGACAGGAAAAGAAGAAAAAAGAAGAGAAAAGAGATGAAAGTGGGGAAAAAGAAGAGGGGAAAAGAGCATAAGCATAAGAGAAGGAAAAAGAAGAGGGGAAAATAAGAAAAAAGAGAGGAAAAATCGAAAAAGATAGAAAAAAGAGAAAAGAGAGAAAGCATATGCTTATGCTTATGCATGAGCATATGAGCATATGCTCGTGCATAATCATAGGCATATGAGCATAAGCATAGGAAGACGCATATGCTTATGAAAAGAAGAGAAAAGAGGATGAAAGAGAGGAAATAAGAGAGGCGAAAAGAAGAGAAAGAAGAGAGAGGAAAAGAAGAAAATAGAGGAAAAAAGAGAAAGCCGGGAGAAAGCATATGCTTATGCTTATGCATGAGCACATGAGGGAAAGAGGGGGGAAAGAGGGATGAAAAGAGGAAAAGAGGGGAAGAAGAGGGAATAAGAGAAGAGAGGGTTCCTACACCCATCACTACACAGCTTAAGGCACTAGTTGCAGGCCAATGTAAATAACGAAAATATTCGACATGTATATGCTTCTGCATGTCAGCTCGTTTGAGCAATTTTGTATCACCCTTTTTGAAAGGGTAATTTTGTAACAAACAATGTTGTATATCTTCGACTTCTAGGAATGCCTAACATCTTTTTATTCATGCTTTCATTGATGTTTTCTCTTTGGATTTGACTGACAGTGTATCCATATCCTTCACTCTTCATCTATCAATTTGGTGTAGTTGGGGAGATAATCTAAATTAGGCTTTTGAAGACTATGTGCGGAGCTCTCGTATGTCATGATATCAAGATTAGGGGAGGAACGATTGCATGAGGAGCTCTTACATGTTACAATTTCAAGACTAGAGGAGAAAATATTGTGTTACAAGCTCTCGTACTATGTAGAGAGGGAGGAAATATTGTGTGAGATACTATCAGATTATGTAGTAGGATGCCGGGGGGTGAACTACTAAGAAACCTTGTGTATCACGTGCATCAAGGGGTATTTAGAAAACCCCTCAACTAAAATTTTCACCCCAATAAAAACACCCCTCTTTACTTGTAAATTAATGATTGTGTAAGGAGCTCTTGCATGTTACAATTTCAAGACTAGAGGAGGAAATATTGTGTTACAAGTTCTCATACTCTGTAGAGAGGGAGGAAATATTATGTGAGATACTGTCAAATTATGTAGTAGGATGCTTGGGGGGTGAATTACTAAGAAACCTTATGTATCACGTGCGTTCAAGGGCTATTTAAAAAACCTCTCAACTAAAATTTTCACCCCAATAAAAACACCCCTCTTTACTTGTAAATTAATGGAGTTTTTCCCAAAATTGAATTAAAAAACCCCTCTTGTTACTCTAAACCTGCTAAAAGTTTCCCAAAAGTTTATTTAAAATACCTTAGAAAAACTACTTTAGTTGTCTTTCTTAACAAGAGTCAATGATATCGCAATTCAATATAAATAACATGGGAGTAATACTATCTACCCTTTGATTTTATTTTATGTTTAGATGAACAAACTTGCAAAAATCAAACTGATCACATAGTGCCATAGCCTTCTGATTAAGCTCCTTCAAATGAGTACTTCTTGTCTTATAATGCCCTAGCATGGTGGCATGTGATTTTATAGAGTCTCACGATTCTATAATTGGATGGGCTTGCTTGTGTTCCATGCTCCCTTCTCCAATTCTCATCCTTATCTACTCTCCTACTTTGCTCCATGCTCCCTCCTCTAGCTCTCATCTTCTCATTTGCTCCACTACCTCATCTTTTCACCTCTTCATCATCACCCTCCCAAGAATCGAAGCCAACAGTATTACCCCCCTTGATTCATCATGTGATCCCCAGCAGCTTGTTTGGTTCCTTGTACAAGGTCATTGTGTTGCACTGAGGTTGTGCTTGATAGGAATTGAAATGCTTGCTCTTGTGCATAGTCTTCATAGTCTGCATCGCCACTTGTAACATCTCCAGGTGGTCCCCTTGAATGGCATGCACACAACTGGCCTCTTTGTTGCTATATTCTATTGTTGTTGTCCAGGTCTCAAATTTTAACTCCTACAATTGTGCATGGTCTTCAACCTCTCCATCGTCTCGTCCATCGGCTCCCCAAAAAATTGGATGCAGCAAGATAGCCTCTATGAAAAGGATAATGTATTATCTAGTAACATTAAGCCTCAATGAGGCTGATCTTAGCAACAATAATGAGTTATATAAATATCCTCTTTGCAACTTTTGCTCAACGAGGCTTTCAAACTTGGCTGAGTGATTATCCTCATCGTCGAATGTAATATTTTGGCCTCTTGCCAATGGATGAGTTGTTATCCTCGTAGGATGTAATATTTTGTTTCAACTTTGATATAAACTATTATGGCAAAATTGTATTTGGATATAGATGTATCTCTTTTATTCAGTTTTTGCTCAGTGAGGCTCTCATCAATTGTTGAGTTATTATAAACTATCTTTGGATGTATATGTAATATCTTTTATTCAAAATTTTCTCGATGAGGCTATTAGTAATTGCTGAGATGTTATAAATTATCTTTGGATGTAGATGTAATATCTTATGTTTATTTTTTTCTCTATGAGACTCTCAGCAATTGCTAAGTTGTTATAAACTGCCTTTGGATATAGATGGAATCTCTTTTGTTCAATTTTTGTTCAATAAGGCTCTTAACAATTGCTGAGTTGTTATAAACTATCATTTGATGTAATCTCTTTCGTTTTAACTTTAATATAAATAATAGTATTATCGTTGTCTTTCTTATTGGTGGCAATCGTTTCTAGTTGTAGTCATTGCATAAGCAATTGGTGCACAAGGAAATAAAATTTTCTTAGTTTTAGAATTAAATACAAGAATCACTAAAAGAGCTCCAAGAACCAACATGGTGGTTGCAAGGAAATATTTTTCTTGGTTTAAAATTAACACCAACCCACACTAAAATGGAACTAGCATGGTGGTTGCAAAAGGAAATACATTTTTTTGGGTTAGGATTAAATTTTAACCACTTGTTTTAAACTATTAATTGCATTATCATTACACTAACATGTTGTTCCGATCACTGGGCTAGCTTTAAACCTCCTTGAGGGCATGCAAAGAACATAAATTAAGCTATTCAAAAATGCAATTGTTGATATGGCCCTTGAGGGGTTCCCTTTAGTGGCAAGGGTTGTATCAACATGCCACTAGATATATGTGGCATGTCTATATGGAGGCTTGCCCCTAAAGGGGATCCCTACATGAATCGGGAACCTATCGATGCGAAACATATGAACAATTGTGGGTCTCCAATGCGAGTCTCATGTGACCCAACCATTTAAGGTAAATAAATTTTCTTTGGTTTAGGAGTAGCTACAATCACCACTAAAATAACTCTAAGAACCAGTGGCGAGGTTGTTGCTCTAAGCCAATGTCACCACCTTGCCTACAGGGGGTCGTGAATTTAGAGTAGTGAGGAAAAGCTGCACGTAGATGATAGGTCGCGAGTTCTAGGTAGATCATAGGTGACGAGCTATAGATAGATGATAGATGGTGAGTTGTGAAAAGACAATAGGGCAGAATGTGAATAGTTTGATGCACAAAGATGTAGCATAGAGACTGTGCAAAGGAGGACAAATCTACTCATATAGTGACATGTGTCAAACTCTACGGTATTTAGAACAAGCTAGAACAAGTTTTGATAGATTGTGTCTCATTATTCCATTAGTGCCACAATTATTACGCTGGGAAAAATTCTCGGGGGGGTCACTCATCATATGTAACCCTATCATGTGAGTTCACAGAAGGTTATTTTTAATTCCTAAATTTTACAAAAATTAATTTACTGCATAACGAAATATTTAAAGTACTTTAGAAAACAATTGCAAAATTTTATAGAAAAAGGGTACATTTTATTAAGAACAAATTTGCAGATAAGGGATTTTACAAGTAGGCCTGATATATAAGGTTTATGCATAGTAACCCCTTGAGGAAAAATTTAGGCAAGAGCTTGGGTTTGCCTGAAATTCAAAATCTCACCAACTCATGTCACAGACCCAAAACTGCCCCTAAAATAGTTTTGCGATTGGCTATACCTGATCGTGCATTGATATAATAAATCCACTTCATACATGAAAATATTACTAAATGTGGTTACAATACATTTTACAAGCCTTATTTATATATATATTAAGGAGAGATGAAGGGTGAGATTGCCATGTGTCATGTAGAGATGAGTCTAAAACTACCATATGTCATGTACCAAAAAAAGATGGAATGGCCACCTAGCAAGAGGAAGAGAAGATATAGTGGCTGCATGGTAGGGGAAAGAGAATCTAGAGGAGGAAGAGAAAGCTGTATGCAAGAGCACAGGAGAAGGCTTGTAAGAGAAGGCTTCCCTTCAATACGTGAAACCCCTCCTCCAGCATTTTGCTAGCCACCCACATCCTTTGCCATCAACAACTATCAAGCTGCATCAAGAGTACATAGAGTTGGAACTACGTTTTACCATTATTTCAAGTCGAAAGGGAGTGCAAGGGGAGAAAAAATCCTTTGCACGAATGTGTTTGTTGTCTTCTCTAGCCCTTCATTGATTGCCAAAGCCTCATCCCTTCTTGGATGACAACTTTTCTTGGGTGGGTTTTCTTTGCAAGGTTGCATATGATGTATGCCCTATACCTTCATCAAGCCAGATTGATCTATGTTCAAATCTAACAAGAACCCTAGACAATTATTTCACATCACTGAACTTCGTTATCACCATGTTGAAGAAACCAATGTTGTGACATCTCAATTGTGCTCTAAGTTCAATGTGGAGAATGTTGTTGCATAAGACCTGTGAGTTAGGTAAAGTTTCTTCCTATGCTTCTGATCACCATGATACATTTTGAGGCTCCCACTTAAGGACAAGCAATCATCACTTCCTGCTATAGTTCATGGCTTCTCCACGCCTGGCAAAGAAATCTCAAGTGTGGCCATCTAGTAAGCTTCACACGATTGTCATGCATTATTGGGGCTGACTTATTCCAATCGATTTTATCCTCTTTGATCTCATGTGTGGATTTTCCTAGGATCTTATTAGCACAATCTTGATGTAGGTCCTGTATCTCTCTTTCTTTTAAATGTTTGGAGTTTGGTCTTTGGTTGCATTCTCCATATGCAGGCACCATAGCAGGTATATAGGACCAATGGATTGGGCTTTTCATTAATAGTGTTGCAATTAGCATTCTCTTAAAAGAAACATATTTGTCTCTCATCAAGTAGGCTATGTAGCACTATGTAGGTAGCCCTTGTGAATTGGAAGTGGGACTCAACAATAGCACAAGTGAAAAAAATAAGGCTACGCATATTTGAAGGATTTGGGCTTTATTGGAACTTTTGAAGACCTTTACATAACACCATTAAGTAACTAGCCTAATATTCTTGTGATGATGTAATAAGGCTACTTATGATGAACATAAAAGTTTCATGTTCACGAGTTAATTTCATCTATACTATTTTTGTGAACTTGACTATACTCAAAGCTTTCTATACAAAATGGTGTGCAAAGTTATGACATTATATTATACATAGGACTAGATATTGTAACTCTAGCTGAATATGCCAATATTTAAATGCAAGAGCTACACTTTGGTTCTCCATGAGCATTATAGAACATAAAAACACTACTTCTGAAGAAAAATATTTTTTAAAGTTTCGAAAGAGAATTTAAACTAAAATTCTCCTTGAGCACCTTGAAACATAACAATGCTACTTATGCATCAAATTTTTTGAAAGAGAAATAAAACAGAGATAGACATTATATTTAAAGGACTATGGTTGACGAGTTGTGATCATATGAATGATAAACATATATAAATATGAGGAGATGGACATTGTATTTAAAGAACTACAGTTAAGTATTTGTGATCATATGAGTTGAGGAGTTGCAGATTATATTTAAAGGACTATATTTGAGTAGTTGTGATCATAATGATTGATAAACCTATACAAATTCTATGAGGATGGGAATACTCCCCATCCACTACTTGGGGAAATTTAGAATAAGTGGGTGTGGGCAAGTAGGGGTGTGCAATTTACCCTCCTTAGACAGATGAACTTCTTGATGCAAAGCTCTCTAAGTTGCTTGTTTTAAAAATTGGGATTCTTCATGTTTTGGGATACATTTTTGCCATATATAGATCGCATCAACTATGATGTACCTATGGAAATCTGTTAAGGAAAGTTGGGCATATTTAGGCAAAATGTGGGAATAGCAATAAGGGGAGAAGCCAAGGTGAGAGAGCCAGCTGTACTTTTGGACTCAGATAGATCAATAGGGTGCCCAGGTAGGGGAGATCAATTAAAGCAATGCAAGAGGTAAGCAAGTGTGAGCTCAACAACATTGAGAGCTTGGGAAATGCCAAGACACATACACCAACTGGAACTGAATGGAAGCAGTTGAAAGTGTTGGCCCTTTACATTAATGGGACTCCCAACAAAGCGTTGAGAGGCAAATCCTTCTGCATTTTCCCACACAGATGGATCCCTTCCAATTGCCCATAGGTTCACAAACAGCCTTGTTCGGGCAGGTATGAAGTAGCCTGCCACCTTGCAATCTTCCTTAGAAGCATGAGGAATCATCATCGCTGCTAATGGGTGTAGGCGAAACACCTCCTTGATCACAGCTCTTAGATAGCCTAGTTTTGGTAGATCAGAATTTGTTACTTTGTGTTCAAGCCCTACTACCTCCTCTAGTTCTTTCTGAACCTTTGCCATCTCCTCAGGATTACGCAATAGCTCTGCCATTGCCCACGTCATCGTGTTCGTAGAGGTATCCACACCTGTAATGAACATCTCCTACATAGGAAAAATCCAATTCATAATTAATATTTCAATAATCTTGGTTTAAAGGATCAAAAAATCCAAGGGAATTCCTCATTTCTTTGAGGTCCAAACAATAAATTAGTGCAAATTCATGGACTAGAAATAGTTGACATTTTTAGGTAGGCAACACAGTGGCAAACCCCCTTTCTGCCCTCTCGTTGAGCCACGTGGCACACTATAAAAAGTAGTTTCTCTCCATCCTTTCTTGTTAGGCAGGCAGCATAGTGGCTTGGAATGAGATTCTGCCCACCCAGCCTGACACCGTTCACTAGTGCTTTCCCGGTTTTAGTTGGAGCCTTTATTTTAAAGAACAATTCAAGCAAAATATTTCATAAGTGGACATTTTTGGAGCCTTTATTTTAAAGATCTATCGTATATATGTTGAACGAGTCTTTCAAGCAAGATTTTACCAAGAGGGTGCCATTGATGAATCCGAGAGATTCTGCATCGACGTTGCCTCCTGACTCGTTCAGCAGCAGATCGAGGATGTCGTTGAAAGGAGCCTTTTGCTCACCCCTAAGTAGAAGCCTCTCGTCGATGATGCTGCAAAGAAGCTCGTTCACCCTGTCGCGCAGCGCGCGTAGCCATCCTTGTCTTGGTGGAGGCATCCAGCCATGAAAGGAAGGGCACGAAGTCCACCACGAGTGGCGTGAACATGAGGTTGAGGGTCTCCATGATCATGACATTCAGCTTGTGAGGACGGACGACGGAGTCGAAGAGACCCTGCGAGAGGACGAGGCGACCCATGATATTACCAGTGACGTGGGCAACACAGTTGAAGACGTTCAACTAGGTGGGCGCGTCTCCTTCCAGGCACTCGGCATTGATGGCGGCAAGCATGTTGCAGACCTCCTCCTGACGCACATGCTGGTTTTTGGCTATCTGGGAATGGCTGAGGAGTTGGGTGGTCCAGAGCTTGCGGAGGTCGCACCACCGGGGGCAAGTATGCTGGAAGGCGACGATGTTGTGCTCGTCGAACAGGAGGTGGTCGGGCATGTTGAAGGGCGGTCACTGAAGATGGCGTCGTGGGTGTGGAGGAACTCACGGGCCATATCGGCGGTGCAAGCCATGAGGGCGGGCATGGAGCCAAGGCGCAGGGACAAGAGTGGCGTGTCGTATGATGTAGCAAGTGCTGCCAGAGTGCGGTGAGCCTGCTTACCGGCGAGCAAGGGGAGGTTCTCGATGATGGACCAAGGGCAGGAGCCAGGGGTATAAGCTGCTGCGCCCTTCGTCTAAGTGAGCAAAGAAATGTCAATCCCAGGAGCACCATCGTCTTGACGAGCACTAGAAGAGCAGTGCGGCCTTCTTCCACGATCAGCATGCCTAGACTGCTCTCGAAAAGATAATCAGCCATGGAAACACACGAGAAGCTCTGTGTACAGGTAGTGGAAGTGGGAACTCCCTCAAAATGGAGGTCACGTTTAAGGAGAAGATCAAATCTCATGTCGCATGTGCATAGCAGTTTAGAACGAAGTCATTTCATAGTTGAACAAGAGTTCACACATGACACGTCCTCGTGCAAATTCACAAAAGAGTTTCAATCATCCACTATAGAGAGGCACTCCTAAAAAACATAACTGCATATGTGCATGCATGGTGGTGGATATAACTTGAGTGACTAGAAAGAAAGTCACTCATTGTTGTGAAACTTTGAATTCACATGAGTGCTTATGTGCATGCATTTTCAAACACTAGACATAAAAATATATTTTTTAGAGTTCCAAATATATTCTTTTAATGGTTTGAATCTCTATCCAATGTAAGTGCCCTTCATAAATATCTTGTTAAGTTGTTTAAGAACATGGTTTCAAACCTCTATCCAATGTACGCACATGCCCTTCAAGAAATATGTTGACTTGTGCAATAACATGGAAAAAATACTTGTAGACAATGTAAGTACCCTTCAACATGGGAAAAATACTTGTATAGACAATGTAAGTATCCAATGGAAGAGTATCCAATGGAAGTACTCTTCAACACGGGTAAAATACTTCTATAGAAATTGTCCATTTTCTTTGCAACTAGTGCATGGTTGCTAAAGCGTCATTTTTTGTGTGTGTGGAAATTTTAGACCTTTGATATTGAAGTTTTAGGATTGCTGAGCTAGGGTGAGTTGGAGCTTGTGCCCGAAGGTGTTGGACTGGTGTATAGTCGAAGGATGGGAAGTGTCTGACGCCTCCTTTGCATTTTGGGAAGTAGGTGAAGCGCCCGCAGGTGAATGTCGACACGGACCTGGTAGAGTTGCAGTCTCTAATGAGTGAAGGGGAGGGTGAGTCCTTGGGTCTGGAGAGCGATGGTTCGGGGAATGGGGATTGCAGTCTCTAATGAGTGAAGGGGAGGGTGAGTCCTTGCAGGAGAGTGATGGTTCGGGGAATGGGGAGAAAGAGTAGCCTTCGTTTGTTGAGGTTCTGTCTAAGAAATTGGCTTGTGGGTTTTCTTCTCTGGACGATGATGAAGCGAAGAAATTGGTGCTCATAGAGGCTGGTAGAAGGTCTTGTGAAGTTGCTAGTAAGCCTTGGTTCAAAAATGGGAAAATACATGGAGTTTTTGTAAGGTTGTGGATGAATTCATGTAGATTCATGAATGTGAATTGACTTCCCCAATCTCTCGACCATGTCGTGGGAGTCAATTGAGGTGATTGTGGCATCCTTGGGTCAAGTTCATTTGGTGCCCCCTCCTTCTAATTCTCGCCTCATATGTGCTTGTGGATTTTGTGAATGTGGAACTGGGTGACGGAATGGTGTTCTCGCTTTAGGTCCGGTTTGGTCCTTTTGCTAATGCGTGCTTTATTTGTAAAAGTACTTCACATTATGCCAAGAATTGTTTGAGACGGATGGCAGATATCCGTGTGGCTCAAGGTGATTTTGGTTCAGAGGAGCAGAATGCTTTGGAAGAAAAGGCGGAACGTGAAAGCGAAGGCCACTCTGTGGAAGTGGTGTCTAACAGCTAGGGTAAAGTGGAGACACAAGAGGAATTGCCTAGCAAAGATGATACGGGTGATGCATGGATGGTGGTTGGAAAAAAGGGGAAGGCTGAGGGGATTGTGTGTGAGAGAAAGTTGGTGCCAAATGGAGGTCCTTGCTCGTCAGATTTGCAATCAAGTTCCCTGGAGGCAAGGGGCATGAAGAGACATGACTGTTAGCCCGTCTGCAGATGTTTCCCCTCAGAAGGAGTCGATGCTGTTTGTGGATCCAATGTCAGGGTCGAAATGCCAGAAGGAGTCGATGCCTAAAGCGAGTCATCGAAAAATGTTCTGGAGGAGAAATCCCATGGGAAGGCGGTGTTGGGTGTTGCTGATTAGAACGGGCAGCTGTGTGGCAATAGATCTGTCTAAAAGATCAAGGATGTTATGAGAGGCTCTATTCGTAGCAAAGAAAACAAGTTTATCTTCCTTCGAGACGCTTATAAGGTACTTTCGAACTTTGATTTCATGCCAGTTTAGAGGGTTCTAAGGTGAGATTGTTCTCTATGTTAACATAAACAACGAGACTGCTTGGTTGTTTTGAAAATAGCTAAGGCAAATGTGTTTTTGCTTCAGGAAGAAAAGTGTGGGAAATATGATGTCTTCTGGTTTACCTTGAAAATTTTGGGATTTCCTATTTTAGTTCATGCTCCATCTAGAGGAAGAGGAGGGGTTACTATTACTGCTAAGTCCAAATATAACCTACAAGAATCCTTTTGAGACAAGGCAGGCTAGTTTATTGCTACGCAAGTGAGGGTTAATGGATTTTCTTTTGGAGTGGGAAGTATTTATGCCTCGAGAACTTGTGTCTAAAGGAGCTCATGCATGCTAGTACATGCTTAGCTCTTGTTTGGTGGGGGATAAATGGCTTACTACAGGTGATTGGAGGAGCTGTGTTTGACTCATGGGTTAATTGATTGTATTGAGCTAGACTTGGTAGGATTACAGGGGTTTTCTTGGACTAATTGCTAGAAAGGGGATGATTGTAGAGCTGCTAGATTGGATCGATTTTATATGAGTCGAGAGGGTTGGTGGTTGAGAGACACTATGAAGGGTGAATATCTCCTCAGGACTGCCATGTGAGATCATTGTCTATTGTTTGGAAATTCGCAATCCCCTCAACAATGGGTAGATCAAATGATATTCTCTTTAAGCTGAATATTAAGTATTTAGAGTCAGCTGACTTCAGAAGATTAATTCAAATTTATGGGTGAATGAGAGAATGAGGTTTGAAGAGCCTTGTGCTAGATGGGATTCCTATATCAGAAGTGTGATTACGGTGGCCAGAGATTGGGATAATAAGTTGGCGAGAAAGAAGCAAGGGAAACTAGGTGAGCTGAGTTCTATCATGAAGTCTCTGAGGGAGGCTTTGAAGCTAGATCCTCAGTATCAGGTAGTGAATACAATTCTCTTGAAATTAAGAGTTGCCATACATGCTAGGGAATCTGAGGAGGCAGGATGATAGGAGTAGGCTAACATGGCTTTCATTAGGGGACTGCCATTCTAATGGAGTTTTGGCATATCGTTGATATTTTTACGAATTCTTTCTGAAAGTTAGTAGGGTGTCAGCCTGGTGTGGGAAAATGTTGTGGAAGATGTCGTGGTTGGGATTAATTCCCGAGTTTTTGATGCTCAAAGGCCAATGCTGAATAAACATTTTTCCTTACAGGAGTTGTGGGATGCTCTTAGATTAATGAAAAGGAAAAAATCTCTTGGTCCAAATGGACTTCCTTTAGAATTTTACATTGCCTTTGGGATGTGATTAAACGTGATCTTCTAGAAATGTTGAATACTTTTGTCAACCAAGGGTTTCTATCCTAGGATATGAATGTTGGTCTTCTCAAACTCTTTCCAAAGAGGCAGGTAAGAATTCAAGTGGGGGATTGGACACCCATCACGATGTTGAATACATTGTATGAAGTGATGGCCAAGGTGCTAAAGTGATAGTGGGACAAAAGTTGCATTTTGGGAATTTTGAAATTGGGTGGATTTCATTAAAATTGGGAAAGGTTTCATTAAATTTGGGAAAATTTTAATTGATTGTGGGAATTTTGCCAATATTGAATATGCTAATATTTGGAAATTCCAATGATTATGAAAAACTTCATTGGTTGTGAAACATCTCGTTGGATATAACAACTGGAACAAAGCATTTGTGCCAGAGTTTGAAAATCATGTATTTGGTGGTGTTAATAAACACCGTTTAGGGACAATAGCTGGTGGTGTTAACAAACATTGTACATAGTGAACCACTAGAAACAAAGTTGTCGGTGGTGAAAGGCAGCTTATGAAAATTGTCATATTAATAATTTGCAAATATTCATTGACAAGATAACAACAATTGAGAAACATCACATGAGAACACACATTACAATGGAAGTTTGGGAGATCAAGAGGGAGAAAATTGACACCATTTTTTTGCTATGATACCAAGCAAGCTCTCATGTGCTTTGATACATACACTCTGTGGAATCTTAATCTTCTTGGGTCTATGTATGGCTTTTGATGTCCATGACCAGACAACCGCATCAATACACTCCCATACCTGTGGATCCAACCTATTCTCTATCCAATATTTGTTTCAACAGTTAACATAGGCATTTGCATCATTGAGCCCCTTTCTCTTAACTGAAATACCATTAGTAGCAAGGTCTCCAAGGTCATGCATATCTATCCTCTTGAGGTTGCGCAAACAAATTAAAACCGATCCAATTGTTAGGTTGGGATCAGATGGCCACAAACCATTGAGGGTGAAGTTTCCATAATGACCGTGTCCATGTCCATGGGAAATCATTCCAATGAGTGAAACCTGTAATTGCCGTGCAGAATCGATGTCCTTGGACCTCACCCAAAGTCTTGGAATTGCCATCTTTTTTTGGTCCATCTTATCATGGATTATGCATGCAACTTTTTTGGATCCATCTCGGAGTACCTACGCCATGCATAGTATAAGTTCCTACAATTTTTCCTCAACTTTGTTGCTGTATCATATGCATCTTTCTCTCCATTAGCAAATTGCGCTCATCTTGACTTTTTGTGGCTCCCAATTGATGAGAAAAATGCTCATAGCTTCAGCCACAAAGAGAAAAAGAAAAGGGGCAAGAGGGCATCCTGATGGACTGATCTGGCTTTGATCTGACTACACAAGCTATATTTAGAGAATTCACTCGTCTTAGCAAGGGCTACATTTTTTAAGTTTGATTTCCAAATCCTGTCATGTGTGGATGTGGATAGACTCTGATAACCATGTTGATTAAGCGAACTGTTGACCTCACGTAGGACGTCTATCTTCTTATACACTTCATGTATCACGTGTTGTGCCTCTCTAGAACCATCTTGCATGGTTCTACTCTCCTCCGCTGCAGAAACCGTGAAGCTCTCTCCCGCCTCTGATCCAAATGCTACAAAGGTTGCAGAGCCTCTCAAAGGTAAGCTTCCAACAATCAAAGTACACAATGGACTACTTAACAAAATGACAAAATGGCTCTGTTCATGTGCTATCGTAGGATACATTCATGGCCCCAGGCCACCTGCACTTTTTCTAGAAGGATGGGTCCATAACTTTTGGTCGTGCAAAGGTCTGGTTGTTACAACCATTCGCTTCCTCAGAAATGATTATATCGTCTTCATTTTTAAAAAGTTGGAGATGGCGGCATAAGTAAAAAGAAATGTGGACTATTAGGAATCTGTTGGGATAAGTATGGTCAAGGGCTTGCTCTAAGGTGCATGTGTACATCTAGGGGAGTCACATATGTGTGTGTGTGTGTGTGTGTGTGTGTGTGTGTGTGTGTGTGTGTGTGTGTGTGTGTGTGTGTGTGTGTTGTAGAAGCACATCTAGTGCGATGATGTGTCTAGTGTGTGACCTAAGTGATGATGTAAGCCAAAGTCCCCCACATGGGAGGTTCCTTTGATTTAGGCCAAGTCCCACTGATGTAGGGGCTGATTGCCCCACTGATATAGGGGAGGTGCCTACACCATCCTCTCTTTCTATAAAATGGAGGTCATCTCTTCATTCTAATACATGGATTTTGCCTCACTTGTGCTCTCACTCTTTGTGCCGTGATGCATCTCTTCTACCCCACACTCTTCTACATTTGGTATCAGAGTTGGTAGGCTTTGGAGAACCCATTTTAGTAGTGCCACCTCATCATCTTCTCCACCACCTCTTTTTGAGCTTTCTTGTTCCTTCCTCCTTAGAAATGGCTTAGCTCTATTCTCCTTATCCCTTGCGTCTCTTGCCAAGCCCTCCTAGCTGAAGACTCTACGCTATGGGGTGCTCCTCTAGTCCAGAGCATTGCCTTAGAGATGAAGTAAATCACCATCACCCGTGCTGATCCAAGCAAGCTGTCACAAAAAATCGTACAATTCTATCTTTCTACTCAACCATTGCCAAAGCCCTTCTAGCACAAGTTGTTCCATGCCTAGAGCCTACTGCTGGTGAATTTTGAAGGCCAATGCTTTCTGGAGCAAGGAGAAATCAAAGAAAAGATAGTCAAAGAAGGCACAGCTCTCTAGACAAGAAGGAGCACTATTTTGTCTATGCTCTGTGGTGAACTTACCTTGGTATTCAAGCTTTAGTTTTGCACAGAAATCCCTCTCAAACTCTTCTCCAGTTGTGTGAATTATGCCCTCCAAGTTGAGTTAGTCTACTGCAAAGCATTTTTGACAGTTTTGGACATTTGATGCTAGAGTAAATGCTAGAGTGATGTTTGAGGATTGAAGTAATGCTAAAGTACAGATTAGAGAATGCATTTTCAGTTTGAAATTCAGTTGGGACTGATCTCTTGTCAAAATGCCAAGCTCTGAAGGTTATTCTAATACTAAGCACTTGAAGAAGACTACAAGAAGGAAAAAGTTCAAAGTGAAGAAAACCCAGCCAAGAAACTTTGGGAGAAGCCAACTGGGTATAAATATGCTAAACAATTAGGATTCTTTGAATTTATCTCTAGCAATCTACATTTATATGGTGAGGGAGATTTCTTTGCTCAACAAGATTAGTCATTTTGTAAGAGAGTAGACACTGCCTGACAAAGTCTCATGGCTACTTATAAAATTGACAAGTTCAATGGCCAAGGCTTCCATACTTGGCAAATGATGATAAAGTTTATGCTTATGAAAGAAAATCTATGGGACTGAGTCAAGGAAGGAACTCAATCCTCTCAAAAAGGTGAATCAACTACAACCAAAGGTAAAGGAAAGGCCACTGACTCTACTTCTACACCTGCAAATGCAAAAAGGATAGAGAAAGCCTACGCCATCATTGCATTAGGTTTGGGTGATGATTATGTACACCACATTTCAGATTTGGAATCCCCTTTTGAAGCATGGCATAAGCTAGACATATACGGTTTGGTGCTAGCTCTCATACTTCCAAATTAAATCTGAAAATTAAGTACTTTGAACTTAAAATAGAGGGAGATAATGTTGCTGCTCATCTCAACACTATGAGTATTATGACACAACTAGCTTCAATTAATTCTCTTGTTACTAAGGATGATGCTATGGTAGTGCTTTTAAAGAGCATGCCTAAAGATTTTGACTGTGATTGCTACTTTGAAGAATCTTCCTCAACCCACATTAGAAGGCATCATCAATGACTTACAAGAAGAGGAAAGAAAGAACACTTCAAGAATGGGCAAAATGCACACAGAAGCACTTGCAGAGTGAAGTTTTCAAAGAGTAGGTACAAGGCTTGTAAACACAGTGGGAAAAACAATCATCTTGAGAAGGATTGTTATAGAATCAACCCTTGCTTATATTGTGGCAAGAATAATCACTCTGAAAAGTTTTGCAATGAGAAAAAGAGAACTATGGCAAATTTGGTTGAAGAGAGAACTCCATCAGCAAATGAAGCATCCAACTTTGTGGTAGAAGACAAGGACTTTGCCTTTTGAGCAACTTGTCTTTGAATTTTTGTTTATCATCACTTGGTCAAATTTTGAGGTTCTCTGCTTGGAGTAGTACTCCAAAAATAATGCTATGTGTTTTGTCTTTTGTAAATCACCTTTGGTCACCATATGATGTAGGCCATGTCATATGTGTTTGGTCTATCCCATTTTTGTAAACTTTGACCCTTGGGCATCTTTGCTAGCATGAGATCCTAGAGATAGATTTATCCTTGACCACCATGAGATGACCATGTGTGACCACCATGACATGGCATGAGAAACTATGTGACTAGATGTATCCTTGACATAGCAAGAGGCAAACCCTTTAGTGTGTGACCTAAGTGATGATGTAAGCCAAAGGCCCCTACATGGGAGGTTCCTTTGATTTAGGCCAGTCCCACTGATGTAGGGCTGATTTGATTGATATAGGAGAGGTGCCTACACCATCCTCTCTTTCTATAAAATGGAGGTCATTCCTTCATTCTAATACATGGATTTTTCCTCACTTGTGCTCTTACTCTTTATGCCATGATGCATCTCTTCTACCCCATACTCTTCTACAGAATCAGCCTCTGTTAGTCTAGCTTTGGGAGCCCTCCTTTAGCCTAGATTCCCCGCCTCCATCCAAGGCCCCTATATGGGTTGAATTCCTTGACTTATCGTTATCTCTCTTTCCCCAAATTGTGACTCTCTGTGCCCCGCTTGGCCAATTTCTCGGAGTGGAAACAGAGAAGTTTATTAGCCCTCGAGGCAACCCTCAAGCCTGTGTCTTGAGGACCTCACCTCTGAGCCTCCTAGTGCCATCCGTATTCTCAACGAGGATAGATCTAAGCTGATCTAACATTTTTTCTTCAAGAACATTCCTAACTCCTGCTTCCTCTATGGCATAGGAGGTCACTTCATCAAGGACTACCCATCTAGAAATAACCAATAAAAAGAAAAATCGAAACCATCCCAACAGGACCCTTAGAAAGCCAAGGACACACAGACCCCTTCTAAGCAACTAGTCCCTTCTCTTGTCAAAAAACAGATGGAGGCTCAAAGTAAGGTAACCTTTGAGAGCTCAAGGAGGGAGGCAGAAGGGAAGAGGTCATTACTGAAAGGGAAGATGAGATGGAAGATAGTTCTGGTGAGGAACAATTTTTGGTTACCACCCAAGATTTTGAGGAACAATTGGAGCAGGCAGAACACGAGTCAGCAATTGACAAAGAGGGTCCTCCCTTCACAGTCATTAAAGACAGAAAAGCCACCAGGTTAGGAAAGGAAAAGGCACAAGTTGGTGAGGTCATCGATAGAGGTAAGGAACTCAGTTCAATCAAAAGAGAGATAAGAAGGATGTCAAGAGGCTTCACTCTTTCTCCCCAGAACAGTCCAGTAAGGTTCAAGAAGAAGAGAAACAAAAACACTCCTCAATGATGCAAGATAACTTCTCCTTCCTTAGCATCAACTTCTAGAGCTTAACAAATGACCTCAAACCCGCCATTTTTAAGAGGTGGCTAAAATCGTCAAGCCTTAGACCCGATTTCTTAGCACTTCAAGAGATCAAAGTATTAGGGGCTAAGTTATGTTGGCAGCTCAGCCAAATTGATAATAAAAGACAATAGTTTTACACCAACCACGAAGAAGGGAGAGTGGTGCCATCCTGGGAGTAGTTGCTCACCTTACCAAGGCAATCACATGCCGACTATCCCTTTTTAAGTCCACTAGGATTGGTGTTGACTTTTCTTATCCTCAGCTTTGGTGTCAGGTTTTCTCCATCTACACCCCTAATGCCATGAGGGAACGAGCTCTTCTTTTGGAGGGAAAGATCCTTCAAAATAACTCTATCTTACTAGGTGACTATAACATGGTAGAATCCCACAGAGACAGATGGAATGACACATTAGGAAAAAAGGGAGCTCATTTTGGGGCCCTGTAAGAAATTCACTATTTTCTCTTTTCTCTCTCTATAAAAGCAAGAAAATATGGATACTTGCATGAAAAATGTATGTGTGAAAAGGAATAAATATATTCTTTTACATGCTTTACATTCAATGTTCATATAAGAGCAACACTTTTTTGTGCAGAATTTGGTGATTCTAACACCACAGAGGCGTCCGGAACGGCCCAAAACCCCAAGAATGGCACTGGAAACGCTGGAATCGGACCTCCGGAGGCCCGAAAACGGCCAAAAAAGGCCGAAAAACGCGAACGCAATTTGGTACTTTTGAGATCTCAAAAGTACCAAATCGCGTTTTTTTGCAAATCGTGTTTTTCGGCCTTTTTTGGCTGTTTCCGGGCCTCCCGATGTCCGATTCCAGTGTTTCCAGTGTCGTTTTTGGGGTTTTGGGCCGTTCCGGACGCGTCTGCGATGTCAGAATCACCAAATTCTGCACAAAAAATAAATTTTTTAAAGACTCAAATTAGATCACCTCATTAATGTGACATGCTTCTACGAACATATAGTACTATTTCTTTTTCTTATTTTCATCTTCTTTTGTTGAATTTTTAATGTTACATTGGCCCACTCCTGATTGGTTGAGAGCCTATGTTCTCTCTCTTCTAAAAAGCCCCAAAATGAGCTCCCTTTTTTTCTAATGTAGGGAATACACTAAGAGGTAGGGAACTTTTTTCTTGGACTGCCCTCAAAGATTATGTGGTACTCATTGACATCTCTATAGACACTTCCTTCACCTAGACTAACAACCAATCGGACCCGCTCCATAGGAAAGCAAGGATAGATAGAATGTATTGTTCAAGAGACATCTCTAACTCCGCCCTTTGTATCAACCTTGCTTCTCTTCCCTTCTCTGACCACAAAATAATCCTAATTACTATGGATAAAATCCAGGGAAAGAGAAGAAAGTCATTATGTTCAAGGCTAAAACCCTTCTTCTTTTATCTTCCCTATTTTGAAGGTAGTTAGGAGGGTTGCCCTTTAGCACCACTCCATTTCGCCATTGCGATGGATGCTCTTGGTTGGTTCATCAAGCATTAGGGGAGAATTGGGATCTCAAAAGGGCCTCATAAGGAATGGGTTAAGAAATGGATTAGGCCTAATGCAAGTCCTCTTGTGGGGTCCAAGGGAGCCCTAACCCCCCCTACCTAGGTGGGTTAAGCCCAGTTGATCCCACCTCTTACACCTTTTACACCTAGGAGGGGGCCACCTCTCCAAGGAGGGGGCACTTTTCCCAAAGTCAAAATTTCAAATTTCGAATTTGAATTTCCTCTCTCTCCCTCCTCCCCCCATCCTCCAACCCCTCCTCTTCCACACGTCCCATTCCTCCTCCTCCCTCCCACTGCCTCCCTCCTCCCTCCCCCCATCCTCCTCCCTTTGTCCACACGCCTCCTCCTCCCTCCTCCCACATGCATCCTCCTCCTCCCCCTGTTGCTTTTTCCTCCTCCTCCCTCCTCCCACATGCGTCCTCCTCCTCCCCCCCTGTTGCTTTTTCCTGCTCCTCCTCCTCCCTCATGCTCATCCATTCTCATCTTCCCTCATGCTCATCCCTACTCCTCCTTCCTCCTGCTCATGCAAGATCCTCTTGCCTCCTCATGCTCACGCTTGCTCTTGTTGCTTCTACTTCTCCTACTCATGTGTATTCGTCTGCCTTCATCCTCACACCTAGTCCTCTACTTGCTTCTCCTCCCTTGTAATCATTCAGGGTCTTTGTCATCCCTCCTCAAACATCACCTACCTTCTATCATGGCCTATCACAGTCTCTGTAAACTCTGTGACTATTGATGGCACCATTTGAGGAGATCTCCCATGTTACCATGTGACCGTACAGGATCAATATGTGATCCATGATTATTTTTTTCAAGAAAAGAAGCATCTTGAACCTCAATAAAGAGGAGAATATGAGATAACATGTTAATTTCATAGTGTTTCAATGTAATTTCTTACTTTGGATTATCCATAGTGGTGCATTGCTTTGCTAAGGTTTCCCTTAGTTGTTCTTTCAGGACCTTCATGGAGGATGATATGAGAATGGTGGGCATGGATGATATGGACTCTTCATATCGAAAGACACAAAGCAAGTTGTTTTGGAGGTGATGCAGGACTTGAAGGGAATGGTGATGCAAATGAGATGCCTAGAGCTTGTGGTGCTGCTAACGTATGTCTTGAAGTCCAAACGTTTATTATAGAAGAAGAATTCACATGGTGCATTACATCTATTTAAATTTAAATTTCTAATATGATGTTTCTTCATGTGTGTAGTAGCAAGCAGGAATGGAGAATCTATCCATTTGGAACAAGAAGGCATGGAGAATTCACAGTATTGACCCAAGGCAACCTATGTGATCCATTCCAATGTGTTATACATGAGATTATAAGAACTTACGAGTTGAATGTGGGATTCTAAATAGAATAGCGGTCTTTCTAAGGACTTAGTCGAGGATTCAAAGACCCTATTATTGGTGTATTAGAGTTGAAGACGAAGAGAAATAGGCTATGAAGCCTCTTTGTAATACAATTTGAAATACAAACACCTATTTCTAATAATATTCTTCTATCTAAAGCAAAAAAATTTCATGTGTCTATGGCCAAGTGGTGAATCTTTTGTTATGTCTATTTTAATTATCTGTTGTTTTTAATATTGCATCTTTTTTTATATCAGCTTCTTGCACACAAAAGTTATATCACATTTTGATGTAACAAGTCAATAAAATGTTGTTTGCCAAGTTTGGCCATTCCAATACATATGTAGATGGGATTTGATCATGGCACCATATTGATTAGATGGAGTGTTAGAAAACCTTGCACACAAAAGTTATATCACATTTTGATGTAACTTACAAGTCAATAAAATGTTGTTTTGCCAAGTTTGACCATTCCAATACATATGTAGAAGGGATTTGACCATGGCACCACATTGATTAGATGGAGTGTTTAAAAACCAAAATTTGAGATTTTCCTACATCACCTTATAAAGGATTGATGCATTTCATGATTTTCTACGAAGAAATATAAATTTTGAAGGGGTAGACAAAGAAATTTGACAACTTTGGCCATTTCAATGTTAATTTTTGGCAAATGTAGGAGGAATTTGACCATGGCAGAGAAGGCAAAGTTGGTTGGGACATCATGGGGTGTCCAAAAATGCAAAAATCCACCACGGCGCAAATTTGGCCATTACTTACACGGCTTCAACAAGGGCTAGGGATCAAACATAGCTCATGAGGGCAAGGGATCAGGCCAACACAACCATGATGGCGACGAGGACGAGGATGACGATTTTTATGAGCAGTAGTAGTAATAGTAGTATTAGTAGTAGTTTGTATAAAAGAGCTTGATAAGTACGGGACAACTTGATGATGATGGCTATCATGTGTTTTTTGGAAACAATACATGGAAAATTAGCAAAGGGTCACTTGTGATCGCTAGAGGTTCCAAGCATGGAACATTGTACTCAATGCATGTGTCAGGCATAAGAGATAATATAATCAATGTGACCGAGCAGCCATCCATCTCTTTGTGGCATCGTCGGTTGGGACACATGAGCATGACAGGATTGAAGATACTTTCTAGTTTGCAGTATGTTCTCGTGTTTACTTTTTCGGATTTTAGCATGTGTGAGCATTGCATGTATGGGAAGCAAACATGATCTTCACATAAAAAATCTTTGGGAAAGAAGAGGCTTGAACCATTGGAGTTGGTTCACAGTGATGTGTGTGGACCTATGCCTATTGTCTCATTGGGTGGTGCTTCTTACTTTGCTACTTTCATTGATGATGCTACACGAAAAGTGTGGGTCTATCCTTTCTGGAAGAAGAGTGATGTCTGTGATGCATTTCAAAAGTTCTTAGCATTAGCTGAAAATCAGTCGAGCAAGAAGCTCAAATGCTTGCGCACTGATAATGGACGAGAGTATACCTCTCATGCATTTAAGAATCTTTGTGAGCTACATGGCATCACTCCTGAGAACCCTTCTCAGAATGGGGTTACTAAGAAGAATAGAACCATTCAAGAAAGGAATATAAGCATACTTTTTAATGCCGATCTACCTCATGGCTTTTGGGCTGAGTCTATCAAGACAGCAGTGCATCTTATCAATAGATCACCTAGCAAGGCACTAGATGGGAAAGTGCCAGAAGAGGTTTGGTCAGGCAAGCCACCATCTTATGGGCATCTTCGTATATTTGGCTGTGAAGCTTATGTTCATATCCCTAAGGAAAAACATAGCAAGCTTGATCCAAAGTCAAGGAAGTGTATTTTTCTTGGATATGGTGATTCAGGCGAGATGGGATACCGATTGTGGGATCCAGAGGCTAGGAAGATAGTACGTAGCCATGATATTATCTTTAATGAGGACAAGATGCACAAGAAGCCAGAAAAGACTGTTGAGATATGCAAAGTGGTGTTTTGAGAGGATGGACAACCATCATATGAGAGGCATGCATAACCTGTTCCACATGACACAGGGCATGGACAGCCCATAGATCGTGAGGTGGGAGAGCCACATCTAGGTGGACAAACCTCAGGTTATGCAGGAAAATCAATTGGGACAGCAAGATGCTCATAGTGAGCAACTGTTGAGATGTTCCACTAGAGTCTCACGACCTCCACAGAGATATGCTCCATGTCTAGATTATGTCATGTTGACAGATTGTGGTGAGCCTTCATGCTTTGAGGATGCTATGTCTAGGAATGACAAGCATAAGTGGGAGAACGCTATGCAATCAGAGATGGATTCTTTGATGAACAATGCTACTTGGGATTTGGTTTATTTGCCCAAAGGAAAGCATGCATTGCCATGCAAATGGGTTTACAAGCTGAAGAAGTCTCCAACAGATGCATTTCCTAAGTATAAGGCAAGGTTGGTAGCCAAGGGTTTTAAGCAAGAGAAGGGTATTGACTTTGATGAGATTTTTTCCCCAGTGGTGAAGATGATTACCCTTCGTATAGTGCTTGCATTGGTTGCCAGAGAGGACATGGAGCTTGTCCAAATGGAT
This sequence comes from Dipteris shenzhenensis, assembly GCF_047967505.1. Lineage (NCBI taxonomy): Eukaryota > Viridiplantae > Streptophyta > Polypodiopsida > Gleicheniales > Dipteridaceae > Dipteris > Dipteris shenzhenensis. The sequence goes on along the minus strand of NC_141626.1, from coordinate 21,988,915 downwards.
GTAAAAACAGCTTTTCTACATGGAGATCTTCATGAGAACATCTATATGCAGTAGCCAGAGGGGTTTTCTATGCAAGGCACAGAACGGATGGTATGCAAGCTTCAAAAAAGTCTTTATGGGTTGAAGCAGGCTCCTAGGGAGTGGTACCATAAGTTTGATGCATTTATGCGATCCCAAGGGTACACACGAAGTGAGACAGATCATTGCCTCTACACAAAGAAGGCATCAGATATGGCAGCCTTCTTATTTTGATTTTATATGTTGATGACATGCTTATTGCTAGGAAATCTACTTTGGATGTGGATGCCTTGAAGAAAAGATTGCATGAGACCTTTGACATGAAGGATTTGGGTGATGCCAATCACATACTTGGCATGAGGATTGTTCGAGATAGGAACAAGAAACTCCTTCATTTATCACAGAAAGAGTACATTAGCAAGGTACTTGAGCATTTCAATATGGAGAGGGGGAAGTCCATAAGTACTCCGTTGCCTCCATATGCAAAACTCAGCCAAGTGGAAAGCCCTAAGTCAGATGAGGAGCAGGCTGAAATGGCAAAGATACCTTATCCATCCGCAGTAGGAAGCTTGATGTATGCCATGGTTGCTACATGTCTAGATATTGCTTTTGCAGTGGGAGTTGTTAGCAGGTATATGGCAAATCCTAGCAAGAAGCATTGGGAGGCAGTGAAAGGTATCATGAGATACTTGAATGGTACAAAGTACATGTGCATTTTCTTTGGGAGGAAGGATACATCTATTGTTGGATATGCAGATGCTGATTTTGCAAGGAATGTAGACACCAGGAGGTCTACTACAGGATATGTTTTCTCATTCATTGGAGGTGCAGTTTTATGGGTCTCTCGTTTGCAACCATGTATGACTTTGTCCACCATCGAGGAAAAGTATGTTGCAGCCACTGAGGCATGCAAGGAAGCTATATGGCTTACTCATCTAGTGGGAGACTTGAGCATTGCACGAGAGGTTCTAGTTTTGCATTGTGATAGTCAGAGTGCCATCCAATTGGCACGGAATCTTGTCTTCCATGCGAAGACAAAGCATATTGATGTGAAGTATCACTTCATCAAAGAGGTGATTGAGGACAAGCGCATCTAGCTTGTCAAGGTTCACACAAATGAGAACCCTGCAGATCTTCTTACAAAGAGTCTTTCCGCAAAGCAGTTTGCACATTGCATAGTATTGATGGGTGTCAGATGACATTAGGATGCCCATCTTCTCCCTTAAAGGCACATTGGCCTTTAAGTGGGAGGTTGTTGGCGTAAAGGCCAATGGCCCAGGATATAGCCCTTTATACCATACATACATAATAAGAGTTTACCTTGATCTGGGTGAGTTAGCACCCACAATTTTTGGTGTTCTCCTTTTCTTTGTTGCTCTCCAATAAGACCTCCTCTCCATCACTACTTGTGCCAGGGAAGTACAAGGCCAAAAATATGGATGTGTACATGGAACCTTTGATGGAGGAGTTACAAATCTTATGGAGAGGAGTGCGGCTCTTTGATATTTCCAGAGCTCCTAGACATACCAATGACATTTTGGTCAGGGGAATCTTGATGTGGACCATGCATGACTACCTAGGATATGGAGAGTGCGCAGGTACGTGGTTGTGTCTTTACATGTATAATATAAGACTATGCTTTGATGACTCTCTTTCGCAGGTGCATGTCTTATACTAACACGTTCATGCATGCGTGGAGGACTTGTTATAAGTGGGTACCATGCTTGTCCTGTTTGTGGACCAGGTTTGATTGAAACCGCTTACACGATACTCCAAACATATGAGGAAAAATGTTTATGAAGGTTATGCTCAATACCTTTTGCTGGACCATCTTGCGCGTGGAGGTCAACTTGATCCACCACCACCATATTTGAAGGCAAGTGACTAGATTCAAGCTTGGAGGGTGAATGGAGAGGAGCCTCCTCATGGTATGAAAGAGACTATCCATCTTTCACGAGCTTCCTTATTGGGGTCAGTTACAAATCAATCATCTCTTGAATCCCATGCATATCTTCATTAAGGGAGAATTGGGGTCTCAAAAGGGCCTCATAAGGAATGGATTAGGGAATGCTTAGTGGGCTAATGCAAGGGGCTTGGAGGGTCCCAAAGAGGCCTAACCAGCCCAACCTAGGTGCCAACCTAGGTGGGTTAATCCCACATGTAAGCCCACCTCTCCCCCCATCAATGAGGGGAGGGGGGCACTTTTTGAAATTTGAATTTCAAATTTCGAATCTCCCTCCCTCCCTCTCTCTCTCTCCCTCCCTCCCTCCCTCTCACTCCCTCCCTCCTCCGTCCCTCCCTTCCTCCTCCTCCCTCTCCCTCTCCCTCCCTCCCCCTCCCTCCACCTCTCCCCTCCTCCGTCTTACTCCTCCTCCTCCCTCCTCCCTCTCCCCTCCTCCTCCTTCTGGCTCCTCCTCCCTCCTTCCTCTCCCCTCCTTCTCCAGCCACCCAGGCTCCCTCTCCTCTGCTCCTCCCTCTTGTAGAATCTCTCCCCTCCTCCTCCCTCTTGTAGCATCTCTCCCCTCCTCCGTCTTGCTCCTCCTCCTCCCTCCTCCCTCTCCCCTCCTCCTCCCTCCTTCCTCTTCCCTCCTTCTCCAGCCGCCCAAGCTCCCTCTCCTCTGCTCCTCCCTCCTATAGAATCTCTCCCCACCTCCTCCCTCCTATAGCATCTCTCCCCTCCTCCTCCCTTCTACAGCAGCTCCTTCCCTCCCTTCTACACCTGTCGCTCTACTCTCCTCCTCCTCTTCCTCTTTCCCTCATTTGCTTCTCTTCCTCCCTCTTCCTTGCTACTCTCTCCCTCTCACTACTCCATCTTTGCCAGCTCTTCCCTACATTTTAGCCTACATCACTGATACCTCTCTTTGACTACTCATGGCACCATTCGAGGACATATCCAACAAGTACCATGTGAACCTACAACTGGAGATAGAATATGCATGTGAAGATAGTGCGAGAGAAGGAAGGAGTCTCACTTGCGGCTTTCTCACATACACAATGGGGGAATACACACAAAGGTGGAGGCTGAAAACAGTTTTCCTCTTCTTAGTTGTGAAAGCCAAAAGAACTCTAGTACAAAGAAATAGGAGAACCCTATATGTGGGTCTCAAACCAAACTCAGCTAACTAAGGTGGCATACTAACCGAGCCACGAACTAGAGTACATAAGGATAGCTGTCATCCAGCTTTTATTCATGGGCAGTGTACCAACCGCATCTACAACTAACAAGTCGATGACATAAATGCACAACGGTCACCCTAGCATATCACGAGTAGAGCTCGATATCTCAACACTCCCCCTCGAGCTCAATCCCAATTCCTACACACCAAGCAGGTCTCTGAATTTGCACAGCTTCCTTGCACCCAATGCCTTCGTGAATATGTCAGCTATCTGATCCTCTGTACTGACATAAACTAGATCAATAAGACCTAGTAAAACCTTCTCCTGCACATAGTGATAATGCACCTCAATGTGCTTTGTTCTAGCATGAGAGACTGGGTTATTTGCCAAGTGTATACTGCTCATGTTGTCACAATAAATGACAACTGGCCCATCTATAGACTGATGCATATCATAGAGTAGCTTATGCAACCAAGCTACCTCACATGTAGCCATCGCTGCACCCTTGTACTCAACCTCTATGCTCGACAAGGCAACTATAGGTTGTTTCTTGCTACTCCAAGTGACTCAGCCTCTATGCTCGACAAGGCAACTATAGGTTGTTTCTTGCTACTCCAAGTGACTGCAGCACTCCCAAAAGAGAACATATATCCACTGGTAGATTGTCTATAATAAATACTACCAGCCCAATCAGCATCAGTGTATCCATGCAACTGTATCTGAACCCCAGTCTCATAAAATAGTCCATACTGCAATGTGGACTTCACATACCTGAGTATGCATCTAGCCACATCCAAATGTAGTTTCCTTAGAGCCTACATAAACTGACTTACCAATCCAACAGCATAGCTCAAATCTGGCCTGGTAATAGTCATGTAAATCAAACTTCCTACTATGCGTATGTACATAGTAGGGTCTTCCAGAAGCTCACCTACATCTGTGCTCAACTTCACATTCTGCTCCAAAGGAACTGAAATAGGCTTATAGCCTATTATCCCATATTTGGACAGCATGTCCAATCCATACTGCCTCTAACAATAGCTGTATCCCACTTGGTGATCTAATCACCTCAATGCCCAAGAAATAATGTAGCTCTCCCAAATCCTTCATCTCAAACTTCTGCTTCAATAGCATTTTCACATGAAGGATAGCTTCATCACTATCACTTGTGATGATCAAATCATCAACATAAATGACAAGCAGCATAATACCTTTCTCTGTTTTTCTCACATAAAGTGAGAAATCTGCCTTGGAAATCTGAAAGCCAATAGTGACAAGATACTATCCTATCTTGTCAGACCATGCTCTAGGTGCTTGCTTCAAGCCATACAAGGCTTTCTTCAACCTGCAAACAAACTCAGGATGAACAGCATAAACATAACTTGGTGGTTGCTCCTAAAGACCTCTTCTTGCAAATCACCATGCAAGAAGGCATTCTTTACATCCATCTGATGTAAAGACCATCCCTTTGATGTAGCTATAGCAATGACTGCTCTTACGGTTGCCATCCTTGTAACCGGACTGAATGTTTCCTTATAATCAATGCCATATGTCTGTGCATACCCCTTGACAATAATCTTGCCTTGTATCTGTTCACAGAACCATCTGCATTGTGCTTCACCTTATAAACCAACTTATAGCCAATTGCATTCTTTTCTTTAGGTAAAGGCACCAATTCCCATGTAGCATTTGCTTCCAAGGAATCCATTTCTTCATCCATGGCTTTCTTTCATTTTTCTTTTCCCATGGCTTGCTCAAAAGAAGTGGGTTCTGATTCCTGTATCACTTTGACCATATAGGCATAGTGAATGGCTGTAAATCCATCATATTTCAGCGTATCCACAAGGTATCTAGCTCTGGTAGACCTGTGCAAAATAGGCTCACTTCAAGGTGCTCTCAAAACATCCCTGGTCTTCCTTACTCCATGTGTAACAACAGAAGAAATACCCAACTCATCATCGATGCTCTGTTCTGAGCCACTCGATTCACCATCCACATAAGAGTGACCTGCATTCACATCAAACATGGGCTGATCTACCTTCTCTTTTCCTTTTTGTAATACCTGTGTACCACTATCTACACTACTTTGAGGAGATTCTCCTGATCTCAATCTGCCTGTCCATGGTGAAGTATGTGGACCACTCCTAGAGGACACTACAGGTCCACTAATATTTTGTGTTTGCTGCTGTGAATTCTGTGCAGCATTACCATTTTGTGCATCTACATCATCAATCGCATTTACTGGTTTATACCAGGTGCTCATCTCATCAAAAACATATATGCTCACTGTAATCTTATGAGTAGAAGGGTTATAACACCTATACCCTTTCTGTTACAGAGAATAACCAATAAAGATGCACTTCTCAGCTTTTGGATCCAACTTGGACCTCAACTCATCTAGGACATGAACATAGGCAATGCAACGAAAATTTTTCAAATGAGAAATATCCGGTTTCCTACCACTATACATCTACTCTGGTGTCATGCCATGTATTGCTGCAGTGGGAGTCCTATTCATTATGTAAACTGCTGTAGCAACTGCTTCAGCCCAATAATAATCTAGTAGGCCTTTTTCATTTAGCATGGCCCGAGATACCTCTCCAATATGCCTGTTTTTCCTTTTTGCAAGTCCATTTTGCTGTGGGGTATGGCTGCATGAATATTGTTCCTTTATGCCATGCTCCTGCAGGAACCTTGCAAACTCATTTGAGAGGTACTCTCCCCCTCCATCTAACCTTAGGCATTTTATTTGCAGGCCTGTTTCTTTTTCAACCATAGCTTTAAAAGCTTTGAAGTGCCCAAACACTTTACTTTTCTTTTTCATAAAATACACCCAAACTTTTTTGCTGTAGTCATCAATAAAAGTGACAAAATAATGACAACCTCCAATAGATGCAACTTTAGTAGTCCACACATCAGAGTGGATTAATACAAATGGCTTCTTACTCTCTTGAACATGTCTAGGAAATGGTTTCCTTGCCTGTTTTCCAAATTGATAGGCTTCACATACCTTATGCATTTCTACAACCTTGAATTTAGGCAATTTTGCAACAATATTTTGGGCTTGCATTGATTTAAGTCACTGTACATTAACATGACCAATGCGTTTATGCCAGATATCAATATCTGCAACTACACTGGTCCCATGTGCAAACATTGCTGCACTCAATTCAGGCATGTCCACATCCAATGTAAACATCTCACCCTTCTTCTTTCCTTTTGCTATCAAGCGACCGTTATTTTTCATATCCTCAACAAAGCATCCATGAGGATTAAATCTGACGTGCAATCCCTGCTCAACCATTGGACCAACAGAAACCAGGTTCTTGGTGATGTTCGGGACATAAAATACATCAGATAGGTATTTCTTTTTCCCATCCTGCATAGACAAAGGAATTTTACCAATCTGTACAATAGGATGTGCAATATCATCAATAGTCTCCACAAATCTTGGTCTTTCCATTTTCCTTGCATCCTGCATTCATTCTGCATGACTTATCATGTGGTTTGATGCACCTGAGTCAACATACCTTACATTATTTCTTTCTTCCTGCACTTGTCACAGATTGGTCATGTGCTGCACCATAAACAGATGCTCATTTCTGTCATCACCCTGTCTACTAGAAGGTGCATAGTTGCGTTGCTGCAATTTTCCATTCATAATGTCATTCTGCTTTTTGTAGCAGTCTTTAGCCATATGACCCATTTTACCACAATAGTAGCATTCAACATTGTTGTTTGCATTTTGGCCTCTCTGCCATCCACCACGACCTCTTTGGCTTCCCCTACCTCTAGAGTTACCACATCCTCCTCCAAAGGATTGATTTTCTTGAGTTTGTTGCATATTTTGATTTCTACCACGGCCTCCAGATCTGCCTCCTCTACCTCTGCCTCTACCTCTTCCAGTATTTGAGTAGAAGAAGATAGTTTCTTTTGAAGTTCCTCCTGAAGAAGATGCACCACCATTTCTCTGCTCTTCAGAAATTAGAACAGCAAACAATTCCTCAAAATCAGAAAATTTTTCACGGATGGCAATGGATGTCCGGAACTGTGCATACTCCTTTCCTAGACCATACAAGGTCACAGAAACTAGATCATCATCTTGCACTGGTGACCCAATGGAAGCAAGTACATCTGCAATTTTCTTCACCTTCATGTGGTAGTCATTAAGGCTCATATTTTCTCTCTGCACATTGTGCAACTCCTACTCAAGCTACATTTTCCTGGCTTGCGTATTTGTGCTGTACATTTTTGCCAAAGTATCCCATGCCTCCTTTGGCATACTTGCATCCTGAATATGCACAATAATAGAATCTCAAATACTGATAGAAAGCCAGTACATAACTTTTCTCTCTCATGCCATCCTTTAAATGCCTGCATTTCCTCTTGATTGGGAACATTAGGAAGAACTGGTTCTTCTTCATTTCCTGTAATGAACTCCCAATAGCCTTTTCCCATAAGGAAATTCGTCATTCTAAACTTCCATGCCTGGAAGTTGTTCTTATCAAGCTTTTCAGTGACAATCTATGAAAGAGAATCAGATGCCATTATAGAACACTGTAAAATATTCTGTCACTGCAAAAAACACAGCTTTTGCCTCACACGGGCAGATCTGCAAAACTGACAAAAGTGGTATTTGACCACACAGTCACTTCCTAGTGATGATTTTGCATCAACAGGCAACAAGGATGATTCTGCAACTCCCAATATCTCTGTGCATAGGCATACGATGCAATTTCTATGGCAACTTTTCACCGACCTGCAGAGCAGTGGTCGCACAACAAAAACAGGGCCTTTTTCTCAGTGCTTGTGAAGAACTTCCGCCTTTAAAACGGGCCCCGAATTAGAATATATGGGGCCTCCACGGTGTGGCGAGAGGGCAGTTCTGATTCGAGGCCTTCAAAATAGCATATACTACCCTCTCGCCACACCGTGAAGGGCGTCTCAATCTCGGTGCAGTCTTGCACTTCTAGCTGTGCTACCTACAGAGATTTACTCCCAAACTCAAAAAATGAAAGCAATTCTGGTCCTCTTACTAGGATACCACGAACTTGGTTTGCTTTCTTAAGCTCCTTACCACGAACCAGGCTCTGATACCATGTGAAGATAGTGTGAGAGAAGGAAGGAGTCTCACTTGCGGCTTTCTCACATACACAATGGGGGAATACACACAAAGGTGGAGGCTGAAAACAGTTTTTCGCTTCTTAGTTGTGAAAGCCAAAAGAACTCTAGTACAAAGAAATAGAAGAACCCTATATGTGGGTCTCAAACCAAACTCGGCTAACTAAGGTGGCATAATAACTGAGCCACGAACTAGAGTACATAAGGATAGCTGTCATCCAGCTATTATTCATGGGCGGTGTACCAACCGCATCTGTAGCTAACAAGTCGATGACATAAATGCACAACGGTCACCTTGGCATATCACGAGTGGAGCTCGATGTCTCAACAATGCAAGCACATGCTCTTTGGGATATAGTGGAACTCCTCAAAGTGTGCTCCACAGTCTTCGATTGCAAGGGAAGAAGCATCTTGACCTTTGGGTGGATGGAAACTTGGAACGAGTACAAAAGTTGAAGGGAACACCTTTGGGACTAAAGGAGAGGAAAAGACAATTGCAATCTATGGATGTATTTTCAATTAATAGTGGTGCCCGAAAGAGGAGAATACATGCTACAAGGTCAATTCCCTAAATTTTCAATGAAATTTCTTACTCCAAAATATTTGTGGTGTTGCATTCTTTCCACTAAGACTCATTTGTACTCTACTTTAGGAATTTTTTGAGGATGTGATGGGAACAATGGAAATGGATGATAGTGATCCTTCATATGTTCTAAGAAGTTTAATAAAGCCAAGTGATGTCATAGAAGTATTGAAGTACCCTAGACAAAAAGGGCTATGTAAACAAGTTGCTAGAGAGTTAATGAAGGATTTCAAGGGCCTCGTGCAAGCAAAGGAGGTGCTTGGAGCTTGTGATGCTGCTGGTGTAAGTCGTGAAGCTTATGACTCTGTTTTAAAACTTTCAAGTCTGCTATGGAGAAAAAGTATAAGATATTTATAATGCCATTGCCAACACCATGGTCTATAAGGCTTGCATGTCAAGAAACAAACCAATGTGCTAGAGAAAAGCTTGGAGGATACCATTGTGTAAGTGGCACAATGACTTGGAAGAGTAAAAAGAAATCTGGCATCCAAACATTTGAGATGAATGCTTTCAATAATGTTTACATGGATGTAGAGAATTTGTAGAGCGCCATGGTCAAATTATATGGGATGAGAGAAGAAGGTAAGAGAAATTCCCTCTTCATATTCAACTTTATTTCTTCTCATTTCTATATCCTTATTGTATTACTCTTTCATTGTACAGACGGAAAGCTAGTATTTGTTATAAAAATGGATGAAGCTCAGTTGGTAAAAGAGCACAAGCTAGAGAGGGTGAGCATTTGTATTATGAACGACGCCTTGTGTTTTGCTCAAGGGGATGAGGAAGTTGAGTAGGGTTTCTTAATCCAATCTAAGAAGGACATATGGTGGCTTGCAGCCTTTGAGACCCCAAAGAAGTGCCACGAGACATTGAAGTGGGTTTTGGAGAGAACCGGCATCCCATCGATTATTCAAAGACAAGAGGTAGGGTAAACATTAATAGTGGATGGGCATGGAATTTTTCAAGTTTAATGGCATCTAGTTAGTGATTTGAAGAACCTCAAGTGCTTATATGGTTGTGATACAGGTGCAGATGCAAAATGAACATGCTTGTATTGCACCCACTCTCAGAAGATGCAAAAGGGAAGCCTACAGTGCAACCAAAGTGCAACCCCTAATCATCACAAAAAGGATCCTAAGTGGGACCCCATTCTACCAATTCCATTGGAGTAGGTACATGTGTGTACTTTGCATGCTGAACTATGTACACTTGATAAGTTACTCTATCTCCATCTAGTTTATGCTTGGAATTTGAGGCCACAGCAAGTATCTACACAATGCATTGCAAAAGCTGAAGAACTACTCTCACTAATGGGACTTCATGGAGGCAATATGAAGCTTAAGTAGGACAAGAAATAATTAGGAAAGACACAAAATTTTCATGCTAAAGTGTGTTGAGATATCGAGCTCCACTCGTGATATGCCAGGGTGACCGTTGTGCATTTATGTCACTGACTTGTTAGCTACAGATGCAGTTGGTACACCACCCATGAATAATAGCTACATGATAGCTATCCTTATGTACTCTAGTTCGTGGCTCAATTAGTATGCCACCCTAGTTAGCTGAGTTTGGTTTGAGACCCACATATAGGGTTCTTCTATTTCTTTGTACTAGAGTTCTTTTGGCTTTCACAACTAAGAAGAGGAAAACTGTTTTCAACCTCCACCTTTGTGTGTATTCCCCCATTGTGTATGTGAGAAAGCTGCAAGTGAGACTCCTTCCTTCTCTCCCACTATCTTCACATGGTATCAGAGCCTAGTTTGTGATAAGGAGCTCAAGAAAGCAAACCAAGTTCATGGTGTCCTAGTAAGAGGACCACTGTTGCTTTCCTTTTTCGAGTTTGGGAGCAAATCTCTGTATGTAGCACAGCCGGAAAGTGCAAGAGTACATTGTCTCAGGTTGAGACGTCCTTCGCGGTGTGGCGAGAGGGCAATTTATGCTGCGGGAAAGGGCAAAGCCTGTAGTGACTTTATTTTTTTGATTGGAGGCCATTTCGGGACCCATTTTGAAGGCGGAAGTTCTTCGTAGGCACTCAAAAAAAGGCCCTATTTTTGCTGCTCAATGAAAAGTTGCCGCAAAAATTGCATCGTATGCCTGTGCGCAAAGATACTGGGAGTTACAAAATCATCCTTTGACAAAATATGAAGAGGGGAGAGGAGAAGAGTGGAGATGAGGAGAGAGGGCATAGCTAGAGAGCACACCACAAATGAACACTAGATTTAGTTGAAAAAATAGAATATATACAAACCCTTTTAGGGTTAGGGTTAGGGGATCTAACCCTTTCCTTTATAGCACTCTATAAGGTTAGTGCTATGCACATATGATCACGTGATGGTGCTATGCACACATGATCACATGATGTTGAGCGTGAACTCTCAACACCTTCCCTCAAGATCAACATCATGAAGTAGGCCTTCCCTCAAGATGATGATTCTAGGGAATCGAAGAAGGACTGAGCATTACATTCCATCACACCCCTTTAATGGGAATGTCCTTCCTCTGCATCAACTAGTCGGTGCTTCTTGAATAGCTCTTTACCGAGTGGTTTGGTAAAGATGTCTGCAACATTTTCTTTGCTATCACAATGCTGCATTGTGGTGTCACCAAGTAACACTCTTTCTCTGATGAAATGCTCTTTGACATCAATGTGTTTTGTCCTAGAGTGATATATTGGATTTTTGCCAATGCTTGAGCCAATTGATTATCACAGTATATTGTTGTTGGCTTTGACTCATCAAAGTAATTTGTTTTTGACAATAGTCTTCTGAGCCACATAGCCTCACATGCACCTGTAATAAGTGCTCTATATTCTGATTCAGTCGAAGACAAAGAAAGAAGGAATACCCAACTCATCATCAATGCTCTGTTTAGAGCCACTGGATTGACCATCCACATAAGAGTGACCTGCATTCACATCAAACATGGGCTGATCTACGTTCTCTTTTCCTTTTCGTGATACCTGCATACCACTATCTGCATTGATTTGAGGACATTCTCTTGATCTCAATCTGCCTATCCATGGTGAAGTATGTGATCCACTACTAGAGGACACTGTAGGTCCACTAATATTTTGTGATTGCTGCTGTGAATTCTATGCAACATTACCATTTTGTTCATCTACATCATCAATCACATTTACTGGTATTCTTGAGTGCACTCGTTCCATCCTTTTGCAACCCACCATGGGGGTGGTTTCCTATTGACTAGCGCCCAAAATTTAAAATTTCAATAGTAATCATGTTTGGATGTGCATCTTTGCAACCCACCATGTTTGGAGCTTATATCTTTAACCTATTAATCATGGACAAGAAGAAAAAAGTAAGGACACGTGGCAAGGGGGGGTGGAGGGGGAAGGGGGTGGGAGGGGGGCACGGGGGGGAAGGGGGGAGGGGGAGGGGGGGGCTGGCACCATGATATAGAACCTTGACCAAGGAAAAATCCATATCCTTGTGTCGATCTCCTGGTCTCATGATCTCCGGCATAGTCATTGTCATAGTATCCATGCAACCATGGATGACTTCCTCTGTATTCTATCCCAAACTATCTTGTACCTCTGATGTATCTCAAGACTCTTTTGGCTGCATTCCAGTGAGACTATTTTGGATTTGCCATAAACTGTGCTAGTGAGCTTACTGCATAACAAATATCTGGCCGTATGATTGCCAGATATATAAGAGATCTGATGAGTTGCCTATAGTATCTGTCATTGACTGTAGGCTTTTCTGAATCTTTAGTAAGTTTCAAACTCTATTCCATGGGAGTGGCTACAATCTTGTAATCTGCCATATGAAACTTCTTCAGGAGACTGTCAACATACTTGAGCTGACTCATGAATGTGCTATCTGAATCTCTCCAGAACTCAATTCCAAGACAATAGTGCATAAGTCCAAGATCTTTCATGTCGAACTCTGCAGATAAGTCTTGTTTTAATTTTTTGATGAAGCTATCCTTGCTTCCTGTCACAATCAGATCATCTACATACAAAAGTGCAATAGTAATGTCTTCCCCTTGAACTTTGTAGTAGAGAGTATGATCTGCATTGGACTTCATGTATCCCAGATCAGCAAAATACTTGTCAATTCTGCTGTACCAACTTCTAGGTGCTTGCTTTAAGCCATAGAGACTTTTCTTGAGATGGCAAACCTTTTTCTCCTTTCTTGGTTCAACATAACTTGCGGGTTGTTGCATGTAGACTTCCTCATCTAGATAACCATTGAGAAATGCATTCTTGACATCGAGCTGATACACATTCCATTTACTGAGTGTCGCTAGTGATATCAAGAACCATATGGAATCCATCTTTGCTACTAGAGCATAAGTCTCATCATAGTCCTGACCATATTGTTGTGCAAATCCTTTTGCAACTAATCTGTCTTTATATCTCTGAATACTGCCATCTAGATTGTACTTCACTTTGTATACCCATTTGTTTGCTATGGCCTTCTTTCCTGGTGGAAGGTCACATAATTCCCAAGTGTTATTTTTATACAAAGCATCCATTTCTTCATTCATAGCAGTTTGTCATTCTGGCTTGTCTACTGCATCTTTGAAGTACACTGGCTCTTCTGTAGCCATGATGGTAGTCATAAGAGCATAGTTGGTGGTTTCCACCTAAATTGCTTTGCCTTTCTGAGCATATGTCAATCTGGCTGGTGGTCTGCTTTCCCTAGTAGGCCATTTGAGCTATTATGGCGCTGCTTGGGGTGTTGCTGGCAATTCTTGCTCTTCTTCATTAACTTGTTATGTAGATGACTATGAAGTCGATGCTTCTATCTCCTGTGTAGGTGAGGTTTTCCATTCTGATTCCTCATCAAAGATTACATCTCTGGAGATAATGACTTTGCGGTTGATGGGATCATACAATTTGTATGCTTTACTTTCTTCACTGTAGCCAACCATGATGCATTTGCGTGACTTCGCATCCAATTTCCTACGATGATCATCATGTATGTGGGCATATGCTATGCAACCAAATATGCGGAGATGCCCAATGCGTGGCTTGTGTCCAGTGAATGCTTCATAGGGAGTCATACCTTGTATCGGTTCGGTAGGAAGCCGATTAAGCAAGTAGTTTGTTGTAGCTATTTCTTCTGCCCAATACTGATTCAGAAGATGCTTTTCACTAAGCATTGCTCTAGCACTGTCTGCTAAAGTCCCATTCTTCCTTTTAGCCCTTGCATTTTGCTGAGGAGTATCTACACATGTGAATTGTCTTCGAATGCCATGATTTCTGTAAAAGTTCATGAATGCTGAAGACATGTATTCATCTCCTCTGTCTAATCTCATGACCTTGATCTTTCTGCCTGTCTGGTTTTCTACCATGGCTTTGAATTCTTGAAATCTGGAAAACACTTCAGAGAAAGTAGACCCAACAATATCTACTGTAGTCGTCGATGAAGGTCAAGTAATAAAGTGAACCATTAATGCTGCGGGTCTGGGCATAACCCCATACATCTGTATGTATCAAATCAAGAATACCTCATGCACGAGAGGTACTTCTAACAAAGTTGGTTCGCTTTTGTTTGCAGAAGCAGCATGCTTCACAAACTTTTCCAAGAAACTGTAGCTTCAGAATCCCAATTGCCATATTCTGATTCCTAAGATCTAACAAGTACTTGAAGTTGACATGACCATATCTCTTGTGCCATTTTGCAGATAGTGGCATCTGTTGCATTTGAGCTAACATGGCATGCTTATCTGGTACTGTAGCTATCATTCTGTATAAGCGTCCTTCCTTGACACCTTTTGCTACTAGCTGACATCTTTTGGATTTGTCTCCGTCGAAAATGACTTTGTAATTGTGTTCCATCATTTGACCTACTGACAAAAGGTTCTTGCTAAGCTTCGGAACATAGAGCACATCTTTGACTAATCCTTTTGTACCAGTGAAATTGTTCATAGGGATAACACATGTCCCTTGTACTGGATTCGGTGTATTATATCTGCTATGTAGATGACATTTTGCTGTCCTTCTAATGGCTTCATTTCTATGAACCATTCCTGATGATTTGTCATATGAGATGATGCACCGCTGTCAATGTACCAAGGATCCTGTTCCACTTGGTCGACTTGATAACCCTCTTTTTGAAATCAGTGTCTAGGTGCATTGGATCAGTCTGATGCAATTCCTCACTTGTAAGAAACATATTTCCATGTTCATTTGCAAAATGACTGTGACTAGAATGTCCACTACGATGATTTTCTCTTCCTTGTGAATTCCCTCGATTACTGCTGGATTTGATCGCCTTGGTCATACTACTTCTTGTGGCAATCTCTTTCATAGTGTCCAAACTTGTGACAATAGTTGCACTGAATGTTTGACACATTGGTGGATGCGTTCCCTCGTCCTTGGCATCTTCCTCGATTGGAATGATTTCCTCTTTGCTGATTCTGATTTTGCTGAGGATGATGCTGATGCTGATGTTGATTTTGATTTTGTTGATGATGACCACTTTTTTGGTATGATCTACCTCTGTTTCTGCCTTTGCCTCTGCTTTTGTCTGAAGTTGTGAATGCTTGATCATTAGAATGACCTTTACGTGCTTGAATGGCCTGAGTCCTAAGTTCTTCACCAAGTAGAACTGACTAAAGTTCTTCCAGTGTTGGAATTTGCCATTGGATGGCAATACTCTAGACTAGATTCTCGTATCCTTCTCCTAGTTCGTTCAAAATGACTTGAACCATTTCTGCGGGGTTCATAGTCTCTCCTGCTACTGCAATTTGATTGTTGTAGTCTTTTATGCGGAGTACATAAGCATGACCAGTTTCACTGCTGTTGCGGAAACTCTGGTTAATTTGGTTTCTTAGGTGAGAATCCTGGATGTGTTTTTGGACTTGTAGAGAGCTACGAGCATATCCCATGCTTCTTTTGATGTCTTGACTGTGTTGAGTTATCCTAGCATGACATCTTGCACATTCTACTTGATCAGGTGATAGGCATACTTGTCTTTCTTATCCCATTCTACTTGAGCTCGGGCAATAGCAGGATCTACTACTAGTGCAAAAACTATTTGTGTAGATGTAGATCTCGATGTAGATCCCGTTGCTGGTGCTGTGACAACAGATGGAGTAGAGCTACTGGTGGCTGGATCAACCAGTGGTCTAGGTGTAGACCCATCGACATACTCCCATTTGTCCTGAAGCACAAGAATGGTCTCCATTCGGTATTTCCATGTACCGTAATTGGAGTTGTCTAACTTAGCAAATGCCTCCAGATTGAGGTTGCTAGTCGACATGGTGCAAAAAATGTACTCAAAAAGTGTCCTGAAAATCACTGTATGAATCAACTGCAAATACACTAAAGATGCCAAGTGAAATCTCTGTACCATCGATGAAGATAGAACTGCAGTATATAAAATTTGATCTGTGTTACAAGGCTTGTGGCAATGATGCCGGGAATAGCCAAGAGGCTTTACAAGGCTGAAAATGATGTGCATAATGCCGTGAGATAGCCAAATAGGCTTTACAATGGTGGCATGTGTGTGTGAAATCAAATGCTATCTACCCACTGAATCAATCTGCAATGCCTCTGAACTCTGAAGTCTGCTCAGTGAACTGATGAACATAAGGTTTCAGGTAATGTAATGATGTGAAATCGGATGTGAGCATATGGACTGTAGGTACTAGTCAAGAATTTCAGGCATGGCTTAGTCTACTCTGATCTAGATCTAAACCAACCATCAATCGATGAAAGAACAGCAAATAATTCCTTTTCTTTTGTTCTTTTTAAGTGCTAGGTCACATGCATCGATGTAGAGGTAAATGTGCATGAAGGAAGTGGTTTTGTCGAGGAGGATCAAATGTGAGTGTAACTTACACCAAAATGTGCACATGATGTAACGAGCGCGTAGAGCACAAAAAAATGAGCGACTTTCCTTTTTGGACCACCCTCAAATTCTTCCTGGATCAAGAGATATGACTTGATCTAGGTGGAGGGGCAAAAGGAGTGCAAATGGTGCTCAATGATGATGTGTCATTGTGAGTCACATGCAGTGATGATGTGTGCTTGCAGAGGGATAACTGTGCCTATCAAGGGACTACCATGTGGCAGTGATGAGGTGGCAGGATGATGTGGTAGAATGATGTGGCAATGGTGACATGGCAAGATGATGTGGCCTACTTACATGGCACTAATGACGTTAGCTGAGCTGGGCTACTGACGTGGCTGATGATGTGTCAGTCGACTGTGATGACATGTCTGTGCTGATGTGGTTGATGATGTGTCAGTCAGCTATGATGACGTATCTATGTTAACGTGGTTGATGATGTGTCAATCGACTATGATGATGTGTCTATGCTGACGTGGTTGATGACATGACCACGATGATGTGTCAATTGACATGGGCTACTGATGTGGCAATTGGTTGCCATGTGTCAGCTAGATGACATGGTAGACAGGATAAGATGATGACATGGTAGACAGGCCACGTGTCACTTGGCTGACCACACCTCAATGTGGTGAGGTTGAGGATAAAATATCCTCCCTCGCTGCCACATGGCACTAGGAGGGCGACCGGAAGTGGCTTGTCAGAATCTTTGAGATGCCGATAGAATCCCGGGATTCCATCATCTTCGCCAATGATGATCGATGAACAGGAGCCACGTTTGCTGCTCGTTGGTCAACCGTTGCTAGTGTAGAAGCTCGTCGCTACATGTGCTTGTACAGAGCTCCCTGAAGAGGCTGATTGGAGTTCACGTTGGAGTAGCCGGTGAAGGTGTCGGCTATTGGAGCTAGCTGCATACGAGCTTGGTAGCTCATCTGAGATGTCGTCATCCATCCGGCTTTGCAAATGACCTGCCCAAGATATAGCCGAGGAGATTGGTGCTGGGATGCTGCTCGTGGAGGTGCTGTCGAGATCTTTGCTGCAAAGCTAATGGCACAGTGTTTGCTAGACCATTTGCCACAAAGGTGCTACAAAGATTTGTTGAGTAGCCGTTGTTGGCTACGTAGGAGCTAGCCTGAGCTTTGCTTGTCGGCTAGCTCTATGTGTGTTGGAGAAGCGGTGGCCATTGTGTTGGAAATGGAGCCATCCGCTTCGTTGAAGTGGAGTCGATGGGAAGCTAGCCGCTTTGGAGTCTGCAGAGTTTGGAGTTGAGCATTGAAGGGTAGACCCGAGCTTTGATAGGAGGCCTTGCTTAGTTGTGTGACAGTCGTTGCGACTGATTGTTTCTTAAGTTGTTTGGGCCACTCTATGTAGCAGCTGAGCTGCTAGATGATTGTAGAAGCGCTTTCTCACATAAAAATGGACGGAAGAACACTCAGAGAACTAGCTATCTTTCTATTTTTCAAAAGAAAAATGCAGGTTTCTCTTTCTCTCAAAAAACTCTCACAATCCTCTATTCCTCACACAAATGAAATCTCTCAAAAGGATTGAGCACTCAAAGGATTCTCCCTATCTCTTTTAATCTAAATCTCTCTCTTCTCAAATGGACAGAAATTTTCACATGAACAGAAATTTCTCTCAACGGAAGTGAAGGGAAGGATCTCACAATCACTCAAGAGAACTCTCAATCTCACAATCTCTCAATCACTCTTAGGAATCACAATGCCTCAACGGAAGGCAAGGGAGCTCTGATACCATGACAAAATATGAAGAGGGGAGAGGAGAAGAGTGGAGATCAGGAGAGAGGGCACAGCTAGAGAGCACACCACAAATGACTAACTGTACACTAGATTTAGTTGAAAAAATAGAATATATACAAACCCTTTTAGGGTTAGGGTTAGGGGATCTAACCCTTTCCTTTAGAGCACTCTATAAGGTTAGTGCTATGCACATATGATCACGTGATGGTGCTATGCACACATGATTACATGATATTGAGCATGAACTCTCAACATCCTTATTGCCTGTTGATGCAAAATCGTCACTAGGAATGACTGTGTGGTCAAATACCACTTTCGTCAATTTTGCAGATTTGCCCGTGTGAGGCAGAAGCTGGGTTTTTGGCAATGATAGAATATTTTGCAGTGTTCTGTAATGGCATCTGATTCTCTTTCACAGATTGTCACTGAAAAGCTTGACAAGAACAACTTCCAAGCATGGAAGTTTAGAATGACGAATTTCCTTATGGGAAAAGGCTATTGGGAGTTCATTACAGGAAATGAAGCAGAACCAGTTCTTCCTAATGTTCCCAATCAACATGAAATGCAAGCATTTAAAGGATGGCATGAGAGAGCCAGAAAAGTAATGTACTGGCTGTCTATCAGTATTTTGGATTCTATGATTGTGCATATTCAGGATGCAAGTATGCCAAAGGAGGCATGGGATACTTTGGAAAAAATGTACAGCACAAATACGCAAGCCAGGAAAATGCAGCTCAAGCAGGAGTTGCACAATGTGCAAAGAGAAAATATGAGCCTCAATGACTACCACATGAAGGTGAAAAAAATTGCAGATGCACTTGCTTCCATTGGGTCGCCACTGGAAGACTATGATCTAGTTTTTGTGACCTCGAATGGTTTAGGAAAGGATTATGCACAGTTCCAGACATCCATTGTCGTCCATGAAAATTTTCTTGATTTTGAGGAGTTGTTTGCTCTTCTAATTTCTGAAGAGCTGAGAAATGGTGGTGCATCTTCTTTAGGAGAAACTTCAAAAGAAACTGTCTTTTACTCAAATGCTAGAAGAAGTAGAGGTAGAGGTAGAGGAGGCCGATCTGGAGGCCGTGGTAGAAATCAGAATATGCAACAAACTATGAAAACCAGTCCTATGGAGGAGGATGTGGTAACTCTAGAGGCAGGGGAGCCAAACAGGCCGTGGTGGATGGCAGAGAGGTCAAAATGCAAACATCAATGTTGAATGCTACTATTGTGGTAAAATGGGTCATATGGCTAAAGACTGCTACAAAAAGCAAAATGACATTATGAATGGAAAATTGCAGCAAGGCAATTATGCATCCTCTAGTAGACAGGTTGATAGAAATGAACATTTGTTTATGGTGCAGCACATGATCAATTCTGTGACAAGTGCAAAAGAAAGTAATGATGTGTGGTATGTTGACTCACGTGCATGAAACCACATGACAGGTCATGCAGAATGGATGCAGGATGCAAGGAAAATGGAAAGGCCAGGATTTGTGGAGACTGGTGATGATACTACACATCCTATTGTGCAAATTGGTAAAATTCCTTTGTCTATGTAGGACGGGAAAAAGAAATACCTGTCTGATGTATTTCATGTCCCCAAAATCACCAAGAACCTAGTTTCTGTTGGTCAAATGGTTGAGTAGGGCTTGTAGGTTAGATTTAATCCTCATGGATGCTTTGTTGAGGATATGAAAAATAACGATCACTTGATAGCAAAAGGAAAGAAGGGCAGGATGTTTACGTTGGATGTGGACATGCCTTAATTGAGTGCAGCAATGTTTGCACATGGGACCGGTGTAGTTGCAAATATTGATATATGGCATAAACGCATTGGTCATGTTAATGTACAGCAACTTAAATCAATGCAGGCCCAAAATATTGTTGTAGGATTGCCTAAATCCAAGGTTGTAGAAATGCATAAGGTATGTGAAGCCTGTCAATTTGGAAAACATGCAAGGAAACCATTTCCTAGACATGTTCAAGAGAGTAAGAAGCCATTGGAATTAATCCACTCTGATGTGTGGACTACTAAAGCTGCATCTATAGGAGGCTATCATTATTTTATCACTTTTATTGATGACTACAGCAGAAAATTTTGGGTGCATTTTATGAAAAAGATAAGTGAAGTGTTGGGCATTTCAAAGCTTTTAAAGCTATGATTGAAAAAGAAATAGGCCTGCAAATAAAATGCCTAAGGTCAGATGGAGGGGGAGAGTACCTCTCAAATGAGTTTGCAAGGTTCCTGCAAGAGCATGGCATAAAGCAGCAATATTCATGCAGTCATACCCCACAGCAAAATGGACTTGTAGAAAGGAAAAATAGGCATATTGGAGAGGTATCTCGAGCCATGCTAAATGAAAAAGACCTACCAGATTATTATTGGGCTGAAGCAGTTGCTACAGCAGTTTACATAATGAACAGGACTCCCACTGCAGCAATACATGGCATGACACCAGAGGAGATGTATACTGGTAGAAAACCAGATATTTCTCATTTGAAAATTTTTGGTTGCATTGGCTATGTTCATGTGCCAGATTAGTTGAGGTCCAAGTTGGATCCAAAAGCTAAGAAGTGCATCTTTATTGGTTATTCTCTGCAGCAGAAACGGTATAGATGCTATAATCCTTCTACTCGTAAGTTTACAGTAAGCAGAGATGTTGTTTTTTATCAGATGAGTAGCTGGTATAAACTAGTAAATGTAATGATTGATGTAGATGAACAAAATGGTAATGCTGCATAGAATTCATAGCAGCAATCACAAACTATTAGTGGACCTACAGTGTCCTCTAGCAGTGGTTCACATATTTTGCCATGGACAGGTAGATTGAGATCAGAAGAATCTTCTCAAAGCAATGTAGATAGTGGTATGGAAGTATCACGAAAAGGAAAAGAGAAGGTAGATCAGCCCATGTTTGATGTGAATGCAGGTCACTCTTATGTGGATAGTGAATCTAGTGGCTCAGAACAGAGCATTGATGATGAGTTGGGTATTCCTTCTGTTATTACACCTGGAGTAAGGAAGACCAAGGATGTTTTGAGAGCAGCTGGAAGTGAGCCTAATTTGCGTAGGTCTACCAGAGCTAGATATCCTATGGATAGGCTAAAATATGATGGATTTACAGCCATTCACTATGCCTATATGGTCAAAGTGATACAGGAACCAGAACCCACTTCTTTTGAGCAAGCCATGGGAAAAGAAAAATGGGAGAAAGCTATGGATGAAGAAATGGATGCCTTGGAAGCAAATGCTACATGGGAATGTGTGCCTTTGCCTAAAGACAAGAATGCAATTAGCTGTAACTGGGTTTATAAGGTGAAGCACAATGCAGATGGTTCTCTGAACAGGTATAAGGCAAGATTAGTTGTCAAGGGGTATGCATAGACATATGGCATTGATTATGAAGAAACATTCAGTCCGATTGCAAGGATGGCAACCGTAAGAGCAGTCATTGCTATGGCTGCATCAAAGGGATGGTCTTTACATCAAATGGATGTAAAGAATGCCTTCTTGCATGGTGATTTGCAAGAAGATGTCTTTATGGAGCAGCCACTAGGTTATGTTCATGCTATTCATCCTGAGTTTGTTTGTAGGTTGAAGAAAGCCTTGTATGGCTTGAAGCAAGCGCCTAGAGCATGGTCTGACAAGATAGGACAATATCTTGTCATATTGGCTTTCAGATTTCCAAGGCAGATTTCTCACTTTATGTGAGAAAAACAGAGAAAGGTATTATGCTGCTTGTTATTTACGTTGATGATTTGATCATCACAAGTGATAGTGATGAAGATATCCTTCATGTGAAAATGCTATTGAACCTGAAATTTGAGATGAAGGATTTGGGAGAGCTACGTTATTTCTTGGGCATTGACGTGATTGGATCACCAAGTGGGATACGGCTCTTGCAGAGGCAGTATGGATTGGACATGCTGTCCAAATATGGGATGACAGATTGTAAGCCTATTTCAGTTCCTTTGGAGCAGAATGTGAAGCTGAGTGCAGATGCAGGTGAGCTTCTGGAAGACCCTACCATGTACAGGTGCATAGTAGGAAGTTTGATTTATATGACTATTACCAGGCCAGATTTGAGCTATGCTATTGGATTGGTAAGTCAGTTTATGCAGGCTCCAAGGAAACCGCATTTGGATGCGGCTAGACGCATACTCAGGTATGTGAACTCCACATTGCAGTATGGACTATTTTATGAGGCTGGGGTTCAGATACAGTTGCATAAATACACTGATGATGATGGGGCTGGTAGTATTTCTAATCGATGATCTACCAGTGGATATGTGTTCGTTTTGGGAGTGCTACAGTCACTTGGAGTAGTAAGAAACAGCCTACAGTTGCCTTATCAAGCACAGAGGCTGAGTACACGGGTGCAGCGATGGCTGCATGTGAGGTAGCTTGGTTGCATAAGCTACTTTATGATATGCATCAGTCTACAGATGGGCCAGTTGTCATTTATTGTGACAACATGAACAGTATACACTTGGCAAATAACCTAGTCTATCATGCTAGAACAAAGCACATTGAGGTGCATTATCACTATGTATGGGAGAAGGTTTTACTAGGTCTTATTAATCTAATTTATGTCAGCACAGAGGATCAGGTAGCTGACATATTCACGAAGGCATTGGGCACAGAAAAGCTGCGCAAGTTCAGAGACCTGCTTGGTTTGTAGGAATTGGGATTGAGCTCGAGGGGGAGTGTTGAGATATCAAGCTTCACTCGTGATATGCCAGGGTGACCGTTGTGCATTTATGTCACTGACTTGTTAGTTGCAGATGCGGTTGGTACACCACCCATGAATAATAGCTACATGATAGCTATCCTTATGTACTCTAGTTCGTGGCTAAGTTAGTATGCCACCCTAGTTAGCTGAGTTTGGTTTGAGACCCACATATAGGGTTCTTCTATTTCTTTGTACTAGAGTTCTTTTGGCTTTCACAACTAAGAAGAGGAAAACTATTTTCAGCCTCCACCTTTGTGTGTATTCCCCCATTGTGTATGTGAGAAAGCAACAAGTGAGACTCCTTCCTCCTCTCCCACTATCTTCACATAGTGTCCATGGGTTGAGGAAAGGCAAGGAGGTTCTTATCCAAACACAATGCTGATAAACAAAAACATACATTGGCTCAAAGCACCCTAGGTTGGGAGTACTGGAAAGCTTTGTGTGAGTGCACTACAAATCAAGCTTCACATCTACAAATTGCTACTTTGAGAGCAAAACTGTGGACAAAGCTTGATGCATTGATAAAAGTTGCTTAGACAAGGTCAAACAGATGAGATTTATTATGAGAGATTCAGGACA
This sequence comes from Dipteris shenzhenensis, assembly GCF_047967505.1. Taxonomy (NCBI): domain Eukaryota; kingdom Viridiplantae; phylum Streptophyta; class Polypodiopsida; order Gleicheniales; family Dipteridaceae; genus Dipteris; species Dipteris shenzhenensis. The sequence goes on along the minus strand of NC_141626.1, from coordinate 21,965,181 downwards.
GCATTGGGAGAATTCATATCATTGATGGTAGAAGCATGGGGGGAGTCACATACTACACATTACATGGTAATCTTCCTTAAGTTGAAATTTTGTGCTTTAAACTTGAGTCAGCTTATGTTTCTAATACAATGTTTTTGTTTACAGCATATTCTTTACACACATGGACCATGGTTTGTGGAGCAATGGGGCCCTCTGTCCATTTGGAATACTCAACGAATGGAGGAATCACACTACAAAGCAAAGGCAGCATACTTCAAGAATACAAGGCATGGGGATGGTATCGCATGAAGCAATGCACTACACGAAATGTTCGATTGGTTTTATAGATGTCTCGAGGCCAGGACTCTCAAGTGCGATAAGGTGGAAGTCTCAAGTCTTGCAAAAGTGGTTCAACATGTTAAGAAGACAAGGAGATGTGCTTCCTACCTGCAACTACACAGGTCCCATGTGCAAACATTGCTGCACTCAATTCAGGCATGTCCGCATCCAATGTAAACATCCTGCCCTTCTTCTTTCCTTTTGCTATCAAGCGACCGTTATTTTTCATATCCTCAACAAAGCATCCATGAGTATTAAATAAAGTTAACAGTATTTTGAGTCAATTATAGATTCCAAAATTCACAAATTGTTTTGGAAATTACAGAATTACATGTGCGACATGGCAGGGCGGAGGGGTGAGTGGGTTGGGAGGGAGGGTGGTGAAGATTAAGTATTATCGAACTGGTGATGACAAAAGACTAGGGGGGGAGGGGTTGCACTCAAAAAACCTTAATTTAAAATAAAAACCCTAAAGTGCTTTAAAAAAGACTATATAAAGCAATTCAAAATCCTAAAATCCCTCATTACTATGGCACGAGTTAAACAAATTGCTAGACCCACTAGATGCTAGACCTCCTCACAACTCCATGGCCTCCGAACACATTGCAAGCCCCAGTGGCCAAGAGGGCAATGATCAAGAGGGATTTGAAGGCGGTTCTCATCATCTGGAGTCAAAGTAACGCGAGTCCCCATCATTCCACTCTCATGGGGGATCCCAAGGATCTTAGCACCATGAGGAATCCCAGCACGAGGAAGGATCCAAGCACAATCAAGGGTCCTCTCAGTCCTTCCACACAACTAACCGTGGAAGTAGAAAGGTCTCCCAAGAGGGGCAAAATAGTCTAGTCAATCCTGATCAACTGCCCTTCCCTCCTCCGTGGGGTCTTAGCATCGAGCATCTAGAGTAACAAGGGGAGCAAGAAAGGCAAAGAGAAGAGATGGAGAGATTATAGGGGCCACAACAAGAGGAAGTATTTGGCGGGCTCACAAATATAATGAACCTTGGCCCCAATCCTCCAACCAAGCAGACCGCATGAAAGAGCACCATCAACCCTCCGTGCCTCAAAATTGTCAGATATGAGGAGCCTCTAGTACGAGCTAAGTAAGAGCCTCAGCCTACTATCTCACAGCCTCATGAAAAGGAAAAGCAAAGCAAACCCCTAGGCGTGACAAGCCACCTCGAAGGAACCACCAGACACAGGAAGAGGAATCTAAAGAGGTGGTTGCAAGGGAGGAGAGATGAAAGAAGTTCAAAGCAGACAAGCGGCCATGGAGCCATGTCCAGAGGCCAATGCAGGGTCCCCCAAAGATTAAGAGGTGCAAAAAATCAGGCGTGAAGGCCCTTCAAGAGACTCGCAAGTTCCAAACCACTGTGGACAATCTCATTCCCCATGCACCCTTCCAACATGCTTCCAAAGATTCAAACACATATAAAGATGCACTTGAGATGGGCTTTGCATCGATATACATTTCATAAGAAACAAAGAAGCAGCCAGAAAGTTATGGGCAGTTTACCAGACAGGGGTAAAAACTATCATGAAAATAGACTGTCAAACATAGAGACTCATAACTTTTTGCTGTAATATTTGATTCAAGGTCTAATAACATAAAGATGTGCTCTTGAAGAGAGCTTCACACTGATATAAGTTTCATCAAAATCGGACTAACGAGCAGAAAGTTATGAGCAAAACACTAACAGGGGGTCAAACTGTCATGAAAACTGAGACTATCGAACACATAGACTCATAACTTTTTGTTGTAGTATTTTATTCAAGGTCTAATAACATAGAAACATGCGTCTTGAAGAGAGCTTCACGCTGATATAAGTTCTATCAAAATCAAACTAACGAGTGGAAAGTTCTGAGCAAAACACTAATAGGGGGTCAAACTGTCATGAAAACTGCCCTCCACCCATGCTAATTTCACCTAAGCAAGATGCTCCCTCAAGACTCCATCTTCATCAACGATCCACCACTCATAGATTTTGCCTAGAAGCGAGTGAGTAACTCTTTTGGTGTGTGCAATGAGTGGTTGAATAGAAAAAACTTTTAAGGCTTTGAAAGAAAGAAAAGTGAAGAGAGACTCAAGAGAGGGAATATGAAGTGATCTTCATTGTCAATGGAGTGAGGCTCCACTCCAATGCAACTCAAACTACTACAAACACAAGGGAGAAGAAGAGGTTTCATACTATGTACAAGAGGAAGTAGAAGCTCCAAGACTACTCACAGAGAGAGAATGAACTAGAGAGAGATGGACTCAAGAGTCTACATAAGAGAATATCTACAAGAGGGAGAGAAGGCTCATGGAAGAGGCTTGAGGAGACTAGAGCTACAACAACATGAGCTAATGGTGGAAGAGATGATGAACAAGGGAGAGGAGGGCTCCTTTTATAGAGATTTTGTCATCCTCCTTCACCCATTTACAATTGCTGCCTATAGATTCTGCTTGTAGATTCTTTTCCCCATCAATCACATAAGCCCGTATGTCACCATCCATGTCCTTTTTGGCTACTCTTGCCATGTGTCCCATCAAAAGATGCTCAAGACTCTTAAAATATTAAGAAAGTCAAGAGACTCCCTACATGGAGCCCATAGGGACCCTCTCTTTTCCATATGTCCACATCCTCCTTATTCCACATGGGAATTCTAGAAGGATTCCTCTTGACTCCACACTCCTCCACATCCCTTCCACCACATGCTTGGCATGTGGCCTCTCTTATATTATTGGAACACATGGACATGAGTCCACCTCTTTATATGAATTACTCTTCCTATTTTCTAAAAACCCCATAATATCCCATACACAAATAACTCTCACCCCATACCAAGGTATTTATAATTCATACCTATGGTATTTACAATGACTCATTCCACTCATCCTCTCAATCCCATACAATATCTTAGAAAATAGAAATAAGTGAGAGCCGCTAGGCTATCACTTGATACTCAAACTCTTATCAAACATAGAAGAAAACAATACCAATGCCAAATAAAAAATATCAATTTTTGGCATCACATCTTTCCACCCCAGTTGATCCTCTCTAGTGAGACAGAGATGGTCTACTGGCCCTCAAGGTGGTCGAGCATAGAAGAATTTAATGTGATACTCATTAGTGCATCTGGGTATCACCATGTCATCAACATCCTCAAGCTGATAGGTTCCATTGGTGACATTTATATACATCCTTATGGAGGCATGGCCAAAAGTAACCAATCCCTACTTTTGTTGTGAATTTAACCCTCGAGGAAACATGCCTTCTTCCACATATTGCTAAACATCTTACAGTTCTGGCCATCTAGTCTCTACCAAAGAAACCTCCCCTTGGTCTTGTACTACAATGGCTTGAGTAGCTAACTCATTTGCCCTTTGATTTTCTTTTCTGTTTATATGAACAAACTTGCAAGAATCAAATTGACTACACAGTGCCATAGCCTTTTGATTAAGCTCCTTCAAATGAAGACTTCTTGTCTTGTAATGCCCTTGCATTTGCTTTATAATAAGCTGAGAATCTCCTCTTACTTCCAATTCTTTAACTTGACTTTGAAGACAACCTTCCGAACCAAGAATCAAAGCATTATACTTAGCTGCATTGTTAGTTGTGATACCTGGAAGCTCTTGTCTGTTGAGATATCGAGCTCCACTCGTGATATGCCAGGGTGACCATTGTGCATTTATGTCACCAACATGTTAGTTGCAAATGCGATTGGTACACCACCCATGAATAATAGCTAGATGACAGCTATCCTTATGTACTCTAGTTCATGGCTCAGTTAGTATGCCACCTTAGTTAGCTGAGTTTGGTTGAGACCCACATGTAGGGTTCTTCTATTTCTTTGTACTAGAGTTCTTTTGGCTTTCACAACTAAGAAGAGGAAAGTTGTTTTCAGCCTCCACCTTTGTGTGTATTCCCCCATTGTGTATGTGAGAAAGCCGCAAGTGAGACTCCTTCCTTCTCTCCCATTATCTTCACATGGTATCAGAGCTTAGTTCATGGTCAGGAGCTCAAGAAAGCAAACCAAGTTCGCAGTGTCCTAGTAAGAGGACCAGTGTTGCTTTCCTTTTTCAAGTTTGGTAGAAAATCTCTGCAGGTAGCACGGCCGAAAGTGCAAGAGTGCACTGTCTTAGATTGAGACGCCCTTTGCAGTGTGGCTTTATTTTTCTGATTCAAGGCCATTTCGGTGCCCATTTTTGAGGCGGAAGTTCTCCACAAGCACTGAGAAAAAGGCCCTGTTTTTGCTGTGCGACCACTATTCTGTAGATTGGTGGAAAGTTGCCACAGAAATTACATTGTATGCCTATGTGCAGAGATATTGGGAGTTACAGAATCATCCTTATTGCCTATTCATGTAAAATTGTCACTAGGAAGTGACTGTGTGGTCAAATACCACTTTCATCAGTTTTGCAGATTTGCCCTTGTGAGGCAGAAGTTGTGTTTTTTGCAGTGACAGAATATTTTGCAGTGTTTTGCAATGGCGTCTAATTCTCTTTCACAGATTATCACTGAAAAGCTTGACAAGAACAACTTCCAAGCATGGAAGTTTAGAATGACGAATTTCCTTATGGTAAAAGGCTATTGCGAGTTCATTATAGGAAAAGAAGAAGAAGCAGTTCTTCCTAATGTTCCTAATTCATAGGAAATGCAGGCATTTAAAGGATGGCATGAGAGAGCCAAAAAAGTTATGTATTGGCTATCTATCAGTATTTCGGATTCTATGCATATTCAAGATGCAAGTACGCCAAAGGAAGCATGGGATACTTTGGCAAAAATTTACAGCACAAATACACAAGCCAAGAAAATGCAGCTCAAGCAGGAGTTGCACAATGTGCACAGAGAAAATATGAGCATCAATGACTACCACATGAAGGTGAAGAAAATTGCAAATGCACTTGCTTCCATTGGGTCGCCATTGGAAGATGATGATTTATCTTCTGTGACCTTGAATGGTCTAGGAAAGGATTATGCACAGTTCCAGACATCCATTGCCATCCGTGAAAAATTTCCTGATTTTGAGGAGTTGTTTGCTCTTCTAATTTATGAAGAGCAGAGAAATGGTGGTGCATCTTCTTCAGGAGAAACTTCAAAAGAAACTGTCTTCTACTCAAATGTTGGAAGAGGTAGAGGCAGAGGCAGAGGTTGAGGAGGCCAATCTGGAGGTCATGGTAGAAATCAGAATATGTAGCAAACTCAAGAAAACCAGTGCTATGGAGGAGGACGTGGTAACTCTAGAGGCAGGGGGAGCCAAAGAGACCGTGGTGGATGGCAGAGAGGTCAAAATGCAAACAGCAATGTTGAATGCTACTATTGTGGTAAAATGGGTCATATGGCTAAAGAATGCTATAAAAAGTAGAATGACATTATGAATGGAAAATTGTAGTAAGGGAATTATGCATCCTCTAGTAGACAGGGTGATGACAAAAATGAGCATTTGTTTATGGTGTAGCACATGACCAATTCTATGACAAGTGCAGAAGAAAGCAATGATGTGTGGTATGTTGACTCAGGTGCATCAAACCACATGATAGGTCATGCAAAATGGATGCAGGATGTAAGGAAAAAATGGAAAGACCAGGATTTGTGGAAACTAGTGATGATACTACACATCCTATTGTGCAGAGTGGTAAAATTCCTTTGTCTATGCAGGATGGGAAAAAGAAATACTTGTCTGATGTATTTCATGTCCCCAACATCACCAAGAACCTGGTTTCTATTAGTCAAATGGTCGAGCAGGGCTTGTAGGTTAGATTTAATCCTCATGGATGCTTTGTTGAGGATATGAAAAATAACGGTCGCTTGATAGCCAAACGAAAGACGAAGGGCATCATGTTTACATTGGATATGGACATGCCTGAATTGAGTGCAGTAATGTTTGCACATGGGACCGGTGTACTTGCAGATATTGATATCTAGCATAAACGCATTGGTCATATTAATGTACAGCAACTATTTTATGAGGCTAGGGTTCAGATACAGTTGCATGGATACACTGATGCTTATTGGGCTAGTAGTATTTCTAATAGACGATCTACCAGTGGATATGTGTTCTCTTTTGGGAGTGCTATAGTCACTTGGAGCAGCAAGAAACAGCCTATAGTTGCCTTGTCGAGCACAGAGGCTGAGTATAGGGTGCAGCAATGGCTGCATGTGAGGTAGCTTGGTTGCATAAGCTACTTTATGATATGCATCAGTCTACAGATGGGCTAGTTATGATTTATTGTGACAACATGAACAGTATACACTTGGCAAATAACCCAGTCTATCATGCTAGAACAAAGCACATTGAGGTGCATTATCACTATGTGTGGGAGAAGGTTTTACTAGGTCCACTCGTGATATGCCAAGGTGCTCAAGGGGGATTGTTGAGATATCGAGCTCCACTCGTGATATGCCAAGGAGACCGTTGTGCATTTATGTCATCGACTTGTTAGCTACAGATGCGATTGGTACACCACCGATGAATAATAGCTAGATGGCAGCTATCCTTATGTACTCTAGTTCATGGCTCAGTTAGTATGCCACCTTAGTTAGCTGAGTTTGGTTGAGACCCACATATAGGGTTCTTCTATTTCTTTGTACTAGAGTTCTTTTGGCTTTCACAACTAAGAAGAGGAAAATTGTTTTCAGCCTCCACCTTTGTGTGTATTCCCCCATTGTGTATGTGAGAAAGCGGCAAGTGAGACTCCTTCCTTCTCTCCCACTATCTTCACATTGTCCTCTTGCCCACACCTCTTGACCTTCAGAATTCATCAAGACTATCCCCTTGGCTCCTTGTTGGCGTGAAGGACTAAAAGCCCCATCAAAATACAAGACAAAAGCTATTGGTGGTGTCTCCCTTTCATCATTAATTTCCTCCTTATATTTCTTCTCTTCTCTTAGATCCTACCATATCTGCCATAGTGGACCTAGTGGTATTTTAGAGAAAAAAGAGAAAGAGAACTCTTGAAGCTCTGACAACCATTTTGCAAATCTCCCCCCAGGATTAGGCTTGCAAACTAGATATGCTAATACAGACTGAGAGGTAAGGAAGAAAAATGGCTGAGGTAATAAATAGGAGCGAAACCTTCTGACTGAAAACACCAAAGAGAGGGCTTGCTACTCCATTTCTTCATACCTTGTTTCCACGTCTATAAGTTGTTGACTAGCATAATAGATGGGTTGAATTCTACCTGCCTCTCCTTTTTGTAGCAATACATCATCAACTGAATGCAAAGATACACTTGGATTTACATAAAAGTCTTGAGACCAATGAAGGGGCTTCAATATTGGGCCCTTACTCATGGCCTCCTTAAGTTGCTGAAAAGAATCTTGTTGCTCCACACAAGAAACTCTTTTTCTTGTCAACAAGTTCATGGGATGCACTATCTCTATGAAATCATCACAAAATCATTGATAATACTTGCTCTTTCCTGCGAACACCTGTGACTCTCTCAGGACTTGGCAATGCCATGACTGCTTGAACCTTGTCAGCATCCATTTGCAAGCCTTCTTCAAACATAATATGCCCTGACAAAACTACTTTTGTTTGAGCCAAATGACACTTGCTAGGATTTAGACACCCTTTTGCCTTATCAATCCTAGCTAAGGCCATCTTTAACTTCTCCATGTGATCTATGTGTCAAGAATAAATGCAAAAATCATCCAAAAACACCCTTATGAACTTTGCCAAGTAAGGCTCGAGCACTTGACTCATGAACCTTTGAAATGTAGCTAGTGCATTGGTCAACCCAAAAGGCATCACTCTATAAGCAAAAACTCCCCAAGGTGTGAGAAATGATGTTTTCTTTTGATCTTCCTCTTGAATACAAATTTGAAAGTACCCAGAGTACCCATCACATACAGAATACATCTCATGCCCTGCTACTTGTTCTAGTATTTCATCTTGTAATGGCAAAGGAAAATGATCCCTCTTAGTGCATGCATTCAAAGGATGAAAGTCCACACAAACCCACCACTTATTTCCTTTCTTTGGTGTGACAACTATAGGAGATATCCATTCTGAATCATCAACAGGAAAGATGAATCCTGTCTCAAGTAGTTGTGTTACCTCTTTCTTTAGTGCCTCAACTTAGATCACCCCCAATCGCCTTAAGCGTTGCATAACTGGCTTGCTTTCTGGCTTCAACTCAATCTTGTGCTCCACAAGAGAGACTGGTCGAACCTGTGAATAGCTTGTTGCAAAGAGACATGGAAAATCATCTAACATATCCAAGTACTGGAGCTTCTCACTACCTGATAGAGAATCACCAAGAAGCTCTTCATTGCATTGGCATCATTTAGTGTGCTCCACATCCTCCACATGAAGTGTCTCTATAGGATCTTCTTGCACCACCACCTTGTTCCTTCCTCATCCTGATCAGCACCAAGACAAAGACCAAAGGCCACTCCTTCCACCTCACCCTCTGAGCTGGACTCCTCGGAGCTACACCTTGTCTCTTCTTTTATATTGGTTAAGTCAGAGCTTGAACTCTTTGATGTTGAAGACTCCTCCTTGACAACTTCCTTTTTGCGACTTCTAATGTTGTAGTGCACCTTCTTATCATTTCCCTGCAAAATCAATTCTCTAGTATCCCACTTTTGAATAGCCTTCACCTTGCATAGCCAAGGCCTTCCCAAAATCAATGGATAGGCATGTGCATATGGCTTGGTAGGGATCACGTGAAAAGTAATTGGCACAAAAATTCCACATACATCCACTTCTAGATTCTTCACAACTCTCAAGGTCTTAACCCTAGTGTTGTCAGCCAATTTGATGCGATAAGGAGAGGTAGTACTAGAGTATTTTAAATCAGCATCTATCATGGTCTTCTTATTCATGACATTAATCGATGCACCTCCATCAATGTAAATATTAGAAATCACTTAACCATCAATGATCACATCAACCACAGGTACATCATCACCAACATCTATATCTAACTTTTTAACAACAAGAATGGCACTTTTCTTCTTTTTCTTCTTTGACACTCTTGTGCTTGCTAGCTTTCCCCATTCCTTCCGTAGTTTTGGAGACAAAGCAAGTAATTGACCAAAGGTGATATGAGCTTCCTTTTCTTTAAGGTCGGACAACAAGTCATAGCTTCCAGTGCCTTATCCTAAAGGAAAGTCTGACTGGCTAATTCTCCTTCTACATGCCCTCTTTTTCTTAATACGGCGTTCCTCTTCCTGATGTTCCTCCTCTACTTCTTCCTTTCTTTCTTCTTCTTCTTTTGCTTTACGATGCCCCCATTTAGCCATCATTACCTCTCTTTCCTCATCCCCTAAAGAAGCTTCTAACAAGGATACTTGTTTTTTTTCTTTCTTTCTCAATCTATGACACTTGGGGCGATAGTGACCTTTTTCATTACATTCATAGCAAGTGACCCCACTCTTATCTCGAGGCCTATCTTCACTCTTTGGTGCTCTAGGTTGTCATGCATTAACCAAATGCAATTTCAAATCAGCAAACTCTGCCATCAATTGGGAGATATTATGATCTAACTCAGCGGACTTTAGTACCTGAGGAGTGCCCATTACCTCCACCTTAGAAGTTGAAGTTGTTGAAGACACAAAAGAGGATTCAATCTTTAGAGAAGCTTCTTTCTTGGTCGTAATGCAAAGTGCCTCCATGTATGTTGTTGGATCTTTACTCATTACTTTTGAGTGAAGACGAGGCTCTAAAGCCATAACAAATTTTCTCATCTTTAAGTGCTCCTTCCCTAAGAGACTTTGAGGGGACGATGATGCAGATGCCATGCTTGCAAAGTTACCCTTTCATACTTTGCCCATAAAGTTTTGTATCAGATTGCCAATGCAAAGACCATCTCACCCTCAGAACCAGTCCAACTGCAACATCAAAGCATTTGGTGACTCCACTCCCCCAAATCTCTGCTTCATTGTTGCCACCATTTGGCCCCAGTCCTCCTTGGTAGAGTCTGGCAAGGCCTCATGCCAACTCAAGACTACACCTTCAAGAAAATTAGGTAAAATCTCTACCCGATCCTTCATGGACCATCCAGAAAGCCAGCATCCTCGAACAAAATCCCAAAGATAAGACTCCGGGTCTTCCCCTTGGGTTCCTTGAAACACTGGAATCTTCACCATGATGAAACCCAAAAAGGAAACACCAAGATCCAAATAATATCCCAAATAAGATCCAAACAAGATCCCAGAGAGTCTTAGTATACCAAGACCAACTTATTATGCATAGCCACTTGTTGAAAACCCTCCACAATGTGATCCTCAATAAAATCTTAAAAAATAAGTGACCAACCAACATTATGAAAACATTGTGTATACATGCATTCAAGAATCACCCTTCTCACAATTGGAAGTGCACATAACAGCTTCAAGATATTGTACTCTTCATCATTTGCATAGCAAAAGAAGTTGAAAGCATTGAGAATCACCACTCCACTGTTATAGTCAAAAACTACCCAAAGACTCAACTCTTTTTCACATCAAAGCTGCCAATGCATGAAATAATCCCCAATCTATCATTGTGCCTATTGACGGTATTGTTGATTCACCAATGTATTCAAGAGTGCAAACATAAAGGATATGATCATGATGACCATGCGAATAGCTTGAACACCACCTTCACAGTCTTCAAGTTCTCTCAAACAGGATGCAATCTCTTCTAACGAGTTCTTCCAAGCATATTCTTTATCACATCAGAAAACACATGCCTATACTAGGCATAACATGCAATCAAGTACATCCGAGACCGTTTAGTAAGGTGGGATGAATCCAATACCAAATGTACCCGGCATCACCACCAAAAGATGTGACATGAAGTTGGGGGTAATAAACTTCACGCACCTCTTCACTTCCTACTACTTCCAAATATTCAAACACATATAGAGATGTGCCTTGAGATGGGCTTCGCACTGATATACATTTCATAAGAAACAAAGAAGCAGCTAGAAAGTTATGGGCGGTTTACTAGATGGAGGTAAAAACTGTCATGAAAATAGACTGTCAAACCCAAAGACTCATAACTTTTTGTTGTAGTATTTGATTCAAGGTCTAACAACATAAAGGTGCACAAGGTGTACACTTTAAGAGAGCTTTGCACTAATATAAGTTTCATCAAAATTGGACTACCGAGCGGAAAGTTATGAGCAAAATACTAACAGGGGGACAAACTATCATGAAAATTGAGACTATCAAACACAGAGACTCATAACTTTTTATTAAAGTATCTAATTCAAGGTCTAATAATATCAATACATGCATCTTGAAGAGAGCTTCGCGTTGATATAAGTTTCATCAAAATCAGACTAACGAGCGGAAAGTTATGAGCAAAACACTAATAGGGGGTCAAACTATCATGAAAATTGCCCTCCACCCATGCTAATTTCGCCTCAGCAAGATGCTCCCTCAAGACTCCATCTTCATCAACGATCCACCACTCATAGATTTTTCCTAGAAGAGAGTAAGTAACTCCCTTGGTGGCTTGAGAAATGGATGGACCATGTGTGTGCAATGAGTGGCCAAATAGAAAGAACTTTTAAGTCTTTGAAAGAAAGAAAAGGGAAGAGAGACTCAAGAAAGGGAATACGAAGTGATATTCATTGTCAATGGAGTGAGGCTCCACTCCAATGCAACTATTAGGGGAGAATTAGGGTCTCCAAAGGGCCCACAATTAGTGTTTCCTAATTTCAAGGGATTAATGAGGTATTTGAGGTGTACCAATGGGAGTGCTCCTTTTTGTGGGGCAATGCCATGTTGAGGTGGAGGGTGGGTAGACCTGCAAACAGCCCCTATTGGCTACTCCTCTTACATCGGGGACCACTCAAACCATCCCCCCCCCCTCAACCCATGCTTCACCATTGTCCCATATGCACCTCCCCCAAATAAACCTACAAGTCATTCAAGAGGCGGTGGGCCCTTCTGGGCGAATTTGTCCCCCCTCTCAGCTTATTATAGGCCTGACCCCTCCTATTCTCTGGTCCAGCTCCATTCTCCCTCCATTTTTCAAACGTGGAAACTCATTTGGCATCTTCTCTGGCCCCTCCTGCTTTGGTCCACTGTGTTTCTCCCTCTGCAGTACCTCTTGTAGCAGCTCCTCATTCTCTCTCCATTCCTAGCTATAGCACCTCCTACAGTAGTAGCTGCTCATCCCTCTCTGCTCTTTCTCCCTCTATTCCTAGCTACAATACCTCTTGTAGTGGCTGCTCATCCCCCTCTGCTCTTTCTCCCTCCATTCCTAGCTACAACACCTCCTGGAGTAGCTGCTCATCCCCCTTTGCTCTTTCTCCCTCCATTCCTAGCTACAACACTATTGAGATATCGAGCTCCACTCGTGATATGCCAAGGTGACCGTTGTGCATTTATGTCACCGACTTGTTAGCTGTAGATGCAGTTGGTACACCGCCCATGAATAATAGCTGGATGACAGCTATCCTTATGTACTCTAGTCCATGGCTCAATTAGTATGCCACCCTAGTTAGCTGAGTTTGGTTTGAGACCCACATATAGGGTTCTTCTATTTCTTTGTACTAGAGTTCTTTTGGCTTTCACAAATAGAAGAGGAAAATTGTTTTCAACCTCCACCTTTGTGTGTATTCCCCCATTGTGTATGTGAGAAAGCCGCAAGTGAGACTCCTTCCCTCTCTCCCACTATCTTCACATGGTATCAGAGCCTAGTTCATGGTAAGGAGCTCAAGAAAGCAAACCAACTTTGCAGTGTCCTGGTAAGAGGACCAGTGTTGCTTTCCTTTTTCGAGTTTGGGAGCGAATCTCTACAGGTAGCACAGCCGGAAAGTGCAAGAGTGCATTGTCTCAGATTGAGATGCCCTTCGCAATGCAATGACACGGCAGTATATGCTACGAGTGTAGGTGGAGCCCTCAGTGACTTTATTTTTCTGATTCGAGGCCATTTCGGGGCCCATTTTGGAGGTGGAAGTTCTCCGCAAGCAGTGAGAAAAAGGCCCTATTTTTGCTGTGCCACCACTGCTCTGCAGGTCGGTGAAAAGTTGCCACCAAAAATTGCATCGTATGCCTATGCATAGAGATATTGGGAGTTACAGAATCATCTTAATTGCCTGTTGATGCAAAATCATCACTAGGAAGTGACTGTGTGGTCAAATACCACTTTTGTCAGTTTTGCAGATTTGCCCTTGTGAGGCAAAAGCTATGTTTTTTGCAGTGACAGAATATTTTGCAGTGTTCTGTAATGGCGTCTAATTCTAATTCTCTTTCACAGATTGTCACTGAAAAGCTTGACAAGAACAATTTCCAAGCATGGAAGCTTAGAATGATGAATTTCCTTATGGGAAAAGGCTATTGGCAGTTCATTACAGGAAATGAAGAAGAACCACTTCTTCCTAATATTCCCAATCAATAGGAAATGCAGGCATTTAAAGGATGGCATGAGAGAACCAGAAAAGTTATGTCCTGGCGGTCTATCAGTGTTTCAGATTCTATGATTGTGCATATTCAGGATGCAAGTACACCAAAGGAGGCATGGGATACTTTGGCAAAAATGTATAGCACAAATACACGAGCCAGGAAAATGCAGCTCAAGCAGGAGTTGCACAATGTGCAGAGAGAAAATATGAGCATCAATGACTACCACATGAAAGTGAAGAAAATTACAGATGCACTTGCTTCCAAGGGTTGAGTTCGTGGCTCAGTTAGTATGCCACCTTAGTTAGCTGAGTTTGGTTTGAGACCCACATGTAGGGTTCTTCTATTTCTTTGTACTAGAGTTCTTTTGGCTTTCACAACTAAGAAGAGGAAAACTGTTTTCAGCCTCCACCTTTGTGTGTATTCCCCCATTGTGTATGTGAGAAAGCTGCAAGTGAGACTCCTTCCCTCTCTCCCACTATCTTCACACAGCACCTCTTGGAGCTTCTCTCAACCTTCAGTTGCACCCTCTATACCTTCTCCCTCTCTCTCCCTCTATCGGAGCTGCTTTCTCCCTCCAAGCTGCACTTTCTAGTCCACTATTGCTGTTGAGGAATGCCCTTGAGGAATTGCTTGGGGTGAATTGGGGAAGCAGGTTAGGTGAACAAAGCGGTGATCTGTTTCAATGCAATGTATGTAAGGACAATGTGGTTGTCAAGTACCACATCTCCCGCCAAATGTTATATTTTGCTTTCCAATATAGGCATTGGAAGAAAAGAGGTGACAATTGGCTCCCGCTGGGCTCTAACGATGATGATAATGCAGGGGTAAGTTTATGTATTGGTTCTCATTTAGGAGATGTCAAGAATGTGACTATCATGTCACAGTGGACTCTCACGGACATGCGGGAATACCTAGTGGTCATGGAGGATGGCATGTCTGAGTCCTTTCACTTTACCTTAAATGGTGAAAAGGTAGGAAAGCGTGCAAAGAAGCTTGTGCATAATGTCACTTTTATCCCTCTTACAATATTGAAGATTGTAAACAATGTGGGGTGGAATAATTGTGGATTTTGACATTTTCCAATTAATAGTGGTGCAATTAATTTTGATGTTTTGAATGGTTTTGTTTCATGTCAATGTCAAGTTTTTTCCAAAAAATTTATAATTCTTTTTTATTTTTTATATTTAGAACATTTGGGTATATATAGGTTATAAAGTTACTTTAGTTTCAAAGTTTCACTATCATAGCCATAGTTCTCCTAGCTACCAAACTACCATGGATTCTGCTAGGTCTGCCTTCCATGATTTCATTTCTTGTACTCCATTAAATGATAGAGAGGAGGAGTTATGGCCGAGGTTAACTACACTACCACTAAAAGGGAAGGTCTCACCATGGTCTATGTAGGAAAGAAGTTTAGTCAAGCTAACAAGTTTGTCTTCTTCATGGACCATCAAGCATTGCTATACTTGGTCAACAAACCCTGCATGATGGGATGCATCGCTAGGTGGATGCTAATCCTGCTAGAATTCAACTTCACAGTCACTATGCGTAAGGGCAAAACCCACATCCTATCGACCACCTATCAAGGATCCCGTTGGAGAGCTTCTCTCTCTGCATGTAGGAATTGTAAGACATTCTCTCTCTACATGTAGAACTTGCATCTAAATTTGCATGTAAGAGTTTCAAGTTGCATGTTGCATGTAGGAGTTGCATATAGAACTTGCATGTAGAACATGCATGTAGGAGTTGCATATAGAACTTGCATGTAGGAGTTGCATATAGAACTTGTATGTAGAACATGCATGTAGGAATCGCATGTAGGAGTTGCATGTAGGACTCGCATGTAGGACTTGCATGTATGTAGAACTTGCATGTAGAACATGCATGTAGGAGTTGCATGTTGAGGATTCCTAAGAGAGATTATTCCTAGCCTTATGCATGTACAAGCGGAGCTTTGCTGCTACTCTACATTCCGTGCTACCTAAGTCCATGTTGGCACAAAGACAACAGTCTCCTGCCACACCATAACCAAGACTCAAGCTTCCGTAAAAATGGCTGATGTAACATTCCCTTTCCCTTAAGAATGGTTTACATCCTCCAAAACAAGATTGAGAAACCTCCTCTGGAGATTGCTTACCCTTTCCCATGTTAAACTCTCTTCAGGTCTATCTTTCGACTTTACCAAACATTCTTGCCATATTGTATGTAGTCTTCTTTTTTCTTGTTTATCTAAAATTCTTTCTTCCTTTTTAGCCTACTTACATGAAAAATTGGATGTACTCTACATCCTTTAGGTAAGGCTAATTTGTAAGCAGGTTCTCCAATTCTCTTAAGTATTGTGAATGGTCCACAATACTTAGGAGACAGCTTTAGACATTTACTTGTCTTTAGAGATTTTGAAGATTCAGGTACCCTTAGGTAGACTTTCTCATTTACTTCGAACTCCAACCTTCTACTATGGGGGTTTGCAACAATTCTTACTCTATCATGTGCTCTTCTTATGCTATCTTTAGCTAGCTTAAGCATTTGATTCATATCTTTAAGAAAGTATTTGGCCTCTTGAACCTTCTCTTTTTCAAGCCCTACAGCCACTTGAACCTTCTCTTTTTCAAGTCCTACAGCCACTGGGGCTCTAGGTTGAAATCTGTGCATCATCATGAATAGAGAAAACATGTAGCTGAATGTTTGGCACTATTATATGCAAATTCTAATATGGGCAAATATTTTTCCCAATTACTTTGCCATTTATTTGCATATTCTCGATGCATATCATCAATGATCTGATTGACCCTTTCAATTTGACCATCACTTTGTGGATGATCTGCAGTGCTCACATTCAAAAAACTTTCCAACCTCATAAACACAACCCTCCAAAAATGGCTATTAAGTTGCTATCCTAGTCACTAACAATACCCGCGCTCGTAGCCCATACAATTTATAAATACGCTCCATAAATAGCCTAGCTAATTTTGGAGCCTCTTCACTACCTTTAAGACAGGAGGTGATGCTATAGCTACTACTTTTAATTTTTCAAAAGTCCTCTTTTGAGGTTCATCCCATATGAAGGTGCTTCCCTTCCCCTTAAGCTAGTCCATCATCGGAACATCAATCTTAGCATAATCTTGGATGAATCTCCTATTGAATCTAGACAAACCCAAGAATATCTAGAATTCTTCTAGATTTGTAGGATGTGGCCATTCCAATATGGCCCTTACTTTTTCAGAATCCATACAAATCCCTTCTTGGGATATTATATATCCCAAGTACTTTACTTCTTTTGCAAAGAATTCACATTTGGATTCTTTAGCAAAAAGTGAGTTATCTCTAAGTAGCTGAAACACTTTTCACAAAGGTTCCAAATGCTTTTTTCTAGTTTTACTATAAAGAAGGATATCATCTAAAAATACAACAACAAATTTCCCTAAATATGGCCTTAATACACTATTCATAAGTGTCATGAAAGTTGCTCGAGCATTTGTTAACCCAAATGACATTACTTTAAAATGATAATGCCCATAGTTAGTACGAAATGGTGTCTTAGGGACATCCTCTTCTCTAATTCGTATTTGGTGATATCATGACCTTAAGTTAATTTTAGTAAAATATTTTGCTCCTTGAAATTGATCAAGAGCTCATCAATGTGAGGCATCGGATACTTATTTTTTATGGTGATTTTATTTAATGCTCAGTAATCTATGCATAAATGCATAGTACCATCTTTTTTCTCTACCAGTAGAGTTGGTGCAGACCAAGATGAGCTACTTGCTTGAATTTGGCCCTTCCTAATGTATTCAGTTAATTGTCCCTCAACCTCAAGTTCCTTTTTTTTACTAAGTCTATATGGGGGTTTACAAACAGGAGTAGATCTTGGGATTATATCTATTTTATGATCTACTTCTCTCTCAGGGGGTAAACCATCAGGCAAATCAGATGGAAAAACATATTTAAATTCAATCATTAATTACTTTTTAACATTATCAAAAACAATATTACTTTTTTATGATGCAAAAGACCTAAATTCACATAAAAGTAAGCTCACAAACATATACCTCGCATTCTTGTTGGCATAGCAGTCGTTCCAATTCCATCAAACAAATAAGTGAAGAGCTAGGCACATCATGTTCTCCCTAAATCTGGAATACTCTGCCATCTTTTTCAAACATAATGTAGTTATTCAAATAACTCCACTTTAAGGTATGCCCAAGACTATACAACCACTCTCGGCCAACACAACATCTATTTGATCGAGATGCATAATTTGGAAGTCCAAGGCATCCTAATAACCTTGGAATTCCACCTCTACACCATGAATTATGGTGTCCCAAACCTTTTTATCACCACCCTTTTCTAGAGAGACCACATATTTATGGACACTTGGACTCTCTCGCAACTTCAATTTCTTAACTAATGAGCAATTTAAGAAAGTATGTGTTGCGCTATCATCGACCATAATTCTTACCCTATGCCCCTTTATTTTTCCATGAATCCTCATTAAATAATGAGGACCAAAGGTGGGCTGCCACATTGCCGATGATAGACAACAATGTGGGTGCTATCCTCATGATAGACCTCTACCTCACTATACTTTTCAGTACCATTAAGTGGCAACACCTGCACCGCATGTACTTGTTTTTGTAGAGGTGTATTTGGGGCTTGCGCTGTTGCCTATTTGTTTTTAGGGCAGTTCCAAGCAGCATGGTATTTGCCCAAACATTTGAAGTAAAGATTTTCTTGCTTGGCCCTTTCATAATCCTCTTTCATTAGGAGAGGATATTTTTGTGTTTGACGTTTCTTAGGTGGTGCCTCTGAGAACTCCTTTTTAAAGTGCCCCTTCCTTTTCAAATTGGGAAATTTGTTGAATGTAGGAACAAAACCTATTTGTTCCAAAGTTTTAGCTTTAGATTTCCCCGTCATGTCATCGTATATTTGGGCATACTTAAGAAAATGGAATTCATGGATTCCTTTCAGCTTAAGGACTGCCTCCCTATAATTCGCTATGTACTGGACTAGAGTGTTCTTACCCATAGTACAATTGTCCCAAGCTTTCCAAGCTGTTTCTAACTCATTTTCAGATTTCTTTTAAGAAGGCTTGTTCAAATTCAGCCCAATACCTCAAATTTCCATCATTTTCCTTGAGGTTCATTCACCATTTATAGGCCTTATTCCCAAGGGAAAGAGTCGCTTCCACAACTTGATTTTCAAGAGGGGTATTCCTAAGTTAATGGAAGTCCTACCCTTTTTGCAGAACATATTATTCGCATGCTTGTCATATTCCCTTTTTTCCCCATTGAGAATTGGTGGTTTCAAGTCCTTAAGTTTATTAGAGGTTTCTTTAAGGCTAGAAGGAGTCAATGATTATGCCATAGGAGACACCGATTGAGAATCAGATAGTTTGGTTATGGCTTCAGTTAGAGACTTCAAAGTATCATTAATAGATCCTAACTACGTTTTTATGTTTTGCATTTGAGTTTCAAGTTTAATGAATTTCGAATAGAGAATTCCATAATTACTATAGTCTATGTCCTCCATTTCCACGTTATCCTCTTAAGTTTCATTATGCACTTTCTCATGTATTTCCTCTTCAACTATAGCTTTTCCTTTTATAGCCCTTTCCTCGCTCTCCCTAATCATTTCATCCCTTTTTGGAGTTGACATTTTCAAATGCGATTTTTCTAGAGATTATAAAGCAGAAAACTTTATAATAAAAAGAAAAATGAAATGTCCACTTCCCTATATTTGTTTGAGGGTTTTGGATTTTTTTTCTCCAAACTTGTCGTACCTTTTTACTTATGAGAAATCTTGACTTTACGCACCAATCCATAAAATTTTCTCTCGCTCTCGATCTTCAATACCTTTTGATTCTAAATTTTAGCGAGGCTAGAAAGATTAGGATGCCTTGGGAGCTTGGAAAGAAAAAGAGCCTTAGGAAAGAAAGGGGTGAAGAGGAAATAGAGAGGGGTAAAAGGGCAAAAGGTTCTTGAACCTTTAGATGATGTGGCTTCCTCTTTTTCTCTTTCTATGTATTCAACAATGAAGGTCCACAATCGATGAAGCTACTCACGTGACGATTCTTCTCTGTGTGTTAGTCCCAAGGATGATCTAATAGTTAGTGCTCAAGGGAAACTTCTTGCACTAAAGAAAGTCACTGAGATGGAAGCTGCCTTACTACATGAAATTCTCGTGAGGACATTGCCATCAAGATGGTCATAGATGATACCATGTTCAGCTTCTTGTAGACGATGTTTTAGTGCTGGACCTAAGAATCCTTCGCTACGTTGGAAAGAACCACACCCTCTAAGAGACAGGAAATTGGATGAAGGGCGGTTCAAAGGAGTCCACGTTAATGGTTGGCATGCAAACGAGTAGTCATCAAACAACACGATCACCCCTGAACTCCTTCTCCCTTATTTCTTTCCATGTGGAGCCCTCTCTCTAGAAATCTACCCCATACCCAATGCATGCCATGTGGACTCTTTTTGATGCCAAGTGTCCTGGACCTTAACCTTTTGACCCCTCTTGGCATCCCTTTGTAATGCTAGGCCTATTTATTCTTAGACATTAATTCCTGTGTCCACTATTCATGACAATTATGGCTGACATAACAAGAATGATAAATTGCTAAGTATAAGTATAGCAACAGCATACATGTGCTAGCTATGCTAGTAGTGTTATGCTAAGAACAACTGCTATGTACTAGCATTCCTAACTAGTAAGCGAGTGCTCTTAAAGTATACACTACTAGTACTAGTATAATACTAGCAGCATAACGCTAATAAGACCTAGCATTGCTAACTACTAGTAGAGCACTTACTATTGCTATTATAACACCATAAACACTAGCATAGAGCTAGTTTATGGATAAGCAATGTTATATTATTGCCTAACACTACAATGTATTAGTAGCCCTAACTATTAAGCAAGCACTTTTAGCATAATAGTGCTACTTCATAGAGTAGCAGTGGCAACTACTGTTGATTTGCTAGTTACTATCTAAAAATGTGGTTCAATGTAAATGAGTCAAGAAGAGATGTAGTGGAAGAATTAGATACAATAATCTATGGAAATCACTTTGTAACTGTTGAGGCTTCCATTCATGCTAGTAAAGTTTAATACGTGGAGAATTCGATTACATCATTTATTGCAACAACCTTGCTAGATGAGTCAGACTTGCCTAACCATTATATATAAGCTTCTATTTCATTCAAGAATGTTTTCATTTATGATTTTTTATTTTGATTATCTCTCATTGTGCCTTCTATAAAATAATGTCTCTCTCTCTCTCTCTCTCTCTCTCTCTCTCTCTCTCTCTCTCTCATGTTTTCATTGATGATTTTTTCTTTTAATAATCTCTCATTGTGCCTTCTACAAAATAATCTCTCTCTCTCTCTCTCTCTCTCTCTCTGTCTCTCTCTTTCCCCCCCCCCCCTAACAATCATGTACATCTTGCTTCCTTGGTTGGTAAATTACTTAAATACAACTAACAATATATAAAACTAAGTGTCACATAATTTTAATTTTCACAGGCATCTAGTCACAATTCAAAACCTAGTCCAACTATAGGTTTTGAGGTCTTTTATTAGTGAGAAATAGATCATGTCATTGAACCTAGTGATGACATTATGGGACCGTGTATTATCTCCCTGAGTAGAATTACCTTGAATGTGTTTTTGTGATTAATGGTTGTTTTTCTTTGGAAATTTTAATTTTCTCCTTCTCTTTCCCTATCCTTCCTCTTGACTAATGATGTGGCATAGCATATGTGAAGGGAAATTGTGTCTCAAGAATTTGTCAAGAGAACCTCACGAGCAAGTAGTTATTATATACATTTATATTACTTGATATATTTTGTATCAAATATGTTTAGAATTATTACTATATTTAATAGCTACCTATCATTGCCATGTTCTCTCACAAAAACTATCTTTGAGATGTAATTTTACATAATTTTATAGAAGGTGGTAGTTACTAACTGCATGCTCTCACAAGGTTCTCTTCACAAATTTTTGACTACTTTCTAGCACTAAGCACTCATCTTTGGGACACTCTTATTTGGGCCACTTAAGCATGCATCCACTTGCTAAGGGTACATAGAAAAACGGAATGCCTTCTAGTGCTTAGTCATCTTCCAAATATGTAGATTCTTTATAAGTAATAACAAAAGACTTAAATGCAAGGAATATGGTTGGAAATGGCAAATCATAGACATTATGTATAATAATACTTCCATGAGCTCTTAAAAGCTAGTCAACTTGGTACTAATCACTGCTATTTAGTACTAGGTGTTAGGGCTAGTTACTACGTACTAATCAGTGATACTTATTACTCGTGCTAATGCCACTACTATTCCTAGTACAGTGCTCATACTAATGTAGTTAGTATTAACTTGCAATAAATCACTAACCACCACTAATTAAAATACTAATTAGCACCTAAACTATCGTCAAAAGTGGATTACAAAGAAGATTTACACTAAGTAGCATTAACTAGCACTAATTAGTGAAAATCTTATTCATAATCCACTTTTCAAGGTAGTTTTAGTGCTAGTTAGTCTCTAGTTAGTGCTAGTTAGTAGTACAACTATCATGAAAATTGGATACAAAGAAGGATTACAAAAAGAGAGAGAGAGAGAGAGAGAGAGAGAGAGAGAGAACAAAAAATGGTATTTGAGAGATACTATTACATTAATACATGCATGCCATAGCAAGAGTGCCTATTGCATCTTTTGAAGCTATAGGTTTACTGTTAAACTCAATAAATGCTAGGGTGAACTAGCGTACAAACTCAAACCAGCCAGATTCTCAAAAGTAAATACAACCTAGATGTTGATCAGTATGGTGCACAACAGGTGGATGCAAAAGATGATGTGGTTGCACATGGGAGGATTTACAACAAGTGAATACGGAGCAGGAGGGTGCACAAGAGGAGACTGCAAAATAGATGGATGCAAAGGAAGAAGTGGCTACACTTCTAGTGGATTTGTAGTAGGAGGGGTGCACAAGAGGAGAGTAAAAAATAAGTGGATGCAAACCAAGAGGGGTTCTATAGCTGGAGGATTTGTAATAGGAGGGTGAACAAGTGGATGCACAACAAGTTGTGGTTGTACAACTGAAGGATTGCAACAAAAGGGTGCATAAGAGGAGACTACAAAATAGTGGATGCAGAGCAAGGGCGGCTGCACAATTAGAGGATTTACAATAGGAGCGTGCTAAGACAACCTCAAGGAAATGGAGGCTTAAAGTATGCAGAGCAAGGGTGGCTACACAATCAGAGGATTTTACGATAGGAGCATGCTAAGCCATCCTCAAGGAAATGGAGGTTTAAAGTATGTGCTAAAAAACCCTAATAGAAAAACATCTAAGCAGATGGACCACATAAATGGTGAGTATTTGCAACATCAATGTATATTGTGAACTCATCAATGTAATTTTCATGGTTATTTTGTTACACTCTCTATATTGGTTGTTTGGTACTTATTGGTAGTTTTCATGTCACAAATGTGCTTCAGGATGGTGTTGACCAATGGTGTGCACATCAAGAGGCTTCATGTTGGGTGGATGTAGAAGACGATATGGCTATAAAATGAGAGGATTTGTAGCACGTGGATACAAAGCGAGAGGCTGCAAAAGAGTAGACTACACAACTTGTGGATGTAGAGTAGGACACTACTACATAGCCAGATGATTATAGGTGTGAAAATGCAATGCAACAAGGTGGGAGGAACCCTCAAGGAAAAAAAGGTTTATTAAAGTGTGTGGTAAACAATCCTTAACCTTAAGGAAGAGAAAAGGATCCAAGAAGATGGACTACAGAGATGGTGAACATTTCAAGTCTTGCACATGAACAACACTGCAATGTCAATTTAGATTTGGATTTTGATAAAAAATATCTTTAAAAAAATGTAATTTGGTTTCTTTTTTTGTTGTTTGGTTTGTATGCTACTTATTTTTAGCTTTTATGTTTTAGAAGTGCAGCAAGAGGGTGCAAAGTAGGAGGATTTAGGTGGATTGTAGATTAGTTTGTATTGTGCTACCACCTCATCGTCAGCCCTGAGCCTTTGTTGTTGTAGCTCGAGGGCTTGAACAAGGTGTGAGTACAAGAATACCATGGGATGGCCTTCAAGCAAGTGGCAATAATGGTGCTATCTAAGGATTTTTGCATTCTTCACTTTCTCTTGATCATCCTCATTAGTGGGTTCAAGGTTGGGTCTCCAAATCTATTTTTTTGCAACAAATTAATGCTTTATTAAGATTTAAAAAATACAAGGAGGGGTTATCAAAGGACTAACTATATAGGAATGAGTGCAACAATGTAGCTACCCATAAATGTGCATCAGTAGGAACTCTAGTTACAAGGAAAGCTACCATAAAGGGTAGAAAATCCCTTTGAATTCCAATAGGGGAGTCATGAAAGAAGATACTATCCCACCAAAACTAGGCCCCACATTACTTTATTGTGATAAATCTTTGTGGCCCCACTCCCACATGCCATGCAAAGTGGGGACCATATTTGCCCAGATAATTACAAGGATGGAGGCCAATGAAGTCTAATTGCTACCACCCACCAAATGGCATCATGTTTGCCAAATGTTCCAGCCAAGTGACTAGAAGTAGAAGAAGGTGGTGGTGGTGGCAATGGTGAGATGGTAGTGGTGATAGCAAATAAGGTGGAGAAGATTGTTGTGATGATGTAGAAGATAGACGTGGAGGAGAATTTGATGGTGGTGGTCGTGCTAGTAACAATGGGAGTGGTGGTAGTGATGGCAAAGAAGGTAGTAGTGATGGTGGTGATGGCTTAGAAGATGGACATTTAGGAGAAGGTAGAGGTGGAGGGGCTGAGGAGGAGGAGCAAGCGAAAGGGGATGAAGGTGGAGATGAAAGAGGAGGAGGAGGAATAGGAGGGGAGTAGGAGGACGTGATGGGGTGGATGTGGAAGTGGACGTGGAGATGGAAGGGGAGGAGGAGGAGGAGGAGGTGGATGTGGATGTGGATGTGGAAATTGAGGTGGATAGGAGTACTAGAAGATAAATTTATTAATACATCACAATCTGTAGACAAATGAAGTTGATGTATTTGTAAATAACATTGAAAGCTCGCCGATCTTGAAAAAAAGTGACTATTTTAAATTTTAAAATTTTTTTAAAAGGAAGCTACTTTTGAGGAGAAAGTGTGGCCCTAAAAAGCTTTTGTTTATTGAGAAATTGCAACAATGAAAGTAAGAGGACGGCCCTAATCATGCTATATATGGTCTTAGAGGGAAATTTTAGGCCACCCTATCTTACCATAATTCTTGTAGTGTGGTAAACCTCTATGGCAGAGCACCATCAATATCAAGTTGGGTAAGCTCCTAGTTGAAAGCACCACCATTGATTAGAGCAATTGCCTAGTAGGAATCACCTCTAGCACCTCTAGGAAAAAAATGGGAAGAGCACCTTTAGCACCACCATCAATTGGAGTAATTAGTAGGGAAAAGAATGGGGAGAGTTTAATCATGAGCATGATCACCATCAAGAGTTTGGATAAGTCTTAAATAAGAAGCAACATTACACCATGTAAGCCTCTTGCACATAGCATTGTAGTCACAATAGTAGAAATCATGGATAGATGATATTCTAGCTAGAAATCATGGATAGATGGTATTCTAGTTAGGAATTATGAATACATAACATTGCAATCAATAGAAGGGTGTTTGGATTGCTCAACATAGCTCCACGAGCTTAAAATATCACAAGGCTTAATATGCCCTCATCCAAAATTTATAAAATAAATTAGCCCATGGCTTAAAATTCATAACTTTATAATATGGCCCATGGCCCTTGACGGCCATTAGATACTTCGATCAATCCAAATCACTTCACCATCTCCATTCCTCGTTATCCAACTTATCATCTGTACTCAAACTGCCAATTGTGTTAGTTGTTACAATCAATTGATGAATCATCACACCAACTAATCCCAACACAGTTGTATGCTTGATATACATACATCAAAATACACACCTTGCGACCAATTGCAATAACACCAGTAACACTAGCGACATTAGTATTAACATGTAATCACCGACAATACTAACCATCTAGCCTAGTAAAACACAGGTAGTTAGGTGTCCCTAACTAAACCCCACAAAGCATCCACTAGGACCCCGCCGCATCCGGTGTGCTCCTATGGAATACTTTGCCATAGTCACACTTGACTAAAATAAAATAATTTTCATAGCAAGAAATATTAGAAATACAATTTTGTAACATCCCTCTTGCTTGGATTGCAACTGACCTCAGTCGTATGTTTGACTTTCTGAGTCAATGAGTAGAGATGTGAAGAGTAATCTCTTGGATATCCATCAAGTATAATCATGGTCAAAAAATGTCTTCAAGAGATCTTAAGCTCTCATTAACCAAGAGATAATGAATTTAGCCAATTCAAAACTTATGAAAGATTATTTTTATTCTTACCCTATACCAAGAGAAAGTAGTATACCATATCCATTCATTGCTTATGTTATTTTGGTATAGGTTCCAGCATTATATTTGTCATATTCCTCAATATCTATACCATCCCATACCAGTTATGATGTTGAGAAATAATAACAAATACAAAGCATAATTCTTTTTTCTTTTAATGTGAGTCGCAATAAGTGACATGTACTATTCTGTGATCAGCAAAAGGGTATATGTACGTCATTGTTTAATCACATGTCAAAGTTTCTGATTTAGGTTGGTAGCTAGTAATGATCTAATATGTATTTTCTTCAATTGCTAGAAAATACATAAAAGATATTATCTGACATACCAACTGTTTTTCATTATCTATAAAAGCAATTCCATAAAGAAACTACTGTAGCAAAAAGCTTGCCACCACCGAACAATCATGCCTTCCCTCTTGCTTAGCAAAAATGTCATATGCTTCTTCTTCTCTTTAATTTTCTTCAATTCAGTTCACATTAGTAGAACACTTTATTGAAGCATACCATATGTATCGCACAATAATAGTTTTGTTATCTATAATTAAGCTAGGCACGGGGATATACGTCTTCTTATCCTTATTAATGCACGTAATCATGCTTATTTAATCATTACAAACTCTTAGCTCACCTAGATTATCCTAGATCCCATATAGGCTATCATATTTTATTCTCTTTTTCATGCTATTTTAATTTGATGTGTCACTCTTCTTCAAATTCAATTGTTCCCTTTCGTTGCCATAACGTTCTTTCTTTTTTCTATATGAGTATTTCAATAAGAGTAAGAAAAATGAAAATATAGAAAAACAAAAAATATGGGAATAGATACGTATCTCCTTTGTCCTTCCAAATTTTCGCTTGCTTGGTTGAGCCCCAATCAACTTTCTTTTGCTTCCCGTTCAAGCGTCGGTCTGATAACTTTGTGATTCAAAAGAGATTCCTTGTAGAGCCTCTCTTTCATAGTGACCTCATCATATGCAACTTAAAAAAAACAATTAAGTAAAGCAAAGAAGAAGGATAAAAGATGTATCCAGAGATGCGTTGAACCAATAACATGCATATCGTGCATTCATTTAGGCAACTAGCCACGTGGCGGTGTGAATAGAGTGCTCTTCAAGTGGTATGCACTAGCTCATGAATGGATTGGGTTTGAGCTCTGAGCTGGTTGAGAATTCTCACATGCCTCATAGTGGTGGCTTCTCGCTGTGAGCTGTTTTGGAGAAGCTTAGTTGGCAGGGTCGTCCACAGGGGATGCTTGCCAGTTCAAGCTCTTGTTATGGAGGTTGCAGGCAGATTGGTTATGCTCTCACCTATTGCTTGGGTATGTTCAGTGAATTAGTGGACACCAAAGGTAGTGAGGGGAGTTGTGCGACTCTGTATGGCCTACTAGCAACAACTCCAAGCCTCATGTAGGTGTTGGAGCAAAGATGGATGCCTATTGCCATTGGGGTGTGAGAGCCAAGCCCAGTAGGGTTATTGCTTGGGACACTAATGCCTATTGAGAGTGGGAGATCCTTGTTTCATCTGCAGCTCTCGGTTCATAATTTACTCCTATTGCTTTCTTCCAAAAAGGCATGGTCTTTTGCTTAGGAGAGTGACATCCGGGTCGCGATTTTCATATGACTTTCATTCTTGAAATCACATGATGCCATTATTACTTTAAATATCATTAATTTTATAAGAATATGAATCTTTACTGTCCTCATGCCCTAAGGTTAAGTCATCTCTCATCATGGCTGTTCGTCTTTCTATCCAAAGACTGCTAATACCAATTCATTGACAATAGGTAGTGAAAAGAAACAACCATAAATTTCTAACTGAAGTTGGAACATATTGATCCAACCACTCAAAAAACCAGCGCATACCATTTGAACAAGCCATCATGGTCCATTTTCATCAATTGCAATTGCAGCATTGATTTTCAAAGATCTTTGATAACTTTTGCATACAAACTCAAAACCTAGTGATCAAGTGATCGAAACGATCAAAAAGAACATTTTGAGAACGACTATGTCATCAGATTACAGAAACTCATGTTTCTTGCCTCCCACAATAGTTAGGCTAGTAGCTAGGCTCTGATACCACTGTTACGAAAATTCAAATCAAACATGCTTACAAATTCAAGATTTACCAAAACCATAGAAACCAAGAACAAGGAAACAAGTGGGGAAGAGAAGAGAAAGAGAGACCGACACTACATGGGGTTCAATTTGCCCCCCCCTAGATGGTGGCTTTTGCTTCCAGTATTTATAATTGTAATTCTAAAAAGCAAAGAGCCAATAATAGTACATCCAAAAGCATCCCTTGTCCATAATTAGAGGGATTGCTCAACATAGCTCCACGAGCTTAAAACATCACAAGGCTTAATATGCCATCATAAAAAATTTATCAGATAAATTAGCCCAAGGCTTAAAATTCATAACTTTATGATATGACCCATGGCCCTTGACAGCCATTAGATACTTCGATCAATCCAAATCACCTTCACCATCTCCGTTCCTCACTATCCAACTCATCATCTGTACTCAAGTTGCCAATTGTGCTAGTTGTTACAATCAATTGATGAATCATCACACCCACTAATCCCAACACAATTGTATGCTTGATATACATACATCAAAATACACACAAAATACACACCTTGCGACCAATTTCAATAACATCAATAACACTAGTGACATTAGTATTAACATGGAATCACTCACAATACTAACCATCTAGCCTAGCAATACACAGGTAGTTAGGCGTGCCCAACTAAACCCCACAAAGCATCCACTAGGACCCCGCCGCGTTCGGTGCGCTCCTATGGAATACTTTACCATAGTCACACTTGACTAAAATAAAATAATTTCCATAGCAAGGAATGTTGGAAATACAATTTTGTAACATGCAACATTGGTCTTAATTATATGGCAAAATTTTATATTTTGACTAACATTCCCAGAACTCATTTTCTTCTTTTTTTTAATTGATAAAACTTGTGGTGGTATGGAGATAACCCTTATAAGTGATACTTCTTTTTTTATGACCCTGCAAAGACTAAAAAGCTATGACATCTTAATAGTGAAGGTATGGTAGCCTTTGATGATTTCCATGTTGAAAAACAACACAAAAGAGGGGAGATTACTTTGACCCAAATGCTAGCTATGTGGGTTGATGTGTACTCTACTAGCCTTTATTTATTGAAGCTTATAAGTTACCGCTAATAGTAGCGACCAATCATAAATTTAGGATTGAAAGACAAGCCTAAAAATGCTACCTGTAGCCATAACTGCCTTTTAATGAAGCTCTTATGTGAATATTCGTTATCACTTGACATAATTTATCAGTGATGGAGACATGAGGTTAGTTATAATAGCATGGTGAGGGCTTCCAACTTGATGGGAGTCATTGTGTCAATGGCATGATGAACCCAAAATAGTACCACCATTATTTATTGTGTTTGAATACTATTAATCCGACTAGTGCTTACAAGCAAGCTCAATAATGTTGCCATTTGCGGCCTATGTACAAGAGTAACCTGAGAATGATACTGATTTCATTATCAAACCTCACAAGTCAAGCAAGGTTTTAAAGATAGATGCAAATGGATTACATACAAGCATTTATGTTAACCTTAGAGAACAAAGCAACTTTGTGCTTCTACTTTCTTAATGTTCTTGTGACTTTGGTTTGGAAGCAATGCTAACATAAGGTTACACTCTCATAATTGTGTGGAGGTTGAAAGGTTTTAGGGACATGGATTGCTTAGCCTTCAAATTTGAAAATACAAGGTTTTTAAGCCTCCATATTTCAAGGCAAATTAGTTACATTTTTAATTAAAATGTGCAAAAATTTGATTAAAGTGCTAACACTATCATATACCCCCCTAAAGGACTTAGGACATTGTGTACTTTTGTGGGAAATGGGAAGTTCTATGCCAAGGTGGCAAGTGGTCCCCTACCTTTTCTTCCATTTTTTTCCCACAAAACGAGGGAGCACTTCACCTTAATGGTTTTGTGGGAAAAAGAGTTTGTGAAGCATTTAAGGGCAAAAAATGACATAAAATCATCATAATGACATTCAACAAGGGAAATTTGATTTTCCCATGAAAACCCTTTTTCCACCATGATAAACCCTTAAGGTCTAGGGTTGGCGGAGATTAAATCTCTACCATCTGGCACTTTCACAGAGGGAACGTAGCTCCTCGATTTCCACTCTAACTAATTTCGCCCACAAATAATTTGGAGCCTGTTCATGTGGGAGCTCAGGTTTGCAACCAAGTTGTGTTGCTATCGGTAATTGTTTTTTTTGCTAGCCCTTACTCAAGAGTAGGGGCTCAAGGAGCAACCAGATTTTCCCTCCAAAACCACCATGGTGAACCCAAATTGAAATTCTTGGTTTGCAAACCACCTTTTGCACGTGAACAGGCTCTTACTTGACACACAACTGCTACAAACCCTCAAATCACCGCCGCAATCAAGTTTTTGACCTAGGGTTAACCATTTACCTCCGGCCTTCACGTGGGAGAATTGGGAGTTCTAGGGTTGGATTACAACTTGTGGCTGGGATCGATGGAGCGTTGATCCTGGCCATTCGATCTGGGAACCTTTATATGGTAATAGGTGGAGGGCATCTCAACTAGCTAAATTACACGAACGTACAAAGTCCACCGGCTATAACGGTAATCAATCACAACCATTAGATCTTTTTCAATCGCTGCCTCACTAGAAGCGCTCCATTTGAGCCGTCAGATCAGCATGTACATCCACCGGTGCACAAATGGCAGAGCTTTGACTGTTATAACATGTGGCACCATGTGGTGACGTTATGAGCTGCCAGCGTTGCCGAACCAACCAATAAAATTTCGACAAATGTTGCTGCCCCTCCCCCATGTGTCCACATGTCCAACCAACCGCTTGTGCTCCACTTAAAATGCGACACGTGGCATCGCCTCCTCCCCCATCTATTGACGATCGAGAATTGCCGCTGGGAGTCAATTTTTGGGAGGAAACTGGGCCATCTAGCGACCGGTGAAGCCGCGGGAATAAGCACTAGTTGCCGATTCCCGGTCAGAAACCGGCGCCATTGGCTCCGGACCTTGGGCCGGTCACCGGGTGGCCTTCCTTCTTGGAAAGGCCTTGTGCGTGCTAAAAGTTCCACCTTGTGAAGCATTCGTTAAAAGAGAAGAATGACCGACTTTTCTTAACATGAGTCATGGACGAGCACGCTCCCTCGCTTCCTTCTTCAGGGTCGCTCTTCCCAATCGCTAATCGGGTGAGTTTTGATCCTTCAGTGATTGCACCACTACCCCCAATTTTTCATATGCCCAATTTTTTCATGGCTATGCTCAGGTTTGGCATAGTTTTCACCTCCACCTTCTTAAAATCACTTTTTTCTCTCCTGCATGGTGTCTGCCTTAGAGTAGGCATTGCTGGCTTAGTTTTTATATAACAGCAAGTTCGTGGAAATTGCACGTGAAGACAAGGGTGTTTCTCAAATTCTTTGTTCTTAAGGAAGGAAAAAGACTCAGCTGGTAAAAGGCGGGTGTGGAAGTCCTGACTCCTGATCACTCGGAAGGGAAAATTTTCAAAACAAAATTAATATTCTTTTGAGGTGGATTGTGTCGTGTTTCTGTTCTATATACTCAATATCCATGTTGTGGCAGGCAGTCTTGGAAGTATCGGCCTCAGGGGAGCCTTTAACATGGTTGTCCAATGCAAGTTTCTCAGAAAGCCTTCTTCCAGCTTCTACACCCGTTTCTGAGTGGCATTTAGATGAGGGTGACAGTCAGAAGAAGCCTGAGGAGCATCCTTTTGTTGAGAATGTAAATGAGCTGCTGGCCACCTCGAGTGAGGAATTTAACGAGGATCATGGGCAAAGAAGAGCCGCTGAAAAGAGTGAGAAGAGGAAGAGAAAGGACAAGAAGAAAGGACGCAGAGATGATAAAAAGAAAGACAAGAAAGAAAAGAAATCGAAAGAGCAGGAGGCGGATGATAGAGAAATCGGTGCTCTGGAAGGCATGCAACTGAAAAGGAAATCTGGTGGCAGCAGATGGGTGGATACAAGGACTAAAGACTACTTCTTCGACACACATGGAGACCGTGACAATTTGGCATTTGGTTCATTGTACAGGTACAATTGCGCTCTCTCTCTCTCTCTCTCTCTCTCTCTCTCTCTCTCTCTCTCTCGTTGTGTGTATGCTATTTGCAAGAGGTGGAGACCAAGGATCATGTGGTGATGAGATGCCAAGAACTGAGGCTGACACCACTCCCTGTTCGCTGAGAAATTGAAATTTATGAGAAGGAAAGGAGACTCCATAGGAAGAAAGAAACAACTCAAAGCTAGTTAAACCCACATCCAGGATCATGGAGAAGTAAAAGGATCTGCCCTTTCTTACTGAGGTCACAGAGTCTCTTCCCAATTTGGGTGTATCTCCATTGTATAAACTGACCACAGCAGGCAGGTGTTCTAGCAGAATCACCGATAGAGGATATGCTTGTATATCGATCTGCACTCTAATATGAACAGTGGTTGTGGAGGCAGGACTCAAGAGTCAATGGTGCACCACCATACTTTGCTTGCGTGGCGCTAAAGGCATATATAGCTTACTGGGCGGCTCTCCCTCGGTCGGGCACTTCCACACCAACAGATGGGCCTTACTTGAAAGAGGCTGGTGTGGAAGGACAGAGTGCGATTGTAGGGATCGGTTTGAGCCTACAAGAAGTGACCCTGAGGCCCCAAATCTTTGCTGTCCCCTTTCAATAATGTATATCTCAGCATACGCTTTGCTAGTTGAAGCTTGAAAGCAACAGCATCCAAGAGAGGAGCAGGAGATTGGGCAACACTTGCCTCAGATCTAGTGCCAGTGGAGCAGCATCCTGGAGCAGCATCCTGCTTCCACGTGATGTAGGTTGTGAGTGCACTTTTATAATTATCTTTTGGTCCTATCTATAGTCAGCTCTTGGTTGCTATATCTTGCAGTCTACTACAGATCTGTGGCATGCTTGTGCACGCACCTTGAGGAGAATTATGGATTTCAGAGTGTGGTCTCCTTTTCTGCTGTGTTTTAGCGGTTTGGGGCTTGGCCTAGCAAGCACGGCCCATTCAATGTATAATTTCTAACAGAATTATCTTTGAAATCTGAATGATTCACTTCATCTATTTTTTGAGCATCGATGTTAGCTGTCTACCTGAATGGCCTTTGTGCACATGCGCATATTTTTAACGATTTAATGGCTTTTTAGACTATTTTTGGTTTGCTGGTCTCAAGTAAGCGTCAATCTCCAAGCAGAGTGTATGAGAAAGTGGAAGCTATGAAGTTAAATTGGGCCTAAGGCCTCGTAATGCCTGTAGTGCAAAAAGCGTAAACCGGTTCCATTTACTAGTTTGTCCTGGTTATTAACAGTTCTTCTGTTCTACATATCTATAGCGAGTACTTCAGCTTCTAACTTGCAATTTGTGTAGGATGGACGTTGCTCGTTTTTACAGACACCAAACAGGATTCAGAACAAGAAAGCAGGGGGACGGCTTACACACCATCTTCCCCTCTATGTATTTGGAGGAGGATGATGCAACGATGGATGAAAAGCTGAGATCAGAGGGGCGCTATTGGTCTTCCAAATATTATTCTTTAGAAAGGCGCAAGGACTTTAGGAGGCTTCGAATTATTACTCAGTCACGGAAGACAAAAGGCACAAAGGCTTCATCCATTCCTTCTGGTAGTTTTATTGCTGTGGATGACTCAGAGAATCAGCAGAAAGAAGATGGCATACATATACTTAGTGAAGAAAGCTGGGATGATTATATCATTAGAAAAACTAGGGAGTTCAACCAGTTGACAAGAGAACGGCCACATGATGAAAGTTTGTGGATTGCATTTGCTAATTTCCAGGTATTTCTTTCAAGTTATTTTATCCCAGTACTGGAATAATAATTTTCTGTTATTGTTTTACAAATTGTGGGCACAAGTACTCTGTGCGGATCAACACATGACTATCTGCAGAGGGACAAGTTCCTATCTGCTGCTTTGGAGCTGGTCATTGATATTATGTGTTACATGGTTTTAGTTCAGTTTCAAATTCTTCTGGTGTTGCGCTCAAGCCTCAGTAAATGAATATTTCATTGCTTAATGATAGCACGACCCAGATTCAATATATCTGCAGAGGGACATGCTTCTATCTGCTGCTGTGAAAGCTGGCCAATGGGGTTGTATGTCACTCTTTGTCACGATCTGTGACGTATTCCTTTCTCTATTTCTAGACTTATGGATGGTTTGATGAATGGACACTTGTGGAAGGGTATGCCCTTTCGACGGGACACTTCCTATGAGGCACAACCCATATGCCCTTTCGACGGGACACTTCCTATGAGGCACAACCCTTCACAAGAGACATTCTATTGAAGAGACATTCCTATTGTAATGTACCCTCTCATCAAGGGTCACACCCTTCACAAGGGTACACACCTCTTCATGCACATACACTTTGGAGTACACACCTTTTCATGTGTGACTCTTCACTCTCTATATAAGAGAGGCCCAATTGTATGGATGACACACGACAATTTTCTCTACAGACACTCAAGCAATACAATTATTCCTTGTTCTTTGCTATTTCAGTCTCCTTTCTGTTCCTTAGCACATTTCTAAATATAGTAAATCTAGGATTTCTTATAGTGGTATCAGAGCAAATTTCGCTTCTGCCTGTAGGAAATGTCCTCCACCTTCTAGCGCCTATCTGATACATCTCTTTCCGCTAGAAGGATATCCGTGCACATTGTGCATGGAAGAGATGGAGAGGATGAGCGTAAAAATTTTTAGCGCCAACCTTGCCTTAAGTCATCGATGGCCTCTCCATCTCCCACACATCACAAGTTGATGTGAATGGACACGACAAAAATGGTGTCTTTTCATGTGCTTGGGCTGTCCCAAAACCAAGGGACGCACCTTTTTCACCATCGGACACACCTTTTGATGAAGAGTCTTGAATCCTCACCCAAGGGACACACCCCATCGTGGAAAAAAGGACACACCTCTTAATGTGGGGACACCCCTTTTAAAAACAGGGACACACCCCTTCATGAAAAGATGCACCTATTCCAAGGGTCACACCCCTTCGAATAG
Source organism: Dipteris shenzhenensis (assembly GCF_047967505.1). Classification (NCBI taxonomy): domain Eukaryota; kingdom Viridiplantae; phylum Streptophyta; class Polypodiopsida; order Gleicheniales; family Dipteridaceae; genus Dipteris; species Dipteris shenzhenensis. The sequence goes on along the minus strand of NC_141626.1, from coordinate 21,929,974 downwards.
GCACACCTTTTGGCACCAAGCACTTATAAAAAGGGTACCTAGAGGGGTTAAAAAGGAAAACCCAGCCCCAAACCTTAGGTCTACCCTAGATACCCAAGGGTTAAATAAACCCACCCTTTAATTTTTTGGGCAACCACCCAATCTAAGGCAGCACAAACGAAAAGACAAAAGGGACGATCCAATTTCAACGCCCGTACAGTTTTTTCGTCAAACAGGTTGGCCTCCTTGCGCAGCCCTTGCCCTCGCCATTTCGCTGCCCTGCTCCCCTTGCCATATGCAGCCCCTAGCCTCGCCAATCTTTTGGCCCTGGTTCCCTGCTTGCAGTGCCAGATCAGCGATAGCCTCGACAGCCTGCAGCCTGGTTTCGCCAGTGACAGCCTGCAGCCTGGTTTCGCTATTGACAGCCTGGTTTCACCATCAACCTGTTTTGCCATTGACAGCCTGCCCCCCCCTTTGTTTCGCCACCTTTTCCTGCCAGTTCAGCAGCGGTTCAGCCCTCCTATCGCGATGCAGACCACCTGTTCAAAGTGCCCTGTTCCTGTTTCCAATCCGGACCAGCCAGGCCCCGATCTGCTCCTCGCAACCCACTGCAACAAGGACCTCCGGACAGAAATCTGCAGGCCTTTTCTACGCAACAATTGGCAGATTAAATCAGTGCCAGGTGGATTCTTTCCATTCTACTTCTAAGGATTCTCTTGTCATTATCAAATTACAGCAAATGAAAGACGCTCCCTTAAAGCATGGAAACCCCTGGTAATTCACCCGGCCTTTCAAGGACACCTCAGGCATTATCTACCACACAATATCGTGTTCAGATTGCACAACCAGCCCATTTCGGAGCTTTGGCATCTTGGGTCTTCTATGTCACGTGCCCTCCTAGTGATTTGGACCACATCCTATATCTTCTGCGTGAGGCACCTCAGTTACATTACTTCCTCAGCACAGTCCAGGTTGTGTTCCACGAGACACGAAGATACCCAGAACCCGATATTCCTCAAGAGTTTGCTGTCCATCTTTGGAGAGAATTTTACCCCTCACCTTCGGCATCTCCAGGGTACTCTCCACCTCCTTCAGCTCCCAGATATCCTCCCATACAGGTTGTACCTTCCCCAAGACAGTATTTACACTCTGAAGGCACTCCTTCTGGATATCCTTCATTCCCGACAGCAGCTCCTTATCCTTTCTCAGATCCGTGGACTCTGCAACCTACTCCTGTACTCTCACGAGCAGTAACACCCATTTCGGCATCACCAGTGTTACCTCAGACAGTACCTCCTTTACTAGATTTCCACGGGTGATTCCATCCTGCCTCGCCTGCCCCCTCCAACATGAGCAACCTCAGGGAGCAGCCCGAATCCTCTTCCAAGAATGGTACAAACTAGAGCGCAGGTTCGTGCTTTTCTCACGAGGACCTCAGATATGTCGCAACGCTCGCGTGCAGCCTCTCTAGAGATCAAAGACTCAAGTCCAAAAAAGACCCCCGAAGTCAACATACAAGGCGAAACACTACTACAACTTCAAATTTCCCAGCTTTAGGACAGCATCTCCGACTTGGTCCAGAAAGTCCAACAACTTCAAGATTCTCGCAGTACCACCCATACAGAGGATGACGTGACGCAACCAGACGACTATGCGGATTCATTTCCACCTGAGGTAGAAAACACTGAACTACGTGTCCTCTATCGTTTACTTCAAGCTTCCAAAACTATAAGACTTGACATACTGTTAACCTCACTGAAGGCAAAAAGATCGCCTTGGCAACCTCCCTCCTCAAGGATACAGCTTTTCTATGGTGGCAAAGACGCTTAAAGGACGGCAAAAGTGTGTTAACTTGGGAACGTTTTGAACACGTACTCCGTAAGCAGTTCATACCTACCAATGCGGACTTCCAAGCACGATCAAAACTCCGACAGTTGGAGCAAACAGGTTGCCTTCCTACATCTCTCAGTTTACCACATTGGTGCTGGAGATTGATGGTTTAACTGAGGATGATCGCCTTCATGCTTTCATCTCAGGCCTAAATCCCTCGTTACGCATTGATGTCCTTAAAGCTAACATCACCACCACGGCTGGCGCTATTGCTTACGCAGAGCGTATTACAGATTTCCAAAACACAGGGAAGGAGAGTGCTAATCGCACACAGAACTCTACTATGGCCAAAGGTGCTCGCCCTCAAGATAACACCAGGTTTCGAAAAAACTCCGGTAATCAAGGTCAGCAACAGTCTCAAGATCCCCAGAAGTCTTAGAAATCGTATGTTGGATTCCAACAGAAGCACTCCTTCAAGGATCGCGCCTCTTCTTTTCACAAAGTCATCATTGACATCCCCCACATAAAGGTGCGGCCACTGACAAGAACAGCTCCAGCACAAAAGGACTTTGTACCATCTGTACAGGTGACCATAGATGGTTTGATTGTCCCAAGCGACCAAAGCAAAATTCCAATATGGAACCTAGCACTTCCCAAATAGAAGATGCTACCCCAGCACAAGACAAGAAAGGCAAAGCTGTTCGAATGGCAAATACCATCCACCCGAGCCTTGCCAGCAACCCCGAACCTTCCTTGGCCACTCAAGTATTTTGTGTTCAAGGATCGATTCGTGGAACAACGGTCACTATCCTCATCGACAGTGGCTGCTCTCATAACTTCCTAGCTAGTTCTATGGTCGACAAACTTCGGTTGACCACCAGTCCTAGTCTCATGGACTATCAGATTGAACTCGCAAATGTAACTACTTTCTTGTGCAACACCCGGAACAAAAACTTGTCTTTTCGCATCCAACATTATAAGGACAAGTTGAACTTCGACATCATGTGTTTCTCGGTACGACGTCCTACTTGGACAACAGTGGCTCTACGACTATGATCCATCAATTAGTTTTCGCAGCCATACTATCCAGTTTGTCCTAGGAAAAACTTATTGAGCTAACTGGTTTAAGGGACTCTCCTTCAACCCCAGTTGCCTCTGCCCTACAAGTAAAGAAGTGGGTTCGTAAACGCCAAGTAAAGACTTCACTTCTGTTGGTTACGGCAGTAGAGGAGACACCAACAAAGGATCCTCCTGAATACCTCAACCAACCTTTTTTCCAGCCCTACCTGGATATTTTTCCACAGGAATTGCCGAAGCAGTTACCACCTCGATGACCAGTGGATCACCCAATTGAACTTATTCCCGGTAGTAATCCACCGTCGAAACCTCCTTATCGGGTTTCTTACACTCAAAATAAAGAAATTTAAAGACAGGTGACTGAACTACTCGACAAAGGTCACATTCGGCCCAGTCGCAGCCCTTTCGGATCTCCTGTACTACTTGTGGAAAAAAAGAATAAGTCAATGCGCCTCTGCATCGACTACCGAGCCCTCAACAAGCTCACTATAAAAAACAAGTATCCATTGCCTCGCATCAATGACCTCTTCGATCAACTTCTACATGCAACACAATTCTCAAAGATTGATCTTCGTTCAGGTTATCATCAAATTCGCATACGAGAAGGCGGTCAGTACAAGACGGCTTTTCGAACAAAGTATGGACACTATGAATGTTTGGTCATGCCTTTTGGGTTAAACAATGCCCCCCGGCCACATTCTGTGAGGGAAAGGTAGGAGTGGAACGATAGGAGAGACACCAGGAGTGTGGGTGTGTAAAAATGTGTTGAGCCACACCACAAACTCAAAGGTTTTATTAGGATTAGGTATTCACCCTATGACTGTCTTAAGACAGTCATAGTCGTAACATTTTAAAGGGTGGCAATGTGCCTTTACCCCAACAACCTCCCACCTAAAGGCCAATGTGCCTAAAGGGGAGAAAAGAATAAAAATTACAGCAATATACAGTCACTGTATACAAGACCATAAAATAAGAATGGTCTCAACCTAATCCCATGATGCGGCGACAATGTGCAAACCGCTCTGTAGGCAAGCTCTTAGTGAGCAAATCTGCAGGATTATCATCAGTGTGCACCTTCAGAAGCTCAAGCTGCTTGTCCTCCAGTACCTCCCTGATGAAATGGTATTTCACATCTATGTGCTTGGTCTTCTGATGAAAGACCGGATTCTTTGCCAACATGATAGCACTCTGACTATCACAATGCAAAACTGGCATATCTCCTGTAATGCCCAAATCTCCCACCAGCCGAGTAAGCCATATTGCTTCCTTGCAAGCCTCAGTGGCTGCAATATATTCAGCTTCAGTGGTTGACAGTGCAATACATTTCTGCAAACGAGACACCCATGATATAGGACCTCCTGCAAATGTGAAAATATAACCGGTTATCTGCATTCCCTGCATAGTCTGAATCTCTAAAACCATGCACCAATGCATCCTGCCTACCATAGCATATGCACAAGTCTTTGGTACCCTTGAGATACCTCAAGACGCCTTTCACTGCTTCCCAGTGTCGCTTGCCTGGATTTGCCATATACCTGCTGATGACTCCCACTGCAAAAGCAATATCCGGACGAGTGGCAACCATGGCATACATCAAAGAACCAACTGCAGATGCATACGGAACCTTGACCATCTCAGCCTTATCATCATCTGATCTGGGGCTGTCCTTACTGCTGAGTTTTAAATGAGGAGGCGACGGGGTACTAATAGACTTCCCCCCCTCCATTTTAAACCTCTGCAGTACTTTGTCAATGTACTCCTTCTGTGACAGAAACAAAAGTCCCTTGGACCTGTCACGAATAATCCGCATACCAAGAATATGGTTTGCATCACCCAAGTCTTTCATGTCAAAAGACTTATGCAGTTGCTTCTTCAAAGCACTAATCTCCTGCTGAGATTTGCTGGCAATCAGCATGTCATCCACATATAGAATGAGTAGCATCAAACTGCCATCCTTTGCCCCTTTGGTGTACAAGCAGTGATCGGTCTCACACCTATGATACCCTTGGGACTGCATGAAGGCATCAAACTTCTTGTACCATTCTCTTGGCGCCTGCTTGAGTCCATACAAGCTCCTCTTGAGCTTACACACAAGCTGCTCTTTCCCTTTAACAGCATATCCCTCTGGCTGACTCATGTAGATCTCATCATGGAGATCTCCGTGAAGAAAAGCAGTCTTCACAGCCATCTGACATAAATCCATGTCCTCATGAGCAACAAGAGCTAACACTGCTCTCAAAGTAATCATCTTGACTACAGGGGAAAAGATCTATCAAAGTCAATGCCCTTCTCCTGCTTAAATCCCTTGGCAACCAATCTGGCCTTATACCTCGGTAAAGCATTTAAATCCACTTTGACTTTGTAAACCCACTTGCATGGCAAAACCTTTCTGCCTGCAGGTAGCTGCACCAAGTCCCATGTATCATTTTGAAGTAAGGAGTCCATTTCTGACTGCATGGCTTTCTCCCACTTCCTTTTCTCTGTTCTTCCCATAGCTTCCCTGTAGCTGGAAGGCTCACCACAATCTGTCAGCATGATAAAATCAGCAACATTATTGGCTCCTGGAACAAACCTGTCAGGAGGCCGTTGTACACGGGTGCTCCTCCTAACAAAATGCTCCGTATTAGGCTGCTGTCTAGCTTGTTCGTCATGCATGACGGGTGGCTCTACCACCATATTTGGGTGTCCTACAGCGCCATTTGCTGGCATATCCAGTGGTGCATCATTGGCAAAATTGTCTGGCTGATTTTCAGCCTGTATACCCTCTTGAACAGGGTTATTTACAGCAGCCTGCTGCTGCATATTAATGGGCATTCTTTGCTGTCCGACATCATCATAAACAACCCTCCTGTATTCCACAGGTCGCACGGGTTCTTTGTGTACACTATCCTCTTTAAAGATGACGTCATTGCTGCGTATAATCTTCCATTTGACAGGATCCCATAACCTGTACCCCATTTCACCTTCGTCACCGTAACCCATGAAGATGCATCTGAAAGACTTTGGTTCCAGTTTGGTGCGCTGTTCTTTGCGTACATGAGCGAAGCACTCGCAGCCAAACACACGTAAGTGCTTATATGAAGGTGGCTTGCCAGACCACACCTCCTCTGGCACTTTCAACTCCAAAGCCTTGTTCGGCGACCTGTTAATTAGGTGAACTGCTGTTTGCACGGCTTCTGCCCAAAAGCCATGGGGCAATGCAGCATAAGACAACATACATCGAACTTTCTCCTGAATAGTTCGATTCATCCGCTCACTCACACCATTTTGAGATGCATTATGAGGGGCTGTGAGTTCCCGTTTAATGCCCTTAGCTTCGCATAACTGTACAAAAGCATGTGACACATACTCACCCCCATTATCGGATCTGAGGCATTTCAGCCTGCGTCCTGTCCGATTCTCAACCTGAGCGACAAACTTCTTGAAAGCATCTAAGGCATCGCTCTTATGCTTCAAGAAATAGACCCACACTTTGCGTGTGGCATCATCAATAAAAGTAATGAAATACTTTGCACCCCCTAGTGATAGCTGTGGCATCTCACACAAATCAGTGTGCACTAGATCAAGCGGTGCTCTATTCTGGGGAGTTCTCCTCTTATGAGGAGTCATAGAATGCTTTCCAAAAATGCAATGATCACAAGTAGGCAAATCTGAAAATGAAAGAGACGGCAGATAACCCAAACGTGACAGTTCTTGCATTCCTTTAACGGACATGTGTCCCAACCGGCTATGCCACAATGAAACCTTTGGCAGCTCGGTTATGGCAACAACATGATTACCTACACTGGAAACATAAAGAGGGTACAAGGTATCACTCTTATAACCCTCAGCCACTACAACCTGGCCATCAGTAATTACCCATTTGGAATCCCCAAATGTGGTGTGATAACCACTGTCATCCAACAAGCCAGTGCTAATCAGATTTTTCTTGATTTGCGGCACATGGCGAACACCATCAAGCATAAATATGCGTCCGTCAGGGAATACTATCTGTATACTGCCAATCCTTGCAATCTGACATGCATAGTTGTTCCCAAGGTGAACAACTCCATGAGTACCTGTGTAGGAAGTAAACCACTCCCTATGAGGCGTAACATGAAAAGAAGCACCTGAATCCAAGAGCCAGGTGTGCATGTCATGGCCATCAACAACCAATGTATGTGCAATTACAGCAGAAGAACATAATACATCATGTCTGTCACTGTCACTATCCTCTGCTGCAACATTCACTGCATCCAAGTCATCTGCCTTGGCCTTGCCTTTGCCTTTGTTTCCACTGCCTGCATCCTTTGTCTCAGCCTTCTTGGCTTTCTGATCCCGTATAAACTTGAAGCACTTAGACTTCACATGTCCCTTCTTGCCACAGTGAAAGCATTCAATATCCTTTTTGCCACGGGAATGACTGCGGGATTTGGACTTGCCAGCAGATCTCCCCTTCTGCTGAGTCCTACCTCTTTCCTGTACCTGCAAAGCATTGGAAGACTTGCTGCCCATATTATTCTTCCTGCTCATCTCCTCCATAAGGAGAGAGCTCTCCACATCAGCATACATAAGAGTGACATTTGAATTTGACAGAGTGGTCTTGAAAGTGTCCCAACTCTCAGGGAGGGTACACAACAAGAAAGTAGCCTTGAACTCCTCATCAAGGTTCAATCCCTGTGCAATAAGCTGTGTAAAGATGGCATTGAACTCACTCAAGTGTGAGGTCATAGCTGTACCTTCCTTCATGCGAAGGTCGACAAGCTTCTTCAACCAATAAACCTTACTGGCTGAACTCTTTTGGGCATACAAAACTCTTCTAGCCTCTGCCATAGGCCATAAGAGGTCTTTTCTGCCTGAACATTGAACACAAGAGAATCAGTGAGAGTAAGCATGATAGCCGCCCTTGCGGACAAATCAAGCTCCTCCCACTCATCATCTGCCATCCCAGATGGCTTGACACCCTTCACCCTTATGGGCTTAGAAATCTTCTTTAGCAGAAGTACATTCAAACACTGTTCTGCCCATAATGCATAATTGTGTGCCCCTTCCAATTTCTTTATGTTCAGTATTGAGGATTCACTTCCCCCTGATGCCATATCAGAAAAGGAAAGTGCCTTACTCCCTGTAAGTCAAAAAATGACTAAATAAAATTCTGATTTCTCAGAAAACCTACTCTATCAAGAGCCAGGAGCACTCACAATAGTGCTGTTTTTACTGTCAAAAAATCTGCAGCAAAACATAAAATTTTCCCTCCAGTCACTGTACCTTTTGACACACTGTACCATGCTCAAATGGGCATAAAACAGTAACTATAGAATGCTGCAGCTGTTCCACAAGTGTTTTATCAGTGCATCATCATCTGACGAAGCACAAAACACTGCTGTCCTGGACACTTCTCCCACCTCAGATGAGGTATTGCACTGATTTTATATGCATAAACCACTTGTCATACACTGTTTTGTCCACTGAAAAAAGGCTCCAAACACCTCAGCCTGTCACAAACCTGCAACAAAGTATGGGACAAATTCCAAGCAATCACCCTTCTGCCAAGGGGATAAAAGGCATCTGAAGTTCTCAAACAGTAACTCAAGTGCTCACAAGCAAAATTTGGGCAAAAGCCCCTTGATTTGACACCTGTACCAAGTGAAAAACACCCTCAACAATGAGATAGCATACAAAATTCAGCACTCTCCTGGCACTTTCACCTGACAAAGTAATGCATAAACTGCCTGTGTGCACAGTGGCAACACAGATCCCAACGTACAAACACCGAAAAGATCTTTTGAGCACTGTCAACGATGGACAGTTAGGGACCGAGTAAACTCGATGCGCCCTGGCCAAGCGTGGCTCAACTGAGATTTTCTAAGTGCTGTATACAAAATGTGACCTGCAAAGAAATGTCACTGATACACTGCGGAAAACGAGACCAATGTGGGCACCCTGGCTCCACACTGCCCCAAGGCATACACTGCATTCACTGTCAGGCAAAAGCCCTATGAAATTGTCACCCGAAAACTGAGATTTGCACTCAGCAAAAGCATAAAAGCCCTCTGCAAATTATGGCATCTGACCTTCCCGAAACAAAATAACTGTGCAACCACCACACACTGTGGCACTAGTCACCTCAAGCACGAGGGACACGAGTGTACTTGCTGTACCTCAAACACAGTTTTAGAACTGAAAAATTTCGGGAATGCATCAAGAAAAAACCTCGTTGTACTTCTGTACCTGCGTGTACTTGCAAGTACCACGCAAAAGAGCAGAGTGCTCTCCCTTTTTCCTTCTTCCCAAAAAAAAAAATCTGTGCCTGCTGTACCTGCAAGTACCTGCTGTGCCTGCACAGTGTACCTGTTGTACCCTGTACTTGCGAGGGCACGGATCCCAAAAAAAAATGTCGAACCTTGGCTGAGGGTACAGCCGGTACGGCTGTACCTGTACGTGCACGCGTCCGTACAGCCGGTATGGTTGCCTGTCGCGGCTGGTCGCGGTCGCGACTGGCTAGTCGGCTGCTGCCTTGTAGCTGGTCGGCTGGTTGCAGCCGTTGGCTGCGGCCGCCGATTGCTGGTAGCAGCTAGCTGCTGCTGCAGCTATAGCTACTCGCGCAACTGTTGTGCGCGGCTGCTCCTGCGCGCTGCGCGCGCTGGTTGCGCCCTGCTTGCGCACCTTCTGACAGAGGGCAAGAGGCCCGAGGGAAAGAGGGGAGAGGGAGGGGTAGACCGGAGTGAGAGGGAGAGGGTGGCTCTGATACCACTTGTGAGGGAAAGGTAGGAGTGGAACGATAGGAGAGAGAGACACTAGGAGTGTGGGTGTGTAAAAATGTGTTGAGCCACACCACAAACTCAAAGGTTTTATTAGGATTAGGTATTCACCCTATGACTGTCTGGAACGATAGGAGAGAGAGACACCAGGAGTGTGGGTGTGTAAAAATGTGTTGAGCCACACCACAAACTCAAAGGTTTTATTAGGATTGGTATTCACCCTATGACTGTCTTAAAGAGACACCAGGAGTGGGTGTGTAAAAATGTGTTGAGCCACACCACAAACTCAAAGGTTTTATTAGGATTAGGTATTCACCCTATGACTGTCTTAAAATTCACATCAAAGTGTAAGAGACCACCACAACAATGCTTTCTTGCCCCACCCAACCTGAGGATTCGAAAGAGAAGCCACACCATTATGGATGCCTTGAACTCAATCAATGACAATTACTATTGGATGTTCATATCAAAATGTAAGAGACCACCACAACGATGCTTTCCTGCCCCACCCAACCTGAGCATTGGAAAGAGAAACCACACCATTACGGAAGCCTCAGACAAGATTGAGAACATTGGGCATTCACATCAAAGTTTAAGAGATGACCATAATGATGCTTTCATGTTCCTGAGGATTGCATAGAGCAACCACACCATTACGAAAGCCTCAAACAAGATTGAGGACATTGGGCATTCACATCAAAGTATAAGAAACCACCACAATGATGCTATCCTGCCCCTCCTAACCTAAGGATTGGACAGAGCAGCCACATCATTATGAAAGCCTCAAACGAGATTGAAGACAGTCATAGGGTGAATACCTAATCCTAATAAAACCTTTGAGTTTGTGGTGTGGCTCAACACATTTTTACACACCCACACTCCTGGTGTCTTAAGACAGTCATAGTGGTCGTAACATTTAAAAGGGTGGCAATGTGCCTTTACCCCAACACATTCATGACACTAATGAACGACATCTTCAGGCCTTTCCTCGATAAGTTCGTCATCGTTTACCTCGATGACATCCTCGTTTTCAGCAGATCCCTACATGAGCACAAACAACATCTTCACCAAGTTTTTGAAGTTCTCCGCGCAAATTCTCTCTACATCAACATTGAGAAGAGTGAGTTCTTCAAGACCCAACTCGAATATTTGGGACATGTTATTTCAGCTCAAGGCATCTCTGTGGATCCCAAGAAGGTCGAGGTAATCCGAAACTACTCCTTAGAATGTTCATGATGTCCGCTCTTTTCTCGGATTGGCAAACTTCTACCATACAAAGGTCTATCAGTTTTCCGAAATCGCAGCTCCTATGTCCGAATTATTGAAAAGCACATCAGTTTTTCAGTGGCTTCCTGAAACAGAGTATAGTTTCCAACAACTCAAGCAAGCACTCACTACCACACCAGTTATGGCTATTGCTGACCCAAACCTTCCATTTGAGGTCATGACCGACGCTTCCGACATCGCTACAGGAGCAGTCTTGATGCAAGAAGGCAGAGTTATTGCTTTTGACAGCCATAAACATTCTGATATCCAAACCCGATACCTGGTTTATGATAAGGAGTTTCTTGCTGTTGTACATGCTTATCGCTCTTGGAAACATTATCTCATGGGAGCCGACTCTGTGGTCAAGACAGACCATCACTCTCTAAAGTATATCTTTACTCAGCCAGTCATGAATGCTCGACAAGCACGCTGGGTTGAGTTTCTGGCCAACTTTCACATGACCATTGAGTACATTCTAGGACTACGCAATGTAGTTGCAGATGCTCTCAGCAGGTTAACTCTAGCATCAGCTATGGTAATCTCTACATTATCTGTGGATGTTCCGAATTCATTCAAAGGGAATTATTTCAATGATAAAGACTTTGGCACAGCAGTACAAGTCTTTCAAAAGATCAACCTTCGACTTCTGAACAGAAGATTTTCTCATCCTATTCTTATACGGACGACCTTCTGTATTATCAAGATCGCGTCTGTGTACCACATGACAAGGATGTTCGACGTCTTTTGTTAAAAGAGCATCATGTAGTTCGTTATGCTGCCCATGCAGGCATCAACAAGACTTATAGGTTACTCAGTGCAACATACTACTGGCCTCAGATGAAAAGCGACGTCATCAAAATGGTTACATCTTGCTTATCTTGTCAATAAATGAAAGCAAGCCGACGACTTCCAACAGGACTTCTTCAGTCTCTTCCAGTTCCAACTGAAAGGTGGGAAAGTATTTCCATGGATTTCATTACAACACTACCACGATCCTCCCGAGGTAACACTTAGATTATGATAATTGTTGATCGATTGTCCAAAATGGCACACTTTGTTGCTTGCAAAAGCAGTGTACAGGTTCCGGACATAGCCAAACTCTTCATACAACACATCTTCCGACACCATGGATTGCCGAAGAATATCATATCCGACAGAGATCCTAAGTTTACTAGTCACTTTTGGATTTCACTGTTCGAATCTTTGGGTATAACTCTACTGTTCAGTTCAGCCTACCACCCAGAATCAGATGGGCAGACTGAAAGAGTCAACCAAGTTCTGGAAGAAATGCTTCGACGTTATATTCAGTCACGCCTAGCAGCTTGGGAAGAGTATCTACCACTCCTTGAGTTTGCTTATAATAACTCTTTCCATAGTGCCATCAGCATGACTCCATTTCAAGCAGCTTATGGACACACTCCGATTGTACCAACGAATTTTGTACTTCAACATCAAGTGGCCCTAGCTGATCGACTGGTTCAAGAAATGCAAGACATTCTACTCCAAGTCAGGGAACATATGCGAAAAGCGCAAGAGCAGTATCAACGGTCTGCCAACAAACATAGACGTCACCTGGAATTTAACACTGGTGACATGGTGCTATTATTTGTAGCCCCACATCGCTGTAAGACGGTTAAGTTTGTGTTTCCTAAGTTGCGACCAAGATACTATGGACCTTTCCGGATCGTCAAGAAAAATTCACCTTTAAGTTACAAATTGGAATTACTACCATCATGGGGTAAAATCCATCCGACATTTTATATTTCTTGGCTAAAGACGTACATTCCAGGCGATGAAGCAGTTCCTCCTGTAGGTGATTATGTCCCAGAAATCGAAGACGATTATGTTCTCCTTATTCCTGAGCGTATTCTGGACCATCGACAACGAGAGACTCGACATCACTTATCACGGAATTCCTTGTTCTTTCGTGAGATCTGGACGACTCCGGCGCTACTTGGGAATCTGATGAAGACTTACAGCAGTACCCTGACATTTTACAGCTGTATTTTCAGAATTTACAGTGATATTTTCTACATCAGTTCATTATCTCCACCAGGGTCTTATTTTGAGTGGGAGGGGATGTCACGATCTGTGACGTATTCCTTTCTCTATCTCTAGACTTATGGATGGTTTGATGAATGGACACTTGTGGAAAGGTATGCCCTTTCGATGGGACACTTCCTATGAGGCACAACCCTATGCCCTTTCGATGGGACACTTCCTATGAGGCACAACCATTCACAAGAGACATTCTATTGAAGAGACATTCGTATTGTAATGTACCCTCTCATCAAGGGTCACACCTTCTACATAGGCGCCTATCTCTTGGGAATACCCTGCCATCTGGTGCTGCTCCAAATATGCATCTGCCATGCCTGATCCAAGCTGAGCAGCCATAGCCGACTTTCTGTCCATGAGCTCCATTTGTTGCAGCCCCCCCATGGCTCCTCTAGGTACCTCTCTTTTCTTCATTCTTTGATTCCTGCCCACATGGCAGACATTACCCTGCCCATGTGTTAGTCTCTCAAGACCCAGGTTCAGCCCCCCCATGCTCTCCTCAAATGGGGGCTTACAAGGGGTACACACCTCTTCATGCACATACACTTTGGAGTACACACCTTTTCATGTGTGACTCTTCACTCTCTATATAAGAGAGGCCCAATTGTATGGATGACACACGACAGTTTTCACTACAGACACTCAAGCAATACAATTATTTCTTGTTCTTTGCTATTTCAGTCTCCTTTCTGTTCCTTAGCACATTTCTAAATATAGATTTCTTACACCCTTTTAACGTAATTCAAGTTCTTCTGGTGTTGCGCTCAAGCCTCGTTAAATGAATAGTTCATTGCTCAATGATAGCACGACTCAGATTTGATAGTGAAGAGGTGGAGTAGGTTTGGACATGGACTTTAATGAAGTTTGTCTGCTGGTTGGTGCATAATTCCAATCAGACGTGCCACTAGAGTATGTGAGCTCTCTCTCTCTCTCTCTCTCTCTCTCTCTCTCTCTCTCGTATTAGATCTGATATGATATGATTATGTTGTATTCATTGTGGGTGATGACGTCCGATTAGAGGCTCCACCCTTTCAGCTCATTGCATCAGGCTTCTTCAGTCTGGTGTTTCAAAGACTTTCAACAAACTCTCTCTCTTTCTCTCTCAGCCCTCCTCCTTACCCAAACTCACACTAACCCACCAGCCCAGTAACCCTCCGCTCAACTCCTTGAATCTTCTCCACTCCAGCTTTCTTCACCTCTGATCAGCTCCTAGATCAGAGGTGAAGAAAGCTGGTATATCTATGTACATACTTATGCTTCCACATGGGTATGTGTGCACATTTCTATGCACACACCCCCACACACATGCACATGCACCATGCATGTGTATAGTTTTACATTTTTGTGTGCATGCACAGATGTGTACATACATACGTACATATATGTGCACATCTCTATGCAAATGCACACACACTACGCATGCATTATTTGTATATGTGCACACTCCTCTGCACATGCATGCACATGAGTACATACGTATGCATGTGCCTAGGCTATTACCTACATACAAATATAGACAGATGCATACATACATAATACACACACACACACACACACACACACCCATACACAAATATACACACATGGGTATGCACACGAGTACATGCGTATGTATGTACCTAGGCTATTACCTTCATACAAATATAGACACGTGCATACAAACATATACACATATAAGATAGATAAGTGTGTGTATAGACATACACACAATAGACACAAATATACAGACAACACACATTTAGAGATTGATTTATAGAAGATATGTACATATATATAGATATATACGAGATGATAGATGCACATAAACATGCGCACACACACTCATGCACGCACAGAGTTGAATTTTGAACTTGTTACGGGAAAGGAACTTCCAATAGGTTTGCTGATACCCTAAGTATCTGAAGGTGAATGCTATTTTCTTTGAAAGAAATCAGATTGATTTCTCTTAAAGGGTGATGTCTTTGTCAAATCCGTAGGTATTTCAAGAGAATTTGGCTGGAGGTCTAGGCTGGAAAACCATTTGGAGATTTGGGACAGCCGGAAATTTAAATCAGTAATGTTTAGGTGAAAGATCACTAAGAAATATTCCAATTCAGATTATTGTTTAAAATTAGCAAGGTGTGTGTACCCAATGTCAAAGACATAGTATATTAGTGCTCAGAATAGATAATGATACTGCGCTATTCATGGAAAAACACCTTGGATTCTAAAGGATGGCATGTATGCCTATGTGTACATTCCCGATCCTAAGGCTATGCATTTTGAAAAGCGTTACAAGCTATCTTCTAGTTATCATGGTCCATATCTGATCATAACGAAGATAAATGATAGTGCCTATGAACTGTGACTCCCTGAAAGAATTAAAGTTTATCCAATCTTTTGTGAAGAACCAGCCTTCTTAAGAATGCAAATGTGTGCAATGCATGCAGAATTTAAATGCCGATTGGCCCTCCAATGGGGAAGAGCGCCCTCATGCAGAATTTGAATGCCGATTGGCCCTCCAATGGGGTAAGACCGCCCTCGTGAGAGTACTTGTTTCTATTTTCGACCTACATGCAAGGTGTGTGTGAGATGGCGGATGAATGCAATGTGAATGAAGAATGCTACGTGAGATTCACAATGAAAGGGTGATACCCTTTCATTAATGTCCCTTGAGATCACTCAAGTTCCATCTTCCCATTTACACCTACCCTTAGCCTATGACCCATGCATCTACCATTCAATGCACCTTAATGAACCCTTCCCTTCCTATTGCCCCTAGGTACTAGACACGTGTTCACATTTTTATTAATAGAATAAGTATCACATGTCCAAATTCGATGATGTCTGAAGCAGTGGCTCCAGCTCTACTAGTCCTATCTACTCAGATGATCCACCGCCATAACAAATCGGTCGGTGTCCATCATAAATACACATACATGTTACACCATTGGCGTATAATATATGATAATGTTTTAATGTCTACTAATCACAGATTAGTGATTTCTTTTGTCATGACACTCCCTCCTGCTTGAATGGGCGGAAGTCCTCTTTTGGATCCTCTCTTGTCTCTTTCTCTTGGGTACGCTTTTCTCTTTTACTTTTGCATTTGCATCTCCTTTTCATAATCTACAAATAATCTTCTCTTGGTAGTACACTATCTCTTCTGAATCAGAATTTAAATCCCATCTTCAAGTTCTGATTTCTCTTGATGCTGAATATTCAAAATGCAGAAGTACCACTGCAGTGCCTCTTCAGTATCTCTTCATGGTAAGAATCCTCTTCCGAATACTTAGCTGCTGAAATCTCTTTACAGTAACCTGCTCAATAAGCTGAAACACATTCTCAGCAAACTGGTCAGTATTAAAACGATTCTCTCACCCAAATGTTTCATTGAACTAGGTAGACCTTGGCTATGGATGATTTTGCGATGGAGAGCTACTTAGTCTATAGAAACTATAGACCGTCAATCTCTTTTTCCAACTCTTCTATTTCAGCCCTATTTATCCCATTAGACGCTCTATACGGAGGAGAAAAATATTTATTCTCTGTCCATACTCTATAATGAATATGCCTACTCTCTATTCAGTTCACACATCCATACACCAGTCTTGGCTGAATGGATAGCATTTACTCTTGGTTCTATGTTCATCGTAGAGTCCGGGAATGAGGAGGTAGAAGCCTCACCCTCCTGCTTGGATGCTTTGCCTTTCCCTTTTATAGAATTGGTTTTGACAATTTTGGCTAATAGAGTAGGACATTTATGCCATGGATGCCCTGGCTTATGTTTCTTACATCCGAAACATTTACCCTTCCTAATTAGCTTTTTCTTCTCATTGTCAGTCATGAAAGGAAATGGTATCCATCCAGGACGTGATTGGCTGTTAACATTTTGTACAATAGCTTTCTCCTTTCCCTTGTCGAAGGGTTTACGAGGATTCAATTTCTTCTCAGCAATCTCAGCTAATTTAGTGAGGTCTTTCAAGGTGGTTGGGTTGAACACTTCAACCTCATACCTCACTTTCGGGGTTAGGGCTGCTAAATACTTCTTCCTTCTATCATCCTCGCTTTTCTTAGGAGAGTTTCCAGAACCTAGCTGTAAATTCAGCGTTACCCTCATTTTTGAATTGCCTGAACCTTTCCCAGTGGAAGGTCAATTCTTCTTCATGCCTCGGAGGCATGAAAGTGGCCTTAAGCTGCTCTACAAATTTGGACCATTGAAGAATAGGCTCTTTTCCCATTTGTGATAAAGACCACCACATCAAAGCATCCTTCTGTGTATGTAGTGTGGCAAGAGCAAGCTTCTCGTGGTCGGTCTTATCTTGATGGGCAAAATATAGCTCAAAATGGCGAATCCAATTGAGGATTTTATTCGCCTCTCTTGCTCCATCATACTTTGGGAACTCTATTCTCTCTCGGGGTTCGAATTTAGCTCTCTTTGAGGGGGTACTTAAATCGTCATCCCCAAAATTCCGCACTCTCTTAGTTCCTAATTTTGTCATAATGGACTGTTCAATCATATGGCTAAGCTGAGAAACCAGCTTATCAACGGGAGACTCCTCTCTCCCTCTTGCACTTGGATTATAATCCATGTGTACGGGATTTTGAGTTAAAGGCGTAAACTCAGCGCCTTGCTCTTGGATGAACTTGTTTCTCCCTTCATTTTTGAAGGAAAACTCCCTATCAAGAGATTCTTGAAGGAGAGATGAAGGTAATTCTATACGTGGGTTATCATACTCAATTTGTGTAAAACTTTCATCTACATCATCCTCTTCAGGAGGAGGTGATGGTGTTCTCTCCCTATCTCCTTCTGGTAGTGGAGGAAAAAGGACAAGTTCATTATTAAATATCCCTTCCCCTTCCATTCTTTCCTTTTAGTAATACAAGAGAGAAAATGACTTGCTGTAATTTCAGAAAAGGCTTTATTTTACAGCAAAAGTCAAGTGTTGTAGAGTTGGTGGTACTTATCCGACTACCGCTTCAGTTGTGTTGAGAAAACACTTGAAATGACCTCTTCTTCCTTCTCTTTTAAGCTTTTCTTCTTGTATTCTGCTGTAAACTGGTGCACTCTGTTTGGGCTACTTATTTTCCGAAGACCCAAAATCAGAGAAAGTCCTTACCTCAGGGCTTCCAAATTTGTGGCTTCCAGGATTGCGGCAAATATGCGTCCCTATTTCGCACGAGGTCCTTGCAGATGACTGTTTGGCGCACGGGTGATTGGCAGAGGTCTCTTTCGTGCGCAGATTTTAAGGGTGCACTCCCGCGCCCACGTTGTGTCGCGTACGGCCTTGCAGGCCTCCTGCTTCCCGAGCCCTTTCTCTTGACCGCAACTCCCTGCGTGTGGCCTTCCTGCTGCTCTCTTTGCCTGCGTCTTGCGTGCAGTCTTCCCTTGCGCGTCGCCTCCTTCTATGACCCTCTTCCACGCAGCCTTCTAGTACGCTCGTGCCTGCTGTCTGTACCTCCGTCCCGCACACTCTTCTGTCTCGGTCATGGATTGTCACAGCTCTGATACCAAATGTGAAGAACCAGCCTTCTCAAGAATGCAAATGTGTGCAATGCATGCAGAATTTGAATGCCGATTGGCCCTCCAATGGGAAAGAGTGCCCTCGTGAGAGTACTTGTTTCTATTTTCGACCTACATGCAAGGTGTGTGTGAGATGGCGGATGAATGAAATGTGAATGAAGAATGCTACGTGAGATTTACAATGAAAGGGTGATACCCTTTCATTAATGTCCCTTGAGATCACTCAAGTTCCATCTTCCCATTTACACCTACCCTTAGCCTATGACCCATACCAATAAAACCGAGTTGGAGAGGAATAAAACAACTATGGCTTCACGTCAACGACGGAATTCAAACTGTCCACAGCTCTCCCTTGTCCACAGCTCTCCCTCACTCTCTCTCTCTGATCATACATTAGGGCCCAGGACAAATTGTCGGGCTGGACCCCCCCGAAGGTCTTTATTACTTTCAGAAAAACTGTTACAAAAGTTCAGCAGGAAGCTGTCTCGTAAGTCTCTCTCCCTTTTCATACGTGAAAAGAAATCCTTCTTTACAAGGGCTTCAAACCCCATTCAAAATTGGCAACATGCCACTTGTCTACAATCTAGACTAACTCTTATTACAAGCCACTTAGGGCCATTCTGGAGTCTTCAAAGCTCTCGGTCACACGAACCGCTTCCTAGGTGCTTGTCAGGCTCCCATTTCGCTTAGGAAAAATAATCCTTCCTAGTACCTGCAACAATTAATTAAAGCGCACCACCATGGTACCCATTAATTGTTAGCGCTTTGCATGCAAATAACACACTGTGGACTAATCCTAGTCATGGTGGGCGTCCCCACTGAACACATGTGCACATTTAAACAAATATATATATATATATATATATATAAATAAATATATATATTTTCTCTGGTTGACCGGAGTCAACACTCTTGATTATAATTAAAGAGCTTCGACCCAAGGTCAAGGCGCCTTAATTATAGCCAAGTCTCTCCAACCGAGGTTGGCACATCTTGGTTAACCGGGGTTAACCCCTCTTGGCGCATGCCAAGTCTTGTTGACCGAAGTCAACACTCTCTGACCATAGTCAGGTTTACTTGACTAGAGTCAAGTATCTTTGACCGTAGTCAATCCTTTGACCATTAAAATAACTCTTTGACCGTAATTAACACATATAAAACTCTTTAATTATGATCAAATAAATGGTCAACTGTACTTTGACTTAGGATATTTACATTGGTGACATCCCCTCGGCTTCTATTCAGTTGACCTCAACTGAAAAGCTTCCTTGTAAACATCCAAAAGCTGTGGATGATCGGATAACATGTCTTCGTCCATCCACTTGGCATCTAATGCCGTATAATTCTTGGATTTTACAAGATACCTGTAAAATTCTTTACCCTGAGGACCTTTACGTACAGTATGGTACACAATTTGCTCTGGCTGAAGGACTTCCTCCAGCTCATCCACTTCTGGTGGATCTTCTGATACTGGTTCTGTAGGCTCTGGTCCCTGAAATTTCTTTAGAAGACTCACATGGATGTGATCTGTTTTGACAGTAAAATCTGCACCCAAAAGATAATGTTTCCATGTATGGATGGCATGAATTACAGCCAATAACTCTTTCTCATAGATTCCTAAATATCTTTCCGCATCCCGAAGTCGTCTGCTTTCATAGGCTACTACATGACCATTCTGATGCAATGCAGCCCCAACACATTCTCCACAAGCATCGCAATCCACATCAAAAGACTGATACAGATCCGGAACTACCAGAATAGGCTCTGTAGTCAACTTTTCCTTGAGTGTATTGAATGCTTTCTTCTGTGATAATCCCCATGTGAAAGCTGCATTTTTCTTAGTGAGGTCATGTAATGGAGCTGCGATATCAGCAAAGTGTCTGATAAATCTTCTGTAGTAAGAACACAAGCCTAAAAAGCTTCGAACTTCATGCACAGTTTTCAGCTCTGGCCATTCCTGAATGGCACGGATCTTCGCTGGATCCATTTGTATCCCATTCTTGGATATTATATGCCCCAGATAGTGGATTTCTTCCAGGAAGAATTCACTTTTCTTGCTGTTAGCATAGAGCTGATGATTTCTCAGCTCTTGAAACACTATAGCAAGATGTTCTCTGTGGTCTTCCTCTGTCTTAGAAAAAACTAAGATATCATCAAAGAAAGTACCCGTAAAATGCCTGTACTTCCGGAAGATACGATCCATCATTCTATTGAATGTGGCTGGAGCATTTGTCAACCCAAAAGGCATCACTAAGTATTCATACAACCCGAATGTAGTACGGAATGCTGTCTTGTGCACATCCTGAGGCTGTATCCTCACTTGGTGGTAGCCACTCTTCAAGTCTATCCTGCTGAAAACTGAAGCTCCATTTAGCTGATCCAAGACATCATCAATACGCGGAATAGGGAATCTATTCTTGATGGTCATTTTGTTCAGTGGGCGATAATCGACGCACATACGGAATGAACCATCTTTCTTCTGTACTAACAGTACAGGGGAACAAAAAGGAGACGAGCTAGGCTGAATCAAGCCTTTGGACAGCAAGTCCTGTACCTGAGCCATAATCTCCTCTCTCTGAGTCGCACTGACTCTATAAGGGGGTCTGTTTGGTGGCTCACTACCAGGCATTAATTCTATCTGATGATCTTCTGGTCTCTCTGGGGGTAACTCCCCTGGTAAAACATCAGAAAAGCAATCTTTAAAGTTTACCAAAAACTGAAACTTATCTTTGTCTGCATCATTCATTTCAGCATGCGTATCATTCTCTTTTTCTTTTACAAAAACCATGTACGCAGAAATTGCAGACTTTATTGCTTTACCGCATGAAACATCAGATACAATGGGGATAGTGTCCCCTTTATTCCTGGCAATTACACGCTGATTTTTCCCCCTATGTACAAATTCCAGCACTCTTTCAGGAAGAGTCAACTTCACTGCCTTGCGGTGAAACCAAGGCATCCCCAAAACTACATCATAATGTTTCAGTGGAGAAATGAAGAAGTCTTCCTGATCCACATAACTCTGAATATGAAGACGGAGCTTCCCTATCAAGGGAGTAACTGGCACAGGATTCCCACAAAACATTTGATCGGCATCCAAAGCCCTGCCTAGCTCTTCCGTCTTTATTCCCAGCCTCAGGGCTAGATCCTCTGATATGAAATTATCAGTAGCCCCTGGATCAAATAAAATTAGCGCTTGCTGGTCTCTAACTTTGCCCCATGATAGCAGCAATTCTCGTTCTTCTGGGTTCAAAGCATGACCCAGTATATCAGGAATACCCCCCGCCATTGGCTTTTGCGGTCCTCGTGGCTTCTCTGCCTCTTTTCCCTTCGATGATGAAGGCTTTTCTGGGCACTGGGCAGCCACATGCCCCTCTTTACCGCACCTGAAGCATTTCCCATCTCTACGGAATTCCGCTATCTGTTCAGGGGTAAATAGAGATTTGCCCTTATAGGTCTTCGAGAACTGAGTACCCCTTGGCTTCTGAGGCTGAAACCCTTCCTTTTCAGCCTTAGGGGACTCTTTCTTTTATGATTTTTGAAAATCAGTTTTCTTTTTATCAGCACGTCCTGCATGCAAGGATGGCACTGTAGATGGATCTTGTAGCGGCACAAGACTCGCTACTGAGGCTGAATGCATAAGATCTTGAATATTCTTTGCCCCCAAAGCATTCACTACTGCCTGAATTCTTGGAGTGAGACCTGCTCTGTACTTCCTCATCTGGGTACCTTTGGAGATCTTTTTGAACGGTGCAACCTGCAAATAAGCATCCCAAAACTTTTGGTTGTACCCATCCACTGTATCTCCTGCATCCATGTGCAAGCTGTCCCAGTCTTGAAGAACATGGTCTCTAAACTGTTTAGGCATGAACTGCTGGTAGAAGGCTTTCTTGAAGCCCTTCCACTTTCTTGGGGCTGACCCATCTGTGGTCAGTGCACTCCACCATGCACTAGCCGTTGCTGTTAAGTGTAGGCTGACCATTCTTAACTTGGAGGATTCTGAAAATTTCTCAGTACCGAATGCAGCATCAAACTGTCTGATAAACTGCAATGCTTTGTCTGTATGACCATACTGTCCATTGTAGGTCATAAACTTAACAGATTTTCCTCCCTCTTTAAATTCCCTGGTCGCTTTGGAAGATTTTCTCTTCCCAGACTTCTCGTGTTTCCTTCTTTTCCTGGATGGTTTATCTGATAAGGAAGAAGAAGACATAGAAGTCGAACTCGAGGTAGACGGTGATGGACTAGGAGATCGGTGATGACGCCTCGATCTCTTTTTACTATGGGACCGTCTCCTATGAGATCTATGAGATCTCTCTCTCTCAGACTGTACACGAGAGTGTGCCTCTGGCATTGGCACGTCATATACTGGATTAGGCATAGCCTCTGCTGGAAACAAATGCTGAGCCCTGGGATCCCTTTTAAGATTTTCCAGTTCTTGTATACGAGTGCGTACCATTTGTTCAAATTCTTGTTGAGATTGTGGCACATTCCTCTGTCTTGGATGCACATCCCTATCTTGAGAATCCCACTGGATAGGTGATTGATCCATATTCTGAGATCTGCAGATTTGTTTTTTTTCTCACACTGTGCAAGTAACTAATGCACACTACCTTTGCTTTTCCAACAGAAAAGGTACCTCAACAAGAGGTGTTTTGCATTCACAATCTATGCCAGTACGGGCTGTCAGTTCAAGGCATGTACCCACACAACTGCCAAAGCATCATCAACTATGTTGCCCTTTTCTGGCTGCTGCAGATGGCTTCAAAAGGCATCTGTTTTTCCCTCTTTTTACTGCTCAAAGGCATGCATACTCCTTTTTCTGCAAATCTCTGTTTTCTCTGCTTTTCTCTGGTTTTCTGCTACTTTTCTGACAGTAAAAGTCTGACAGGCAGGAGAAAATTCTGTCTCTGCAACTGTCTTTTTTTTTTTTTTTTTTTTTTGAAAGAACAGTAACCAGATGGAGTAACTGCTAGTTAGTCTAACCAGACTAACTGGTTCTGGTTACACCAACCAAACTGATCTGGTTAGGCCAGATTAACTGGACCAAAGTTGAACTAGCTAGATACTGGTTCAGCTAACCAGAGTTAACTGACTGCGGTTAACTTAACCAGGATTTCACTAACCACGGGTCAACCAACCAGGGTTTAACTTTACCAGGATTAACTTAACCACTGGTCTGCCACCTGTACTGCGCCATGTCAGCGCCACGTGTCCTGTGCCACGTGTCACTGCCACGTCATCTGGTGCACTGTGTACCTGCTGGCTGCCACGTCAGCATCACGTCAGCGCCACGTGTCAGATCTGCCACGTCATCTTTCTGCAGCTTCAGGAAACGGGGTCTCCTTGACGGGCGATGGCGATGGTAGGCGTACAGCGTTGGCGACTCGCGTAATTATGGCTATGGCTCTGAACTTCGACGAGGGCTGCTCAACGGAACAGATTGCGAAACTGCAATTCAACACAGGCGTCTATAAAGCATAGCCTTGAGCATCGATTGACGATGCGAAACCTTCACGCGGTGACGCCCATCTGTCCGGCTGGGTTACCACATCACCCAAAGGGTTGCCAGGCTACTACATCATCCTAAGGGCTACTTGGCTAGCACACCATTTGGAGGCTGTTAAGCTCCATTTCATGAAGGGTAGCCTCCAATCCATTAGGGTCTCATACAACCAAAGGTTACCATATAAGAAGGCTACACAACCCATTAGCTCTCGACCTGACCACACAACCAAAGGGGAGACCACACAATCCATTAGGGTCTCAACCTAACCATACCACATTATGGGAGCTAGATGGGTACATAACAAATCTTGGGCCATCTTGTGAGTGTAGATCTCAAGGGCCAATGTTTCAGAGAGACTAAATGGGACTCAGGTCAGCCATTGAATCAGGGCTCGTTACAGAATCTTCCCTCAATATCAGACCTCAAAAGAACAGGTGTGTATTATCATAGTGCTCCACAATTGTAAGGGTGTCAAGATCTGAGTGCGGGTTTCCTCCAATATGGCATGGTTCCCAATTATGGGACATAAGGATTGTTTCATTGGGTAGTATTGACATAATCAGATGCTGAACAAATAAAGCAATTGATCTTCCAGATCTTGCTAGGCCCATGTCACTCCACCATTGCTCTTATTACTCTGGGCCCAACTTTCTTTTACCCTTAGCACACGTCAGAGGGGCTATCTATGTAGGAGCATTACTAGATGCAGTATTGTTGGATTACTACATGGTGTCCCCCTTTCACTTTCCCTAAAAAGAAGGTCATGGCCTCTTTTTCCCACGAGTATAAGAATGACTTTGCGTGCTTTTACTTGCAAACTATAGCATGCCTCTCTTGAATCCTCACCTTCTGGCATCATGAGCCCAAGGATTTGGATGATTCATTGCGAGTTGTGATGAGGGAAGAAATATTTTTTTTAAATTATCCCAAGGGAAGTACAGGGATAATTATTATGAACTAATTGGGGGCGGTAGATAAAAAATGAGCAAATATACAAATTGTGGATGTAAAGGAGAATAATTTGCCTTCATTCCTCATTTTCTGACCTAACGCATGAGATCTATTTGTGCCTTTATGTAATTTCAGACTATGTTGAAATGCCTCAAGAAATTTAGTGCCTTCCATTCAACGTTAAGGAATGTCTAATGCTAAAGAGTAATCTTCATCTTAGCCCATGAAGACACACTGAAGGAGTTTTGGTTATGCACCATATCATTCTTGTTGTCTTCACCAAATCTTGATATCCTTTGTGAGAAAGATGGATGTGTGGAACACTTGGTCTTGGTTTCCATCAAGGGGATTGGGTTTTCTTGGCTTTATCTTGGGAGCACACATCGAGGATCTCTCTAAGCTTCCTTCAACTCATCCACGTTGACTTCAACCGTAGGAGGTTATAAATTCTACAATGTGCCTATGCAGCATGCCATTTTCTTATTTCATGACCTCCATAAGCTCTTCCACAAGCTCAAGCATTTTGCTCCATCATCTCAAAGAAATTGGTTATGCAAAACCTTTGGTGTCTATGGGGTTGATGTGTTTTAGCACGTTCACACTTCGTTATGTAAAACCTTTGGTGTCTATGGGGCTGATGTGTTTTAGAACATTCACAGTCAGATGTATGCCAAATCGTGTGTTTTAGCATGTTCACATTCACAATCACCTACATGCCAAATCATGCCCACAATGTTTTCACCCTCTTCTATCTCACTAGCATCAGCTACATGATAAACTTTGGATTATGTGAATGGGATCTAGTTACACCATTTTTTTTTTTTTCGTAGTGCTTTGAATAAAAGCATTTCGTCGATCGTCCGCAGGCCTACCAGCTAGCTCCTCTTAAGCTCCTTTGCTAGAATCGTCACAGCCTTGAGAGGCTATGAGCCTACGCTCTGATACCAATAAAACCGAGTTGGAGAGGAATAAAACAACTATGGCTTCACGTCAACGACGGAATTCAAACTGTCCACAGCTCTCCCTTGTCCACAGCTCTCCCTCACTCTCTCTCTCTGATCATACATTAGGGCCCAGGACAAATTGTCGGGCTGGACCCCCCCGAAGGTCTTTATTACTTTCAGAAAAACTGTTACAAAAGTTCAGCAGGAAGCTGTCTCGTAAGTCTCTCTCCCTTTTCATACGTGAAAAGAAATCCTTCTTTACAAGGGCTTCAAACCCCATTCAAAATTGGCAACATGCCACTTGTCTACAATCTAGACTAACTCTTATTACAAGCCACTTAGGGCCATTCTGGAGTCTTCAAAGCTCTCGGTCACACGAACCGCTTCCTAGGTGCTTGTCAGGCTCCCATTTCGCTTAGGAAAAATAATCCTTCCTAGTACCTGCAACAATTAATTAAAGCGCACCACCATGGTACCCATTAATTGTTAGCGCTTTGCATGCAAATAACACACTGTGGACTAATCCTAGTCACGGTGGGCGTCCCCACTGAACACATGTGCACATCTAAACAAATATATATATATATATATATATAAATATATATATATATTTTCTCTGGTTGACCGGAGTCAACACTCTTGATTAGAATTAAAGAGCTTCGACCCAAGGTCAAGGCGCCTTAATTATAGCCAAGTCTCTCCAACCGAGGTTGGCACATCTTGGTTAACCGGGGTTAACCCCTCTTGGCGCATGCCAAGTCTTGTTGACCGAAGTCAACACTCTCTGACCATAGTCAGGTTTACTTGACTAGTACCATTGATGTCATAATATGCTTGTGCCGTCGTCTACAGTTGCAATGGCTATGTCGTTTTCTACCATGCCTTCTAGCTTGTAGGGACCTCCTCCTCTTCACCAACTGCCACTATGGTATTATAATTGTCCTTGTCTTCGACTAGTTCCATCAAATGAGCCCATAATATCAAAATGTATTGTTGACTATTTTAGTGCTCCCTTGTCTATATCCTCAATATAAAATCTCTGATCAATGTGAGCCTAGATGTTAGAAGTCAGTGACCCACCTTGGAGCCCCCAAATGAAGAGGACAAGGGGTCAGTTGACTGTAGGGGGTCAGGGGTTACCTGTAGCATAGGTTTATGCAGCAGCCTGATCAGTTTTGGAGCACTGGCTGAATGGAGGGAACAATGGACAAAAGCTATCTGCATGGCAGTTGGACAGTTAGGACACAAGGGATTGGCCGATGCCAGGGCCTATTTATAGCCCTGGCAGTAGGAGTGGAAGTCTGCAGTAACTAATCGGATTTTACAGACTGGGATTAGGGCAGATCTTGTCGGTGTAGGCGTGAAGTCTGCAGCAACTAGTTGGATTTTACAGATTGGGATTAGGGCAGATCTGGTCGCTGGAACAGACTGTTCCAGTTGGTAATCTCAGCAGGCCCAGTCGGCTGTTCCAGGGTGGTCTCAGCCTATATAAAACCCCTCTGTTCTCCATCTCATGCATCACATTCACTGAAGCCTTTCTGCAAATATATATAGAGAAGAGACCTCAGGAGTCAGCATTGTAATCACCTAGGATTACTGTTTTGTACCCAACACCCTGGCTGGAAGTTTTGTGCTCTAATTGAGAGCTGTTGCTCCCACTTTCGTGTTGAATAAAGACCGAGTCGTCTCTCTCTTCTTCTCTTCTATCTGCTCTATCTCTTTGTGAGTGTGTCTAGAGTGGTATGGAAAGGGTTCCTGGGATTGTTCCGCTGGGTGAGGTTTGAGTGATTCATACCTTGTTTCTCTGACATGGTATCAGAGCCTACAACAGATCCCTTGTTTTTACTCTGAAGTACGGAGTCCCTCCACGTTCGAAGGTGACTCTGATTCAAAGGAAAAGTGTTGCTTTGCTTGCTTAGTATGTCTTCCTTTTGCTTTTCATAAAAGTTTTTGTTTACCTCTTTTTTCTTCTCTTTCATTTTCTCTTTTATTTTCTTTGTAGATTTTTGATCTTTAGAACAACAAAATTTCTAAATTTGTATGATTGGACTTATTCTAGTCTTACAAAGGTATATATAAAAAGAAAAGTTGCTACAGCAAGTTTTTTGTTCATTTCTCTGTAAATTTTAGAAACTATGACTACAAAGACTTCAAAGACTTCCAGTGCTAGTGCTTTGGCATCTGGTGCTGGTGCTACTTCCATTCCTTCACAGCCATGCCCTCTACCACAATTCCAAGCTCTGGAGAGGTAGGGAAGCTTGATGGGACAAACTATCCCATCTTAAAGGTGAAGTTCCGTAGCCATCTAGTGGCTGGGAAGATTTGGAAAATCACGAGGGTGGATGTGATGCCCACGGACATCAAGGATGCTTCAGGACAAATTACCATGGCTTTGAAGGATTTGTATGAATGGACAACACGTCCAGGATCCACACTTCACCTGATACATCAGGTGAAGTGTGGATGGCTTTGAAGGATTTGTACGAATGGACAACACGTCCAGGATCCTATCTCTCCAACACCATTTGTTCAACATGGAGGGGATCAAATACATGACCTTCTCATGATCATGAAGGTGGTGAGATATCAACTGGTTGGTCAGAAAGTGGAATCAAGCCAGTTAGCATCAAATACATGACCTTCTCATGACCGTGAAGGTGGTGAGATATTAAGTGGTTTAGTTCGTCAAAAAATCAAGCCAGTTAGCATTGCTGGTACTTGGGATGTCACCACAATGTAAATATCCTAAGTCAAAGTACAGTTGACCATTTATTTGATCATAATTAAAGAGTTTTCATGTGTTAATTATGGTCAAAGAGTTCGTTTAATGGCCAAAGAATTGACTACGGTCAAAGATACTTGGCTCTGGTCAAGTAAGCCTGACTTCGGTCAGGAAGACTTGGTTTATTACCAAGAGGGTTAATTACAGTTAACCAGAGAACCACAGAGCTGACTACGGTCAGAGAGCGGTCAACGAGACTTGGCATGCGCCAAGAGGGTTAACTACGGTTAACCAAGATGTGCCAACTTTGGTTGGAGAGTTGTGCCAACTTCGGTTGGAGAGACTTGACTATAATTAAGGTGCCTCGACCCTTGGTCAAAGCCCATTAATTATGATCAAGAGCGTTGGCTTCAGTCAACCAGAGAATAAATATATATTTTTATATTTGTTATGTGTGCACATGTGTTTAGTGGGGACGCCCACCGTGACTAGAATTAGTTCACAGTGTGTTATTTGCATGCAAAGCGCTAACAATTAATGAGTGCCATGGTGGTGCGCTTTAATTTATTGTTACAGGTACTAGGAAGAGTGATTTTCCTAAGCGTTACGGGAGCCTAACAAGAGTCTAGGAGGCAATTCGCATGACCAAGTGCTTCGAAGACTTCAGAGTTGCCCTTAGTGGCATGTAATTAGGAAAGTAATGTAGAAATTGACAAGTGGCTTGTTGCCAAGAAGGGGAGCCTTAGAGCTCATGTAATGATTTTCATTCACGTTTTGGATTATGTAAAAATAGCTTCCACACTGAACTCTTGTACTCAGTTTTCTCTCAAGTAATAAAAACCTTTGGGGGGTTCCAGCCCGACGATTGTCCTAGGCCCTAGTGTCTCTGTTGAGAGAGGGAGAGAGAGAGAGAGAAATGAGAGTGTTTCTTTGCTGTCTTTCTTGAGTAAGATTATATTGGTATCCGAGTCAAGGCTCAAAGTCTTTCTAGGCTTTGACGATTTGGCTAGAGTTGTTAGTGATGTGCAAACTCCCTGAAGCGTCAACTGATTGACCCGAGGTGGCAACAACCTGGGTTGCTGAGGGAGGTACAGCTTGATCCTAGGGTGGAGTGGAAGAAGGCTCCTGAACACTAGGCTCCAAGGCGTTAGCCTCCCGAGGCTCCAAGGGGGATGCCTCCGAAGCGATGGAAGTATGATCTGAAGTAGAGGGCCTAACCCACCATGGGCCAGAGGTGGTGCGGGGTGCAGGAGGGACTCGAGCAACTCTAGGAGGAGGGGGGGCTCGTGTCTGAGGCGGTGCCTGTGGAGCGGTAGGTCCTGCTCTTGCTCTCTGTCGTAAGCTAGTACGAGCTGGTTGCTTTCTGGGCCTCTTTTTCTTCTTTGGACAATCTCTGGCGAAGTGCCCCGAGGATCTGCAAATCCTGCACTGGTCCTACCAATCTGCAACCTCAAATCTTTGGCGGAAGAATGACCCATCGGGTCGCTGTAGCATGATGTGGTCATCTGAAATATTAGGGTCCTGGACAATGACCCTAACCCTGGGTACCCCATCCATCCTGACCACCTCAGCAGCCAAAGAGGGCTCGCCAGGAAGAGAGGGGATCTCTGCTACCACACCAAACCTCTCGCAAATAACTGAAAGAAGCCGGTGATAAACTGAGGGGAGAACAAGGAACATGATGAAAATAGAAACTTCCTGCTTGTCCTCTTCAACTGGGTCAAAGCCCTGTTGAAAGGAAAACAAAAAAAACCTCCTGTAGCCTAGAAATAGAAACCCAGCCTGTAGCAAGTCTCTCGTGACGTCCGGGGAATCTAGGCACACTTGAAAGAAACCTCATCCCAACAAACGAACATCCTTAAGGTGGGGGGCGAGTTCCTGGTAAAGTGCTGCAAGCATCCAATCTCTAGCTTGTGATCCGGAGGGGTGTGAACCAAAGATGCGTGCGAAGAGAGTCGTGGAACACTCATGCTCCAAGTCCTTTTGCAACTGCTGCAGCTTGTCTTTTGAAAATGTGACGGTTCTCGCGGCCGGTGTGTGCGGTAACGGATTGACTGAATGGGTGCCCATTCATCAATCGATGTGGGGAAGGCCGACTCAAACACACAAAAAAACTTCGTCCGCTTTCCTGATGCCCATGAGACCCCCAAAAAACAGGGGTACACCTAAAGGGAGAGGGTGAAGGAAGGAGGGAGAGAGGAGAGAGAGCAAGCCAGAAGAAGAAGGGAGTAGGTTGAAGGAGGAGGGAGGTTGAAGAAGGGGGGAGCTGGAAGGGGGGAGAGGGAGGGCAGCAAGAGAGGGGAAGGAGTGAAGAGGAGAGAGGGAGGGGAGGAGAGAAGGAGGGGGGGAGAGGAGGAGAGGGAAGGGGGGGGGGGGGAAGGTGCAGTTCTGGGCCTGTAGCAGACTGCCCTGACTTGCCACATCGGTAGCTGCACTCGCACCTGCACTGACTGCCTGTGCCAGCTATGCTTGTCTGTGAATGATGTTAGTAGGCTAACAGTCTACACGGTTGCTGTCCTGACCTATACTGCTGCTGTACCTGTTAGGGGGCTGCAGTGTGCTGCAGAGCTGCCAGCAAGGCAGGGGCTGTAGATGCCCATGAGGGTTGCCATTGTAGTTTAGTGATGGGAGGGTAGCAGACTCAGCCTGCAGCCATCGTTGTCAACATCTAGCATGATGTCATGTACACCTTGCGAGCCACTTGGGAGTAGGGCATGGAGGGGTCTAGGAAGATCACTAAAAGGAGTGAGCATTTTTTTAAGGCTTGGCATAGATGCATTTTTTACACTCTCACGGATCGAAGAATATGCTGGTTGTATAGCCCTCCACCCTAGTTATTTGCACCTATTTCCGGGATGCTGGCCTACTTCTTGAAGGCATTGGCACCTATTTCTGGGATACTCATGACACGGAGAGTGACCAGGGCACACGTGATCAAGGTCTGATCTATTTCTGCCCTCCTCAAAGGAGACCGCTGTTGGAAAGGTCACCTCCCCATCTGTAAGCCCCAATATGAGGAGAGCATGGGGGGGGTGAACCTAGGGTTTGAGGGAGTGCCACATGGGCAGCATCCTGGCTGCCATGTGGGTGCTAGTCAGACAACAAAGAGTGAATTACCTGGAGACATCAGCATGGCTGCGTCAGAAGACATCTTTGCGAAAGGGAGATGGCGGAGAGAGGAAGTCTTGGATCTGCCCTGGCAGAAAGGATCCGATGAGGAGCATGATTGCGTGGTGATCCAGAAGAAGAGGCGCTTGCATGACGGGGTCCTTGGCAAAAGGTATATGGGCAGGGTAAAGACCTGCAACAGGTGTCTACAGCAGCAAGGCCAGCACATGGCGGGGGGAACCAGCAGGAGTGTCGGCCATAGAACTGGCTGGTTAGGGCTGGTTGGAGCCAGCCAACCAGGCCAGCTATTGGGCAGAACAAGGGGCTGGACCCGGCCTTGAAGTGTGGGCCAAAGGCCCTAGAAAAGAGAGCCCCAAAGGGGCATTTATAGACAGACCAGGTTAGGGCCTGGTCGGCCTGTTTGGGTCGGCCATAGGCAGCCTGACTGGTTGGTTTTTTGCCAGCCCCTTGGGGGCCTATAAAAGTAGAGGCCCTTGGCCTCATATCATATTCTCTGGAGCAGCCCTCTGACAGCAGACAGGAACAGCAAGAAGGCAAGCCTTGGGCCTATACACAGGAGGTGAAGGTGACCCTAAAGGAGCTGCAGACTGAGCTTGAGTGGCAGCCCACCTAGGCTGGTTTCCAGACAGCAAGGTGGAGAGGATCGTTCTGGACGGAAAGTCTATAGACACTCGAGGTGGAGCACGCGGGCTTGAGTCTAGAGATAGCCAGCAGATAGGAGAAGTACCTTGTGGTAAGATCAGAGGACCACACCATTGGTGGGACTTTGGATCTATCTCTTTTGTATTGTGTCCATAGCTTTGGACGGAAATATATTATTTTGGTGGTTTCTCTATCTGGTTGGTTCATTGTCTATTGATGAGTCTGCACATCTATTTTATGCACATAAGTTAAGAAGTTTGTGATTCCATACCCCACATCACACTGTGTGAGCTCTTGGGCATTACTATCAGTCTTCCGCTGTGCGTACCCTCTGTTGGGTCATTTCTAACAATCGCTTGAGACGAGGGGTCACTCTGGACATAGCCCATTTGATATAGAGGTCGAGGAGACCACGCGCTCCGCCGCAATGCGAGACAGCTCGATAGATGCAGATCCGGGAGATTTCCGCAGCCCACCGGAGAGATACTACGGTGCCGGGTTTCGGTTTCTGATTCAGCACCGGACTTTCACCTTCAGTTTCGTCTGAGTTTTTTGAGGTTTTGAGATCTATAGCTATAGCTTAGTTTAGCGTAGCACTCAGCAAGGGCCCTAGCACGCCCTTTGCTTCAGCCCTTTGAGGCTTGTATGAGTTTCCATTTATTCTGGTGTACTTTGTCCCATAGGCCCGCGAGGCCTTCCACGAATGTTAATATATCTTTCTTTCTAGGCAGTGAGCTTGGATTCTCAGTAGTAGGCCGCATAGCAGCTCCTTCCCCGTCTTTTTCGATACACAGTCCAAATCTCGTCTTTCAGCGTCCTATGGGCTTTATGTCAGTGATGTGGATTTTGCATTGGGATATTTTGTCTTGACAAGGCTTGTTTGACAGGCTTCAGTTTGTTTGATTGTATTCATTTACTCTTGTTGACAATGATCGAGTGTGGAACATGTGACGGTTTCTTGCCTTGAGTTTTTTATTTTTTTAATAAGCAAATTGGTCTAACAGAGGTACTTTCTTTGTTTGGGGGTGGTGTGCAGGATGAGTTGATAAAGGAGACCTCAAGGAAAGCTGTCATACAACAAGCATTGGAGAAAAAGATAGCAGTACTAGAGAAAGCTTTGGAATTTCACCCTTTTAGTGAGGATGTGCTATTGCTGTTTTTGGACACATGTAGAAAAAAGGATCCAGCACCTACCTTGGTATCGAAATGGGAGAATGTGATCAAACAGAATCCTGAGAGCTACAGATTGTGGAGGGAATACCTTCGTTTCCGGAGAGCAGAGTTCTCTCTTTTTACAGTATCATCTTTACGAAAGTTGTACAGTCATGCGCTTCAAGTTTTGTCCTCTGCTCAGAATTTGAAGGTGCTTATCCTTATGGCTGTAGTAAACCTTTCAACATATATCAGGCAATCTGGGACACGCTGTAATTGCCCTTCAAGCCCCTTCTGACAGTTTCATGCAATGTACTCTTTGTATGAGCGTGCTGTTTTCGATAGGCCTGCTTTAATATCCCTGTGATTGGCATACAATGTCATTTTGCTGGCTGCTCAATATTTTCAGTGACTCACTTGAATTGAGTCAGGTGTCTTGCAGTTTAGCCCACTAGATTTTGTTACAAATTATCAGTGTATCTTAAACACAGAAAAATGGTTACAAGTTTGAAGAGATAGAAAGCATCACAGAAAAAGATGAGGCTGATTTTTTTGCCATATAGGGAATATTTGTGTATCTTAAATGTGGAATGGTAGCTACTCAAAAAACTTGCAGTGACCTTGGAAATATGGAATAGAGATGGGAAGGTCCTTTACACCTAACTGAGACCCTTGGCTAGTTTTTTTACACTGTGGGAAAAGAAATGGATAAGGTGTATGCAACAGAAAAATCTTGAGATAGGAAAAGGGAATGCTTTAATTCAAAATTCAAACTTTCTGTGTTAACAAGAGAGAACTCACTGCTAGAAATCAACCAACAGAGGGTACGCACAGTGGAAGACTGATAGAATAGCCCAGGAGCTCACACAGTGTGTGTGGAGAGTGGAATCACAAATTTCTTAAACCTATGTGCTTCAAATAGATGTGTAGACTCATCAATAGATAATGATCCAGCCAGATATAGAAGCTACCAAAGGGATATATATTTCCATCCATGCCTATTCTTTTTAGAATTAACCACGGCCCACAATATCGAGGTGATAACTTAGCACACTCTCCTGCAGTCAAAGACTTAGAGTGCGAAGGAACTCCGAGATTCCTTAAATTCTCTAACGGATCTGTTTTCATCCGCATACGCCTTAGCTCTATCCATAGCTTGGCGGATGTTAGCTCTCGCAAGTACTAGCATCTCCCGCATCTGAACTACAAAGTTCGCGGCAGTAGGCACTTTCTGAGGTACTCCAACTGTAGTTGGATTTGTTGGTCTATAACCATAGTTCAGCTCAAACGGACTGAACCCTGTAGAGGAATGTTTTCTATCATTGTAGGCAAATTCTAACAATGGCAACCACTTGTCCCATGTATGTTGCCTCAATGACACATATGCTCTAAGCATATCCTCTAAAATTTGGTTGATTCTTTCCGTCTGACCATCCGTTTCTGGATGATTCCCACTACTCATTTCCAACTCAATCCTTAGTGTCTCAAACACCGCAGTCCAAAAACGACTGGTAAATTTGACATCCCTGTCTGACACTATGGATCTGGGTAATCCATGCAAACGAAATATATGTTTAATAAACAAGTCCGCTACTTGCGGGGCACTAACGGACTCTCTAGTTAGAATGAAGTGAGCCATCTTGATAAGACGGTTAACTACCACAAGGATAGAATCATATCCACCTTGTGTCGTAGGCAGACCTATAATAAAGTCCATGGAAATGCTCTCCCACCTACCTAGTGGTATTTCCAAAGGTTGTAAAAGTCCGGGTGGCTTCACTCGCTCTGCCTTACTTACTTGACACGAAAAACAACGTGTCACATATTCATGAATATGTTTTTTCATTTTTTGCCAAAAGAAATCTCGCTTCACGAGATCATATGTCTTCTCGACTCCTGGATGTCCCGCACATGGGCTATCGTGGCATTGTTGAATGACTCTCTGCCTGAGATCATTCTGATTAGGTACTAGTACCTTGCCATTTCTTTTTAACATACCATCTCTTATGGTATATCTTGCATAAGTTTGGCCTTTCCTGGATGCCAGGCCACCCTTTTCGCCGGGTTTGAATACATGAGCCTTAGGCCAAAGGCTTTGGACGAGAACTCGTCCACCTTTTGAGTTTCTCTTATCTTGGTCATTAGAGCACTTTCTAATACCGTGAAACTCACATTATGCATAATGCGTGACAACGCATCAGCAATCTTATAATCCTTCCCTCTTCGGTACCGAATCGTCAAGTTAAACTTCTGCATGAGTTCTGCCCACCTAGCTTGGCAGTCTCTCAAGTCAGGTTGTTTACAAAAATGTTTCAGAGTATCATGATCAACATCAACATAAAACTGTGATCCATATAAATAATGTTTCCATGTTTTCAAAGCATGGATAACAACATACAACTCTAATTCATGAGTTGGCCAATTTCATTGAGAGGGAGAAAGCTTCTTGCTTTCAAAGGCTACTGGCCTTCCCTCTTGGAGGAGAACTACTCCTACCGCAATGCCACTTGCATCGGTTTTAAGGAAAAACGGTTTCTGGGGATCAACTACTTTTAACACCGGTCGTGAGACCACAGCTTGTTTTATGGTGTTAAAACTCTCCTGTTGATTCTGTTCCCATATAAAAGATACTTTATTTGAGGTGAGATCAGTCAATGGCGATACTATTTCGGGATATCCTTTTATATGCCTTCGATAAGACTGGACAAATCCCAAGAATGATTGCAAAGCAGTCAAACTCTGGGGGATAGGCTAAGTCAGTATCGCGGCTACTTTCTTTGGATCCATTTCTACCCCCTCAGGAGTAATAATGAATCCTAAATATTCAAGTCTTACCATACACAGTACAGTTTTCTTTTTATTTACATAAAGACTGGCTTTCCTCAAAGTACTGGACACTTTTCTTAAGTGTTCGTAATGCTCAACAATACTTTTACTGAACACAAGAATATCATCAATAAAATGTACTATAAACTTCCTGATATACAGACGTAGTAAATCGTTCATAAGCATGACGAATGTAGCTGAAGCATTGGTAAGTTCAAATGGCATTACCAAAAACTCATAATGTCCAAACCTACTTCTAAAAGCGGTTTTATGCACATCCTCGGCTCTAATACGGATCTGATGGTAGCCACATTTAAGATCTATCTTACTGAAAATTACGGTGAAAAGTATCATCTTTCTTTTTTTATATATCACTAGCGGAGCAAAAGGTGAGAAACTGGGTTGAATCTACCCCAACTTGAGGTATTCTTCCAGTTGTCTTCGTACCTCCGCTTCTTCGGTAAAACTTAATCTATAGGGAGGCCTATTTATAGGTTTTGCCCCCAGGATTAGTTCAATCTTATGCTGAACATTCCGCTCTGGAGGTAACCCACAAGGTAACTCATCCCTAAAACAATCAGAGAACTCCTCTGCTATTTGATCAGCCAGCTTGGCCATCTCTCCATTTTGGGCAACATCAGTGCTAGCCGAAGAACCATCAATCGGCTCTATCGATATTATACAAAGAAACAAAAACTCTTCTTGAGCTTTTTGAACTTTCATTACGGAAACCAACGGTCCTTGAGGTATATCTTTTTTACCTCGTAAGACATACAGCACATCATTCATCTTGAATTGATAAATGTGCTTTTTCCAATCTATGGCTGGATTCTTTCTAGAATGCCAAGCCTTACCCAGGGCTATGTCTGCATGAGCAAGCTTTGTCATTTCAAAATCAAGCTTCTCAGCATAGTCATGAATTCAAAGTTCCAACTGGGTAACCCTTTGGTCCCATACTTCAGTTGAACTTCCGTCTGCCATTCTGACTGTATATGCATAGTCAGATGGGCTAGTCTTTAATTTGAGCCTCTTTACAAGCTTGGAGTTAATTACATTATGCGTTGACAGTGAATCAAACAACACAATGACATCATGATTAGCTACTGGCCCTTTTATCTTAATTAACTCCGTATCGTTAAAGGCTGTATACCCCGTTGCTGCGGGCTTTGACAGGACGTTATCAGGTGCACTAGTTACTAGCTTAGCAACAGACACACATAACAAAACATGTACTGACCTTTGAGAAGATCCCGCTAGCTGAATCTGCATCTGCATCTGTTCTGCTCTGGGACTTTCCTCCATTTCCATGTCGCATTCTGAGATCACCATCTCACCCATCCGATGATCCTTGTTTCGTGGACAATCTTTCCACTGATGAGGTTGAAGGCATCTAAAACACAAGCCTTCTCTCCTCGCTTTTTCTCTTTGCTTTGGGTTCAAAGAAGACTTCGACCAAGCCCGGGCTGCCATTGGTGTTACTTTTCTTTTCGTTCCAATGGTGATACTTGGTTTAGGAGTCTCCACTGGCTTCGCCTGCTTGGCTTGACCACTAGGCTGTGAGGCACTCCCTTTGCTAATCCTCTTCTTCTTAAACCCAGTTTTTTTCGGGTACTCATACCCAGTTCCAACCTGCACAAACCCACTTGGTCTGTTCCCTTTGGCATCTTCATAGTTCAGGGCTATGGCAATTGCTTCATCTAGCGTGTTCGCATACTTAGCCCGAACTTCCATCTTGATCCGATCATTCAATCCAAAGATAAAATCCTTTACCTGGATTGACTGAGGTAGAGGTTCATAAACTTTCATTACACTTTCTTTGAACTTATCAGTGTATTCCGCCACTGATAAATTTCTCTGACGAAGGTTTCGATACTGATCCCAAGCTCGGGATGCTTCGTCAGGAGGTAAGAAGTGTTTTCTAAATTCTTTTTTAAACCCCTCCCAAGTAGTGGATGCCATACCATCTTTCTGCTGTTTTATCCACCACCTATCCTCTGCCTCATTAAACATATGGGTGGCCTCGCGGATTTTCTTCATATCATTCATGATTTCACAAAGGGTGAAGGCTTCGTCCCATTTGTGTAACCAGGTCTCTACGATATCGGAACTATGGTCAAACATCGGATCAGAATACTTTTCTAGCCTATAATTGGCAATATTAGCCCTTCTAGGCTCAACCGTATGAACATTGGTTTCAGGCTCCATTGGAGATTTACCTTTGTCTTCACGAGATGTTCTAGTAGACATACTATGAACCATTTTCCTGAGCTCGGATTGCCCTGCATTTGCTTGTAACTGTTGCGCTAAAATCTATTGCAAGGCATCCTCTAATAATGTAATTCTACCAGATAGTGTATGGCCTGCTGGACGCGACACCTACGAGGTTGGCTGGACTCCCGACTCTACGGGATCCACCCTAGAAGCTTCTTCTTCTACTTCCATTTAGGTCGATATGTGTTTATTGTTATTATTAAAATAATTATTTAAAAAAAAAAACGCCTAAAATTGTATTTACAAATGGCTTTTCAATCTCCTAACCCCAAAAGGTGTCTAACTAGGCGTAACCATCAACTAAAAGTAATTGAGAACCAAACCGAATATCTTTTCCCTATACTAGGAAAATATCTGCAGTCAGAAATAACTCAAACACCGAGAAAATAAACGAGCATATACTCCAATAAAACTTAGAAGGCATAGAAAGCTCCCTGGTCATATTTCTGTTGCATGAAGAGATTAACTTGTCCCTGTAAGGTTGTTCCAAGCATTTATGACCTGCCTTGTGACCACGAACGTGCTGTACTGTCTACCCCTTTCCATGAGCTCACGACCAAGCGTAGTCTTAACTCATGTTCAGCGACTAAGCGCAACCAATGAAGGCCTAGCTCTGCGGGCTATCAGGCCCAATAGTTGAGTCCACGACTAACAAGCCATTTACACTGTCATAACACCCGAGCCTTGCAGAGTAATTGACCCACAACCTCTGTTACGCTCCAGCCTTTGGTGTTAACCAACGCTCCACCAACCAATCACGACACCATCGAATAAACTATGTACTTTGTCTGATAGCGGTCCACAGCAACGTATGTAGCTCTACTGGCTACCGAATCCACTACTTGCAAAATCCACAATACTACGCTTTTTTTCACACCCAGCTCTTGCTTGCGGCACTACCCAGCAAGACACTCATCTTTGAAGTACCAGCATTGATAACGTTAAAGGATCTCCACGTAACGCGAATATCAAAACACAGACTTCTTTCAAGTGGTTCATCATGGATATCTAGATCAGTTTCCCTGGCCCTAGGCTAGCTTTAGATTGACGAACGGAATCACAATAATTATAAAACTAGCGCGTACTCATAGGCTCCTGCAATCCCCTCTTCCATGCCTTCAATCAACGACGAAAGATACCAAAATATTATAGTCAGCTAGTCCTGAAGGTAACCACTCGTAAACCAGCGCGTGCGCCACTCTTAGCCTTTTTCTCTGATCTCGTAAGACAAGATCCCCGCTCCTCTATTGGCTTCCCGGTGGTAGCACGCTAAGGCTTAACGAAGAATCGAATCAACAGCCCGACGTTCCGCCACGCTCTGCCTGTTGAATACCAAAGCCCAAGACCTCTCTCGATCCCCCTTTTCCCAATCCCATGTTGCTCTGATACCAAATATCACGTATAAACATTCAAAGGCCTAACTCTCATTTCCCAATCACGGGCATAAGCACATAATTTCCTCCCAGCCAACCTATGGTAGCAAGCTCATAGAATCTCTTACGTGAAAGTTCCTACTTGTCAAATTTGTAGGATCGGATAGAAGAGAGAGTGCAGGTAGCAAATCAGACAGAAGAGAGAGAGAGTGCAGGTAGCAAAAAGTTGTAGTAGAACAGCCGTCACGTCAAATCTTATATGATAAAAAACATACAAGTACAAAGTACTTGTACCTAGACTTAGGACTAAGTGTCCTAGGTGTCACATAGGACTAAGTGTCCTATGTGGCCTAAAAGGCACCTACACTACAAGTGCCTACACTTATGCCTACAAGGCACATACCATGGCCTATAGGGCATCACTAGAACCACCAGAAGATGGCCTACAAACCCCCCTCCATGGGATTGGGCTGAAGTACTCTGGAAACGTCTCAGAATACCTGGTAGTTTCTGGTCATGGTGGCACATGTTCATCCAAAAGGATATAGCCACCTATGAATATACAAGGGATGTCAGATCATGTAACAAAGGGAACCAAGTGTAAAGCCTGTCGGAAGACTTTGAACTTGGGACGAGGAAGTGCCTTTGTAAACATATCTGCTATGTTGTCCTTTGTGGGAAGATAGGACAACTCTCTGTCTCCTGCTGACAACCGCTCCCAAACATAATGATAGTGAACTTCAATATGCTTGGTACGCGCATGAAACACTGGGTTACGGGCAATGGCCAAAGCACTCTGGCTGTCAGTGTAGACAATAGTGGAGGATGTCTGGCAAATACCAAGATCTATAAGTAACTGTCGAAGCCAAACACACTCTACTGTAGCGGTGAAAGCTGCCCTGTACTCAGCCTCACAGCTAGATGTGGCAACTGTTGGTTGCTTCTTGCTGAGCCAAGAGATACATGAATTGCCAAGCAAAAAACAATTGCCAGTATGTGACACTCTGGTGTCGGAACATCCTGCCCAGTCACTATCCGTGTAAGCATGGATGGTAAGTGAACCCTGATCACCATAGAAGAGGGCTAAATCCTGAGTGCCTCTGAGATATCTGAAGACTCTCTTCACTGCCTGCCAATGCTGTGAATTGGGCATGTGCATGAATCTGCTGAGCTGAGATACTGCATACTGCAAGTCAGGTCTGGTGTGACATAAATAAATAAGGCATCCAACAGCCTGCTGAGCCTGCTGATAAAGAGTGATATCACATGGTGGGCTCCCATCATGAGCTGAGAATTTGAAGCCAGGGTCCACTGGAGTAGAGATTGGCTTGCAATCCTCAAACTGAAAACGACCAAGGAGCTGTCCAACATACTTGGACTGAGACATCATGATACCCCCCTCAACATGAGCAAACTGAATGCCCAAATAATAATGGAGCCGTCCCATGTCTGACATGTCAAAAATATGCTGCAAATCAGCCTTGAAAGCTGCAATTTGCTGAGTATCTGGGCCCGTGATGAGCATATCATTCACATATAAAATCAGCAAAAAATCAGATCCACTCCCACGGACATAAAGAGTGGGTTCTGTGGGACTATTCCGAAAACCAAGGGATAGTAAGTGTGCATGAATTTTGGCATACCATGCCCTGGGTGCCTGCTTCAAACCATTAAGGGCTTTTCTAAGCCGGCATACCTTATTTTCAGAATCAATAGATTGTAACTCAGCTTTCATTGCATCCATCCACTCTTTGCTGTCAAAAGCATCTTTATGGCGTAGAGGCTCTTCATTTCAAGTTGTATAGAGCAAGGAGTGCAAACTCAAGAAAGTGACCATGTTGTCTATTCCCTTATCTTGTCCGGGCAGCAAAAGGCTGATCTTGTTTGCTGTCCCTCAATGTATCAAGAAGCCATCTGGGAACTTGCTTTTGCTGTCTATTGATAGCTCTTTCTTCAATGACTGCATCATGAGTAGTGGGATCATTTTGTGCCGGAAGAGAAACCTGCAAATCAGCATGAGGTTGTGGCTGATTATTGCTTAGTGGAGGGCCTGCAGGAGGCTCATGTTGCTGCTCAAAATCCTCTTCTGATGATGGCAGAGGTAACCAAGATTCAAAGGCATCAAACTTGTCAACATCTGGCTTTGCTTTGCAGTCCACAAGAGGAGAAGCTGAATGTTCAGCAAAGATCACATCTCTACTGACAATAATCTTCCCAGTATTTGGTTGACATAACCGATACCCTCTGCTCTCCTGGCTGTAACCAATAAATATGCATTTGATTGCCTTGTCATCAAGCTTATGTCTCAGCTGAGATGGTACATGAACATATGCAAGAGACCCAAAAACTGTCATGTGTGAGAGTGAAGGCTTCCTGCCTTTCCATGCTTCATAAGGTGTAATAGTCTTCAATGCCCGTGTAGGTGATCTATTCAACTTAGTTGGCACACATTATTGCATCAAGCCAAAATTTATTGGGCAAAGACTTGGCCTTAAGCATGCATCTGGCCATCTCCATTGTGGACCTGTTTTTCCTTTCAGAAACAGGATTCTGCTGAGGAGTGTAAGGAGTAGTGCATGAGTGAATAATGCCCCGTGAGGACAGAAATGCATCAAACTCCTTTGACATATACTCACCCCCCCTATCTGTGTTGAGGGTGACAAGCTTGCTTCCTGATTCATTCTCAACCATATTCAGCCATCTCTGAAAGCATAAGAAAACTTCAGATTTGGCCTTTAAAGAATATACCCAGCAATATCTTGTGAAATCATCAATGAGAGTGATGAAATACTTATACCCCCCAATGGCATTT
Source organism: Dipteris shenzhenensis (assembly GCF_047967505.1). Lineage (NCBI taxonomy): Eukaryota > Viridiplantae > Streptophyta > Polypodiopsida > Gleicheniales > Dipteridaceae > Dipteris > Dipteris shenzhenensis. Next base: position 21,887,190 of record NC_141626.1, on the reverse strand, counting down.
GTCCTCATTGGGCCACAGACATCACTGTGTACTAGCTGCAATTTCCTTTGTGAGAGTTTTGGACAATTCTTTTGAAAAGGAAATTGATGCATCTTACCCAAAAGACAACCCTCACACACATGTTTGGAAACTGTGTGAGTCTGAGGTACATCATTTGCCATCTGCTGTGAATGTAGCTTTGCAAGAGCTCTATAATTGTGATGGCCCATTCTCTCATGCCAAAGATGAGTTTCAGCAAGTTGTGAATTTGAAATAGTCAATGCTTCAATAGAAAGTGCAGCTGGATGATGATCAAGGTGATAAAGCCCTTTTTGCAAAGTGCCAGTGAGAACTATGGCATTGTCATCACGAAGATCATATACTAGGCATCTGTAGCCATCAAAAATCACTCTGAAACCTGAAGTAAATCAAGTTGACTTCAATGCAAGGCACGAAAATAACATTTGTTAGAGTGACAGGATGGTTGGAAATGGATGTGAGCTGCACATCTCCAACTCCTTTTACAGCATATGAAGCATTATTAGCACATGCAACAGTCCCCCCTCGAGGTGCATCAGCTAGAGAATGAAACAACTGTCTGCAAGATGTGACATGCTTGGAAGCACCACTATCAAAGTACGAGGACTGAGCATCATTAGCAGTAAAGAGTGCATCAGCTGTGGAGGGATCAAATGAGCAATGGACAGCCCATGCCCAATCATCCTGAAGAGCATGTGCATGTGAAGCATCTGCTGGCTCATGGGATTCAATAGCATGCGAGGCATTAACTGTCAATCCTGCTTTCTTTTTCTCTGAAGCAATGCGCTTCCTGCATTCAAAAATGTAATGTCCAAGCTTGCGACAATAGTTGCATCTTTTCTTCTTTGCCTTATCTGCTGTATTTTTAGATGCATGGGAGGAATTGCAGCTGCTATGTGCAGATTTTGGCTTGCCCATAGGCTTGGAAGCCTTGCCTCTTCCTGTCTGCTGTGAAGCAAATGCATGATCAGGAATAATGGCTTGTCTGTTAGCTCCACTTTGCTCTTCTTGCAAAAGCAAAGTAACTAGCTGATCAAAAGAATAGTGGTCTGGATTACCCATGGCCACTAATCGAAGAGTTGTAACAAACCCTTGATATGTATCTGGCAATCCATTCAATGTGGTACTGACAAGCTGTGAATTTGGCACCACCTCATCAATGTTGGCAAGCTGTTCCATGAGGTCCTTGGCCTTTGTCAAGTATGCATCCATTGACTCACCTTCATTCATATTGACTTCCTGTAATTGCCTTCTCAAATATGCAACACGAGCTTCATTGCGAATCTGATAGAGAGAAGCCAATTTATCCCAAGCATCCTTTGCTGTCCTGCAAGACCGGATGTGTGGAATAATGATTCTCTTGCATGATAAAGCAATGCATGAATGTGCATTTGCATCTCTTGCATCCCATCTTGACTGTTCTTGAGTTGGAAGAGCAGCAGCAGGAGTGCTAGAGGAAGAGGCAGCTCCATTGGCTCAGCACGGTAAGTGAGGAGTACCCCCTGCAGAAGGACCAGTAGTAGAGGCAACCACTATAGCATTGGCTGGCCTCAAATCAGCCCCAGAAACAATATTCCACAAATGCTTTGCAACAAGAATATGTTTCATGACATAAGACCACATCGGATAGTTGGTGCCATCCAACTTATCATCTTCACGAAGAACTCCAAATAAATCTTGATTGTTCCCAGCCATAGCAAATGTGATACCCTGAAAAAGACCTGAAAACCCAAAATCCTCAAGGCTATTACTGCAAAAAGCTGGCTGTCCCAAAAATGACAGCAAATATCTGCAAATTTCAGACCCAAATCAAAGGGCAAATGCAGATCTGACCCAAATGTGACTGTGACAGGCAATGTTCACTGCAAAAAATAGCAAATTTGGCAAAAGCTCCAAATTTATTGAGGGCAAATAGGCCAAAAAGAGGGCAAATGTAAAAAAGCCCCAAATTTTGCTGAAATTTTTGCAAATGTCACCCAATGTATGCAAATATGAAACAATGTCCTGCAAATGTGACTCAATGTATAGCCTCAAGGCTTGAAGCTGCAAAAGTATGAGTTACTGTCCCAAACACCAGTTGAAATTGAGCTCCCAACACACAACAAAACCCCAAATTTTGTTGACCTGAGGGATGACGTGGCGCAATGTGACAGTCCTGAACCAAGTCCCGAAACAAGTACAACGTACAAAACAGTACGGAAACCAATGTACGGCTGTACGGATGCGAGATGCACATGTGTACGAAACCTGTACGGATGCCTGTATGGTGACGTACGGAATGGGTACGCTGTGTACGGAAGCTGTATGTTGTACGGTGCACAGCATAGGTGTGATGTATGGAATAGTACGGACGATATACACGCAGTACTGAACTCAGGTACGAAAGTACTGAAGCAGGTACGTTCCTACGCGCAGGTACGGTGATGCACGTCTGCTCACCTTGATGAGGAAAAATATGGAAAGACAACCAGGAATTATGTACTTCACCACGTCAGATAGGTGAGGCTTCACAGGGATCAGCTGCAATGTGGGCTCGTAGATGATGAGCTTATGAACCAGGTTCCAGAGCAGATATCCAAAGCACACAAATAACAAGCCAATCTCCCACACAATCTGACTAGAACACACACAGACTCTTTGAAAGAGGGGAAAGACTACACAGCCCGAAACAAACTAAACTTAGAACTGAACTTCCCCCCAAAAGAAAACTCAGAAAACAGTCAGCCTTAGAATACTATGAACCCACAGCCCACTGCTCAATGGCCAGCAAGACCCCCAAGCCCACAAGCTGTTCAAAAGAAGAACTGGCGGGTACAATCATCTGTAATCCTGCAGGTACATTCACCGTACAAGCAGCCGTACAATCATACGTACGACAGCAGGTACTTACACCCCGTACAACCATGCACAGTAATCCGTACAGTCTGCATTTAATGACCACCATCCTCCGTACAGCTCGTAGAAGACATCTTTAATGACCCCTACGTGCCCGTTCAGCCTGCAATCAAGGCACCGTACTACCAGCCCGTACCAATCAGCAATTAAGGCCCGTATAACCTCGTACTGCAGCCTGTACAAAGCCCACGCTTGAGATTTTGTACCAGCCCGTACGGAAATTTAATGGCCGTCTGTACGTCACTGTATCAGCAGCATTAGCTGGCATTCAATTGCTCCTCCCGTACACAATCCCCTGCATCAGCCCGTACCAATCTCCTTTGCAGCCCATACAACCTGTACGGCTCTTTCCAGCCCTCAACCCACGCACATCACCCGATGCAAGGCTACCCTTGTTCTCAGAGCTCATGAAGCTCCCTTCTCTTCCAAGGTCCTCCTGCTTCTTCTGTGGCGACGCCTCCACTGTCACCAAGCTCTCTTCTGCTCACCGCCTAGTAGCCTTCATACGAGCCTCGTTCGCCTCCCCTTCTTTACGTGATCAGGTGCCCATGAACTCCTTCCCGAATCCTCCTGCAAGCTGTCACGTTCATCTACATCCAGCTCGTCGACTAGAAGCCTCCCTTCATCCATCACACCTTTGCATGAGCAGGGTGCCTTCCTAATCAGTCCAGCCACCTCAGCCTAATTTGCCACCTCATCAGTGACATTTTACCACTCTCAAGACATTTCCCCCAAATCACGTTAAATGCACATTTTGGACCTTTAGTGACACAATTCCCACACACATTAGCATGCACATTAAAGCTTGCATGCACCCCCGTGCACACACATGAAAAGCCTCTTGACATGGACACCATAACATATCAAATTCCTTTAACATGCAAGCGCACATTGACTGAGGAAAATAAAATAAAAAAACCCTTCATGACTTGATTTTCATGACCCCAAAAACATTTCACTTGACCACACACTGGACACCCTTGCTCTAGAAGTTTGGTACAACCACACTGCATTTCATCATTTCCCATGAAGTCCCTGCAAAACATACTTTATTATCTCAAAAAAATATACATCAGTCCATCATGCTTGTGAAAGAAAAATCCACAAATGCCAAAAGCCCACACCTACCCTAGATGTGTACAACTATGTGCCTACCCACAGCTATATACAGTGCTAAAAAACTTCATACAGATTTTGTCCTATCATTTTGCCCATCCCCAAGTCTGCAGACATTCATGTCTTGCAGATAGAGGGATATAAGATTTGCGTTTCTTCAGAGATATCCTCATCCATGAGGTCTTCCGGCTTATCTGGTTTCATCACAACAGGTCCACAGCCGCCCACACTCATGATCCTATGAAAGTATTTCTTTAATCTGAAACCATTAACTCTATTCTTATGCTGCTGATCATCCAAATCCTCAAGTTGATATGATCCATTTTTGAATTTCTTCGTCACACGAAAAGGTCTATCCCATTTGGTCACAAATTTCTTTTTGAAGGTAGAATCCAGACTACTGTTGTATATCTCAAAACTAGATTCAAAACTAGATCACCCTCCTTGATTTTCTTATCCCTGAATTTTATGTTTGCTCTCTTCTGATTCTCCTCTTGAACTAAAGCATAATGTTCCACCGCCTTTTGTCTATCTAGTTGTACTTCCGGCAAATCCAATAACCGGTTCTGAAAAGTAGAATTTGAATCCTCGTTTATCTTCATTAACATCTGTAATGCAGGAATTTCTACTTCCAAGGGCAACAGAGCTTCTTTCCCGTAAACAAGATGAAATGGTGAAAGCTGGGTGCCTTCTTTTACTGCAACTCTGTAAGCCCATAAAACCCAGTGCAAAGCAAGATCCCACTCCTTCTCATAGGTTCTCATGATCTTTCCCATGATATTAGTACACAAACCATTAAAATTTTCATTCATCCCATTACATTGAGGGTAATACGGACTTGCATATCTGTGTTTAATCCTCAGCTTACCACATAATAAATCCATCAGTTCACTCCTGAAACCTGGACCTCTATCAGAAAGCAACTCCAGTGGTACACCAAATCTATAGCAGATCTCCTCATACACAAACTTACATACAGATTTTGTATTGACAGCCCGTACTGCTCGTGCTTCAGTCCATCTCGTCAAATAATCCACAGCTGTCAGCATATAACAATTTCCCTTGGCTGTCATGGGTAGAGGACCGATGTCATCTATTCCCCATTTCTCGAAAATATTATAAGCAAGTATGATATTTCTGAGTTCTGGATGTAAGATCCTCTCACTCATTTGCTGACACTGTAGCCATGACTTGCACCAATGCCTTATGTCTCTCTGGAGGGATGGCCACACATATCCTTTTGTAAGCATTTTCCTTAGCATGATTTTGAAAGCAAAATGTCCTCCACATACTCCCTCATGATTAGCTTGTAAAATATGAAAAACTTCCTCATGCCAGGGAATTCTTCCGAGCACCAAATCAGCCCCTTTCATATAAAGAACATCATCTATCAGACAATAAGAAGTACAGCTTTTAATAAATCTGTATTTTCTTTGTTTTGGAACTTCTTCAGGCACTTTATCAGTTAACAGGAAGCTTTCCTCACAAGCTAATGTCTCCCTTCCTTTGTATAAGGGTTCCTGCACTCCTACTGCATCAACATAGGCTGCTGTAGTTTCCTGCGCAGCATCATGTGCATTTACATTCTTACCTCTTTCAATATGCTGGAGTGTCCAGGCATCCAATTGATTTAACAGTTTCTTCACCGCACTTATCCATCTCTTCAGATGAACATGCTTAACCTTCTAGACCCCTAAAATTTGCTTCACAACCAACAGAGCATCTCTCTTAATCATGAGTCTCTTAATACCCAGACTAATGCATACTTTCAAACCTTCGAAGAGGGCTGCATATTCAGCTTCATTATTACTGTTGGCTTCAAGCTGAATTCCCATTTTCCGAATCTCATTTCCTCCAGGATCATAAATGACAATTCCTCCTGTACTTTTATTTAAACTTTTTTTGTAAGATCCATCAAAGTGCAAAACAAATGCATCCTCTAGTACTTTTTCTTCATTCATGTCAGTGTTCTTCTCCACATCTTCAACTAAAATAGGTCCTTTCTTATAGGTGAGGAGATCAGCCAAGGAAGCTCTGGTAGAGTTCTCAACCAAGAAGGTAAAAGAGTACTCCTGTAACTCTACTATCCATTTAATGATGCTCCTGGAGCTGTTTGTACTATTCAACATATGAGGCAATAGTGAACATGAGGTGAGAACCACAAAAGCCCTGGACAATAGATAAGACGGAAATCTCCTACAGGCATACAAGAGGCTAGCCAGGACCAATTCAGCCGCTGAATACTTTCTTTCTACTTCACTCTTCACCCTACTGGCATAGTAGATTGGCCTCATATATCTGGAACCCTCTCCCTGTTGCAAAAGAATAGCACCAATAGCATCTGGTCCCACAGACGGATTCACATAAAAAGTCTTGGAATAATCTGGTGGCTTTACACTTGAAATATGAGTCAAGGATTCCTGAACTGCCTCAAACACCTCTTCACTCTCTGTCGTCCATTTCAGAGGCTCAGATTTTACCACCTGTTGAAGGGGATACAAAATCTGAGACAAATCTCGACAGATACTTCACCTTTTGGAGAAAGGTATGCAACTGCTTGGTATTCTTAGGAGAGGACAGCATAACTAAAGCTTTTACTTTACCTGGATCCGGCTCAATCCCATTCTCAGATACAATATGCCCCAATATTTTAATGCTGGTCCGAGCTAACTGGGTTTTCTTAGGATTTAATTGACCACCATTATTATCAATCTCATAGAATACCTGATCCAGCCTTCCACAGTGCTCCCTTCTTCCATTGTACACACAGATGTCATCAATAAACACTTTACAAAATTTATCCAGGAAGGGTGATAAAATCAGATCTGAATTCTCCTGATAGTGCGAGGGGCTGTTGGTAACTCCAAAAGGCAATTTCCTGTAACAAAAACAGCCCCACGGGGTAATGGAAGTAGTCTTGATTTGATCTTCCTGGGCTATGGCTATCTGGAAGTACCCTGAATATCCGTCACACAAGCTGTACGTTTCATGACCCGCCACTTTATCAAGAATATCATCCAAAAAAGGCAGAGGATAGTGGTTTCTCTTTGTTACTGCATTCAGAGGTTTGTAATCAACACAGACTCTCCATTTGTCTACACCTTTTGGCACTATGACCACAAGACTTATCCAATCAGAGTGAACTACAGGATAAATTATTCCTGCCTTGAGAAGCTTATCCACCTCTTCCTTCAGCACATCTCTCTGTTCCCGGCTTAATCTCCTTTTTTTCTGAAAAACAGGTTTGGCACCTTCCTTTAGCTCAATCCTCAGAGGCTTCCCTTTAAATCCCCTGATCTCCTCATAAGAAGTGATAAACAAATTGGGGTATTTCTGCAATATCTTCAAATATTCTTCTTTCTCCTCAACATTGAGATTAGGATTCAATGATTGCTCAATCAACACCTGGGTTGATTCTTGAGAACATTTGGGCTGCATTAAATCCTCGATAACCTCAAACCTCTCCACTTCTTCCTCACTGAACCCTGCTGCTCCCACAAAATCCATCTCAGATTCCTCATCTACCAAATCCACCAGTGCTATTGTTCCTTCATCACTTTCTGAAGTCACCAAACTCTCATCCTCACTGTTGGTTTCACTTCTCTCTTCCTCTTCACTTGCTGAATCTGAAACTTCAGCCCTGCTTACCATATCGAAATTCAATTTCTTCCCATTTGTATGTACTGAAAAGATTCCTTTCTGCCAATTCTGAATTGCACCTACCTTCCTCAACCACGGCCTTCCAAGAATCAAAGGATAGGCTCCCAACCCTGCAGGCATTACATGACAATCCACTCGACATGAAACACTGAATGCCTCAACCTCTAGACCAGGTACTATCCCTAAAGTCTTCACCTTGGAGTGGTTTGCCATTCGGATGTGATAACTAGAGGAGCGGGATATCTTCAATCCTAATCTTTCCACACAAGCCTGGGTAATCACACAAATCTGTGCACCTCCATCTATATAGGCCCCTCCAAAACCCTTTCCTCTATGCCAGGCTTCTACAGCAGGTAGAAGATCCGGCAACTCTGAGACAGACATCAGCTTAATTGTACCTTTATGAGAGTTCTTCTTTGCTGGATTTACAGCCCGCCTCCATTCTTTTTTAAGCTTTGGGCACAGACCAATCATTTGAGCAAATGTAATGTCCGGTTTCCTCGCTGAAAGATCTTCCACCAAATCATAATCTCCCTGCTCCTTCCCCATGGGATAATCTGCAGTTCTGTACTTCCTTCCGGGCTTCCTGCTCTTCTTCTTTTGGTAGGTCATCATCTCCTCAGACTGCTTCCCCTTCTTTGCACTCGGACCAACCTCCTCTTCTCTATCTCTCTTTCCTAATGGCATGACATCTTTCACTTCCTCCAACTCCAACAAGCCAAATGTAACTGCCTTACCTTTCCCTTTCTCTTCTGCAGTGGCTTTACAGATACTAGAGGTACTAGGCTGACCCGCATCTTTTACTTCTACACTATGATCATTCGTCCTATTATTTAACCCTGTTGGTAATGGATAAACATCACCTCCAGCATGAGGAGGCTTATCACAGTGTGTGCTGTAATGTCCCCACTCTCCACAATTAAAGCATTGGATACAAGGTGCAAACGACCCTTAACCTCGTCCTGCTTGCCACGGGCCTGAATTATTTGAAGAAGGCATGCTGCGTCTACCATAACCACCCGATGATCTACCTCTTCCCCTACCATTCATCAAGTTCAAACTCAAACTCTTCATAAGCTCCGACATTTCATGAATTTCTTCTTTCATATTCTCCTCCTTCTTGACTTCAGGCTTTTGTATTTCTGACTTCACATGAGAGATTATCTCAGGCACATGCTGAACCATTGGCATCTCTTGCATCATTTGTGACAATCTTATCTGCTTCCTCTCCTTCTCTTTTGCTACCCTGAGAGCATCCTCATAAGTGACCAGCTCTTTACATTCAATCTTTATCCTAATCTCCGACTTCAGACCAGCAACAAACCTATCCTTTTTTATAACTCTAGGAGGAACTTCAGGTAATAAGGCCACCTGCCATTTATTCCACAACACAGTGAACTTACCAACATACTCATCCACTAACTGAGTCGCCTGTTGCTGCAATAAACATAGCTCTCTCCAAATGCCATCGGGATCTCTAACACCCATAAACCTGTCCAGGAAAGCTGTCCTCACCTCTGGATAAGTCGGGTTTCTGTGAGCACCTTGATCATCACGCATCCTTGCAGAGAAAGTCTGCAGCCAAGTTCTCGCTTCTCCTAACAGACAAAAGGATAGAATCTGAAGAAGGACTTCTGGAGCATTCCTGTCTTTAATAAGAGCTGTGAACTCCAAGCACTCTAAAAATCTCTCTGGGTCTTCATTGGGCAATCCATGAAATCGAGGAAATTCATGAGCCATCTCTCCTCTTAACTGACTTATCTCAAACACACTTCCAACCAAAAATACCACCCAACCTCTTCTGGGAAGAAAGCAAAAATAATTACTCTACTGAAGAAAGCTTACCCTGCGTCTGACTGGCATTCTTCTTCCTAAGAGCAATTACTTTCAAAGCCTTTTGAATCTTAGCACGAAGACGTATCACCTGAAGTTCAACATCAAGGCATCTATCTCTCCTGTGTCCACACTCCTCACATAACTCACAATGAATCACTCTCATGCGAGGCTTTGTCTTCATAGTTTCAATCCCTAACCACACAGAAATTCAAGCAACATTCCCCAGCCAATTCTTTTGGGCCGTTTTGTCTTGAGTACCCAATCTCAATTCAAAACTCCTCCTGGTCCCTAGCAGGATCGCCAAAAAAGATGATAAGGAAAAATATGGAAAGACAACCAGGAATTATGTACTTCACCACATCAGATAGGTGAGACTTCACAGGGATCAGCTGCAATGTGGGCTCGTAGATGATGAGCTTATGAACCAGGTTCCAGAGCAGATATCCAGAGCACACAAATAACAAGTCAATCTCCCACACAATCTGACTAGAACACACACAGACTCTTTGAAAGAGGGGAAAGACTACACAGCCTGAAACAGACTGAACTTAGAACTGAACTTCACCCCAAAAAAAAACTCAGAAAACAGTCAGCCTCAGAATACTATGAACCCACAGCCCACTGCTCAATGGCCAGCGAGACCCCCAAGCCCACAAGCTGTTCAAAAGAAGAACTGGCGGGTACAATCATCTGTAAACTTGTAGGTACATTCACCGTACAAGCAGCTGTACAATCATACGTACGACAGCAGGTACTTACACCCCGTACAACCACGCACAATAATCCGTACAGTCTGCATTTAATGACCACCATCCTCCGTACAGCTCGTAGAAGACATCTTTAATGACCCCTACGTGCCCGTTCAGCTTGCAATCAAGGCACCGTACTACCATCCCGTACCAATCAGCAATTAAGGCCGTGTAACCTCGTACTGCAGCCCGTACAAAGCCCACGCTTGAGATTCCGTACCAGCCCGTACGGAAATTTAATGTCCGTTTGTACGTCGCTATATCAGCAGCATTAGCTGGCATTCAATTGCTCCTCCCGTACACGATCCCCTGCATCAGCCCGTACCAATCTCCTTTGCAGCCCGTACAACCTGTACGGCTCTTTCCAGCCCTCAACCCACGCACGTCACCCGATGCAAGGCTACCCTTGTTCTCAGAGCTCATGAAGCTCCCTTCTCTTCCATGGTCCTCCCGCTTCTTCTGTGGCGATGCCTCCACCATCACCAAGCTCTCTTTTGCTCACCGCCTAGTAGCCTCTCTCGTACGAGCCTCATTCTCCTCCCCTTCTTTACGTGATCATCCTCCAGGTGCCCACGAACTCCTTCCCGAATCCTCTTGCAAGCTGTCACCTTCATCTACATCCAGCTCATCGACTAGAAGCCTCCCTTCATCCATCACGTAGCCACCTTTGCATGAGCAGGGTGCCTTCCTAATCAGTCCAGCCACCTCAGCCTAATTTGCCACCTCATCAGTAACATTTTACCACTCTCAAGACATTTCCCCCAAATCACGTTAAATGCACATTTTGGACCTTTAGTCACTCAATTCCCACACACATCAGCATGCACATTAAAGCTTGCATGCACCCCTGTGCACACACATGAAAAGCCCCTTGACATGGACACCATAACATATCAAATTCCTGTAACATGCAAGCGCACATTGACTGAGGAAAATAAAATAAAAAAACCCTTCATGACTTGATTTTCATGACCCCAAAAACATTTCACTTGACCACACACTGGACACCCTTGCTCGGAAGTCTGGTACAACCACACTGCATTTCATCATTTCCCATGAAGTCCCTGCAAAACATACTTTATTATCTCAAAAAAATATACATCAGTCCATCATGCTTGTGAAAGAAAAATCCACAAATGCCAAAAGCCCACACCTACCCTAGATGTGTACAACTATGTGCCTACCCACAGCTATATACAGTGCTAAAAAAGCTTGATACAGATTTTGTCCAATCAATGTACGTTCCCCTGTAGGATTTGTACGTCTGCTCACGTACGGGCTGTACGGTGTAGGTACTGCATGCAATACAGAATAGGTACTAGATCTTCTGTACGCCTATACGACTGTACGGAAGGGAATGCAGTTAGATCTGAGACGTTTAAGAGGTTGTGGAAGCTGGACGCCTGGATCTGCAGCACAAAAAAATGGCGACTGATGGCCACGGGTGCTGAAGTAGACCTCGAAAAAACTGCAGCAGGGCCTAGAAGTAGTCGCCTCTGTTGGAAAGCAGCAATAAGGTAGATTATGGCGACAAAAATGGCTTTGGAAGCCTTAGACAGCAGTTGAAGATCCTCGAACAGGCTGGAGATGTGTCGACCAGCAGAGCAAGAGACTCCCAATGAGCAATGGAGGACTTGGGGGGCTGAGGAGAGCTTGAAGACAAGAGCAATACCTGCTCTGATACCACTGTAGGATCGGATAGAAGAGAGAGAGAGTGCAGGTAGCAAAAAGTCGTAGTAGAACAGCCGTCACGTCAAATCTTAGATGATCAAAAACATACAAGTACAAAGTACTTGTACCTAGACCTAGGACTAAGTGTCCTAGGTGTCACATAGGACTAAGTGTCCTATGTGGCCTAAAAGGCACCTACACTACAAGTGCCTACACTTATGCCTACAAGGCACATACCATGGCCTATAGGGCATCACTAGAACCACCAGAAGATGGCCTACAAAATTCCAATGAGCCCAAATTCCCTAGATGGATCTAGTATGCCACATGTCTACATTTTAGGGTACCTCCTAAATGCATCATTTACCCCTCTCTTGGGATATCATTGAAATCATTTGCCCCTTGGCACATTTAATGTATTTATACCCCTTAGCCTTAGATCCACCTAGTCTAGTGCCATATCACCCTCACCAAGGACCTTGACTTTGATTCCTTTCTGATTTTTTACGTAAAGCCCAAACAAATATAATACAAACATTGATCCTTCAAAAGAAAAGGTCTACTGACCCTTCCGAGGTCATGTCACCTCAACTTGAGCGTAACATTCCATACTTCTCCTCTCAGCTTCTCTTTCACCCTTTCATCCCCATCTTCCCCTTCTCCAAGATTGTGCTTCCCCCTTTTTTGCAGGTGATAAGTTGTGAGGACTTGAATAGGCTTTAATGTACCCTTTGGGTAATCACCAAAGAGGTGCAAAGGCAATAAGTCAGGCTAGGGAAATCCTTGAGCTCATGCTTTATAAAGTGAGACCTAAACCTAAGCAAGGGAGTCCCTAGGGTAGTTTGTTAGGGCATCTTAGGATATACTTCCCAACAAAAAGCACGAATCATGTTTTTAGCGTTCATCTTTGTCATCTTGGGGTTGACTCCTCTTTGAAAGAGGCTTTTGTGGACTACACTACATTTCAGTAATATTTTTTGGTCTCCTATCTTTTTATAAATCCTTCCCTCTTTGAGGTATGATTCCCTACAACCTTCATGGAACAATGAATCATGAGGTGGCAATAGCATAAACTGTTTGGTAGCCCCCTTTCTTACAGTGTAACTTCCCAACTCTATAGATGGTCGTTCTTTGCTTAGTATGGGCTTTTGCCAAATGTCTCTTGATCTCGCAATACTACTTAAAGGGAGATAAAGTGGTACTGTTAAATAATGACATTTTGCATGACTGGTCAAGGAAAATTGAATTTAAAGGTTGGAATAGGATCTGCATTGTTAGGAAAGGATCTGCAGGTTTAAGGCTTTAGCCAAGGCTTGTGATGGGTGTCTGCTACAGGTGATCTTCAACGTTTTATCCTCAACTTTTGTCTGCAAATTTACTTTGTTTTCCTAGATTTAATAGCTATATCCTTTTGTTTAAAGCTATGTGTCGATGCGCTCCTCTCAAGGATTTAAAAATAGTATTGTGACTAAATATTTACTCCTGTCCATTCTCAAACATTTATGTAAGATGTAAAAAAGCTGGCATATGGTGGCTCTTTTTAAAATGCGATGTAGCTCAGTTTCTAGACAGCCTATCCTGTTTATTTCTCTAAAGTTTTGCCTTTGTCACGTGGTTTATACATATTTGTTCTTTTCTTACCTAGTGTCTGTCCACACTCTCCTCCCTTCAGAGATTAAGAGTCAAACTATCTGAACATGCACAGCACTTTGTGCTAACAGAAGGAAACTCTGATTACCAGTGATAAAAGCATTTCACTGAAAAGGATCGTGTACAAATTGGCTCATGCTGACCAATTTATATGGTGCCTTCGCTATTTCTTTTAATCAACAAGGCGTATCTGTTGTGTCTTGTTTTTTCCTGCAGGATGAGGGGAGAAAAAGGGTCGGAAGTGTGACAGTTGATGAAGTTGAGGAAGAGAAAAATTTGATTTCTCTGTTCGTAGATCTTTGTCGTTTCGAATGGCAAACAGGCCACCACGAGCTTGCAGTTGGCTTGTTTCAAGCTCAGATTGAATATAGTATATTACATCCTCCCATCACAGTCAATGAAAGGAATAAGAAGAGGCTATTTAAGGAATTCTGGGATAGTGGATCCCCAAGAGTTGGAGAAGATGGAGCAGCGGGTTGGGCTTCATGGTTACAGAAAGAGGAGGAGCGAATACAGAATGTGGTAGCCAGGAATCAGGTTGACATTAACAGTGATGATAACGAAGAAGCAATATCAGGAGGGTGGACAGGCTGGTCTGAACCTGTTGCTAAAGGTGTTAAGTCTGAGGATGAGGTGCTTCCCTTGGTGGGTACGGACCTTGAAACTGACGATGGGAATGCAGATGTGGAAAACAAAGATGATGACAAGAATGAAGCAGCATTACTTGAGCGGCTCGGAATGAGCCTTCACTCAGAACATGAAATGGAATTCAAGGACACGTCTACCTGGAAACGCTGGTCAGAGGAAGAGTATAGACGAGACTCTGTGCAATGGATGCCTATCCCTACGAACAATTGTAAGCTTTGAAAAAGTTAGTACGTCCCTTTTGAAGCCTGCAAGGCAGTAGTGGATTACAAAGAAAATCTTCCTGTATTTGTCTCACAGTTGATGTCATACTATGCATGCAGTGTAGCTTTTAAAGTAACTCATGTATAGTAGGATAGTCTGCTAGTCAGGATTTGTCGTAAGGTATCTATATGCATGCTGTTTGGACCAAGTCTCCTAAACTTATGCCTTGTCTTGGGCTGGAATTTTCTGTGGTTGAAGAGCAGTAAAGACAGTTGATGATGAAGAGGTACTTCCAGAAGCAGAGGATGAGGATGAACAACTGGAGAGAGCTGTGTTATTTGAGGAGATTAGGGAATGCCTGTTTTCTCTTAATACAGGGGAGGCACGATTTGAATTGATATGCCAGCTTATTGATTTTTGTGATGGGCCATTTCCTCAATGGTAAGGTCCATTGTAGTATCCTAATCTTTTACTTTCATTAGGGCTCCTTGTTTTAGTTTCCTTTTTTATCCTTACAGAGAAGCTCCTACCTTTGCCCCAGAAAATCTCTCTCTCTCTCTCTCTCTCTCTCTCTCTCCCCCCCCCCCCCCCCCCCCTGCTCCTCTCGCTGTGTCTCGCGCGTTAGTCCTGCCTTCTGCCTTATCCCCTGCTTTTGTGTCCCCTCAGCCTTCATCGCAGTGTTGCATGCTGTTTCTGCAGCTCCAATCCTCTACACTGCTAGCATCAATATTGTTCCCCATCACTTCACTCCCCTGGAAAGAAACATAGAATAATTGTACCAAAAATGCAGCTGTGAAAGTGGAGTAAGGGCATTGAAAGAAAAGAGAACAGTAAGGAAGTAGGGAGTGAAGGATATGAAAGAGTGGACAGGAAGCCTTGTACTGAGACGTGCTGTGGAGAAGCCATGCAGGCCATACAAGCAGTATTCAATGAAGGAAGGAGAGCAGCCACTATGCGGTAATGGAAGAAAGTTAAAGTCTTTCAATTGAGAGTATGACCAATGACCAGCCGTCATGGGCATAGGTAGCTAGATAAGGTTTTTAAAGAGCAGGTCATAAGTGTCTTCAGGAGGATCTTCTTCTCACTGCATCTTGTCTTGTTGCATGGTCTTTGTAGTCTTTGGACATGTGTAATCAAACTTGGTCACGTCATGTGAAACCAGATAGCATGCAACCAGCTTGACATAAAAATGCTGATGGCACAATCCATGTCAAGACGGCAAAACAGACCACTGTACATTCATAGGTTGAAATACATGCCTCGGTGTTGACAATTATGGGTGTAACAGAACCATTTCCCAAAAGGAATCCTGAATGATATTATGAAATGAACGAGAAGTATTCTTCTATTCTGTATAATTTTAACAGGACATGGTAATTTAAGCTTAAGATAAGACACTGATTGGCTATAGATGGATGCACAAGATGAAATACAATGCCCTCTAAATGGTATTGTGGAGAAAGCATGATGCTCGCCTGGTTGCCAAGTGCTGTGTCCAGGGGAAAGGTGTAGTTATGATGAGGCTTTGCACACCACGGCAAAGACAACCACCATTCAAATGCTCATTCTTGCTTGTTAGGATTGGTGAATCCGCTAGATAAGTGTGAAGTCTGACCTGAAGGATGAAGTTTAGCTAGAGTAGCCAATTGGACTTGTGGTGTAATGATAAATTAGCAAAGTGATTTAAAAATCTAATCTATGGCTTGAAACAATTACCACTTGCATGTAACACAAATATTGATCCAACTTGATAGGCGGTTTAGATGCATGTGCTTACAAAAGCTGGACCTTCAGCCAAATGTTTTACTTTTCAAAGATAAAGATACTCAAGATGTAATGAATCTTAAATCCATCAATAGGCTAGTGTAGAAAGAAAAGGACTTAATTGTAGGTTTTGTAAAAGAAATAAGTAAAAAATATAGAAATACAAGAGGGTAGATCCGCGATCATTCACAGATTCCAAATGTATGGGAGTGCACATGCTAGTGCAATCTCTCTTGGAGCCTTCTCAGTCATCAAGGGCCTTGGGGATGGATGCGTCTACAAAAGGAGCTCCCTGTTGTTACAGTTTCGCATATGAACTATCACTACCTAGATTGATCAACAACCAGCTAACAGCTTTCTTTTGCTTGAATGGGCCGTTTACTATGTTGCCTTGACTGGTAAAGCTTCTACAAACTTGTAGTTAATGTCACCTTTGCTTCTAAGGCTTTTGCAAGCCTTTCTTGAGCATCTTTGGCTCTCTTGTTGTACTCAAACTCATGGTTCAAGTCTAAATTAATTCCGGAGTTCAAACTTAAGTGGAAGGATAGGTCTAAGGAGGATTCAACTTGAGAGTTGATTGCTAGTTTGCAGAAGACCTTCCCCAATTTTGTTTAAGAGTAAAGGCTTAAAAGAGGGGAATAATGTCATGTACCTAGATGCTAATCCTTGGATTACTAGACTTAATCCAGCATGATTAGGGGCCTTGGGATTAAGGGAAGCAGGCTAACATGGATGATGGGACTAGAGGACTTGAACACTAGCAAAGGGCCAGTTGGGTAAATGTAGCCAGGACGCTTTCCATGAAGCGGGATGCTCTTCTATATAAGAGTGACCAATGGTATTTAGTGTCCACACACCACTGGATGGTTTGGTCCGGCCTAGACACCTGCCAAGTGCCTTCTACTTGGTGGATTGTGAGTTGTGCCGATGACCAAGCTTGCTGGTTTCCTTAGCTTGAGCTAAGGTCTAGGCTTTAATAGAGAGCCACTTCATGTAGCTTGAAATATCAAGGAGGAAAGAGATGAGCTTTTAACCTCAAGAACCCTCTCAAGCTTTCAAAAAACTCCCAAGCAAACTAAAATCATTCTTCTTGAAAGTGATCCTGATACAAGCTTACTCCAGTATGTGACAATGCTAAGGCAAAGAGAAAACCTGAGTGAACTTACAGAGAGCAAGATCTCGCTGCACTCATATTTCGCTTGCTGCACTGTGTTCTTTCTTATGTTTTTGTTTGTTCCTCATTTTTGGGTATATAATGTCATCAGAGATGTATATGCCAGCCATTTTGTGAGGCAAATATGTATAAGCAAACATTGTATTTTGATTAAAGTTTGAATGAGAGAGTTGTAGATCTCTCAAGAGACTACAGTTTTGATATGCTATAATTTATGTGATTCAATCATTTAGAAGGTGAAAAGTGTGGAAAAGGTGGAAAAACATCATTTTGACTGGTTTTTCTGCACGGGTTTTGGTGTCAAATTTTACCATGCAGATTTGAGGCCCAAAATGGTGGATTTTGAAAGATTGACATGAAGGCAAAAATCATAGAGCAGCATAGGATGGTCGAGATTTGTCTTATTGTTTATCTTCAGATTCATTACTGTTTGAGAGTTATGGGTCTCCGAAGCCGTAAGAAACCAACACGTGCCTCATTGCAAACCTGGTAAAGGTTAGCCAATATGTCCCACACCGCCTTTGATGTTTTGCAAGACTGAATGTGAGGAATGATATGTCTCTTGACTGAAAAAGCAATGATAGAATGTGCTTGGGCATCTCTACCATCCCATCTGGCCTGTTTGGGTGTGGGAGCTGTGGCTGGAGTAGTAGTAGATCCAAAGGTGGCTATAACAGCTGCACCAGCTGTAGCAGTAGATCCAGAAGTGGCCGTAACAGCTGCACTAGCTGTAGCAGTAGCAGACGTGGATGCTGCAGAGGAAGGTCGAAGGTCCGATCTTTAGACACTACTTGGCCACCAGCAAGATCCAATCGTTGCTGCTTCCCATTGCAAAGATAAATCCCTAAGGAAAAATGCGTGCTCAAGAGTAGCCTCAAGGCTTTCACTGCAAAATGAGCTTGCTGTCCAAAAATGACAGCAAATGTCAGGCAGTGACCAACCAAAAATTGACTGCTCAAACAATGAGCTAAATGCACGTGCTGTCCCCAAAAATACGACTTGCAAAACAATATCTATCCTGTCAAAGGACCCCCTTGCCAAAGATAGCTATCTTGCAAAAATAATAGCCCAAAGCAAGGGTCAAATAAATGCAAATGTATTCAATGATCAATTGAGCTGTAAATGTCCCAGATGGAGGCTACGTGCCTCAAATCTGACAGGACAACAAGCCCAAATCAAGCCCCAAATTCTGAGAGGGCAAATTGGAAAAAGCCCGAAATTGTATTGCAAGTTGCAAATGTGACTCAATGTGCTGCAATTCCAAGCCAATGTCAATGTTTCTGCATGCAATGTCTACCAAATGCCCAAAAACGGCTATACCAAGCCAATGTCACTGCAAATTTCAACAAAATCGACAAAACTCCCAATTTTTGGAAGGACAAAACTGTCAAATTTGGGCAAATGACCAAAAGCCCCAAATTTTGCTGGAATAAAGCAAATGTGACAAAATATCCTGCAATGTGTCCTGTAAAAATGCCAAAATAGACCAATCTGACTGCTAGAGATAGCAAATGTCAGATTCTCCCACTCAAATTGTGCCTTATGTGCCTCTTCCGGTGTTCCTTGCATCTCTCTTAGTTGCTGTAATTCTGTCCCCATGGCTTGCAATCTGTCATTAAGATTGGTCTTTTCAATTTCTCATGTTGCCTTCTCCTTCTCTTATTCATCCTTCTTGTTTCTCTCCTTTTTCCATTCATCTTGCATACGCCCCTTGCTTCTTGATTTCATTGTCTTATGAGCATGTGCTTTTTCTGTCATCAAGGTCACATTGGTGGTCTCGAGGTTATCCACTTTCTCAATCAAGGCCATACATATCTTGCTAAGGTGAGACAAAACCTCAGAGGTATTTTTGGGTGGTGACCCTGCCATGTAAGCTGTCATTGCACTTTCAAGAGCTTTCATCTAGCTTTGTGTCTTCATTCTCCGGTGTATGGGCTGTTCACTGTTTATTGCATATTCCAGAAGAGGTGATTTCTGCTTTGGGGAGAGAGATATTAATGTCTACGGGAGGCCTCGCGGGCCTATGGGACCAACAGGGAAAAACTCATACAAGCCACAAAGGGCTGAGGCAAAGGGCGCACTAAGACTCTTTGCTGAGTACTGTGCTGAAATAAAAAGAGCTCAATGGCTCAAGCAAAATCAAGTACAAAAATATATCATATCATATCATGTGCTATCTGCTGTCTGGAGTAGGCTGAGAATTGGAACTAGAAACTCAAAAACCGAAACCCGGCACTATGGTGGCTCGTCTATGAGCGGTGAAAATGTCTCGAATCTAAGTCTGTCTGGCTATCTCATGCTGCGGTGTCGGAGGGGGGACGTGGTCTTCTCGATCCATAACCCGCTAAGCTATGTTCAGAGTGACCCCTCGTCTCGGGCGGTCCCCTCTCAGAAAAGCTGTGAAAGGGCGAACCTCAATTGAGTTTGCTCTAGGCGCTCTCTGTGTCGTGGATGGCGTCTGCAATCCTCTCTCGGTAATCCAGACTGCCCGCATAGCAGCTAGCACCTCCTCCACCCCACTGTGTCCTGGAGCTAACTCGAATGCATAAAAATGTGTGATGTGCCGCTGTGTGTGGTGAGCCTCTGCATCATGTGGTGTGATTGCCTCTTAATGCTCTCTGATCTCTCGTAGCAGGGTCTCCGTGTGTCGGCGCATCTCAAGTAGATAGAGCCCATTGCAGACCTAGTCATGGAAGTGGATCAATCGTGATAGTGGGACGAAGCCACTCCCATCTTGATAGAGACAGTGGTATCGTCCTCGGATCTTGTAGTATGCTGGGCTGGTGCGAAGAAAGTGTTTCTCTGTCTCAACCACTCCCAGTGTGCATAGCATGCAGGTCCGTTGCTCTCTAGGTATACATGTTGCTCTCCCCATCAACTAATGGGATGAAACCCGCATCTGCCCAATGGCGATCCTCTGTGCATGTGAAACTCTTATGTCATAGGGGGTCTGACGATGAATTTCTCCTCTGAGACATTCAAGAAATGGTCACGGTAGAACTGTGCCCTGGTGGGGAGCTCTTGATCTCCCCCCCAAGCCCGAGATATGTGGAGCTGGAGAAGATCTAACTGTATGATACGGTAATCTTATCTCGTGGGATCAACTCAGGGGGTGCATCCAAACTATACTAAAAGGGGGGAGGCTTGTCCATCTGAATCTCGCGTCTGGCAAACCATGTGGATATACGTGCATACCATGTGTCCGCCCTACCCTCAGCTAGTCGTCTGAATGACTCCAAAGCCAGCCTCGGTAGTCTCCGATGAGATAAGTCCCAGACTCTATGGATGAAAGTTGCTGTCTGAAAGATGACATCAATATGTAGTGGTGTCATGGTGAACTCTGCCTATACTATCTTATGTGGGACTGAGGGCTTGCTCCGAATGATCCTAGATCCCATGGTCACCTGTAGCTGCTCAAATCTCTTCAAGATGTATTGAAGATCATGACCTTGGTTTTACCCAGGTTGACCTTCAAATCATGAGACTCACAAAAGGACTGTAGTGCGTCTAGGTGTCTCTGAAGTCCCTCTGCTGAGGAAGACAAGAGAGCCACCTCATCTGCATAGAGCAAAATTTGGATCAGCGTGCCCGCAAGAGAGCAACCTACACCCCCCCTGTGCCTGCATCACTGTCTCAAGCTCGTCAATGTAGAGGCCAAACAAGGTAGGCGACAAAGGACACCCTTGTTTGACCTTGATGGTACTCATGATCTCGTCTGTCCACCCGGATCCTGCCCGAACTCTGCCAGAAACTCTCTCGTAAAGTGCCATGACAGCCCAAATGATCTCTTGGTCATAACCCAAGTCTTGAGGCGCCGTATGAGGCGAGCTCTCGGGACCGTGTCAAATGCCTTGCGGAAATTCACAAAGCAACAATACCTATGCTTCCATGACCTCGCCTCCTCAATGATACATCTGAGCGTGCGAATGTGGTCCATGGTTCCATGATCATGCCGTAATCCGGCCTGTCCTGCTGCTCTAAGTCCTCGACACTCTGCAAGTCTGCTAACCTCGGAGTCAAGTACTGATGCATAAATCTTGGACATGACATGTCCAATCATAATGGTCATGTAGTTCTCCGGGCTCATGGGATCCCCTGCCTTGTGGATGGGTGAGATAGTGTTAATGGTCCAAGTGTGTGGAAATCCCAAACAAACCGCCTCATTAAAAAGCTTTACTAAGATCGGGGCTAGGAGGTTAATCCCATATGCATAGTCCCTCATGATCCTTCGCTCGACCATTATGAAGTTTCATTACGCGGGATCCTTTATCCCTCCTCTAGTGAAGAGGGTGCAGGATGTGGGACGAGGCATGTGTGAGAGGCTAGGGACTGGCTGATTTGGGATGTCATAAAGTGTGCATGCATAATCAAACCAGATCTGTGTGTCAGTGAGTGGCGGGGGAGACCGTCCTTCTAGAAATCTCCGCCAAAAGTCCTTAGAGTTGTGACTAAACAAAATGTTCAGTAGCTTCTCCTCGTTTCGACGAATGAAGTCTAGTTTCTTTCTCCGTACCAGTGTACGGTATTCATGTAGCGTATCTGGTGCGCTGGGAAGACTGAGAGAGTTTATTAAAGTCTTTGGAAGACCGATGGGTCTATGAGACAGTGAAAAACCTGGTACAAATGAGCTGTGGTAGCCGCTCCACATGGGCCCACTCTGTATTTGACAAGTCTGGCTCCCAGCATGGGCTGCCGTACATCCCCGCTAGATGGACCAAGGAGTAAAAAAGCAACCCCTTGGTCCGTGGATTCTGGAAGTGCGAGCGGAAGCACTGCCTCTCTAGTCTGGCCAATGAAGCATATCCTCTGCTCAAGCGTGCATGCATCGCGAGTCTCATAGTGAAGATGGGTCCGGAAAAGACAACCCCAAGATAGGTGTATGATGAAACTACCTTAACAGGTGACCCATCATATGTGAACTGCTCGTGACGCATGATGGCTCAAGATGTATTGAAGATCATGACCTTGGTTTTACCTAGGTTGACCTTCAAATCATGAGACTCACAAAAGGACTGTAGTGCATCAAGGTGTCTCTGGAGCCCCTCTGCTGAGGAAGACAAGAGAGTCATGTCATCTGCGTAAGCAATATCCGGATCAGCGTGCCCGCCAGAAAGCAACCTACCCCCTCTGTGTCTGCATCTTTGTCTCAAGCTCGTCAATTTAGAAGCCAAACAAGGTAGGCGATAATGGACACCCTTGTTTGACCCCGATAGTGCTCGTGATCTCGTCTGTCCACCCAGATCGT
Source organism: Dipteris shenzhenensis (assembly GCF_047967505.1). Classification (NCBI taxonomy): domain Eukaryota; kingdom Viridiplantae; phylum Streptophyta; class Polypodiopsida; order Gleicheniales; family Dipteridaceae; genus Dipteris; species Dipteris shenzhenensis. Next base: position 21,864,563 of record NC_141626.1, on the reverse strand, counting down.
GCTCGGACTCTACCTGAAACTCTCTTGTAAAGTGCCATGACAGCCCAGATGATCTACTCGTCATAACCCAAGTCCTGTAGGCGCCGTAGGAGACGGGCTCTCGGAACCGTGTTAAATGCCTTGTGGAAATCCACAAAGCAACAATAAACTGTCTGCTTCGTGCCCTCGCCTCGTCGATGATACATCTAAGCATGAGAATGTGGTCCATGGTTCCATGATCACGCTGGAATCTGGCCTGTCCTACTGCTCTAAGTCCTCTACACTCCGCAAATCTACTGACCTCGGAATCAAGTATTGATGCATAAACCTTGGACATGACATGTCCAATCATAATGGTCCTGTAGTTCTCCGAGCTCATGGGATCCCCTGCCTCATGGATGGGTGAGATGGTGTTAATGGTCCAGGTGCGTGGAAACCCCAAACAAATAGCTTCATGAAAGAGCTTTGCTAAGATCGGGGCTAGGAGGTTAATCTCATATGCAATGAACTCAGTGCATAGCCCCTCATGATCCTTCGCTCGGCCATTATGAAGTTTCATGATGGCATCCTTCAAACCCCCCCCAGTGAAGAGGATGCAAGATGTGGGACGTGGCATATGTGAGAGGTTAGGGACTGGCTGATTTGGGATGTCATAAAGTGTGCGTGCATAATCAAACCAAACCTGAGTGTCAATGAGTGGTAAGGGAGACTGTCCTTCTAGAAATCTCTACTAAAAGTCCTTAGAGTTGTTACTAAATAAAATGTTTAGTAGCTCCTTCTTGTTCCGACGAACGAAGTCTAGTTTCTTTTTGCGTACCAGCCTACGGTACTCGTGTAGCGTATCTGGTTCGCTCGGAAGATTGTTTTTTGTTTCAAATCTGAGCTGGCGGTGTAATGCCTTACACTCATCATCGTACCATCTATTACAAGGTACAATCCCGGGGGGTGGTGGACGGGTGGAGCGGGTGGTATGGGGGAAAGTGTGAAGGGAAGCCTCGTGTAGTGAGCGGGTGACCAGGGTAGTGGATGATCCTCTAAAAGGGATATGAAGCCAATATAAGCGAGAAGTATGTACAGGCGGCCAGAGTAAGTAGGTGAATGATCCGGTCAAAGCGTATATCATGGTAGGTGGAGTAAGAACTTGGTGGGGTGGAAGGTGCTATGCGATGTGGAGTGGAGACGCTAAAGAAAAGATAAGTGCGATCAGCCCCTGGAGGGAGAGGTGCTACAGTGAAGTCAGTGATGTGAGATGTGAAGGCAGGGGATCCCATGATGTAATCAACAATGTTGGAGCCTCTCCCATGTGGAAAGCACGTGAAACCACTTGAGGTGGGCCATCTGTCAAGACCATTATAGATAATGAGACCATGCATTCTGCCGAGGTCTAATATGGCCTGCCCGTAAGATGTGAATGGACCTCGTCTATCAGTCGAAACCCATAGCATACTTGCCTCCTCAAGGTCAATGTTTGGTAGTAGAGTGGAATCATCCTTGAAGTCGAGGAGTGGTACTTGACGGGCGTCTGTCCTCGCGTTGAAGTCCGCCACTAGGAGGACTTCTCCGCGGCTAGAGAAGTCCACAATGGACTGATAAAGAGCAACAAATGGAGATGTCTCATCCTCACCTCGGATATCTCTGGCAAAGTGGGGGAAGCGGGGTCTATGAGACTCAGATATCCGAGACCCTATCCCTCACCATTTGGAACTGTAATGGTACCTTAGGGTCAGAACCAAGGAACTTCTCTGAATCCTATATAGGTCACGACACAGTCTTTTATACAGAGACACATCAGAGTCCGGAGCGTCCACTTCCAGTAGTCAACGGATACACATGGGACTCTACCTACAGAGATGAGACGAGGGATACAAGGAGGGTTCGAGGGTCAGGTGGAGTTGAAGTTCTTTTCAAATCCACACTTTTGGGGACCATTTCAGTAGAGCAGAGAGATTCACATTTCAGGTCCGGATTCGGCACACGGACAACCAGGATCTGTTTGTTGCAGTTTACTACTTCCCCCCTGAGACCCTATGTGGGGGAAGGGGCTAGTGCCCTATAGGGGCTTGTCAGAATCGTTTCTCTCGTACCACTGCCCACTTTCCCTCCTTCTAGGCCTGATCGCGTTGCTGCAGCAAAGCATGTCTCTCCTCAACCTGTAGAGGGGTGAGGTCCTCATCCATGCAGATCGTTGACTGATCTCGAAGGACTGACATGCGTCGTAGAGCTGAAAGTCATGCGTGAGTGTCATGGAAATGTATGATCAGGGGTTGCTCTCGGTTGGGGTCTCTCCCCACCCACCATGCCCTCTCTATCCTGTGCTTAGCCACACCTAGAGTAGCGGCCACAAAAGCAGTCGCATCTGCTATCGGTGTAGCCTCAGTGCGTGGAATCCCACATACTCTGATGTTGAGAGCCTTACTGGCTCTCTCCTGCTGCTCCATGAGGGTAGCCGAAACGGTTACCCTAGTAGGTTCCCGTTTGGCCACGTCAACCCATGTGGATGTCTCCTCAATAGCAGATTGCATGCTCGCAATCTGTGCCTTGACAATCGGGGTACTCACTGGGACTATGTGTATGGCTGTGACCTCCCACCGGAGTTGCAAGATATCCTATTTGAGTTTGTGAATGAGACCAGCGTGCTCCCGAATGGCTCGAGCTTGCTCCTGTATGATGCGGCTCTGCTGCTGGTTGAAGCGGACTTGTTCTCGTGCGAAGCGTGTCAGCTTCATCTCGCGCTCACAGACACTATGTACCTCCATGAGCAAGGTATCCCAGGTCTCTGCTGTATCAGCCCACCCGTGTCCTAGCTAAAACTATGATGGCTGTGACATGAAAGTGTGGGGATGAGTCCGTAAGCTGGGCGGTGACTGGGTGAACTGGATGAGGTACGGAGATGACAATGGAATGGATGAGGCAGTCCCAATGGGATGTGGGAGCGTGGGCTGATTGAGAGGGAGAGAGGAGAGTGAAGCGTAATGCGGAGCAATGTATGACACCTCCGAAGTAGGTGTTACGAGTGGTGCGAGAGTTGTAACAGGAGAGGAAGGGAAGGAAGCAATTGGCGCCAAGGGCATAAGACTGATAGTGGCTGTAGCTGTAGCCGAAACTAGTGCTTAAGTGGAAGCTGAAGTCGAAAGTGAGGATGTGGAGGGGGCTGAGACGGGAACTAGAACTGAGATTGAAGCGGGGGCTGAGGTCGAAGTAGAGATAGAGGTAGTGAGGCTGGAACTGAAACTGAAGCGGGGGTTGAAGTCGGAGTAGGGATGGAGGCTGAAGCTGAGGCTGAGGTGGGTCCCACCTTTGCTTTGCTGTCAACCCCGAGCCTTTGCTTTGCTATCAACCCCGAGTCCACTGCGGTTGACGCGCATGTTCACAACGCCAAGTTTCAGTTGTGTCTGTTGTTTTTTGTTGTTGTTGTCGTCTTTCTTGGCTTTATCCGTCTCTTTCTCATCTTTTCCCATTGCCTTGGACTGATTCGTGTCCAGGTTTTAGTGTGCGATCAGGAGCGGGAGCACAGGCTCCCCCATGGCGGGAAGCACACCCAGGATGAGGGAGGTAGGGTAGTCGGAGGTGGATGAGGATGGAGAGGCAAGGGAGGAGCTCCTATGTGGAGGGCAACCGGAGGTGAAGAGGTGGAGAGGTGAAGGAGAGGCGAAGGAGGGCGGGAGAGAGGTGCTGTGAAGAGGTGGAGAGGTGGAGGAGAGGCGGTGCAGGAGGCAGGCAGGGGCGGAGGGGCTGCGGGGGCAGTGGGCAGCGTGGAGGGCAGCCCCGGGAGGGTAAGGAGCTGCGCGGGGGGTGTGGAGTGGGAAAGCGCAGCAGGGCGGTGGGCTGCGCGGGTGTGGAGCAGGCTGGAGCAGAGCAGCAGGCCGAGCGCAGGCAGGGCGGAGCAACAAGCCAAGAGCGGGAGCTGCCTGCAGGGCAGCAGAGCAGAGAGCTGCAGGCGGCAGCAGCAAGCAGGAGCGGAGGGTGTACGGGTGGGCGAAGTAGGAGCGGAGGGGCGGGCAGAGCAGGAGCGGAGGGGCGAGGAGGGCGGGAGCTGCAGGAGGGGCAGCAGCGGGCTGGAGCGGAGGGGCTGAGAGGGAGAGAGAGAGAGAGAGTTTATTAAAGTCTTCAGAAGACCGATGGGTCTATGAGATTGTGAAAATCCTGATACAACGAGCTGTGGTAGTGGAGCTACTAAACGAGCGTCCATACCAATGCAAAATGCAAAATGCAAAAAATGCAAAAATGCAGAATGGCAGTACTAAGTCCTAAGAGAGAGAGAGAGAGAGAGAGAGAGAGAGAGAGAGAGAGAGAGATGGTTCTTACTTCTATTCAAGTCCGTTGTGAGACCCTTCAGGATCTATGGGACTGGCGATCACTGTCAACTAACAGTGACCTTGGAATAAAATATTACAAATTTTTAGGTATTGAGTACTTGTTGTGCTAGCTTGTGTGCTAGTCCCAGTATCTTGTTACGATGTTCCAAAACCTCCTTCAAGTAACTCCCTAGCTTTTTGGCTGCTGCTCCAGCAGATTTTTCAAACTATCTTTGCTGCCCTCATACCCTTCTCTGATTTGAGCGCAAGCTCTAATTCTGAGGTGTACATGCTGTTCATTTTCTACCTACCCTGTTGAGCAGATTTTGCATGTCCGTTCCTTTCTAGGGATCTTGGGTCTTGCCCACCGACCCCTCTCCACCTCGAGATCATGTGAACTAGTTCAAATTAGCTGTCTATTGAATATTGATATGTCTTCTTCGAGGTATTTCTGCATCCCATGACTTTCCATTGAGCTGATTTCCTGTTTGTAAAACTGCATTTTTGTCCAGAAAAGGCTTTTGAGAGTACCGTCAAGCAAGTTTAATAGCAAAAAAATTCCATCCTGGTAGCTGGCTACATGGTTGCTATTCATGCAGAAAGAGTTGTGAAATGTTATCTCAGGAATCGAGAAAAAGCCTAACTGGTGTGGGAAAATAAAAACGATAAAGCCATTGGGCTAAAGGGTCTTGCACTGGGCGTTGACTACTTTCACCCTATTGATGTCGGAAAAACTGCAGCTAAGAGCTGGACAATCTTGAAGACATTGTTTGGTGTGCAGATGAAACACTCGAAGGCCATGCTGAATTAGCAGCTCTTTAGCTTGCAGATGGAGGAAACCGATAGTCTGGGGACATTCCTCAACTGAATACAGGCTTTGCTAAAGCAACTTCATGGTGGAATGTTATCTCAGGAATCGAGAAAAAGCCTAACCGTGTGGGAAAATAAAAACAATAAAGCCATGTCATGCACTGGGTGTTCACTACTTTCACCCTATTGATGTCGGAAAAACTGCAGCTAAGAGCTGGACAATCCTGGAGACATTGTTTGGTGTGCAGATGAAACACTCGAAGGCCAGGCTGAATTAGGAGCTCTTTAGCTTGCAGATGGAGGAAACCAAGAGTCTGGGGACATTCCTCAACTGAATACTGGCTTTACTAAAGCAACTTCATAAATTGGGTGTTAGGGTTGAGGATGACGACAAAAAGGCCATCTTGTTGAAAAGCTTGCCCCCCCGGTATAATGATTTAGTTAGAATTTTGTGTTTGGATGATGGTGCTGACTTTTTATTGTGTAGTCATGTTACTAAGTGAAGAAAAACAGAAGAGTCACTGCAAGTTGGTGGTGAACCAGGCTACATGATCAAAGAAAAGAGAAAGGCATTAAGGATCCAAGGAAGGACTCTCGTGTATGTCACTATTGTGGAAATCGAGCACTTCTGCTACAATTGACAGAAGGATGAACAGCTCAAGAATTCAAGTGAGAAAGCATGTGAAGTAGGTGGTCCTTCTACAGGAAATGAAGCTGCAGATTTAGTTGATGCAGATGGTTGATTAGACTGGGCCTTTAGAATTCGGGCAAATGTTTTTTTATGCACTGGCTCTTTGTGGGTGTTGAATTGTTTTGATCGTCTGGCTGTTGGTTGGTGACTACTTGTCGGGATGGTTTCGGCTCTTAGTTATTAAACCATTTTCTTTTCGGTGTTTCTGTTGGGGTTATTTGGCTCTTTTGGATTGCTCCCCCATTCGGTTCAGGGGGGGGGTTGTTGGAGCACCTCCCTCATGGCGGGGCTCAATTCTTTGAAGGTTCAGGGTAGGTTTTGATTGGCTGGCCAAGTTCTCCAACGAGGACGTTAAGATTCGATTGGGCCCATGCAAAGGCAGGGTTGTGATTGGTGGCATGTGCTCATGTCTGGGTGGCTTGTGCTTGTTGGTTGACGGCTGGCAGTGCATGGTGGTGACATGGCTACTCGTGTTGATCTGGAACATGGCGGTTTCACAAACGGTCTTCTTGTACTGACCTAGAGCTTCTGGCTCCTTGTTGTCCATCCTGCTGATGAGAATCATGTATAGAGTCTTCTCCTTCTAATACTATATAGAGTCTAGGGCCAGCTGCTCGTAGATGAATTAGGGTCGTTAGTTGAGTGGTGGCATCTCTTAACACCAACAAATCCCATAGGGTTGATACTTTTTTTGTTGTCTGGTATTTTTGTCAATATAGTGTCAATTTGAGTCGCATATACTGAGTTCTAGCATTATAACTGTGTGGATATCAGAGAACTGCAATTCTGTCGTCAGTTCATGTGGGAGATATATCAGGACTTAGAGACTGGAGGTGATAACTGGGTTTCAATCATTTCGGGCTGTTCTATTTCTTGAATCCGTACTTTGGTAGAAGGAATTCATATTGTATGTGCGAGATACATACAGTCCTTTGTGTCGAATTGAGTTGTGCCTGCAGGTGTAATTATGCAATTAATTGCTTGCCTTGCCTAGAACCTTAGATTAAATATCTATAGGCTACTATTTGACTCAATTGGATTCTACCATCTAGGTAGATCACTCATAATGCATCAAATTTTCATCAAATATCCCCTTTATCTGCAGCTGAACTATGCTGTTTGTGCTTTTATATAATTGGGTGCTTGCATTTGGATGCATGTAGGTGCTGCTCAAATAGCATGAAGTGGAAGGAGAGGATGGAAGCACTCCAGAATCTTTCTGGGCCTTTACTTGAGGAGGTTCAGAATGCAAGCTTATACGTGGGATCTCTACAGAGAAGTGACATACTTCAAAGGCTCATGGGGGGAGTAGAGTGGATGCATGAAAGTGACGGCAGATCGAAATTTGTTTGCAATGCTCTGCTTTTATGTAGACCATTGTTTCCGCACAGTTTCTGGTTCCAAGAAAAGATTTTGGCCATAGAAGGCTGCCAAAAAGTTGCTGATGAGCCTGCAAAGTCACGTGCCTCTGGATCTCGTGCTCTCGCAAAAAGGCTGCTAAAAAGTGACCGCCAGGTATATATTAATGTTGACTCCTATATATGAGGTCTGCCGTGGTTGCAATGATTCTCTGATTTTGTCATACCACTCATTGAATAAGCTGGTTTTACTTTCAGGATTACTGATTAACAAGCTGTGTTCACAGGCTATTCTGCTGTGGGGAGCATATGCACGTGTTGAAGCAGCAGCTGGTAATCTGGATGTGGCTCGGAAAATATTTGACACCACATTGTCTTCATTAAGCTCCCTTCCTGAGGTCTGTTGCTGTACGATTGCTTGAACAAGTCCCTTTATTTGTGTTAGGTGCATATATGAGCTTGGTGATCTGAAATACTCTTGTTTCTATATCCATTGCGAAAGGCTAGTTTTGAATTTGTATTTTGGGTCCACTATTGTGGTTCTTTAAAGAAAATAAGCCATGTGATGTCGGGAAACCTCAATCATATACCTTACAATCTATTTAAATCTGTGATAGCCTTCTTATGACTGTAAAAACAGTCTGGGATATACACGCTTATACTATTCCAGAGTGTTTAGGTGCACACTGTTTTATGGATCCTACTAAATACCTTTCATTTATGGATTAGGAAAGATGTACCCTCAATGGGCATCTGGAGGACACAGGAGAATGAAATTAGCATCCCAGCAGATTTTCTTTTGGGATCATTTTCTCTTACTACCAGCACAGGAAGTGTTAGATTAGTCAGTATTACAGTCTCCTACTTATGTAAATAGATGCATAGGTTAGCGTGTGGATAGATTGGTATGGGATGGATAAGGGGATCAACCCATGCACGCGAGACCTTGTCTATTTCTCAAGTTCGATGTGCATTGTAGGTCATTTGTCTTCGGAGTCTCTTATCTTGTGAATGCCGACGAGTCCTCCCTCATCTTATCTCCTATTCCTTAACATGTTATCAGATCTTGTGCATCAAACACTGTAGTCCAAAAATGATACGTAAATCTAGTATCCCTGTCTGACACTATGGCTCTGGGCAATCCATGCCGACAAAATATGTGATCAATAAACAAATCTGCAGGCAACGTATATGATTAACAAACAAGCCCGCTACTTGCAGGGCACTAACAGACTGCCTGGTTGGAATAAATTGTGCCATTTTGGTAATGGGGTCAACCACGTTTCAGAGGATATGCTAAGCATATGTGTCATTGAGGCAACATATGTGGAACAAATGGTTGCCATTGTTGGAGTTTGCCTATGATAATAGAAAACATTCCTCTACAGGAATGAATCCATTTGAGTTGAACTATGGTTATAGACCAGTGAATCCTACTACGTTTGGAATACCTCAAAAAGTGCCTAGTGCCTCGAACTATGTCATATAGATGCAGGAGATGCTAGCGATTGCGATAGCTAATATCAGCCAAGCTATAGATGGATAGGGCTAAGATATATGTGGATGAAAATAGGTTTTTAAGAGAGTTTAAGGAGAAAGTTTTTCTCAGGATTCCTTAACACTCCACGTCTTTGACTGTGGGAGAGTGTGCTAAGTTATCACCTTGAGATTGTGGGCCATGGTTAATTATAACAAGAATAGGTGAGGCGGCCTATAGGTTGGAATTATCACAGGGTTGTAAGGTGCACCTGGTGGGATCAAAGACTAAGGTCATAGAGACCTTATTCATGTTAATGTGGCAAGCCCGTGGGCAGACTTGTAAATAGTTGGAAGGCCACTCACAGCAGCAGCGTATTGGTCTAGCAAAGCTTACTGTGGCTTGCACAAAATATTTAATTTCTACAACCTTAAAGATCGTCTCGCACAAAATATTTACTTTCTACAACCTTAAAGATCAATCTTAGTGCCTAGTCTATTTCAGGAAAAAAAAGAAGACCAATCTCTGTCACCACAATGTAAATATCCTAAGTCAAAGTACAGTTGACCATTTATCTGATCATAATTCAAGAGTTTTCATATGTGTTAATTATGGTCAAAGAGTTCTTTTAATGGTCAAAGAATTGACTACGGTCAAAGATACTTGACTCTGGTCAAGTAAACCTGAGTTCGGTCGGGGAGACTTGGTTTATTACCAAGAGGGTTAACTACGGTTAACCAGAGAATCACAGAGCTGACTACGGTTAGAGAGTGTTGACTTCGGTCAACGAGACTTGGCATGCGCCAAGAGGGTTAACTACGGTTAACCAAGATGTGCCAACTTCGGTTGGAGAGACTTGACTATAATTAAGGCGCCTCGACCCTTGGTCAAAGCCCCTTAATTATGATCAAGAGTGTTGACTCCGGTCAACCAGAGAATATATATTTTTATATTTGTTATGTGACTAGAATTAGTTCACAGTGTACTATTTGCATGCAAAGCGCTAACAATTAATGGGTACCATGGTGGTGTGCTTAAATTAATTGTTGCAGGTACTAAGAAGAGTTATTTTCCTAAGCGTTACGGGAGCCTAACAAGCATCTAGGAGGCAGTTCATGTGACCAAATGCTTCGAAGACTCCAGAGTTGCCCTTAGTGGCATGTAATTAGGAAAGTAATGTTGAAATTTACTATGGTTTCCTAAGGCAAAGTCACTTTATTTATTATTTACATGATCTATGTATGTGGTATTAGTTTTGTGTTTTGAATATATATGTTGAAAAGAAATGAGTCCCAAGCGGACTGCTCTGCCTGAGCTATACCTGTAAACTCTGGTCCTCTGCCCTGCTGGTCCTCCAAGGTCTCAAGATTGTTGAAGTCACCTCCAACAATCCACGAATCCATGTCTGGGAGAAGCTCTATAAGTGTCCTCCAGAAGGTGGCTCTGCGTCGGAGGTCTGTGGGTGCATAAATGTTGAGGACTCCTATTTTGGAGCCCTCCAACTCTAGGCCAACCCACAGCGCACGGCCTGGGATCAACTTATCATGGCCAAAAACTCCCTGGGCAATCGACTCGCAGACGGACATGCAGACATCACCACTCCTCCCCTGTGCACCGATCGAGGGCTCCCAATAAGTGTGAGAGCGTTCAAGGAGGATCTTCCCGCAACTACGGGTATGAGCCACTGAAAGCTTATGCTCCTGGATCAGGAGCATATCCAAGCGACCAATCACTGCTGGTTGAAGTTCCTGTCTCAAGATAAGCTTCCTAGGACCACGGGTGCCAGAAGAATGAAACCCGTTCACATTCCAGGAAACAAGGTGTAAGCTCATGGTGAGGACTGGTAGGCTGCGAACAACTGTCTGCTCGCGGCCGAGGTCGAAGAAGAGGTTGGTGGTTCGGAATGAAGGCGCTGATGCTTCTGTGAGGGTTTGGAGGGGGAGGCGGGGTCATCCTGCCCGTTCTTCAAAACTTTTAGCAAAGGCGCGAGGCCTTTGGTGCCATGGACAAACGCTTTCTCGAGCCAGCTCGAGATCTCTGAGGTAGTCATCCCGTAGAATGTTTGATAAACCTTCTGTAGTAAGAACACAAGCCTAAAAAGCTTCGAACTTCATGCACAGTTTTCAGCTCTGGCCATTCGGGTCGGCTCCCGTCTTCACTCGTGGTGTTTACCTCCTTGCAAGGAAGGTGGGCGAGCAATGAGCGGAGAGGGAAGTCAGTTAGGAGCAAGAGAACCTGCTCTGATAGCAATGAAACGAGAGTGGAGTGCAAGAAGCAAACAACAAGTTGGAGCAAAATGTAGTATTGCTCAATGGATAAGAGGGAAATTTAAAGGGTGACCTATATGGCCCCCAAGTCAACCACATGGCTGACCAGTGAAGTCAACTCATAGAGTTGACCTGACCTACAAGGCTCATACCAGGGCTAAGTGCTAACATAGGTATCCTGCTTTATTAGCTTTAGCCATATTCTTAGCTATGCTACTCTAAAGCAAGCATCCCTTGCCTTATGCTCAAGTCTCAGCCTAATTTGGCTTACCCTGACTTAGCTAGCACTCCACTGCCAAGTATAGTAGGCTAGCTCACTCCTAGAGATCTAGACCTCATCTGCTAGCTTAGGTCATAGCCCTTAGGATAGAACCTATGCTGACCCCCAGATCTAATCCTAGACCCTTGTCAGCTTGACCTAGGGTTTAGCAAACCCCATAGCCAGTTACGTCTAGTTGTGGACGTAACATTCTTCTTTGCTGCTTGTATAAGTCAGGGTAGGACAACAAACTCGAGTTGCAACTAAGTTACAGCCCTCAACTTTCTATTACAAATTTATGAGTGACCCACTTACTCGTCAGCAAGTCTATGGTCATATGTTACTACCCAGTCACCTTAGAGTAACAAACAGTAGCCCATTGGGTAGGTTTGGCCGCACCCACTCACCAATGGCTGAATGCCCGATACTCCATGGTATCTAGCAACTAGGAGCTACTACCCTGAACTCCCTAGGTGATCCTCATCGCCAAAGAATGAACCTTTCATCTACCAAGTGCGGGCCCAATGGTAAGGTTTTGAATTCTTTGCCACTTGGAAATTCTGATGCACCCCACCCACAATAGCATCTACAACATCCCATACTACTACAGACCACCCATCCAGATGTTAGTATTTGGGTCATCTATGATGTAGACCTGGGTTGGATCCAAGTTCAAGTTAAGGTCTACTGAGATTCAATTTAAGATCTCTAGAAAATCATCTTCCAGATTTTCTCTTCTCTCCCTCTCTTGTAAAGGGATCTCAGACCTATCTTTCATGACCTTGTCCTTGAGGGAGAGGTGCGGGTGGAAACTCAGCCAAGTATCCACTACATAGATTGATGTCATTTGACATTCCAAAACCCTGGCCATAAGGATAACTGTGTCCAGAGTTTTACCAAAAGCTACTAGAAGGATTCCTCATTCCAAGGAGTCAACTTCTCATGTTGCTTCTCTGATAATTATGAATTCTCTCTTTGAGAATCCAAAATTTCTCTGTGTTCACAGGAACATAGAGTCTAAAAGTTGTCTTGTGTTCCCATCTCGTGCTCAATGCAAGCATAAGATCAACTTACTGAGTAAAGTGTGTTCCCATCTCGTGCTCAATGCAAGCATAAGATCAACTTACTAAGCTCCTTTACCAGCTTGCCACTATCCAAGTGAATCCTCGGTTAAGGATATGAAGCATAAAAGGTTCTCATCCATGATCCAAAGAAAGTCAAGTCATCAACTATATAATATCCCTTCAAAATAGCAAGTTGTCCAACCTTCAAGAAATCTTGCCAAATCCGTGGCTTACTCATGACTCATCAAATCAATCATTGTGCCCTTGTTTGTACCATTGACCTTAGTCAATCCCTAGTAATACTTTGCATCCCATACTCCGCAACCCCAGCCAATCTGGCTATTGTTAGGGAGACATAGGTCTAAATAGGCTTAAGGACCTAAGAATGATTTATGATAGGGACACAAGTTGATCTCAATAACAACTTTTATTTTGGATCACATATAAAATTTAAGAACAATGGAAATAGCACAAAAGTTTTCATTCACAAGAGAAGCACATCACAACCTCAATACAAGTAGAGGACCAATCATGGACAGTAAAAGTAATCGTCAATTTATATTTGTGGCATATAAAGATAGACAATTACAAAAGTAGAGCAAATAGGTTATGCTCTATTCCACCCAAAAGATATAAAGTGGTGGTTTACAAAACATCATAATCCAATCCACCTATGGTACCAAAAAAAAAGGTAGATGAATAATCAGGACGTCAAAGAAACTTTTCCTCACAAAGGATTTAATGGAGGTTTTGGGCTGAATAGAGTGGAGGTCCCTTCGATGGTCTTCCGTAGATGGATTGCTCCTAGTCTGGTTTCTAGTGACGAATCCACTGGTGAATGGATGCCTTCTCAGCCTCCCTGCATTTCTTACAATGCAGAGCTTCATTCGCTATTGAGTGTCCAAAGGGTGGAATCTTGTAGTGTTCGAAAGATCTGCATAGCTCCTCCTCCATGCTTTCCAGATCCCAAAGAATCATATTCAGTCGTCGAGGTGTCAACTCAGACTGAACTTCGTCATAGATCTCCATAAAGGAGAGGGGTTCAATTACTGCCTTTCCCTTCCGTGAAATCGACCTTACAGTAGTAGGTAACCCTCCACTGAAAGACAAGGGAAATTCATAGAGTAAACAACTTGCAACCTGTAGAAGATAGTGCGGCTTTGTAAAGCACACTGCATTAGGAGAAGTCTTCTGTCTGCACACCGGAACAAAGCTGCAAGGAATTGCCAGCCCTGAGCTAGAAGGGAGCGAAAAAAACAGACAGGGTGCCCAAAGCTGGTTGACATAACAGGAGAAAGATAGCTGCAGCCCGAGTGCGATCGTAAATAAATAGGGCTCCTCCTACTCGATCCATCGTCTAATATTAGGTGAGCCACAAAAGCAGGCGTGCCAAATCGAGCTCACAATCAATATTATTGGCACGCGACATAAAACAGCTATATACGAAGGGTTGATCAATCTCAGGTGCTGCAAATCCCAAAGGCCAATCATGTGAGGTTCTAACCCCTTTACTTCTTTATCAAGCCCCGCTCATCCAGCAGGCCGATAAACTCTTTCCTCTTGCTTTATTCAGCGTCAATAATAGCTCTTGCTTTTTCAAATAAAGCAAGTCCTAAATTTGTTGAGGGGATACTAAAAGCTGAATCTCGACAAGGCTTCTGTTACAATCTTGTGCTTCCAAAATAGGGCTGCAGACATCAAGCTCGGTGCGTATGTCTATAGCCAAAAAGCCTATCCAGGCATTCCCACATTAAGATTTGTTCTCTCAACCCAAAACCCTTTCTAAACCCTAGTTAAATTTCTCAACCCTATCCTCCTCTTAGACCCCTTGGAGTCGGCTTTAGTCCCCATAATATATGCCCCTAAATCTCAAATCCTCAGGAAATTCGATAGCCCTAGATCATCGAGCATATGTTCTACGTTGATAACGGTCTGAGCACTTGATTCACCTCATCAAGATTCAAGGTCGTCCGCCTTGTCCCGCAGGATTATGGCTTACGCATCCTATGTGTGCAGGGCAGTTCACCCTACTTGCGTCAGCTATAGGCCTAAATCCCGGCAGAGACCTTCTCAACCTTGTGCCAAACGAGAGCCGATATTTGGGTGGGTCAGCCATCTATCGGGTCGCTGTGTAGTCACCACCTAGGATGTTGGGTGGCTGTCTAAGGCGAGAGGCTAGTCGCCTATCTACTTCCCATATATCATGGAAGATAAGCAATCTGATTTCCGAGAATACTCTGCCCAGAGTAATTTGGATGTCCCCTCTAACTAGGCGTTTGGCAACATCAAGGTCATTCGCAAGGATAAGAACCTTGCCAACAAAGATCACAAGTGAATCATTGATAGTTCCCCATGTCTTGTGTAAAAGAGTTCAAGACGTAGGAGAAGATCACCATCAGTGAGGGATTACAAGGTTTTCATCCAAAACTTTCCCTTGAAACCATCAAATGATATGCTCGTCCTGGACTCTACTTGGGTGCATCTTTGCCTAGAGTAAATCCCCTCAAAGTAAGGATCCGAACTCTGGTGCATCTATGGCTAGAGTCAGATCCCATCTCTGGCACATCTTCGCCTACTCCCCTTAGAGTGCGAGGTAGGTTTAACCCTTGCCAGCTTTGGTCAACCCTAGACCCTGCTCTTGTATCCACATCAGCTTCATAACCAGAAACCCTAATAGAACACGAGCCAAGCCCACAAGCAACCCATCCAAGTCAGGCATCTGTCATAGACTCAACCTATAAGGGTTGGCGCTAGCAGCTCACCTCCTACTATAGGCTCAATAACTTTGAGCCACCCTTGAGCTGGAGGTCTAAACCACCTAGACACGAGAGCCAACCAACCTTAGTATTTAGATTTGCGTCCCATACCACAAGCCCTTTACACTAGTTGCTGCCCTCTAGCCAACAGGTTATGGGCACTGAGGAACGCATCCTCTGAACATCTGATAATAAGCCCTTATCCTATACTTATAGGCTAGGTCTCCTACTTTATTGTCTTCAGCCATATTCTTAGCTAGGCTACTCTAAAGCAAGCATCCCTTGCTTTATGCTCAAGTCTCAGCCTAATTTGTCTTACCTTGACTTGGCTAGCACTTCACTGCCAAGGATAGCATGCTAGTTCACTCCTAGTGATCTAGACCTCATCTACTAGCTTAGGTCATAGCCCTAGGTTAGTCCTAACCTTGGGACAGGCCCTATGTTGATCCCCATGTCTAATCCTAGGCCCTTGTCAACCTGGCCTAGGGTTTAGCAAACCCCATAGCCAGTTATGTCTAGTCGTGGACATAACAATGGAGGATGAGGAGCTAGTTGATATGAGGGCAGTAATAAGTATGGATCAGTAGCAAAGAGTGTTGGCATGATGCTCCTGAGTAAGGGATGCAGAGACCACTCACGACATGGAGAGTGACTAGAGCACGTACGGTCACCTCTCCTCAGAGGGGACCGCCAAAGACGAGGTGTCACTCTTGACATTGCCCATCGGATCTAGAGATCGAGGAGACCACGTCCACCGCTGTAGCGCGAGACAACCCGACAGACGCAAATCTGGAATATCCTTACAGCTCACCAGAGAGCCACCATGGTGTCGGATTTTGGGTTTTGAGCCTCAGCTTTCAGCTTGTATCTGAGTTTTGTTTGTTTGAGATTTAACTTAGCATAGCACTCAGCAAGGGCCCTAGCGGGCCCTTTGCTTCAGCTCTTCAAGGCTTTTATGAGCTATTTTGCCTTGGTGTACTTTTTCCCATAGGCCCGCGAGGCCTCCCAAGGATGGTAGTATATTTTTCTTTCTTTCTTTCACTCTCTTTTTTTCCTTGGGAGCTGCCACGCGCCCTCCCTAAAGCAGTTGTACTAGAGGGTTTCTTGCTGTCCCATAGACCTTTTGGTCTCCAGTGGACGTTAATAGACTTTCTTTCTCTCATTTCTTTTTCTTATTTTTTACTCGTTTTCTTCCTTTTTGCTATCAAAGTCTTTGTTGTTTGAGTTACGATTTCAAAGCTTAGTAAGTACTGAGTTTACTGAAGAGATTTCAAAATCTGTCAAAACCCAAATGGTAGCTTATGCTTGGATATTGATGAGAACATCATAGAATTGTTTAAAGTTGCTTTCAAACTCTATTCCTTCCTTTGTTCTTTGTAATTTGCAAGATTGGATATACTCTAGTCTTATGAAGGTATATATATGCTCTCAATGAGAGCCCATCTTACACGTGAGATAGAACTAGGACATGTGACTTCACTAGAGGCACAATGGATCTCACGTCGAGTGACACGACGTAAGAAACGGGCTTTCCTCATGCAGAGGATGGATGAGGTGATCAGCTCCTTTCGCTGAGGAGACCCTAACTACAGGATGGGGACTCTTATTAGAAGGAAAGTCACCCATTCCCATCATAGATCCCACAGTCTGGCACACATATGCTTGCTCCCTATATGATGTCCCAGGTCAGGCACCACCTGATATGTCCTCTATGCCCAAGCCCACCACATGCCATTTGTTTACTCCGCAGAATGTACGAGCTGCCCTTCTCTAGCTTCATAACCGACGATCACCAGATCATGAGGGATTACGCACTGAGCATTTTGCGCATGGGCAAGAGATCTTGACCCCGATATTAGCACAGCTGTTCAACCATGCCGTATGCCATGGCTTCCCACCTACCTGGAGCACCACCACCATACTACCGATACACAAGACAGGTGATCCCATGGACACTGGGAACTACCGTACTCTTATGATTGACCATACTTTGGCTAAGATATATGGGTCGGTACTAGAGAGGGAGATCAGTAGCCACACAGAGGGTCACGGACAACAGGCACTTGGACAGGCAGGATTTCGGAGACAGCACTCCACCCTGGATCACATTTTCACCCTGAGGGCTATTATTGAGGAGACGAAGTTGAGGCATTAGAAAGTCTACACTTGCTTCGTAGACTTTCATAAGGCATTTGACACTGTCCCACGCTGTCGCCTAATCAGGAAGGTTACATGAACTGCAGCTTCCAGTCATCATGATTTCGGGGGTCATGAGTCTATCAGAGGGAGGATACGCACCCCAGGAGGCTTATTAAACTGGATTGAGAGCACCATCGGAGTAAAGCAAGGCTGCCCCCTATCACCAACTCTCTTTGGGCTCTATATCGACGAGATCACTTCTTTTGTCGATCGACTAGGTGGAGAGGGCTCGCTCCTGGTTGACATGATGGTGCAGATACTATTGTATGCCAATGACATAGTCCTCATATCATCCTCAACAGAGGGGCTGCAGAAACATCTAGAGGCTCTGGAGATGTTCTGGGAGAGAGACTTGACAGTTAACCTTGGGAAGACTAAGGTTATGATCTTCAATACTTCGCGAGCAGCAATATCCCGTCACCGTAGTTTCACATACCGGGGCGAGCATGTGGAGATAGTGCAGCCCTACACATATTTGGGGATAGTGTTCATTGGACCAGGTTTCACGATGATCCATGCGGGTACGGCACGACTCACATGAGGACGGGGTGCTCTGGCCCGACTAGAGAGGCGATGCTGCCAGGCACACTTCCAGGACCCCCCGACGAAGGGTTGGCTCTTTGACACACTGGTGAGACCGACTGCCATGTACGTAGCACCTTTTCGGGGGGGTGATATTTCAGCAACGGAGTGGAAGAGATTTGAGAGATTACAGGTGACCATGGGATCCATGATGATTCGGAGTAAACCCTCAGTCCCTCATCAGATTATACAGGCAGAGTTGGCCATGACCCCCCTCTAGGTTGATGCCATCTTCCAGACGGTGACGTCCCTTCACAGAGTTTGTTCCTTACCCAAGTGGAGACTACCGAGGCTAGCATTAGAGTCCTCTAGGCGACTAGCAGAGAGTGGTGTCGATACAGCATGGTACACACGGATATCCACATGGTTTGGTAGTCACGACATTCAAATGGATAGACTTCCTCCCTTTCAATACAGCCTGGAGGCACCACCCAAGATGATCCCACGAGATGGGATCAACCGTATCATACGGTTGGACCTCCTCCAGCTCCATACATCTAGTGCTTGGGGGGGAGAGGAGCTCTCCACCAAGATCCAGCTCTACCATGATCACTTCCTGAGGATCTCAGAGCACGGTCTTGTCATCAGACCTCAGTATCTTGAGGACAGGAGAGTTTCACATGCACTGAGGATCGCCATTGGTCAGTTACGAGTCTCATCACATCAGCTACGAATTGAGGCAGGGAGAGCTGCAGGCATACCCAGAGAGCGGAAGACTTGCACACTATGCCAGATGGGGGAGATCGAGACAGAGGAACATTTTCTATGTGTTTTTCCAGTCTACTATGAGATCCGAGGACGATATCATTGCCTCTTTTAGGAGGGACATGGCTTTGGCCTACTCACACGGCTGATACATTTTCACGATCAGGTCTGTGTTGGGCTCTACCAGCTTGAGATGCGCCAACAAAGAGACACACTGATGTGACATGCCAGAGAGCAGCATGGGCTGATGCCACAGGTCACCATCGAAAGATCACAAACTTTTGTCACATACTTTTATGCATCTGAGTCAGCTGCCAGCGTAGCTGAGGAAGAGGAGCTTGATGAGATGAGAGCATCATGGATCAGCGGTAGGAGTGCCCACCACGATGTGACTAGACGAGGGACGCATACTCCACGTGCGACACGGAGAGAGCCCAGAGTACGCACAATTGAGGTCCGGTCTATCTCATCTCTTCTCAAAGGCGACCCCCAGAGATGAGGCATCACCCTTGACGTAGCCCACCGGATCTAGAGATTGAGGAGATCGTGCCCTCCCCCACGTCGCGAGACAGCTCGACAGACAGAGATACGAGAGCTTCGCACATCTCATCAGAGTGCCACCAGATTATTTGGATATATGGAACTTGAGCATGTACTAGGAGTGCTAGCCCTGAGCACCTGACACACTTCTGTTACTTTGCTACTCTAATATTTTGTTCACTAGTTGAGCATGTTAGCGTTTTAGCTTTTGCTTTCAGTTTTCAGCTTTTAGTTCTCAGCAAGGGTCTTAGTAAACCCTTTGCTTCAGCCCTCTGTGGCTTGTATGAGGTACTCCTTGGATTCGCACTTTGTCTCATAGGCCCACGAGGCCTTTTGCAGACGTTAATATACCTATCTTTCTTTCTCTCTCTCTCTCTCTCTCTCTCTCTCTCTATTTGTTCTCCTCCTATGTATTGATGCCATAATGATCATGATTATGGGGTTTTTCATCATGGGTGTTGATACCCGCTTAGTGGCTCCCCCTCAGCTTATTGTATCAGTGTCTCATAGACCCTTCGGTCTTCCGAATACTTTAATAAACTCTCTCTTTCAAATTAGAGATGGGAAAGCACTTATTAGAGACTTCAAATCCAAACCCAAAGACTCTCAGTCTTAAACTGATGTAATGAAGGTCACTTTCTCAGAATCTAGATGTGTGCTATAATAACTTCGAGCTGAGATGCCATGTGCACTCCTCGACCCTCTGGTGTATCCAAATGTTGTAAGTCATCTTTTTTGGTGTGTGCTTTGTCCCATAGACCCGTGAGGTCTCCCGGCCGTTAATATATCATCTAGAGGTAAACAGTAGCAGGTGGGCAAGACCTAGGAACCCAATTTTGTAAAATTCGCCCCATAGGAGAAGTGGAAAATGAGCAGCACGTACTCCTAAGATGCCGAGCTTATGCACACATAAGAGAAAGCTATGGAGACATCATAGACAACTTGGGTCTCACGCAGAATTTATTACAACATGTATGTATGTATGTATATTTGTATGCGCATGTGCACATGCACACGCACACACTCATAGACTATAGTGAACAATGCACATACATACACATATGATAAATGATTTGATTAAGATGAGGGAAGACAGTGAGAAGGGAATGGCCAAAAATGAAAAAGGTATGAAGGAGAACTAGCTAGCTGTCCAAAACTCCCCCATTAATGCACAACGGCATGCAATATCCACAAAGGATAAGGCCAACAGTAGCCAAGATGCAAGGGAAGGAGAGGTGAGCTGAAAAGATGGGGACGAAAAGAAGAAGAAGAAGAGGAGAGAGGGGGGGGGCGGGGGCGGCGGAGGGGGAGGGCATGGGCTTTGGTATTTTGGTGATATTAGTATGTTCATTGAATGAATAGTGGTGGTTAGATTGGAATGACTTGTTCGATTTTGGGTACTTCTTTTAAAGAGTAGGAATAAGGATCACAATGGCTTTCGTTTGGAGAAGTGGAGACTAAAGCAGATGATACAGAGGCTATAGCATGGGCTTTGGTATTTTTGTGATAGAGAGATTTAAATAAAGAAGTTGAAAGGTCAATAGAGGAAGTGGGCTAAATTAGATTTGACTTCGAGATGATGATGAAAGCAAGTCAAAGCATAATGGCAAATGCATAAAGACCAAATAAATATGGTGAAATAGTCTAAAAATCAAATTTGTTATCACTCTTAGATTCACTCTCAGATTAAGCCATGCAAGATCAAGGTAATTTGTTCACATGAATGTATACTTTGTCATTTATGGCAAGACATCTAGGATGGGAGCTTCGATGATAATGATAATATGACTTTGAGAATGATAAGATGATATCCAATCCGGTAAGGATTGATGTTTCATAAATGTAGGTTTTGTTTAGTAGACGAAGATGGTTTTCATAACTAGTGATCTCCTATTTTCTTGAATGCTAGAAATTAAGGAAATCATCTTGGTGTCTAAATCTACAATTTGGCTTAATAAGATGGAAAAAGGTATGTCTTGTACTATGTGGTTAAGTTTGATCAACTCAATAGTTCGTGAGTGGAATACTTTACACAAATCGATTTGCTATATCCTTAAGGGTGATTTCTCTTATTTCTCTTTAGGGGTATCCCACACAAGATAAGAAGAGAAAATGAGGATAAGAGAAAAGCTTAATAAGAGTCAATGGACTTATGAAATTAATACATGTGAGAAACCCACTAGTCAATTGTTGGAACAGTTACTGCTCAGTTGTTTCTCCATATCCTTCCTTAGTCCACAGGATTTCCCTCACCAAGCACTTTCCTTCTCTGCTCACTGTCTGCCCATAAGCTGGTCCGCTTGGCTATTGTCTTGATTAACTGCTTCTATGTAAGGATCACTCAGGGTGTTGTAATCTTGGTTTCCGACATCATGCAGGGGGGCAGTTGCCACTTCAGAATTTATGTTCTAGCGAAGCAACCTGAGGAGAGTGACATGAGGAACCATTGAATAAGCATGTCCATCTAGTAGCACAGCACCACTGTCGGCTAACTGCTAAACTGTACAAAAAGATGACTGGCATTTTTCCCAGCTCTTCTTGGTGCCGCAAGAGGATAGCCTTTTTCAGGAATGATGGCCCTAGTACCAAAGATTTGTTCTTCGTCATATGAGTTGTGACTTAGTTTGTTTGTAAACTTGAGCAAATCATAGGAGGGAAGTGTTTGCTGAATTGAATAAAATTAGTCTTGGTAGAGCATAGTCTTTGAGCTGCGTAACTGATTTACCTAAATAAAGATTTTTGGTAAGCACTTCCGCATGTAGCAGCATTGAATATTGCACACTCGTGCAAATAAAAAGTTGCATTTTGTTTATCTTTAAACATGTTACAAGAGTTTTTGTGTATTTTTCGAAGTAAATTATTCTCTCACCTGCAGGAGGTACAGGCGTATGCTCCTATACTGTACCTGGCTTATGCAGAAGTAGAACTGTCTGAGCCATCTTTTTCTGCCAAAAGTGAAAGGGGCTCGGCCCACCGAAGAGTTTTGCATATACTCTCATACCTAGGTTGTGGAATGCCTTACACATCTGTAGTATTTGATTCTCTGGTCTCAAGTACTCAACTACTCAAAGCTAAGCGTGGGTTCAAAGATCGGCTTCAAAATGCACGGAAAATATGCCGTCAAGGAGATCTAAGTGATGAGTTGACTGCTTTAATAGCTTGTGCTGCATTATTTGAACTCCTAGCTGATGGTTATCAGGCAGCTGGTTCAGTGTTTGAAGAAAGTCTTGCAATGACTCTTCCAGGTTTGCTCCTTTGATTTACCTCAGCTCAACAGCTCCAAATTTTCTTGTGTTGGTGATACACCTTATGTCTGTGTGAATGTAGTGGGAGGATGTCTAATTATGAAATGGGAGTGGATATTCTTCTATCTGCGAATGTTTTCTGGTCAAGGCTAACTTCATTAGGTCTTCAGCATAGTGTGAAGTTACAGTATGACTACATGGTTTCGTGTTTCAAATAATTGAGAAATTTGAGACCTGAATCATATCCTATTTTAAACGCAGTTAAAGTAGATTATGAATAGAGCACTACTTACATGGCTTTCTGGGGTTCAAATATTTGACAAATATGCAACCTAATGACATCCTTAGTAAAGATGAAACTAACAAATATACAGGTAAATGGAAGTTCACAAAGCTGAAAATTCCTAGCATTCTATAATGATAGGAAGATACAGGGTTAAAGCCAAGATCTCGTTGGATCAAGGTTTAGGGATAGGCTAACCCAAAGGCTGGAAACAACCAGGATTGAGACTAGGCTAACGCAGTATCCTTTGTGATCAAGGCTGGGACATAAGCTAACCTAAGGTGAGGAATAAGCTAAGGTTGAGAGCGGAGCTAGCATAGTTGATGTTTAGATCCTGTGCACTAGGCTTATCCAGGAAAGCAAGGCTAATCTGGGTAAAGCAAGGTTCATGGAAGAGCAAAGCTATTTGAGGCATAGATCCTGTAGCAGGGGTTCGATGCCAAAGATAGTAGTCATATAAATACAAGTCAGGGACTCATTTCATGGGTGTCCTGGGAGAGGGAGCTCCCAAAGATATAGGACCTGTAGACCTTGGACTACGTGGGATGTGACGAGGTCATCCTTTAGGGTGGGAACATGTGGTATGGGATGTAGGTTCTTACTCTTAGCTGAGCTACCCCAAGAGGTCTAAAGCCTAGGGTAGTTAATGTTCTAGAACCCCCTTTTAGCTAATTAGATGTATTGGTAGAGGGATCATGAGGCGAATTTATAAAAGGCTAGTTGAATCAAATCAGAACCAAGGCGAGGTTAGACCAATTAATTTATAATTTAACTGGCCAAACTTTTCCGTTATGTAGCTTTTTGCTTTTCCCATTATTTATACTCCTTGATTGACTATTGTAGGCAATATTAATCAGCCGTCTAGATTAATTTGTGTTTCCTCGTAGGTTTCTCCTTGTCACCTTCCATGCTGCTGTTCTCCCTGACATTCTTACTGCCCCAAGATTTCTAGCCATAATGTTCCGTCAAAAAGACGTTTCCTTTACAATTGTACTTTAATGTGTTCATCTTGCAGCCCATCATCATCATTTATACAAGTTTCTATTTGTTTTCATCCTCTAAGGTGAAATATGAGGTTATCTAGTTGTTGTCCCGAGACTTGTTTTTATGAGAACTTTCTCATCCAAATTAGGTTTCTCAATCCGTTTGAGCTAGTTCTGATTTGGCTTTGTGATTGCATGGAAAGCTGGTGTCTACTGGTTGAAGAAGTTAATCTAAATTGAGTCTCGTTGCGAATTTGGACACCGTCAAAGTTTTTGAAGCTGCTTATCATGTACTTTCCTTCTGGCTCATCTTGCGATCAGTGACAAAGACACAGATTGACCCCAAACCCTGGTGCCCCTTCCAGTATTTCTTAAATTAATTTAGAGATCGTTACACAACAGATATGATTCCTCTTGCAAGTGGGGCATTACACATCCCATTAGGTATCCACATACCATGCATAACCTCTACTGTTCATTGCTCTCACTAAACCTGGCAATAGGCATCCATCTCTATTCCAGATTGATTGCACTCAGCTCGAAACTGTTACTAGCAGCCCACTCAGCCACTCAGTTCCCCATAGCTGTCACTAGCGCCCAATTAGCCATCCATGTTAGACACTACATCTATTCCTACTGCAGATCACGGGAGCAGCACCAATTCTTTCCTCCCAGCCAACCTTGCTGAAGCACACGAGCTGACAGAGAACTACAGTCCGAAAAACATACGTGAATACTTCATTCTCTTCTCTCTCTAGCTTCAACAAGCCCCATCTCCCTAGATGGATCTAGATGCCACATGTCATCATCATAGGGCCTTCCTAATGCAACATTTCACCCCTCTCTTGGGATGCTTTAAAATCCTTTGCCCCTAGGCACATTCCCTGCATTAGGCCCTTAGCCTTAGATCCACCTAGTCTGGTGCTATCAACCCTCACCTAGGACCTTGACATTAATTCCCTCCCGATCATTTACATAAAGCGCAAACAAATATATATTACAAATATAGATCCTTTAAGGGAAATGTCGACTGATTCTTCCGAGGTCATGCTACCTCAGCTAGAGCGTAACATTCCTTCCCTCTTCAGACATCAGCGTCCTCGATGATAAAATCTGGGAACACTCTCTGCAACTGGTACACGGATTCCCAAGTAGCTTCGGATAGAGGCTGACCATGCCATGCAACCAACACCGTGGGTATCTTCCGATTTCGTATTTGCATTGTTCCTTGGGCCAGGATTCTTGTTGGTTTGCGCCTCGCATTATCCTCTATCTCCTGAAACAAAACCACACCTTTGATTAGTGAGTCACCTGTATGTAAAAATTTCTTTAAGCGCGAAACATGAAAAACCGGGTGCACCTTACACCCCTATGGCAATTCTAATTTATAGGCTACCTTGCCTATTCTCTTTAGAATTAACCACGGCCCACAGTATTGAGGTGATAACTTAGCACACTCTCGTGAAGTCAACGACTTCGAGTGCGAAGGAACTTTGAGAAAAACTTTTTCTTTTTCCTTAAATACTCTTATAGACTGGTTTTCATCCGTATACACCTTGGCTCTATCCATAGCCTGGCGGATATTAGCTCTCGCAAGTGCTAGCATCTCCCGCATCTGAACTACAAAGTTCGCAGCACTAGGCACTCTCTGAGGTACTCCAACTATTGTTGGATTTGCTGGTCTATAACCATAGTTCAGCTCAAACGGACTGAACCCCGTAGAGGAATGTTTTCTATCATTGTAGGCAAACTCTAACAATGGCAACCACTTGTCCCATGTATGTTGCCTCAATGACACATATGCCCTCAGCATATCCTCTAAAGTCTGGTTGACTCTCTCCGTCTGACCATCCGTTTCAGGATGATCCCTACTACTCATTCCCAACTCAGTCCTTAGTGTCTCAAATACCGTTGTCCAAAAATGACCGGTAAATCTGACATCTCTGTCTGACACTATGGATCTAGGCAATCCATGAGATGAAATATATGTCTAATAAATAAATCCGCCACTTGCGAGGCACTAACAGACTCTCTAGTCGGAATGAAGTGAGCCATCTTGGTTAGACGATCAACCACCACAAGGATAGAATCATACCCTCCTTGTGTTGTAGACAGCCCTACAATAAAGTCCATGGAAATGCTCTCCCACTTACTCAGTGGTATTTCCAAGGGCTGTAAAAGTCCGGGTGGCTTCACCCGCGCGACCTTACTTACCTGACACGAGAAACACCGTGTCACATATTCATGAATATGCTTTTTCATCTTTGGCCAAAAGAAATCTCGCTTCACGAGATCATATGTCTTCTCGACCCCTGGATGTCCCGCATACGGGCTATCATGGCACTATTGAATGACTCTCTGCCTGAGATCATTCTGACTAGGTACTACAACCTTGCCATTTCTTTCTAGCATACCATCCCTTATGGTATATCTTGCATATGTTTGGCCTTTTCTGGATGCCAGGTCATCCTTTTCATTTTTCCCGGGTTTTAACACATGAGCTTTAGGCCATAAGCTCTGGACAAACTCGTCCACCTTTTGAGTTTCTTTGATCTCGGTCATTAGAGCACTCTCTAATACCGTGAAACTCATATTTTGCATAATGCAAGATAACGCATCAGCAACCTTATTATCTTTTCCTCTTCGGTACCGAATCGTTAAATTAAACTCCTGCATGAGCTCTACCCACCTAGCTTGGCGGCCCCACAAGTCAAGCTGTTTACAAAAATGTTTCAGAGTATCATGATCCACATCCACATAAAACTCTGAACCATACAAATAATGCCTCCATGTTTTCAAAGCATGGATAACAGCATACAACTCCAATTCATGAGTTGGCCAATTCCTCTGAGAGGGAGAAAGCTTCTTGCTTTCAAAGGCTACTGGCCTTCCCTCTTGAAGGAGGACTGCTCCTACCGCAATGCCACTTGCATCGGTTTCCAGGAACAATGGTTTCTGGGGATCAACTATTTTTAACACCGGTCCTGAGACCACAGCTTGTTTTATGGTGTTAAAACTTTCTTGTTGATTCTGTCCCCATATAAAAGGTACTTTATCTGAGGTCAGATCAGCCAATGGCGATACTATTTCGGAATATCCTTTGATATGCCTTCTATAAAATTGAACAAATCCCAAGAATGATCGCAACGCGGTCAGACTCTGAGGGATGGGCCAAGTCAGTATCGCAGCCACTTTCTTTGGATCCATTTCTACTCCTCTGGAGTGGTGAGATGGCCAAGCTGGCTAATCTTATAGCAGAGGAGTTCTCTGAATGTTTTAGGGATGAACTACCTTATGGGTTACCTCCAGAGCGGAATGTTCAGCATAAGATTGAACTGATTCATTGAACGTTAGGGTTGACCTGCCGTGAGTGTTTGGAACGTTTTTTGGGTGAAGGAGGCGCCGCGGTGCCTAGCGGCCACCCACTACTATATGGAGGATAGTGCTCTCTCATACTAAGTTGATTTGGATGAGGAAAACGTCAGCGGCCGTTTATGTTCCCTCTTGCTTGTAAATATATTCTGTTGCAATCAAGTGTGTTCTTGCGACCGATTGGCACTCCATCTAGTACCGTTCCAAACACTCACGGCAGGTCAATCCTAATGTTGACTTTCTTATACTCATTGAATCAGTTCAATCTTATGCTGAACATTCCGCTCTGGAGGTAACCCATAAGGTAGTTCATCCCTCAATGAATCAGTTCAATCTTATGCTGAACATTCCGCTCTAGAGGTAACCCATAAGGTAGTTCATCCCTAAAACATTCAGAGAACTCCTCTGCTATAAGATTAGCCAGCTTGGCCATCTCACCACTTTGCGTAACATCAGTGCTAGCCGAAGAATCATCAACCGGCTCTACCGATGCTGTGCTAAGGAATAAAAACTCTTCTTGAGCTTTTCGGATTTCCATCACGGAAACTAACGGTCCCTGAGGTATATCTTTCTCACCTCGCAAGACATAAAGCACATCATTCATCTAAAATTGATATACGTGCTTTTTCCAATCAATGGCTGGATTCTTCCTAGAATGCCATGCCATACCCAGGGCTATATCTGCATGAGCAAGCTTGGTCATTTCAAAATCAAGCTTCTCAGCATAGTCCTGAATACGAAGCTCCAACTGGGTAACCCTTTGGTCCCATACTTCAGTTGAACTTCCATCTGCCATCCTGACTGTATACGCATAGTCAGATGGACTTGTCTTTAATTTCAGCCTCTTCACGAGCTTGGAGTTAATCACATTGTGAGTTGACGCCGAGTCAAACAACACAATGACATCATGATTGGCCACTTGCCCTTTCATTTTAATTAACTCCGTATCATTAAAGGGTGTATACCCCCCGTTGCTGCGAGCTTAGATAGGATGTTATCAGGTGCACTCGTTACTAGCTTAGCAACCGACACACATAACAAACAAGGTACTAACCTCTGAGAAGATCCCGCTAGCTGAATCTGCATCTCTTCCGCTCTGGGACTTTCCTTCATCTCCACGTCGCATTCTGAGATCACCATCTCAACCATCCGACGATCTTTGTTACGTGGACAATCCTTCCACTGATGAGGCTGAAGGCAACCAAAACATAAGCCTTCTCTCCTCGCTTTTTCCCTTTGTTCTAGGTTTAAGGGAGACTTAGACCAAGCCTGGGCTGCCATTGGGGTTACTTTCCTCTTCACTCCAATGGTGGTACTTGGTTTAGGAGTTTTAGCCGGTTTCGCCTGCTTGGCTTGACCACTCGGCTGAGAACCACTCCCTCTACTAATCCATTTCTTCTTAAACCCAGATTTCTTCGGATACCCATACTGGGTTCCGACCTGTGCAAACCCACTTGGCCTGCTGCCCTTGGCATCTTCATAGTTCAAGGCTATGACTATTGCATCATCTAACACGTTCGTGTACTTAGCCCGAACTTCCATTTTTATTCGATCATTCAATCCAAATATGAAATCTTTCACTTGGATTGATTGAGGCAGGGGTTCATCAACCTTCATTACACTCTCTCGAAACTTATCAGTGTATTCTACTACTAATAAATTTCTCTGACGAAGGTTCCTATATTGATCCCAAGCTCGGGATGCTTCATCAGGAGGTAAGAAGTGTTTCCTGAACTCTATTTTAAACCTCTCCCAGGTAGTGGATGCTATACCATCTTTTTGTTGTTTAATCCACCACCGATCCGCTGCCTCACTAAACATGTGGGTGGCCTCACGGATCTTCTTGATGTCATTTCTGATTTCACAAATGGCGAACGCCTTGTCCCATTTGTGTAACCAGGTCTCAATAACATCAGAACTACGGTCGTCCATCCGACCAGAATACTTTTCTGGCCTGTAATTGGCAATATTTGGTACTTTAGCCTTCCTAGGCTCGACCGTATGGACACTAGACTCCGGTTCCATTGGAGCCTTTCCCTTCTCATCTCGAGAAGGTCTGGCAGACATACTGTGTATCACTCTTCTAAGTTCAGACTGCCCTGCATTGGCTTGTAATTGTTGCGCTAATAGTTGTTGCAAGGCATCCTCAAGCAATGCAATCCTGCCAGATAAGGTATGAGCTACTGGGCGCGACACCTACTGGGTCGGCCGGACTCCAGACTCACCAGGTTCCCTCCTAGAAGCCCCTTCTTCTGCTTCAATTCAGTTCAATGGGTGTTTTGTTTTGGTTTTTTTTTTTTCTTTCTTTTTTTTAAAAATAAAAAATAAAAACACCGCTAGAAAACTGTATTTACAAACTGGCGCAATTCAGTGTACTGACACTCTGACACAATTCCCTATACTAGGGAATTCTTGCAATCCCACATGCACACTGACTAGGCATTTGACACATGCATATATCTCAAATAACGCTTTTCCCTATACTAGGGAAGCTCCTGCAAACTAACTCTGATTGAAACACACAGGCATAGCCTCAAGCATAATCTGTCCCTACTATAGCATCATAAACTGCAAACTCTACTACTACCACAAAAGCCTAATCTGCTTCTGACAAAACAGGACTGACGAAAACCAAAAGGGAAAATAGATAAAGTGCTCCCTGGTCTTGTTCGCCTCAGCTCCACATTTCGTCTGCCAAGGCGTAGCTGTCTGATCGAATTCTGTCTGAGGGAATCAGGTCAAAACTGTCACAAGCCAGCCAGCCACGTAGCCAGATATCCCAAAGCCTGCAGCCCCCGTTCTCTGGCTACGGGTCGCGCATCCACGAACCTCTTCGAAGATGAACACGAGCCACCACGCTGTTCTGCGTCACACTTGCGCTCCAATTCTGCTGTCCACTCCAAAATTCAGCGATCACGTATCGCGTTGTAGGCCTCGCCGTTCACGAACTACTACCCGTGCATCACTCACTTCGTTGATTCCACAGGTGGCTTATCGCAGATGCACACGCTGTCCGTGCGTCCATCTACCCCGCTAGTCTATCCTTCATTAACTGCATTTCGTCAAACTATCTTACGGGATCCCTCGCTCCAGCAACGGCTCAGAAATGGGGAGGTTAACAATAAGCCTTCCTTCCGTCGTAGACCACGGGCAGCGCCTCTTCAAATTCGTCGTCAAGTCACAGGTCAGCGCCGATCCAGTCTGTCCGTCGCGTGGAGGTCATGAGTAGCCGAATCGCTCCACGCTTCTAGTACCTGATCACTTCAGAGCACCTGTGCTCCAAAGCCTTCGCCTAACACCCCGCAATCTCCTTAAGGCAGTGCGGGATGACCACCGAACAGCCACATCGCCCGTTGGGCGTCACGCGTAACAAAGTCGTCACCTACGCTCTGGTCCTTCGACGACCCTTCATCTTTTGACTTCACAGCTCCACGCCTTTTCTTGAAATTCTGGTCTTCCGTCACCCAGATCGTCTCTCTCACCTAGCAACTTTTTTTTGCTCTGATACCAATTGTTAGACACTACATCTATTCCTACTGCAGATCACGGGAGCAGCACCAATTCTTTCCTCCCAGCCAGCCTTGCTGAAGCACACGAGCTGACAGAGAATTACAGTCCGAAAAACATATGTGAATACTTCATTCTCTTCTCTCTCTAGCTTCAACAAGCCCGATCTAGATGCCACATGTCATCATCATAAGGCCTTCCTAATGCAACATTTCACCCCTCTCTTGGGATGCTTTAAAATCCTTTGCCCCTAGGCACATTCCTTGCATTAGGCCCTTAGCCTTAGATCCACCTAGTCTGGTGCTATCAACCCTCACCTAGGACCTTGACATTAATTCCCTCCCGATCATTTACATAAAGCGCAAACAAATATATATTACAAATATAGATCCTTTAAGGGAAATGTCAACTGATTCTTCCGAGGTCATGCTACCTCGGCTAGAGCGTAACAATCCATCTACTTAAATTTAGATTTAGATTTAGATGCTCGTTGGGGAGAGACTAAAATGAAAACGTTTAGACTTCACAAGTAGTTGTAGCTTGAATGAAGAGATTTTGGACTACCTTTTGATTAGCCTTCTCCTTTAGTGCTAGCCTTCATCATGGCTGAGTCTTCCCTTCACCTCCGGAGTGCCAACAGAAACTCAGGACGAAGGCTTTGTATAAATGGATTCTCAAGTATGTGTGGGTGTGTGAGAGCATATTCTTATACTATGGTTTACACCCACTGTTGGGCGCTGATGACGTCAGTGGGGATGTCATAGTAGCTAGTCCCTGCTATGCATGATGGAGTTTATGGTTTTCATCCTTGTGAGTGACTATCATGAGATTGAAATTGCACCATGTTGTGTTTTTAGAGGATGAGTTTGGGAATGTTCCTGGATTCATCTAGGTATATCCATCTACTCAAAGCAGAGAAAGAAAGCATACAGAAGCTTTCTCCACTGTCCAGGACTGCCACTACCAATAGTCTTTCACCCTACGGGCAGCACATATCCAAATACATCAACTTTTTTTTCCACAAAGAGAACTTGCATCACAACACAGCAAACAATATGGCAGTCATACAAGTACCATCCTCGTGGCAACAATGACATTACATAGCCCATTTGGCACGCATGGCCAAAGCACAATCTTTGCTGCAAATTACTCTCACCATGTATGGCAGAAAGGCATCCATTTCTGTCCCAGATCACTGGCACTCAGCTTAGGATTGTTTTTAGCAACCAATACTTGGTCACACAATCCCCCACAACTGCCTCAATTACCTGCCCAGCCACTCAACTGCTTAAACCAGAAAAGAAAGCATATTTACACAGCTAGCATCCAAGTAAGCTTGAACAAGGAGAATAGCATCAGCTGGGAGACCTTTTGGGAGACATAAAACATGGAGCGTCCAGCCAGCCTTTCCAAATCATCTTGCAACTAGATAGAGAGGTGCTCTAGGTGCATCTCACGAGCAGCCGAGGTTCCTCTTCCAAAAGTCACAACCAACCACCATGATGTTGTGTGCAACCAGCATGCCTTTGTGCGCAGCCAGCCCTTCAATACTCATTCGTGACTAGGAGCTAGGAGTCTATGAGCAGCCAGCCTCCCGAGGTGGATTCACACCATCAAAGTGACCATGGTTGTTAAGACACTCGTGTCTTATGATAAGACACTTAAGACACGTGTCTTATCTTAAGACACTTTTAGACACTCTAGTGTTTTTTTTTTTTTTTGGGTGGATGAGGAGTGACAACACACATTGAGTTTGACTTAGCCATGCTATCATTGATGGTGACTTTGGATCTAGCAGTGGGAGTGACCTCATAGATTCAGATTAGGATGAATCTTTAGAGATTTGAGTCTTGAGAGTCGAAAGCTTTCTTTCAATTATATGTATCGAGATGCAGTTTTCATTCATGTCACATGTGACACGATTCAATTGTCAGTTTAAACCTTTTAGTACTCAAAACTTGCGAGCTCTTCAGTCGTGAGTCTTAACTTTAACTTTTAAGTCTTGAGTGACGAGTCTTGACTCTTAACTACATTGTACAAGTGCATTGTTTCTTCTTGCATTATTTAAGTGTAGCTTATTCTACTTCTAGAATCTAGTAGCTAGCTATGCTAGCAAGTTGTACATTTGTATACTTATACATATATTAATTAAATATTTATTATTATAACCACAATGGCGTGTCTTACGTGTCTTATCTTTAAGACACTTTAGACACTCGTGTCTGAAGCGTGTCTAACGTGTCGTGTCTTAACGTGTCTTACAACCATGAAAGTGACCAACTTGGCTCTTAGAGCCAATTCGCCTTACAAGGGCTGAGCCCTGTGACCAGCCAGACCCGAATAAGTCACCAAGGCTTGAGCTTTGTGACTAGCCCGTACTCCAAGAGTAGAACGTGACCAACAGTTTTTGCTTTGGGAGCAACCAAGCGCCCCCGAAGCCAACTGGCGTCACTAGTACAAGCCCTCCTAATCAGAAACGTAATGCATCCTCCGCTCAAAGAATGAGCGTCTGAGCTCATTCTCCATCCGCTCCACATAGCAGTTCGCCATCACGCAAACTTTCCAACAGTCGAAATCTCTCAGGTGAGGACTCTCTTCCGCCAACACACAACCCGCACGACGCCCGTCCGCTACTCTCTCTCCCACCAGTGTGCTCTCACGTGCGCCGTCTCTCTCTACACATCCCGTCGCCCGTTGTCTCCTTTTCTTCCTAGTTCCCTTGGGGAGCTTCCATGGGCAACCTTACCAAAAGCAGCTGGGCATGGGGAAATGCAACGTGGCATCCTCCCTTCATTTGCCCCTAGCCCCCTTGTAATGAAGGTGGGAAATAGCAAGGAATTAGGTGGGAAAAAAGAAGGTAAATTGGTGGCAAGATAGGAGAAAGAAGGGGGACTATATAAGTCAGCCCCTAATGATTTGTATAGTACCATTTGTATGACATCTAATCCTATCTACTCCTCCCCTTCTTCCTACGTGCTGCCTACTCCCTCTCCCAATCTCTCTCTGTCTCTCTCTTCCTCTCTCTTCCCCTTCCTCTACCCTTCCCTCACCTCCTCCCCCTTTCTCTCTCTCCCTCCTACCAATTCTACCCCCTTTCCCTAATCTGCCCCTTCCCCCATTTCTTACATTGGTATCAGAGCCTGATTCTGGCACTTGTGCTTCCTCTTTCCCCTTCATTCTGAGCTACATCAGCACCCCTTCGACAGATTACTATGAAGGCATAATAACGTACAATGCACTGACTGACCAGTGTCAGAACGCAAAGAGCCTCAAAACATTTGCCATCAACTCTCGGTAAACTGACTCGAGCATGCCATACAAGCAACACGAGCCTACCAGCGAGCTCTAGTCAGCTGGAACACAGATGGATAACAGGTCCTAGAGCTCCAATTTGGCTATTGGACAGATGACGAGTAGGTCGCCGTACAAGGGCTACCGTATATGACAGAATGTCTAGTGCTAAGCAACAGTTCTACATCTGCCTGCCTGTCGGTCGCCAACAAGCATAACGCAAGTCCTACTCTAACCCCGTCCACGCCATCTCTGCGCCAGTCCTACCATCGACCCCGTCACCGTCAATCCCAATACCTCGCAATCCCAAGCGTCGCAAGCCCTCGCCGTCGTAGCCCAAGTGTCGCAAGCCCTGGCCGTCTTCATGCTCGTGCGTCGCCGCTGCAACGCCACTTTCGACACCAACCTTAGACCAAGGTCCAAGGTTCCTAACTAGGGTTAGTCAATAAGTCGAGTTAGGCTGGTTAGGTTTAGTTAGTGGGGTGGGATACGCTAGTAGTTAGGTAGGGTGGGTCTAGTTAGGTAGGTTAGGTTAGTTGGTCAGTTAAGTTAACCTAACTAGGTTCAATTAGTAGGTTAGGTTGGGCTACACTAAGTCAGTGCCTGCCCTAACTGTCTTACCAGTCTTTAGGTTAGGAGTCCTAAGTGTCCTATGTGACTTAAGGACCCCCCCTCCCCCCCAAAAGAAAAGAAAAGAAAAAAAAAGGGGGTAGAAACTCAGAATTTTCCAACCTCTTTAGGGGCTCTCCACAGCCCTATTTTGGCTCATTTTTTGAAGTTTCTTCGACGACCTTTCTTCTGAGCCTCTCCATCGACATTTTAGTGTTTCCACGCACTATCTCAAGTGCTCATTATGCAAGGTTTTGCTATCCATTTCTCCTTGCCTACATTCGAGCTCCTCTCTCCAGAGCCAGTCACCATGCCACCGAAGCGTGCTCCTTGTGACATATTGCATGACAGTGATGAGACTGCTCGGTATGAGCAAGTGCTTGCCACAGTGGTTGCATCCACTGGTGGTACGGAGGTTCCTTCCACTCAGCCTCTCTCTCCTGTATCTCGGGAAGCGCAGGCAGCACAGACGCAGTTTCTGGATGTCCTCTCTATGCTCCAGGGTGCTTTTCGCCAAATAGGACAAGAGTTCAGCCAGCAGCTTACCACAGCCATGGCTATGCAAGATACCGCTCTAGTCCAAATGGGACATCAGATTGGTCAGCAGATCACATCTGCCATTGTTATGCAGGATAAGGGTAAGCAGCCCGCACCCCAGCAAGGAGACCATTCAAACAGTCAGGATGTTTTGTCTGCTCCACGTAGGTTTTATGGCAGATGCCCGTCGTGCCTATGAGCATCAGTCTTTTGGACCATTGCATGTACCCCAACTTGGGGATTATCTGGACTTAGATGATGCATTTTATGTGCCACAGAGCACCTTCTTGCAGGATGTCAGGCCATCTTTTGGCTCTCAGCTTTTTGCATCTATGCAGGCTGAGCCGTCTCTTTTGGGCCAACCCGTTGGTGTGCATTTGGCTAGTGCTCCTTTCACCACACCAGCGAGTATGCCTGGAGCTGGCTTGGGTTTATATGGCAGCCCACACCCTTGGGAGAGAGGTCAGTCCTCTTCTCAACCCTTTGGTATGCCATCATTTCGGAGAGATGCATTTGGCAGAGAGACCCAGCCCGGGGTTCATGCGCCTATCTCGCTCCGCCAGGGGGTTGGTGGTGGGCAGCAAGCCACTTTTGATGACATGTTGGCAGATTCTTTGCATTCATATAAGGCCCTACCTGAGGCCATCAAACTTGAGATGCCCTTCTCCAATTATGTGAACCTCAAGCGTGATGATGCCCGCACTTATGGAGGTTACGCACACAAGAACTATGCAGCCAAGGACGTCAAGGACAAGCTAACAGTGCATAAGTTCAAAGGGGACACACGCACACCAAATGAGCTGGAGGAATGGCTTACGAAGCTGGAGGACTGTTTCTGCTTCTACCCCAAGCAAGATGAGGACCGCATAATCTTTGCGGGTATGCACATGCAGGACTATGCCCATACTTGG
This sequence comes from Dipteris shenzhenensis, assembly GCF_047967505.1. Classification (NCBI taxonomy): domain Eukaryota; kingdom Viridiplantae; phylum Streptophyta; class Polypodiopsida; order Gleicheniales; family Dipteridaceae; genus Dipteris; species Dipteris shenzhenensis. The sequence continues at coordinate 21,828,843 of NC_141626.1, read as the reverse complement.
TGGCGTTATATAAGGGACTCACCTCAGAGGCCAGCCACGTGGAAAGAATTCAAGGAGTGGATGATCACCACATTTGTATCTCCACTCATAGTGGAGCAGCAGACCGGAAAGGTCCAGGAGTATTTGCAGAGTTTCTAGAGATTATCCTTGTTTGTGCAGGACATATCGAAGAACTGCTGCGTTTTGTTCAGGGCCTGCATCCCTCTTTAGCTGCAGATGTGAGGGCTCATAACCCTCAAACTATTGAGAGGTCAGCTCAGCTTGCAGAAGTAATCGAGCCTAAATATGTTAGCAAGCACAGAAATGCCATGGGTATGGGGTATGACGCTGAGTCAAAGCCTAAGTTTGCTGAGTGGACTGACAAGAAATCTGCAGTAGCACCATTTCCTCGCTTTCCTACTGTCTCGGGTAGTAAGATGCCGTATGCCAAGCCTTACAGGTATCCTGAGGCAAGCCTACTGCTGGAAATGAGCAGGCTGAGATAAAACAGCATACATGGGCAATAATGGACAGTAGAAAGAAGGCCAACTTATGCTTTAAATGTGGCGAGAAATGCACTCTTGAGCACAAGAATGTGTGCAAGATGCATAACAGTGGTACTGCCAAGCTTATCATGATCATTGACCTCTCAGATGACAAGGAATTGTTTGATGCCCTAGGTTCTTTGGATACATCTCAGGATGAGATGGCAAAAACCCATGATGTAGATGAGGCTCTTGACAGTGGAACCACGAAGGGCAATGACTTTCCTTTTGATCCTGGTGGTGCTACTGTGCATCATGCTTCGCATTCGTATGAGATTCTGCCCACTGGTGGCATGAGACGCCATAGGCCCACACTCTTTTATGGATGCCTTTTTATGCACGTGAAGATGTAGGTGGTAATGCTCCTATGAACGAGGAGGAGGTTTATTGGGATGCCCAGCCAACACTTTATACTATTTCCATGCATGCCCTGATGGGTGCCAAAAGTGTTGATACTATCAGATTAATAGGGATGATTAAAGGCAGGATTGTGTATGTGTTGGTGGACAGCGGTAGCACCCATAGTTTTGTTAACTGCAAGACCTTACAGAGGGTGGGACTGATTGCTACTGAGATAGACCATGGGCTAGAGTAGAAGTGGCCAATGGACAGCATATGATCAGTATATCTTGTTGCCAAGATGCAAGGATTAAGTTCTCTTATGACTATACATTTGTAGGGGATCTCTTGGCACTTGACATGGGCCCAATAGATGTTGTCCTGGGCTGTGATTGGTTGCAATCACTGGGCAAAATAAGCATGGATTTCAATGCCTTAACCCTCAGCTTTGACCACATGGATGGATCAGTTACATTGCATGGTATTGCAGCTCCTAAATTGCAGGTCATTTCAGCAAGGTAGTTGGCCAGAGAGCTCAAGATGGGCAGTGCCATATATGCATTAGATGTGTCAGTAACTAAGGAGGGTGGCACTTCCCGTGTTGATGATTGTGATATGCAAAGATTGCTCTGTAGATGTGTTTGCTGATTTGCCATTGCAGTTGCCTTCGAGAAGAGATGTAGATCATGCCATAGTCCTGGAATGTGGCAGTAAGCCAATCAATAAGGCCCCATACCGACTCTCTAAGATAGAACCGGAGGAAGTGGCAACTCAAGTGAGGGACTTACTTTAGAAGAGTTTCATCACTCATAGCACTTCTCCTTTTGCATCCCCTGTGCTCCTGGTGAAGGATGGTTCTTACCGTGTGTGCATTGACTACAGAGACTTGAATAAGGTCACCGTCAAGAACAGGTTTTCAATCCCCAGGATAGATGACCTGTTGGATGAACTCAAGGGTGCTCAGTTTTTCACTAAGATTGATTTGAGGTCTGGCTATCATTAGATGAAAGCTGGGGATGAGCACAAGACAGCCTTTCGCACAGAGAGGGGATTGTATGAGTTCAAGGTGATGCCTTTTGGATTGACCAATGCACCAGCTACCTTCCAGGCACTCATGAACAAGATTTTGCAGCCTCTCCTTTTCAAACATGTGCTGGTATTTTTTGATGACATTCTCATTTACAGCTAGGATAAGCAAGAGCACATTAGACATGTCAAGCAAGTGCTGGAAATTTTGAGGCTGCATCAGCTTTACGCTAAAGCCAGCAAATGCACTTTTATGGCAGAAGAGGTTGAGTATCTTGGTCACATTGTGAGCAAGGATGGCATTCGAGTCCTGCAAAGGTGAAATGCATTGAGGATTGGCTGTAGCCACGCAACCCTACTCAGCTAAGGGGGTTTCTAGGTCTTGCTTCCTTCTACAGGCGCTTTATTCGCAAGTTTGCCAATGGGGCAGCCCCTCTGACAGACCTTTTGAAGGACGCTTCTATGTGGTCTACAGATGCAGAGCGTAGCTTTGAAGACCTGAAATTCACCCTCAGTCATGCTCCTGTGTTGGTATGTCCTGAATTTTCACGCACTTTCATTGTGGAGGCAAGAACACGAAATAATTGCTTTTGAAAGCAGGAAATTGGATGCCAAGGAATTGGATTATCATGTGTATGATCAGGAGATGTTGGCTATCCTCCATGCTTTCGAAAAATGGCACCACTACCTGTATGGTAGCAAAATCAAGGTTAAGGCAGATCATAGGACACTCCGGTATTTCCTTACGCAGCCCAACTTGTCAATGAAGCAGAAGAGGTGGCTGGCTCAGCTTCATTCTTATGATTTTGACATTGAGTACAGGAAAGGGAAAGAAAACGTGGTTGCAGATGCCTTATCCCGTATGTGGGCTTGCAGTTTGTCTGCTATTTCTACCATCTACTAGGAGTGGATTCATGGTATTCAGGAAGAATACATGCAGGATTCTAAGGCAGCTCCCATATTTGTGGAGTTACAGAGGCCATCGAGCGAGGGGCATGCTGAATTTAAGCTGCATAATGGGCTGTTGTGGTGCAAGGACAGAATTTATTGGTGCCAGATTCAAAATATCGACTGCTGGTCTTACAGGAAATGCACTCATCTCCTATGGCAGGACATGCGGGTATTACTAAGACATATGAAAAGGTGAAACAGAGCTTTATCTGGGATGGCTTGTGGCGGAATGTAGTTAAATTTGTCAGTGAATGTTTACCCTACCAGCAGAATAAAGTGGACAGCCGGTTACCCGCGGGTCTCTTGCAGCCATTACCTATTCTAGAAGGCAAATGAACTCATGTTGCTATGGATTTCATCACAGGGTTGCCTTCCACAGAGCGGGGATGGGATAGCATTTTTGTGGTGGTTGACAGAATGACAAAGCATGCCCATTTCATACCCACTAAGACCCGTTATTCAGCATCACAGGTTGCTTGGCAGTTCATCGAGCATGTTTTTAAGCATCATGGCTTCCCTCGGGAAATTGGTAGCGACAGAGATGCAAAATTTATGAGTCACTTTTGGCAAGAGTTATTTACAGCAGTGGGTACTTCTCTTACACCTAGCACTGCTTACCACCTTGAGACGGATGGAGAGTCAGAGAGGGTGAACAAATGGCTGGAGGAGTATTTGAGGCATTTCTGTCATGACACACAGAAGTCTTGGGATAATGGGTGGCACTTGCTGAATTTTGTTACAACAGTACCAAGCAAACATGAGCCCGTTCGAGGCTATGTATGGATGCACAGTGAGTATGCCATCCTTATTACAGACATGGCTGTGAAAAATCAGCAAGCAAGAAATGACTTGGAGAGTATGGATGCCATTCTGCAATTGGCTAAAAAGAATATGCAGGATGCCCAAGCCAAGCAGAATAAGTATGCGGATGAACACATGAGGTATCTGTCTTTTGAAGAAGGGGATTATGTGCACTTACGCCTCCATAAGAATCATTATGCCTCGCTGAAAGGTAACACCAACACAAAGCTTGCTCACAGGTATTACGGTCCCTACAGGATCATCCATAAAGTCGGTGAGGTGGCGTATGAGTTGGAGCTACCCAGGACCTCTAGGATTCATAATGTTTTCCATGTGTCCTTGCTGAAGCCACATGTCGGACAGCATGTCCAAGTCTTTCCTAAGCTACCACCTATGGATGAGGAGGGCCACATACTCTATGTTCTGAAGCGCATCATGGGTTTCAGGGATCACGTACTCCGAAACAAAGTCTACACCGAGTATCTTATCAAGTGGCAGGGACTTCTGGAGGATGAGAACTCATGGCAGCTAGAGAGCATTGTCCAAGACAACCCCTATCTCCTACCGGGCTGATTAGTATTTGCTGTTTGCTGCACCTATTTAACAGCCCACATATAAAATTTTGAGGGCAAAATTTCTTGGGGAGGGATGGCTGTAATGAAGGTGGGAAATAGGTGGGAATTAGGTGGGAAATAAGTGGGAAAAAAGAAGGGAAATTGGTGGTAAGATAGGAGAAAGAAGGGGGACTATATAAGTGAGCCCCTAATGATTTGTATGATACCATTTGATGTGACATCTAATCCTATCTACTCCTCCCCTTCCTTCTTCCTACGTGCTGCCTACTCCCTCTCCCAATATCTCTCTGTCTCTCTCTTCCCCTTCCTCTACCCGTCCCTCACCTTCTCCCCCTTTCTCTCTCTCCCTCCTACCTATTCTACCCCCTTCCCCTAATCTACCCCTTCCCCCCTTTCTTACACCCCTCTAGTGGGGCTCTTTTTGGAAGCCTACCAATGGAGTAACTTGAAAACTAAGGGTGTTTTACCCCCTTCTTGTTCCAAACCAGCTGCTATGAAATGTTCCACTTTGGACAGCTATGAAATGTACTTTATTCTAAATGAAATATTTGCTTTTTACCCCCCAAAAAATAGGTGCATGCGTGTGTGTGTGTGTGTGTGTGTGTGTGTGCACAACAAAAACATTAATTCCCACCCATATATGTAATCAAAACTAGCGTTCATTAGAAAACCAAAATAAAAATATCCAACACTGCATGGTGTAAATGAAGACTTCCTATCACAAGGGCATGATTTTTGGTGCATGCATATTGGCCTGCATGTGGGCAGGACCCTGGGAAAACAAGGAACAAGGGCATGGGTTGCTTGATGTGCTAGAACCCCTAGCAATTGTGCCTTGGGGGTGAATTTTGAATAAAACACTTCTAACTGGGCTAGAGGAAGGTCTCCAAGAGAATGTGCATCGTGGAGAGACCGATATAATGACGAACAAAAAAAGTGAAAAACATATACTAAAGAGTGCTCATATAGTCAAATGGTACGAGCATAATATAACAACCAAAGAGCCCAATAGTGGCACTAGATAAGACGTGAGCATAATCTTGCATAGGAGCATATCTGCCAAAGAACCAAAAACTGCCTGCCAAAAGAAATATCGGGAAAGCGAGCATGAAGACCAGTCCTCGTTCTGAAAGGAAAACCATGAGCAAGAATACAGGCCCAAAATAGATGTAACACAGTCCCCCCTGGATGTGAATGAAGAAGCTATATGCTTGGCAGCCAATAAAGATCCCACTGGTAAAGCCCCTACCAAACAGTGCCATAAGAAAACTTGCTGTTTGAGAGAAAGCTTACTGTTGTAGATACGTCGAAGGGAAACCTTCCACCAAGAAAGAGGTTTGTTCAAATGCCAAAAGTTATTTCCATGCTCTTGGATCCAAGGCTATGAAGTAATAAATAATAGGCCTTCTTGGTAGAAAGATCCGCAAATGAAAAATAAGAGTAACCCGGAAGCTCTCTATCTCAAACCTTCAATCCATTAAAGGAAGAGTGTAAACATGCGAGGTACAGGCTGAAAAGGTTGCAATTTAGTAGCAATAATGTGCCAAATAGACTTGTGATGCAATCCCAAACAATACTGTCTCTTGGTCTATGGAAAAGATAGAGTGTAGCCCCGAACATCCACCACATCCGCCGCCACTGTAGAAACACCCAAACGATGTAGAAAGTACGCCTTTCTAGGCTGGAGATGAGCTAAAGGGGGAGCAATAATCCAACTAACGGAACAACTTTTGTATCACCCAAAGTCGCTCGTGGCAAAGAAATATGCCATTCATAGGATAACCCAAATGGCGCACCACCTAATTAGGAGGAAGCAAGGGGAAGGCGATGCCCATCACACTCACGCAGAGGCAAGAGTTTTGATTTACCAAAGTTCACTTTCAGCCTAGCTGCAAGGCCAAACAAATCAAGCGCCTGCATGAGATGCTTAACTTCAGCTTCCGAATTTTGTAGAAAGAAAAAGAATCATCGGCATAGGCCTAGCTAACAAAGGATGTACCTCCCAGAAACTCAATGCCATGCAAATCCTGGTGTGAAACTAAGGCATCTATATGCATCGGCAATGAATGAGTAGCAATTGCAAGAGCAAGGCTAGTACTAAGAAGGTACCCCTGCCGAACTAAACGGCCTAAGTTCTAGGAAGATGAGAGGGCATCAGATAAAAGGCAACATGTTGTGCCATCATCATATAGCCAATAAACCACATTTTGCATCCTGGGTCCAAAATTGAACTATTGCATAACTTCCGTAATAATACTGAGAGTGTCAAATGCTTTCTCAATCTCCACCTGCATGATCAGAAGCTCCTGACTGGTATATTTGTCATATTCAATGCCTATATTAGCATTTGCAATATTGTCCATCATTTGCTTGCTGGACACAAAACTGTACTAAGCAGGGTGCAATCCTTGTTAGAAATTAAATAATCCCACCAGAGGGTATCCCGCAACAGAAGATTGGGCCCAGGAATTACATGTGGAAGTGTTTCACTACGGAATGAAACTTCTTACCTTGTGTACTTCACAACCATAGATGTGTGTGCAGGCTGGAAAATAGACAGTGCATCCAAGACAAATATAGAATCCACAATGAAATATTTTGTCCGTCCAAAACCGGACACAATAGTGGTTCTTCGATCTTACCAAATTTCTTCTAGTATCTGCTTGGCACTCCTAGATCTCTGAACCCGCATGCTCCTCTGAGCTTAAGTAGCCTCTTTCTTCAGCAATCCCTCCACCTTACTGCCCGGGTAGTCAGCCTAGGTGGGCAGCTTCTCTTGAGCTAAGTCTGTAGCCATGTATGCCTCCTTCACCTCCTCGATGTAGGCCCAAGGGAAGCCTTCCTGTTGCTCCTTTCTGCTCTGTGCGTTGCTGCTCCAAGTGATACCTTACGGAGGCCCCAAGGCCCCCTTTTATAGGGGCTGAGCCTCCCTCTATTTCAGCTAACTGGTAGGGGGGTATTGGCTGACCCCAGCCCCCCCCCCTCTTTGCTGCTGCCTATAAGACCCCCCCTTGTGGGGCACATTTGTAGAGGTCTACCTAGCCACGTGGCAAACTGCCACTGGTCCTAGGCAGGCTGCCCAAACCTAATTTGATATAGGCCCTTTTGGCACTCAAAACACCCGCGATTCCTTGTCTTTCCTATTTCTACAGATCCGCCTCTGTTCAGGTCCCTTCCAGCCTCCGGAACTACTCCAGAACAGTCCATACATGCTGGTGTTGCATTCCGTACAGATGCTGGCATCATCGCTGATTTCATTGCCTCGTTCTTTTCTGGATATCCTACGCAGTTCTGCCTTCTCCTTGCCTGGACTTCCTGTGGATACCTTTGCCTCAGATCTGCCCTCCATGGTGGCTGTCCTCTGCTAGGTGCAATCCTCTCTTTGCTGTCCACGTGGCAGCCTGTTTGCTGCCCATGTGGCAGCCCCAAAACTCTTTCTATTGTCCTATGGTCCACCCCCCCAATGCACTCCTCATTTGGGGACTCACAGGTGGGGAGGTGACCAACCCTAATCCAACACCCCCTCTCACTGACCCACATTGGCCCGGTCCCAATCCATTGATGAAGATGCTCTAGTAGCTCCCGTATCGTAGCACTTTGGATCACTTTGGTGTCATCATAGTCTTATGGCTTTTCATCTAGTGGCTCCTGCTCCGCCAAGTCCAGTTCCGCATAAGCACACCAGTCATCCTTGGTAGCACATGATGGCACCAGTGGCTTCAGTCACGAACTTGCCTTCGAACTCAAGCATTCGAGGTACCAGCATCCTCCAACTCGGTCATTATATACCATCATGATGAATCAGCATGGCAATTCTTGAAAAGGAAGCGTGGCCATTAAAAAAAAGATGCAAAATCCGGCAAGAAACCTTCATGGCCCACTAAAGAGTGCTGATTGTGTTCTTGCAAAGACAATTTGTAGCTTATGAACAATAAAGCCTCCATTTATTTATAGTGCAGAGGCCCTAAACATTATACATAAGGCATTTGAGTGGTATGTACATATTTACAAACCAGTAGATGTGACATAACATCAAAGCTATTCCTGCATGGCCTGGTGCGCATCAAGCTATGGCAGACCAGCATTCCCTTAATCATCATTAGAAACAGAGTTAGGAGAAGAGACTGAATTATATCAAAAGGCACAGACCTCATTAGAGGTAAACACAATGCATCAGCACGAGCCACTTTGGACCAAAGCTTGCCAACCCCAAATCCATCCATTGCCATAGACTCCTTAGAGGATGACACATTTTCCATCCAATTCCTATTGGCCACTATCTTTGGCTTAAAAAGCGACTGCCAATCTAATGACAGGCCTTCTCTCCATCTGGCATTTCATCCCCTGCCTTGGAAGGTGTCACCTGCATTTTATCCTTCCCTTTATCAGCCACCAGGGGGCATGATGCATTCCCCGTACCATGAGCACGTGAAGTTGCTGTAGGCTTTGCCAAAGAAGCATCATTCGGGTGTGCAGCCTCAGGGGGAGGACATTTAGACTGCGTGTGTCTACATTTGTGACATTCAAAAATAAGAGGTGGGCCCAAGATGATTGTAAAAGAATGAGGAAAGAGAGTAGAAAGAATAGGGTTGGCCCTCCCTTCAAAAGGTGACATGTATAAAAGGCCAAAAGTTTGTCTTTGGTCTTCAGTTGTTGATTGCAAGTTTGAGGAACAGAAGCTCTCTCTTCTTTTCAAGAGTAGTGTTTATTTTCTTCTTGCTCTTGTCTCTTGTGAATGCCACATACGCCCTTCCCTCTTCTTTCTTCTCATTGCCTTCTCCTCCCTCCTCCTCTAACCACTTTCCCCAATGCTTCAGCCACGTAAGGCAATGCTGGCCTGCAATATAAAGGCAAAGCTACCACGTCAACCCATAATTGGCATCAGACTTTGATAGTCCTTGGTAGGCATTTGCATGCACCGATTCTTTCCCAAAAAAGAGTGCAGATTCAAGCTAAAGCTGTTGCAGCTGTTGCTTATATTGGGCATCCGTGAAAATAACTTCATAGAAACCTCTGTCCACTTTGTAACAGGCTTCAACCATCAACCATTGTGCCACATCCCTTGCATCAGGCTTATATTCTGGAAAAAACAAAACCACTGCTCTTTGAGGCAAGCTCATAACCAGTGCACACAGAACCTATCACCCCAAGCTCTGAAAATCCTTCCTACACTGTATTCAGAAACAGTTGCAGCTCCAAAGTCATACATGACTCTGAATTTTCTGCAACTACGTGGCGGTGCTTGGGGTCATTCCTCTTGTGTGCTGATGAGACTCCATTCGGGGGAACAAAAGACTAAGACAAGGGGGGAAAACAGAGCTGGACAGGGCAGGATAAAAGGAGCACAGAAGAAGCAAAATATGGAGAACGTACAGGAGAGGATTAGGTGAGAATTATAAGTGAAAAGAGAGGGCTGCATAGGGTGGGGAAAAGACCAGAATCTAGAGAGGTTAGAAGCTGGAAAAGGAGGGTTATGGACAGGAGGACAGGCCAAAACAAGTGTGAAGCAAGGTCTATGAACAGGGTATTGAACAGTAGCAGAATATGGTAGATTTATTACACACAGTCAGGCTGATAGAAACCCAACAAAACCCACACGCACACTGACACACCCTGTGGGGAAAAGCAGCAGCTAGCAATTAAGGAGGCAGAAGAGTGAAAAGGCCAGGAAATGGTCGTGAAATGCAGCAGTACACGAAGCACAAAAGTGCCTCTGGAGTCGCACAATAGGCGCAAACAGGAAAAGAATACCCAGCAACAGTCACGACTGATTTGAGGTGCTCAAATCATCGCGACTGGAGTCCTACCACTCTCTGTTGGTACAGGCATACCAAGGAATATTCATATTTTAGGATATACAGAATTGTGTTTTTTACATCTAGACCTTTTGCAGGAATCTATGGAACCCAAAATTGACACTACAAGAAGTAATAACAGACATATGATTCAACTAGCAGGTGCATACCTGCTCAATGTCCTTACAGCAATGTCGAGAGGTGCAACTCAGCAATAGGATCATAAATTGATCTCTGAGTACTGTAAACAGATATAAATATTCCCCTATGCCTGTGCATAATCTGTACCAAAGTTTGCTTTGACACTTTTAGGACTAGGATATTGTATTGCATTTTCACTACACGTACTTCCTTACTGGCTGAGTATCTGTGTGCTCATCTCATCCATGCTTAATAATGTCTGTCACAATTGATGAGGATGTCAGTCGTTATGTTTTGTTGCCAAACATCGGCTCAAACCGTCTATTTCTGATCTTTTAATAAGAATCTGAAGTGTGATCAGATACCAAAAATGAGATGTTAAATATTTTTTTGCATTGAGTAGATTTGGGGCTCTACGGATCACAAATTTGATTTCTGTTTCGATATTCACAGGTAAACAGCAACAGAGTCTCCAATTTGAATCGCTTTGCACCCGCTACATCAATATGCTTGAGCTTCAGAAGCAATCCCTGAAGCCAAAGATACTAAGACATGCCATTGTACGGTCTCTGGCCCAGTATCCAAACAATCCACGTCTTCTGGGAGCTTTTATACGGTGCAATTCACACTGTACTTTGACAAATGACCTTCGCCGCTTTTTTGACGAAATATTGCAGAGGTATGTAGTTGCAAGATGTTTGATAGTCATGGTTATTCTCTGATGCCTACTTGGGGAACTTAAATAGAGTCCATTGTTGTGGAAACTAGCTTCAGATGAGAATTTTAAGCGTTTGTTACTAGAAGATTTGATGGTGGTTTATGGTTAACGTAAAGTATATTGTAGATAAAGGTAATGTCAGTGCCAAGAATGGACAACCATCTATCCTACTCAAGAATCTACGGAAGATAATAAACATGAAAGTACACAGAAAATTTGCAAAACAAATTGTTTGTGTATGTGAGAACTGAAATTTAGCAGTCATTTGGGGCATTTATAAGGGGATGAGGGCACTATGATTATAAGGACTTGGCTTTCTATTCAGGAATCCATCAACAATACTCTGGCTATTTGCACTATCCATTGAAGTCAATAGATCTGGAGGTGGGCCTCGAATACATAGCTTATTTGAACGGGCCTTGGAGGCCTCAGACTCACAGCAATCTGTGGTATTGTGGCGATGCTACTTGGCTTATGAACTTCAAGTGACATACAATATAGAGGCTGCTCGCCGTGTGTTTTTCCGAGCTATTCATGCCTGCCCCTGGTAAGGCTTTTGTGACATGCAATTTTTCTCAGAAAAATTTTATTGTAAGGACATATTAATGAAAACGGATTTGCATCACAGGTCCAAGGCTTTGTGGCTGGATGGTTTCCAGAAAATGAACACTGTGTTAAGTGCAAAAGAATTGTCGGAGCTGCAAGACATCATGCGGGAAAAAGAGTTGAGGCTTCGGACAGATGTATATGAGATTTTGTTGGAAGATGAAGGTGGGCTATCCTAAGGATTGCCATCTTTCTTGTGGGGCACCACTCATAATTTCGTTGCTAAGGGTTGAAGATGGCGCTTTTTTACACGTCAGAGTGGAGCAAGTGTTTATCTCGACTCCTCAACCATGTAATTAGCCATGTACAATATTTAGCAATTCTTCTAAATGGCTGACATCATGAGCCCATGATCCTACACAAACAGACATGGATACTCTTGCACTACAAATCGTCCATCTTGAACGACCGAGGAAGCTGTCACACATCTGGATCGGTCATTGAAGTAGGACTAAAATGTTTGTAGAAAATATATAATTCAGTGCATACAGCTTCTCTGTCCTTGTGAATACTTTGTGGCATGATGACATACATGGCATAACATCTCGCATGGGGCTTTTCTTTCTTTTGCATGGGAATGTTATTAATGTATTACAAGCACCATACATTGGTTGCAATGAAATTCTTTGCCTTTGTGCTTCCATACAAGTGTCTAGATGCACATTCAGCAGCTGGTGAAAAGGCATCTAGGCTCCACATTATTGGAGAGATTAAAGTGAAAGGCATATACAATAGGCATTTAATCCAAGCACCGCATTATTGGAGAGATTAAAGGGGAAAATGAAGCCAATAGTCTAGCAATGGATGACGCACAATGCTTTGCATATCTCCCCTATTGGGACTTATATAGAGTGACTAATGAATCATGTTCTGTTTGCTATTGGACAAATAATTGCATCTTAGGGATATTAACAAGTTTCATTCTTACAAGTGGTTTTGTTCAAGGGGATATATATTGAATGTATGTTAATCTCGTGTCATGATGTGGTTGGCAAGAGATGGCAGAAATAGAAAGCAACTTCACCTAAATGATTAAAATATTTGTGATTTGAGGAGAATATTTGCGAATTTCAATTAAAATTTTAAGCATAGAGAGTTTTGATTCATCATAGTTTGATATAAGGATGCAATGGTTTCTCAAGTGCTTCTCTAAATTGATATGAATAATATATGTTCTTGCTTGTGATGGGTTCAATCATTGTTCGATGATGTACGAGGAAGCATAATTTTTTGGAGTACTAGCATCAAATTGCTTTGACTTACCATAGGCAAGTGGTGTTAACATACACAATTGTATATTGACCACCTTGATCATGTGGTCGCCAATATGTTGTATTGAGATAAAAGTATGTGTGCATATGTAAATACTTGGTTTTAAATCTTCTCTTATTTGAGGGAGCAATTGGGGATTGAATGTGACAAATGGACATATGAGACATAAGACGGGTCTATTAAGACTTGTTTTGGATTAATGCTTTGCACAACCATTTACAATGATAAAATCATGCATCTTCTTCCATAAAATACATTTTTTAACTTATGAGTTGGGTATTTTAGTACAAAAAACATGATTAATCCCTTGGTTCATGAATTTGTTAGGTTCTAGTTGTTAGGATCTTTAAATTCCCAATATGCCAACATGTTGTCTTCATTAACCTAACCTTGTTAATTTGACCCCATTAAGATTTTGCTCTCAAACTAGCTATTTGAAAATGTGAAGCTTAATTGGTAGTACTCTCAACCTAGGTGGTTGTGGAAGGGCTTGGAGAGGACATGACATGGAGTCCATGTAATGGATGAGTGTTTTGTTACGAACATACTCTGCCCATAACCAAACCTTCTAGTCTTGCTTGCCCATCGTCAAAAAACTCGCCTCCTATTGGTTCAAATGGCCACCCAATGATGGTCGCAACTCGTTGTGTAAATAGCCTAAGCCTCCATCCTCGTTCCATTTTTGCCATTGGAAATCCACCCTATCATGTGGCACTTTAGAAGTAAGACACTTAACCTCTCTTCTCATGTTGTCCTTGCCTCTCAAGTTGTGCTTGACATCATGTCTCTGTCGCTTTGTAGATTCTCTCATCTTAGGATCTTAACTAGGCACGCTCGAAGCTCTCTCTATTAACACACAGATGAGATCCTTGGAGCAATAGACGACATGACCAAAAAGCATCTTACCCTCTTGGACTAGCACTTCAAAGCCTTCAGTGGAGGTTCAGAGATTAGTCAATAAAATTGTGGTTTGTTGCTTGGATTGGATCTTGTTACGATTCTATGGTTTTAGAGGCTTGATAGTCTATTTGGATATCCCTCATATTTGTAGGGGGATTGGGTCGTGATGGCTTATGCCCTTTCTCCCATGATTTCTAATATTTTGTGCCTTTGTTTCTCCATTTCAATTAACGAAATCTCATGTCTTATGAAATAAGTAAGTAGGGTTTCAACTTTGTTGCTTGCTCCCTAAAAAGCTTGAATAAAATCTTTGAAACTAAAGTCCTACAAATGAGATGTTTAGTAATAATTATAACCAAAATAAAGCAAATCATGAGCACATGAAGGTTGTCTTGAATTATGCCATATCATGCAAAGCATTATGATAACTACAGTTTATAATATGTTGCTCCTCATGTTGAATTGTTAATTATACTATTAAGCTACCTATTTATACTAGATATACATGTCTACTCATGAAAGTTAATTTTGCAATATTTTATAGCCTTTATTTATAGTATTACCAATAGGGGGGAGCCTTTCTTGCCCTTTTACCTTTTGACAATTTAGACAATTGAAAAGACACCAATACAATTTCCTTTAAGCACTTCAAGCCACGATGTTACTATATTGGCAAAAAGATGTAATGTAGTACTAATCATACTTGCATTAAATACTAGAGTTGCCATGTGTAAAAGATTGCATGACTAGTTCTCATGATTGAAAGGCAACCTAAAGGTAGCATTATCAAACGATGGTTGTGTGCAAGCCACTTGTAAAGTCATACTATGAACTAAGGAGAACACAAGATTGGCACACTTCTTTGGATCCCACAAGTCCAATCACAATAGCCAGGATACAAGAATGCAATCCAATTTACTTATGTGAGTCAAAAACAAAGGCAATTTGGCTCACAAATTCATCATAGAGAACATGTGAAAACTTAGTAACTCCCTTGTGTGTAGCCCCCCAAGGAGAGGGTAATGTATCTCCCTTGAGAGCATGAAAGAAAACCATAGGAGGCAAAGCAAAATGGTAAGGGAAAAAGCATGCTCTTGCAACATCGACAAGGAGAACTGACAAATAGTAGGCAGAGAAAAAAGCATTTTCTTGGCCCATTGGATTGATTAGTAGACATATTGGATCTCTAATGTTGTATGATGGCATTCAAAGTAGATTGGGTTATCTCTGAGATACATTAGAGGACTTGGCCACAGAGAGAGAGAGAGAGAGAGAGAGAGAGAGAGAGAGAGAGAGAGAGAGAGAGAGAGAGAGAGATCCTACCTATGCACTAGATTTCCTACAATAAGTCCATTATTCTATAGGCAAGGAAGGCCAACAGTCCCTCCTATGACCATAGGAAGGATCTATTGCCTAAACAATTAAAAATGTATGGATAGAAGTCTTTTTGATGATCTATAGGATTTTTTCCAATTTGCAAAGTACTTCTCATGGAAAGTTTTATACTTCAGCACATAATGATAAGCAGTGGTGGTCATCTTCAAGTGTTTTAAGTGCTTAAAAAAATTGAGTTATCTACAGTAATTTACCTAATTCTTGCATATCAAATAATAGTAAGCAGTATTACCAATTGATTCAAGTCAAAATAAATAGAAATAAAGGGATTATATTGGAAATTTTAGAAATAAAGGCATTATTTTTAAAATTTTGTTTTTTCTTGACGGATTAGGGAGGAGGAATAGAATATATAAAAAATTCCCATTTGTGGTTTAGTAATAAGGAAGAAAAAGTCTATTATCACATTTTTTTCATTTTATATAATTTATGACAATAGCTAGTCTTTGTTGAAGTCACGCCCTTTTACTAAACTACACTTTTACCCCTAATGAAATTATATGAGCAGACTTCACATTACTTTTTTCAAAAAAAGTTGTTTGGTAATAACCATATTCTCCAACTTGTATGCATGAATGCTCAATTATTACGTAAGGCCAAAATTTGAACTTTCGTTTCTTCATATAGTCTAAATTATCTGCATATCTTTTCCCCTTTCAACTATGATCATCTGTATGTAGGTGAGACTAGAATTTGATGCATAGCACGATGTAAGCTTGTTAAGGAGACAAAAATATGTGGGGGGAAAAAGCTTATTGCATTCGCCATAGGCATTTTCCATGCCCAAATTCTCTACAAATTTCTAATCTAGAAAAACAATGCATAGTTAGTCATTCTCCTTCATTAATTTAGGACTCTAAGTCCACAATTCTAGCATACCATATTCTAGGATTCTTATCCAAACCTCTTGCGCGTTGTCATATACCTTATTAGAAATTCTTGGTACCTACTAAAAATAAAATATTATTGTTTTGCAACTAATGCAACCAAAAAGTATATGTCATGTGCTGGTAGGTTCTCAGTAAGCCACTTCAAGAACCATTTATACCTTTCATTCAAAAAAACTCCTCTATCCATTTACTATGGTGAATCTATAAAGCTAGGGCTCGATCGTTGGATCAAAAATGTGTGCTCACTTGTAGTTTATCATGATTTCTCTTGTTTTATCAAGATAATCATCTCATTTGCCTCTATCATACTTAGTCTTAAGTTGGAACGCATCCTAAGTTGATACTTAGTCTAAGAGGATGAAATACATGTATCTTGCTCTACCTATCGCTCAAAAGAACTCTTTGTATAATTTGCATTGACTTTATTGTGTACATAACTATTTTGTGGCTATTTGCATTTGTAGGCATTTGATCTAGAACTTGAGGAGTCGCACTTGGTTTTTCACTACTTGGAAAGATGTATGGAACATTTCTAAATTGCTGAAATGGTGGTGGGGTTGGCACCTCTACCATTGTGGGTTGATCATAATAGCTACTTGATTCAAACTATTCCATATATGAATACTTATTGACCTTTTGAGGTATGCAAAGGAAGTCTTGTATGCTGCCTTCGTGTATTTGCATATTTTGTTTCCCTATATTAGCATGTGTAAGAATTTTTTTTAATACTTGTATTATTACCATTTATGACTTGTCAGCATTATATATGAAAATTATATGAATTGTTCATATGGTGGTGGAGCAAGCATTTCTACCAATATGGTTTGATCCTACCAACTACTTGGTTCACCCACAACATCTAATGTGAGTATAATCTATCTTTTAATAGGATCAAATAAACAATATGATTTCTTTCATCGCTATACAAATGAGAACACAATTTTGAGATCTTGCATCAAGCATTCTTGTGCATAAGCGACTGAGCCAAAAATCTTAGATGGCTAATTCTTTTCTTTTTTCCTATAAAATCCTCCTTCAGAGTCATGTTCTACAAAGTAGTTATGGGACTACACCTCATAAGGCTATATTTATTACATGCTTGTGACTAATAAGATTTTGGCATATTTCTAATCTATTATGCAATGGAGACATTTTATGACTCCCCTATTCTTTTGTACCATTTTGTTGTGCTCTATGCATGTGAATTTCCACTACAAAATTCACATATTTGATTTATAATATACTCCCCACCACTATAATCTCAAAATTTATTTATGATTGGTCTTTATAAGATTTCAAAGCATCAATGCATCCTTAAAATACGAGCTATACTCTTTAGTATTGTAGCCTCTAGTTTCGCATACTTGTTTATGGCGTGCTATGTCATTAGATCCTCTTCTATGGATGTATTCCTACATTCACATGTCATCCATTATCTCAAATGTTGATAGAATTTCCTTTGTAAAAATGACAATTACAAATGAGTCATATTCTATACCAAGACCATTTGATGCAATCTACATCAATCTTGTTAACAATGTCTTCTAATGGTTGGCAAGGCCTTTCAAATCTTAGAAAATAATTTGATCCATGTTATAATGAATGTCTCCTTGTAGTATTCATCTTGAACTCTAGACATGTTTTGGGTAGCAAACTAGTTCTCTAGTGCTTTCTAGGAATCCATGAGACTCTTGTTATCATGGATGATGGAACAAATGTCATCTTTGATATTGACTATGATCATGTAGAAGTTTGATCAGGCTTTTCATTCCATTTATGTTTATCATCAACATTGATTGGTAAAACATGCAATTGTTCCATTCACAAGGTCCCATAGATTCTTCAATTGGGTATATTCTCCATTTTGATCTTGAATGTGCCAAAATTATAATCATAAATTCTCTTGATTTTGATATAGCCCAAAATTAATTTTGATATGTGAAAATTCCCAAACTTAGTGTCTAAATGCAAGAGCTAAACTCTGGCTAACATGGATAGTACAAGCCGCTCATTGGGATGTCCTTTCATCAAAATCTTCAACTAAGTTTTTTGGTGGCAATGTTCTTCTATGGTGAGCTGACTCCTTTCTAATCTTCCATGAAATATCAAAATATACTCCTTTATCATTTTGTATTCTCTTGGAATTCTATGACTATCTTAGCTTACTTGAAACTTGAAACAAGTCAACCACATATATATTTTAGCCCCATGATTTGAGTTTCAATGCCTTGTGCAATTGTCCTTCCACCTCACGATTTCTGAGTAATTCTCCTTGGACAATCTTCATGTAGGTCACTCTCATTGGGAAACACATGGGCAGTAGTTAAAATATCAAAGATAAACATAGCATTTGATGTAAATGGATTTACAGAGTTAAACCTCTTTTAGATGGTCGAGTTGACAAATATACGGCAAGACTAGTAGCAAAAGGCTATGCACAAGAGTATGGGACTGATTATGATGAGACATTTTCTCTAGCAAAGAAAATGATGATATTCCAAATGATTGTCATAGTTACACATTACAATTTTCCCATTTACCAAATGGATGTGAAGAACACTTTCTTGAATGGATACATAGATGATAAAATTTTCATATAATTGATATGCAAATTGTTGAAATCCCTTTATGACTTAAAGTGAGCTCCTAAAAAATGGAATGCTTGAATTGATGCACTTTTGCATGAACTTGACCTTGCAAGTTTTTCATCAAATCCATTACTCTACATTGCCTAAGCGAGATGAGACATTGTTATTATAACGCTCGATGTTGATGATCTTCTAATTATAGGTAAGAGTTTCTTAAAAATGTCAAGGCTAGAATTGCATCATCATAATTTAATACGAAAGACTGTCATTACTTTCTTGGTATTGAAATATGCAGGTCAAATTGGTGGATTATGATTTTATAAAAAATGTATACCCAAAAGGTCCTACCCAAAAGGTCCTACAACAATTTCAAAGGCATGGTGTAACCTAATGGATACTCACATTAAATGCAATTTTAGTCTTCCATAATATGCACCCCCTAGACATGATCCTCCATGGGAATATAATAGGTAGCTTAATATATTTAAAAAATTGCAAGGCTAGATTATAATTATATAGTTAGAGTTCTTAGATAACACATGCAAAAACCTAAAAGAATTTATCTTTCTAGTAGTACAAACAATTCTTAATTTATCCCAGAACCCATCAATTGGTCTATAATATGATAGCTAAATGGAATTAACTCAATGCTTTTACAGATATAGATTGGGCAAGAAAGTTGATGATAGGAGAGGATTAAGTGGATTTTTTTCTTGCTTTAAACACATGAATCGACCCATCAAAACCTTTTTAGTTTCATGAAAGCACATGCCCACAAGGATGCCAATCCGCCTAGAAAACCTTACATGTATTGGTGTTTCCCTTAGTTTCTCTATGCATGTAGACATCAAGGCTTTATGATTTTCTTGCCATACTAGAGACAAAATATTGGTCTTACTAGACAGGAAAATGGATAAATTCATATCCTTCTTGACCTCACCTCCCTTTAAATCTCATTACTTAGATCGTCGAATAGATCCTAATATCTTGATTGCCACCTATTCATGTGATACATTCATAGTGCATGAGCTAGTTGGGTAATAAATCCCAAGTCCCAAAACCATATAGGATTGCTCAAGCCATGCAAACGCTGCATAAGCACATACTCCGTCCTATTGGGCCCCCACTTGTGTAACTAATATTTTGCCTACTCTTTTGGTTGTGTCCTCATACCTATGTGGGCCCTTCTGCTTGTGACATGCTACTAGCTTTTGAAAAGACTATGCAAGGTGGGAAGCATATGGGTGGTTGTATGAAGTGAGTGCAAATTATTCTACATGTGTAAATACAAACACATTGATGGAATTTATTTTCATTCATGGAGCATGTTATTACATTTCAAGTTTTAACACATGTATGATGTTTCAATTTGTAACAAATGCACAACATAGAAATGTGCAACTATTGTGCAACATTGTCAACACATCTTAATAGATGCAACATGTCACATATTATGATGCAACATGATACATGTTATGTTTGATGATCGAATGAAACATGCTGTTGTACTCTTTGGTGAATAAACTAGTTACGCTCGTCCACAAATTTTGATGCAAGGTTCATCTCTTTGATAGGGGCATGGCCAACTCCCCTTTGCATCAATACTTCCTAAGAGCTTCCATTGTAGCTTGAGTCTTGTTCTCTCCATAGGATTAGCTGTCATCATCTTGATAGCAATAGTTTTTGATATGGACTTCAAAAGTGAAAGATCAGCTTGAGGTGTCTTTCTCTCCATAGGATTAGCTACGGACTTCAAAAGTGAATGATCAGCGATGCAGACACCACTCTTAAATAGCAATAGTTTATGATACAACTTGAGGTGTCTTTCTCTTCATAGGATTAGGTGTCATCTTGACTTCAAAAGTGAATGATCAGCCATGCAGATACCACTCTTAAATATCCACAGGCACTAAAAATATTTTGCACCATTTTCATTAATTATCAAACCAAAAATGTAAATGTTAGATTGTGAGCATGTATCTATATTGCATTGGAAAATTTTGCAACTTTGGTGCAAGGAAATGTCTTTGAGCATGGCCTTGCTTGCACTTAAGGACCCACACTACCCATTCCTCCTTGGTCTCAAATAATTAAAATTTTAAAGGCCTTTCTATAGTTCTCTAATATGATTTGTGCCACTCCCCTATCAATGATTTATATTTTGCATGCATCCTGAGTGTAATATTTGTTGCAAAATCTAGCTAGATACATGTAGGCTATAAGTCTATATGGAACCATTGAGCCTCCTGCTATAGTCATGTCAATTTAGCAAAGAGATCATGGATGACATTGTGCATGTTTATGTTATCTACCATGTCCTCTATGATTGCACTTCAACATTCCTTTTTTCTATGCCCTCATCTCTACACCTACCTTCTACCCATGCCTTCATCACTATAGACCCAATGCACTATCCACATAGTGCCTAGACATTGTACTTGGAAAAACTTAAGCAAGATTATGCCATTAAAGAATGACATGATGGTCCATATGGGCTCGTCCTAAATTTTAGAGATCAGTCAAACAAGTAGGGTGCACTATCTACATGGGCACCTCCCTCCATGCCTTTGTTTACAAGCCCTAATGTTGCCCTTGTAGCACTTAACAATTGCCAGCATACCATCTATCCTGAAATAAGCAAAGATAACCTTTCAATTTGACTCTATGGACTATCTCATATGTTCTAGATCCAATCTTTTCAATAATTTGGATCTCATTCTCTGTGATGAATGTGATGAAAGATGCATTACTTTGGTGACTAGCTTATTGTTACAACTCATGCACATCACCTCCCTTCAACTTGATCAACTTTGGTGACTAGCTTATTGTTACAACTCATTCATATCACTCCCTTCAACTTGATCAAGGTAGCACTGTGCTTTCTCTACTCGCTCCTTAGCCCTCCCAAAGTTCAATGCTGACTTCTTCTCCCAACTCTCAACCATTAGGATTTTCTTATCCGATCATAAGAATCTACTCTTATGTGATACCAAGTTTCACTTTTGTATCTCCATCTGAGCTCCGTTGACATCATTTGGCAAAGATGGTCTTCTAATGCATGTTTCTTGGAATCACATCATAACATCACCGATGTAGGATTCTACCCAAAGTAGGACATCAAATTCCCATCTCACAAGACTCCATCTGCTGATATCAATACTCTACTCTTATGTGATACATAGATTGAACTTCATAACTTCATTTGAGACCCTCTGACATCATTTGCATATGATGTTCTTCCAATGAATACTTCTTGGAATTGTATCATAATGCTGCCAATGTAGTATTCTGCCTAAACCAATGCATTGAATTCCCATCTCACAAGACCTATGAGTGCAGTATTATGGGTTCACATTTATAGCAATCGTCTTGTTTCCTCTTCAACTTGTCAGTGCTTTTTATTATGCTTCTCCATCTCTCTATCTAAGATTCCATTTATTTGCTCTAGCAACACCTAATTAACCTAGTTGCATTGACCTTTTGTCAAATCGAGACTGGCCTTATGCTTGGCGCTAACCAAACCTTGACTTGATGGATCTTGGAGATAATCAAATGCACTATCTACATAAATAGGCCACAAACATGCTCCTTGTGGCATATAGAGGATATCGAATGGAAATAATGTTCACCATGGTGAGCTCCCAAAGGCTACAACATAGAAAGTGTGCATCCATGATGGCAAGCTATCTCACACAAAATGTTTACATCCAAGATGGCAAACTATCTCACTTAGAATGTGTAGCTATCTATATAAACATATGTGTGTACTTTCGACTCAACATGCAGTGCTCATGCAAGATCATGATACAGACCATGCACCAAGAATTATAGATCTCATATATTTGACTCATTGCATATATGAAAGACATGTGATATAAGGTGATTTATTTCAAGATTCATTCATTGCATATATTAACTATAGTACACAATGACAAATATCATTTAATTTGTGCATGAATGACACATATAACATGCATCTATGTATGAATTTGTTTTAAAAAAGAATGCAAATGTGTACACATGAATGTCACATGTATGAAGCAAGATATTCCATTTCATGAGGCATTCATTACATAAGTTCAATGTAGCACATATACATTTTATTTTATGCATGCATGGCACACATAGCATGCATGCGAAAAAAACTCCAATGTATGCATTCATTGCATAAGTTCAATGTAGCACATATACAATTTATTTTATGCATGCAATGGCACACATAGCACGCATGCAAAACAAATCAAAAAAGAATGCAAATGTGCATGCATGGCATTTGTAGGATGCAAGATCTTTCATTTCGTGGAGCCATCTTTGTAGCTTAAATTATATAAATTTTCAAATACAATAGTAAATCATCTTAAGAGAAAAACCATCTACAAAAAGATTGTTAGCATGGGTGAGACAAAAACTCAAGGTTCCCTAGCATCCTAGATCTCTGCTCCCATATTCAAGGCTTCCCCTAGAGTAGCCTTTGACGAGTGGATTTCTTCAACTGATTCCCATGCTCTAACAGATCAAATTAACCCCATCTTTTGTAAGTCAGCCTATCTATATCAACCTTGATGTCCTTTCTACTTGTTGATGATGACCCTCTCAAATTTTTGAAAATTTTATTGATGGAAAATTTGTCATTATCGCTAGCTCCCCTCACTAATGGATACCCTTGGACATTTTGAGCTCTCTTGACCCTAGCCAAAAGTTCAAGAAGACTCTAGGTTCCTCTCTCTCTCTCTCTCTCTCTCTCTCTCTCTCTCTCTCTCTCTCTCTCTCTCTCTCTCTGGGTGTTTGGTATATAGAAAACTAGGCTATCATTTGTGTTCAAGGGTATACTAGGAATCTCTTATCTATGAATTTTTAGTAAATAAAGTGACCCCCTTGTCTATACAAAGTTATGAAAATTTCCAATCCATTAAGAAACCACATGTAAAATTATATTTCTGTAAATTGACATCCAAAAAGTGAATTTGATAATAGCTTCTTTTGAACTCACGTGATAGTCATATTTTAGTGAACTCCACGGGATTCTGTTCCTCTTAGGGAGGCTTCTTCTTCCCCTCTGCATTTGATAAAGAAAGATGCATCTCTTGCCACTTTCCTCAACAAGTAAGTTTGAGAAGAAGTTGAACAAGAGACTAAGGGTCCATCTGCATGCACAAGTGGTGAGCAAGTGGTGAAGCAAATGAGATCAACCTAGTAGTAGAACCTTAGGAACATACCCTAAACCTACAAGATGAGGAGCATGAGAGCCAGGTCATCCTACTAGTATATCCAAGTTGTGCCTATCCTTTCTCAACCTATGATCCTGATGATGCATCAAGGAATTGACACTTGGCATCATTAACTCCCGTCACTATTCAAGATGATGAGGAGTATCTTACCCTAAATGATGTGTTGGAAGAAATTGGTATATGAGAGGATGAGGTGGTATGCCAACTCTCCAATGACACTTGTATAGATGTCATTGACCTTGGAGCTCCTATTGCTTCACAATCAAAGGGATCTCACAATTTGATGACACCAACCTAATCGATATAGAGCCACCCACAAGGCCATCTAGGATGCTAAACTAGAGTCTGAGCAACCAAGTAACTAGTACAACCTCAGTAACATACCATAAACCTAACAGTAGAGCCTCAGGAACATACCCTAAACATACAAGATGAGGAGCATGAAAGCTAGATCATCCTACTGGCATATCCAATTTATGCCTTCTTTCTCAACCTATGATCCTGATGGGCATCAAGGAAGCCACACTTGGCATCATTAACTCCCATCACTATTCAGATGAGGAGTGTCTTACCCTAAATGATATGTTGGAAGAAATCAATATATGAGGATGAGGTGGTATGCCAACTCTCCAATGACACCTATGCATATTTCATTGACCTTGGAGCTCATATTGGTTCAACAACCAATGAGATCTCACGCTTTGATGACACCAACCTCACCAATATAAAGCCAATCTATGTCACCCACAAGGCCATCCAAGATGCTAAATTAGAGTCTAAGCAGCCTAATAGTAGAACCTCAGGAACATCCCCTAAACCTACAAGATGATCATGAGAGCCAAGTCATCCTGTTGGCATATCCAATTTTTGCCCATCCTTTCTCAACCTATGGTATAGATGATGCATCAAGGAAGCCACACTTTGCATCATTAACTCCCATCACTATTCAGGATGAGGAAAGTCTTACCTTGAATGATGTGTTGGAAGAAATTGGTATGTGAGACAATGAGGTGGTATGCCAACCTCCAATGGCACCCATATAAATGTCATTGATGTTGGAGCTCCTATTGCTCCAACTGTCAATGAGATCTCACACTTTGGTGACACTAATCACACTTTGATGACACCAACGTCACCTATATAGAGCCAATCTATGTCACCAACAAGGCCATTCAAGATGCTAAACTAGAGTATGAGATATCTGAGCTAGAATTCCTTGATTTAGAGAGGCCGTTGTGTTTATTGGCAATGATGAAGCAGCTAGCACATCAACTTTGCATTCGTCGCAAGGCCCAACAATAATGGGTTTGTAGTTACAAATTTCCTTCATGATGTAGCAAAAAAGGCATGCACCTCCATCAGCTTAGGGTTTAGGGTTTATATCATGTTTTTCCACCATTTAATTCAATTTCTCATCCATATCCTCGATACCATCTAGCTTTTGTAGCATTTATTTTTATAAGAAAAAATCCTTGCAGCATCTTCAACCAAAACCAAAATAATCAATATCAAAATAAGGGTTTTTAGATTTGAACAAATGCCCCAAAATTTTTGTCAAAATTTTCACTAGAGCTCCCTTTCAATTGATCTAATGTTGCTAATGACATAATAGACCTAGAAGAGGCCTATAACAAAAATTCAACTTGGGGGCACTTTTTGCATTACCCCCAATCACACCATTCTAGATTTCATAATCTATAGGCCTATTTTCAGTTTGAGATTTCATCATCAATATAAGAAAACTCAAAGAAGAGTTTGATGCAAATAAATCACCCAAACCAAGTCAAGTTTTGAATTGAAGTTTCTAGATATGACCAAATGTCCCAATGAATTTTTTATAGTTTTTATCAAATTATGCTCTCAAATCAATGTATACTATGGTAAAATTTTTGAAAAAAATAGAGGCCGCTAACTCTAAAACCCAAAAATGTGTCCCTGGAAGGTACTTTTTATAGAAAGTACCCTCCAATCACACAATGACATACCATGCTCCTCTTTTCCAAAAACAATGCCTAATAATGTCGCTAAAAGTTAGGCAATGTTACAATCTTTTAAGCATTTTTTGAATCTTTTGAGCTCATTTCTAATGTCAAAAGTGAAGATATATGCACCTAAATAAAGCTAATAATTTTAGAATATTATTTCAATTATTAGTCCCACAATATACACTCACCTCAGAGAATTTGCCCCAAAACCTTAATTTTGGACTTAATTATTTTGTTTTATGATTTATTTGCATGAGAGTATTCTTTGAGTTTATTTAATGTTGTTGATGAAATTTCAAACCAGAATGATTCTTATAGCTATGAAATCTAGAAGGTACTTTTTGCAAACTTAAAGAACACTTTGGTGCAAACAAATCAAAAACCAAAATAATCAAGTCCAAAATTAGGGTTTCTAGATTTGACCAAATATCCCAATGAATTTAGTAAAATTTTCACTAGAGTATGAGGGCTTTTTAGCTTGGAATTTCATGGATATAATATAGGGAGTTTCATGCATCTCTTATATGGTTTTAACCCTTATCAATGGTTGATTACAAGATGTGTTGTGGCTAGATGACTACTCTATACATAAGGGTAGAAGCAGAGCATCTAGTTGAGGAAGGATGTCTTTTGTTGGGCATTATATTGACAAAGTTGTTCCACATATCTTAGCCTTTCATCGATCTCTGGATGGCAAGTTAGAGATCATAAAGTTGAGGTGCCTTGGTTGCCTTTTGAAGATAGTCGGTGTTAAAGATCTCCTTGTAATTGAAAATGGGATACTCAACCTTCTCTTCTTAGGTGAGCTAAGGAGGTTGTAGGACCAAGCCAAAAAAATATTCTTTGCACTAAAGGGTTGGTCTATGTAATTGTGCTTGGAAGGTGTACAATGATGGGTTCAATAAAGAGTATAGCTATGAAATGTTTTCTCTTTGCTACTTAATATTATTACCATTTCTCAAGTTGCATGTAAGTAAATTTGAGATTGCAAAGATAAAGACATAGACTTCAAATGATTATACAATAGTAGCTTTATTATATTCCAAGAAATGGCATAGAAGTTGGCATTTAACCCATCTTTAGATCGCCTAAGGTGTATTATACTGACCAAACCAAACTATGTTTAGATCGCCTAAGGCATAGTACAAACTCCATGTCCTTGTAGCTTCTATAGATAGCAGCCAGCTAGGTGTCATCCATGAGGTCTGCTAAATAGGCTTGTATCTCTATCTTTTTCATAGTTGTACTCATTAACATCTTTAACTGGGTGCTTTTCATTATTGCTTGGTTCTGGCCATGAAGGTAAGGGGGGAAGATTGAGAATCTAGAGTGGGTGGGAGAGGGTGCGAGAATGGGGTAGGATGGGGGATCAGGGGTATGTGGGAGTGTGGGAATGGAGAGAGTTTGAAATAGTGACATGAAACTAAGACCCAATTCCTTTGTCTATGGCCTAAACACATAATTTTTTAAAAATATATGTTTTTAATAAAAACCAAAAACTTAAAATTGAGCTAGAACATGTAATTAATATCTATAATTAACTTGTAATTGAAAATGAGAGAGAATTCTTAGAGCCATTGAAGTACCTTTCATGAATCCTAATGTTTTTTACAATTTTCCAATCTCATCATTTAGATATGTGTTTTGCATCTGTACGTGAACTACATTTACAGTGTCCTCTACAAACTAAGCATCTAATGTTTTGTACCAATTGTGCATCTAATTCTTGAATTTTTACCTATAATTCTTGATTTTCCTTCTTTGTGCTAGCATATCATATTTCTTTCTCGGACATTTGAAAAGTTGTAGCTTGCACATGATACCAAATGTTGATTTCAAGCCTCTATCATTGAAATCCTTCTCTCTCTTTCATTAACCAAATATTTATATTGAGTGTGAAGGCTACTTTTGCCATGATAATTTAACCTTGACACTATCCTAACAAGCCATTCTCCCCCTTTACACAAAAACTTTATAAAGATCATCAACTCATGAATTGTGGAGCCTAATAAGTATGTACTAGATATATCTAGCCACAAAATCAAATGTTTTTTCCTTGATTCTAATGACTTACTAAATCATTTTCACTTTCTAAATTGTCCACCTTTTTCTTACTCATCGGGGACCTCCATTGTTTGATACATTTTTAACCCCTAATATAACATAACATTGATATTAACAATAACATGCAAACATTTTCCATAATAGTGCCAAATTAATCAAAAATAAAAACCCAAGTACATCCAAAATCTACTAATTGAAATTTCTTATTGAAATTTGTTGATTCAAAAATACATATATTTAGCAAAACTGGTAATGGAAAGTGTCAATCAAAACAAGAATGAAAATAGCTCATGACTATCTTATGATGGTGGTTAACCAAATCAAACATGCACATGTAGCGTGGTAAAATGACAGCAAACAAAACTAATATCATATACAAAGGACACACAAACAACAAATAAAATGCACTTACATCTAGAAAATCTAGTATCACACTTGACTTAGTAAATTACAAAGAAGCAACACATATTACATTTAGATACCACAAACTATTGATGAGTACAAGAAACCAAAATCTAAATCAAACTATCTAGTGATGGTATCAAACATGCAAAAATAAAGGTAACTTTCAACAACATCAACAAATATAAATGGTAAAATGACAACAAACAAAACTAATTTCACATACAACGACAACACATAGATAACAAATAAAATGAACTTTCATCTATTGAATTACTCTTAAAATAACACAAATTACATTTTAAAACCACAAGTATTATTAGACTATTGAATCATTTTATGATTGAACCATACCAGATTCTTGGAAAAAGGACCTTTCAAGGGGAAATATGATCCAACAACTAGTCCTCCCTAGTGGCGCCTCTTATATTCCAAGTTGAAGTTAATGGAACTTGCTCCAAATAAATTAAATGCGTCCAAATATTTCAAAATATATTTTAAACAATCCTTTGTAGAAAACTATAATAGTAAGTGGTGTATGTGCTTGAACCTTGTTCCAATGTGCATATATGTTTATAGTTATACAACGCTCAAACATAAAATTTCCTTGAAAATGAAATAGAATTTCCAAATGTTTTCAAATAATATCCACAAGCAATATCACATGCTAAGCAACCACATACTTACAAAATAAAGCTAACTTTCATTTAGAAAAAATTACTAGCTTAGTTGACTGAAAAGAAGCTCAAGAAATGGGAAGGGTACCACTATAATGAAGCTTATTTTGCCAAGAAGACATTTAAATTATCATCATTGAATTTAGTTTTAAAGGAGATAGGGAACCTAAAATGTGACTTTTGTGGAAAGCTAGGATAATTCGAGAAGGGCTATTACACCAAGAAGGGGCTCTTTATGAACCTTGTCCAAGATCTAAAGATCAAGAAAAATATAATGATGCTAAGGCCATTGATATGGAGAACTTTGTCGAAGATTATTGGGCCCTTTAGAAGCCTCATCCTAGTACATGTTGTCATCCACCCAACATTTGTAAACAAAAGACTAAAATTAGAGCAAGATCATGTTGGATCTAGTGAGTCCTACTAATGTTACTACTAGTGGAACTAGAGTCAATTCCAAATTAGGGTCATGTGTGTTGTCACATGAGGTGGATAAACCATGAAACTTCCCATCAACTATTACTAGGGTTGAGGTCATCAATTTGTTGACGTCATAGATGTAAGAATTCTTAGAGTCTATGGCTCATAAAAGTGAGCATGTGAACATATAAGTGAGCAAGTCTAGGGGTCATATAAATGAGCATGTGAACATAGGTGTGTGTGACTAGATATGTGTGTGTTTCTCTACATGTGTGTGAGTTTTGTGTGGTTGAGTGGGCATGATTTAGATCCCTCACATACAAAATCACTCTATGAAGACACCCTAGACTTTGTAGTTACATATCTCCAAGAAGCTTATGAGGAGCTTTTTGATCCAAAGCAAAGGAACGATCACCCTCTACATGATGAGATTATAACATGTGGGAATGGAGGAGTATACAAAATCTCATTGGGATGCCTCATCAGAAGACAAAAAAGCAACAAAGGGCTACAACTTGGAGTAATCCATAGAAAGGCAAACCATGTGAGAATGACGAACAATTCCGCATTTAAAAGC
Organism: Dipteris shenzhenensis; assembly: GCF_047967505.1. Classification (NCBI taxonomy): domain Eukaryota; kingdom Viridiplantae; phylum Streptophyta; class Polypodiopsida; order Gleicheniales; family Dipteridaceae; genus Dipteris; species Dipteris shenzhenensis. The sequence goes on along the minus strand of NC_141626.1, from coordinate 21,798,969 downwards.
AACAAAATCACGAACTCTACACCTTCCAAATTCAACACAAGGCTTGTGATCCATATAACTTCTAATGGAGTCGCAAGGGCTTTCAACATTAGTGAGCAATCTAGTCTAGGTTCCAATAAACTGCTTTTGCTAGTATAAGTTTCTTCTCATAAAGAGGACTCTTACATTGCAATCTACACCACTCTCGGATGGTCAACCTTGTGATCAATATAGCTTCTAATTGACGTGCAAGCTCTTTCAACCTTAGTGAGTAATCCAGTCCATGTCCTAAGAAATCTCTTTTTATATTGTTCAATTTCTTCTCATACAAGAGAATCAAACCAATTTTCTAGTGCATTCTAGGCATTAACAAGTCGCTTCTTATGGGAACAATGTCATCTTTGACATTTAGTTTTATTATGTATAAGGCTTAATCAATCTTTTCATCTTGATCATCAACATTGATGATAGGAAATGCAATTGTGCCATTCACAATGCCCCAAATCTTCTTCAGTCCAAGTATATTCTCCATCTTGGACTTCCATATACTAAAATTATTATCATCCAACTTGCTATTATAATCCAAGAATATAATATGATGTCTCAATTATTGTTACAGTAGAGACACCCCAAGCAATTGCTATCTTCAGGCGTTGACCACATGTCAGCCACATAACATCAAGCGTTGACCACATGTCAATCATGCATGACACGTGTCAACCATGGGTTCATCTAGGAGTGCCATATCCGAGGCGACCATGTGTCGATAACCACACAAGTCAACCAGAAGTACCATGCCCAAGGCGATCTCATCAAGAGCTGCGCACATGGAGAGTGAGCTCAGCACATGGAGCAGTCAGGAGTATTTACACCACCCTGACTAGAAGAGGCTATCGAGTCAGGGAGTCAGGAAGTCATCGGAGCCATCAAGAGAGCCAATGGTGCAACAGCTATCCTCAACAGCTAAGGAGATAGGAGGATGACTAATCGGGAGAAAGGAGGGAGATTCTTAGCAAAGAAGGGACCCTCCAAGGCAGGGGGATGAGGATGAAGGAGGAGGGGGAGAGGGGACGAAGAATTCAGCATTGAGCATTCGGTATTTGACAAGGGAGCGAGAGAGAGGAGAGTGTGAGGAGAGATAGAGGCTGGAGCTATGAGCTCGCCAAGGTGAGAGTGTGGAGAGACCTATGTGTACCCCTCTATCCACTATGTAGATAAACCTATGTGTTCTTGTGACTTGTGACTTGTGACCTGTAGGTGCTGGTCCGATGATATGTACTTCGGCCAACTTGGTCTTTTTCTCATTCTTCCTATCTCTTTTCGATATGGGGATTGTTCACTAGTGTATGACGATGTTTCTTCTTATGCTCATATTCTGGAGTTCTCATGTGACTGTCATTTAGCATATTACACTCATACATCGCTATTCACTGCAATACAGCCTATGACACCCTCACTCCACTGCACGGTGCACTCTGCGCGATCCACTACATTAGAGCATTGCAACACTCATGCTTCTCACACTAGCAGCCTTTGGCCTCTAATAACACCTTCAGAAGGATAGGAACCCCTCCCCTCAGACAATTACACCTAATGTAGAATTTCTAATTGCTCTATGGCTTCTGCCTAGTAGTTGTACATGATTATATTGGCTCATTTGCTCCTTTCTTCTTCATCCAAAGCTTCCTTCTTAGAGATATCCTTTCAAATGCCTTTGCCTAAAGTTCTTCTGAGCCTCCTCTATTATGAATCTCTATCTTGTGGATGCTCATGAGCTATTCTTTCAAATGCCTTTGCCTAATGTGTTGCCCTTGTGAGCCTCCTCTGGCTATGAAGCTCTCTATCTTGTGGCTCATACAAAGACCAAATTGGATGACTTAAATATCAACCCTAAGACTTGACTATGGACCCTAAGGCATGATATGAGCAACTGCACGACTATCATGAGACAAAAGGCACATGGTTGGAAAAAGAGGGGGATCTCGATTCAACCAAATGTTGTTATAGCTAAACTAGACTCCTTCATACTAGTTACACCTCATAACTCCTATCTTGGCAAGCAAGTTCCCCACACTACAAGCTCTTGCAAACTTCAAACTAAAGTTTACAGACCTCATAAATGCCACATATAAACTAAACAAAATTGTCAAGGATTTGCAACCAATTGATGTGACCTATATGACCAAATAGAAAAAGCATAAACCACCAAAGAACACTCCCACACATCTAGTGGCTAAAGCTTGCAAACTAAGATAACTTGAGCTATAAAACTTTGATTGAGGAATCGTCAAGACATGTCTCTTGTACAATACAAGATCCACAACAACATCGTAGTTGAAAGAGAAGGCTCCTATCACATAAAACACTAACGATCCTTGAACTACGCAAGCAAGGAAGCCAAACCAAAGAGACCATAAGCTTTAATACGAAGTTAATAGGACAAGAGAGGAGGCGAGGGAGGCAATCATCGAACCTAAGGTCTCAAAGTATATTTTTTCAAAAAGATGGAAATATACATAATCCTACCTAGGAACCCTATCATGTTGTTCATTCTAACTCAAACAGACCCTTTCCTATCACTCTTTTCACAAACATTATCAATAATTGTCAACTTTCTTGATCATAGTATGTAGTAAGTTGACCATCTTGTACAAACAATCTATCATTGTGCTCAACTTCAAGATTCAATATGCCCTAGCTATGAGGGTTCCGTTATGTACAAGATCAATGCAAAATCGCTTTCAAATTATAAAATTGAACAATTTATTTAAAATGAAGCTCTACCAAGAAAGGGAATTTTGTAAACATTAACAAGTTGCAAGCTAATTGAGTGGGCAAGGGCAATAAATGTTATCCAATTCTTGTAACATAAAGTGTCTCAAAGTCACCTATAGCATGAGAAAATTTGGGCTTCATCTCTTTTGCATGTTTCATATTCAATCCACATGCATGATTTTACTACACAATTGCTACCAAGGGAAGCCAACACTCCTCCACATGAAGAAAATGTCCTTTGTAGACATAATCCAACATGTTAGTTCTAGAAAATTCAAAGAAATCTTAAAAAAATAAATCACCATCAAACCCCTAATAAATTTGTCTTCTACTTTAGCATTGCTTTCTTCCAAGCCAACTACTGCACATTTTCAAAATCCCTCGAAGAGCCCATGTAGCTTCAATACTTAAGCGATGGTGTCAATGATAAATACCAGGATGACAAATGAACTGACAATGGTAGAAGGATTCGTGATATTTGTAAAACATAAAAAATTCACATCACGCAATAAGTTTTCAATGTAGGCATGGCTAGTGTTGTCATTACATACTTCTTTCCCATTTATATTTATTTATTTATATCATTGCATTCGACCCTTGAATGCAATGATTTTATTTATATCATTGCATTCAACCCTTTAGCATTTCCCCTCACCTCTTTCAATATATACATATAGAGAGAGAGAGAGAAGCATTTACATCAAGAACTCCATGGTTTTGATTCCTAGCCTCTGTACTGCCCTGATAGACATCCAATAGTGTAGGCACTATTGTGCCTTTAGAGCCCCTAACTGTATCCAAGACCAATGTCACTAATCTTTTTCAAAAAAATGGGAAGGAGAACACTTGCCACCTTGCATTAAATAGCCCATTTTCCACAAAATTACCACAGTGTCAAGGCCTTTATTCACCCCCTCCACAAATGGACAAGTGCAACTTTATTGATGGCATAAAAGGAAATACAACTTTCAACATTATTTAACAAGATCTATCATTCATTACGCCTACCCCTGTTTGAGTGAAATGCCCATAAAATTGGAGGCCCCCCAAGGTGAAAAGTAGGAGGGTGCAAAGAGAAATAAATGAGAATGGCCCAAAAGTCATAAAAGCGGACCCCAAATCATCAATACTATATGCCAAGGTTGGGAGCAATCACTGGGACCCAAAATAACAATGAATGCACCCGACACTTGCACCAACCACAAATTAGCACGTGACAGAGCATAAATAATAACAATAATTTTATTTTTCGCCTCTCCAAACCACAACCTTCACTAAGGCCTACCCATGACAAGCCAAAAAATGGTCTCAACAAGTGAGTGCAAACAAATTCAGTACCAAATGGTAGGACCCTAGTGTCTGCAAGCAAATCTTTACCCAATGGTAGGCCGCTACTCTAATCTTTAACCAATGGTAGGACCCTAGTGTTTTGGAAACAAATTTTTACGCAGTGGTAGGACGCTACTATAATCTTTAACCAATGGTAGGACCCTAGGTTGATAGACAGTATGTGTACTAGAGCATCCATTGGAGTTCTTGGCTGGGATGATGGGGGGCAGCAATATCACAGCAAACTTTGAAGTAGGCCTTAGCAGAGTGAGCGCAGCCATCTAATGGGGGAATCGTGATCGAGATGGAGCCAAAAAACTGTCACTCTAGTGCGCGGAATCATCGTCGAGACGGGAGCCAAAAAGCCTGGAAGATGCGGGACTATAAAGTGCGCATTTTCTTACTACTTGACTCATGCGCTCAGCAAGAAACTACCTTGACCCGACTCAACAAGGCCCTACTCTGCGGCCCGCTCCCCTACAACCAGAAAAGATTGAACCAGCACAAAACGCTCCAAGCGTGAACTGGGCACGACCAACGGCCCGCACATTCCACTTCATAATTGGACAGTAAGACTGAAAATAACGCCCGCGCAACGGATTCTCTGAGCTTGCTGGTAACATCGAACAGCAGCACCCTTGACGTGATATCGCCGGATAGGAAAGCCCAATATATAAACCTTGGCGGAAGCTTGCGCGGAATGTCGCAGGCAGGAGATGACCGATACGCACGCTGACGGGACACGGACTCGGACGGCGGAGGGGTCGAGAGGAAGTGGGTGGGAGACGAAGTATGAGGCTTGAGGACCACGACCATTGCAAAACGTCATCTCTGGGCAGGAGGGGCTTGCCGAGAGACAGGGGGGAGGCGATAGAAACAAAAACAAGAGGGATTGGGGATAAGGGTGAAAATCGAGGCGAGAAGGAGGGTCGGCATGAAATCCATGGAAACAAACAGAGAGCACAGAGAGAGAGAGAGAGAGAGAGAAAGCACATTCTGGCCCCAGGGGATTTCATTCTGTGTCTTCGCGTGACCATGGCAGGACGCGGGGCCCTGTTGGCATGCCGCCAGCCTAGCCACGTCATTACTCGTCCTTGTGTCCTTATTGGAGCAACCCCCTGAAAAACGCGTTGTGCTTGACTTTGTTCCCCCTGGCCCGTTCACAACTCAGCCTTGCCATTGCGGCCGTACGCCACGGGTACGCCCTTTGTCTTGTTTTCTTTTTTGCGTTGTCTAAAGGGCTCCGGGAGACCATTTTCACGGGATATTGCCTTCCCTGAGCAAGACCAGTTCTATTGAGGCCCGTAAGACCCTGTCTTTAGCTTTGCACCAGATACGACCGCACCCAGACCACGCTGCCCGTTGATCGCGTCAAAAACGCGCCTTCTTTTAAAACCGGTCGTCACCTTTGTGAATTAGTACAGGCCTTATTTTACATGCATGCCCGTTTGTTTAACACAATTTAAATTTCAACTTTCAATCTAATGCACCCGTTATTATATTTAAAACCAGCCCTTGGAAAAAATCGACCCAAAAAACCATTTTCATCATTGTGCCCTTTAGAATCTTCCTCTTGGCATAATCCTTAACCAAGCACATGCAGGCCTTCTCTTTTGTATATTATAATGTACCCCCTGCTAGTTATAATATCAGCCTTCAGAGATTCCAGCTTTCAAACTATTCAGTTTTGTATCATGTGGCCTTAACTTCTGTCAGATAGCTACATAGACATCACTGAGAATAACGATTCTTTACAGCTATACCATTTTAGCTGATTCTGGCACTGTTACGGCTAGTACACACATCATTGGTGATTAGTCCTACTATCCACAGATGCATTTGCAACACCATTTCAAATCCCAACTGCCGTATCTGTCCACAAATCTCTGGCACAACTGCTCATCCACATGCCAGCACATTGCTCAAAAACAAAAGAGCAAACAATTCAAACGAACCAGATCCAAAATGGAACCATGCACAGCTTAACAACACTACAACTGCTCAAACGATCTGCATCACAACAATGAGAGCGCCTCACCCACACAAAGAACCCACATCCAAAAACCGGCAAAAGACACAACGCTGCTAAAAACGATTCAACGTTTTCATTGATCATCGTTAAAAGCGACGCACACCCTGCTTGTTTCATTCATTTAGGAGCACAGGGCGCCTTATACAAAAGAATAAGATCGGGGCCGAAAGAATGGTTTGGAGGTGCCTCTATGGCGATACTGACTCAGAAAGATCCATTTGCACAGGAGAATGGAGAGGACATACAGCAGAAAAGATGAGCCGCCTCGGGCATCAAAAAGGTTATCCTCTACAAAAACAAACTCATTGCCTGACGTTAGTAGCTATGGAACGCCAAGGAGTACCAGGAATGCAGCCAGCATTAACCAAATCATGTGGACGAGGAGAAGAGACTGCACAGCAAGCACACCTTTGCCGCCCGTGCCTCTGCTCCCAAAGTCGCAGAAGCCAACGTACTCCACCTCCACGCCTGCACATTCCGCATCTGCCGAGCCGCACCAATACGTCACGCCATCCACCCCGCAGACAGGATTCGCCCTGAAGCAGCTCGCGGGGCATGACAAGGTCTCCTTGCTCTCGTTGTACAGGGCCGCGCCTGCCGCTACGGACGCGGTCAGAGAACTGGAAAGAACTGCAGAAGGGGAAGCGGGAGAGGAAGGCGAAGAGGGGGAAGGGGGGGGGAGGGAGGGAGGGGCAGAGGAAGAAGCAGCAGGATCCGCTGCGGTTCTGTCGTCGGGAAGAGGGGGAGGGTCGAGGACGGGGAGGAGGATGAAGGGAGAAGGGGAAGAAACAGGGGGGGGAGGTGGGAGATGGTGCGAGGAGGAGGCAGAGGAGAGGAGGAATCGGAGGGAGAGGAGGAAGGCGAGGAAGGCGGGGAGGCCTCGATGCCCCATGGGGGGGGGGGGGGAGGGGAGGAGGAGCTAATCGAAGGGAAAAGAAGAGAGGAAACCGAAGGGGCACTTTGATGGGGCCATGGGAAAGGAAGGGAGGGGCGGAGGAGGAGGAAGAGGAGGAGGAGGAGGAAAAGCAAAAACGAAGGATTCGGATGGTGATGACGCTGAATAAAGAAAAGGGGGAGATTATGCGAAGGAGCGGTAGGAACAGGAGGAGGAGGAGGAGGAGGAGGGCTGGCTGCGCGCCCACCACCCTTTTCCCTCCACCTCCTCCCTTCCCCAACGGAAACGCCCCCCGCGCCCATTCCACCCTCCCATAAAACTTCCCCCCTCACCGCCTATCGCCCTTCCCCCCTTTCCCGTGGCACGCCAGTTGGCACCCCTCTCCCGCACCCATTCAAACATCCCGCGGCTCGCTCCCACCCAAACTCTCCCTTCTTAAGCGCGCTTTCATCACTCCCCACATACCCAGCCACCAAACTCCTCCCTCCCACCACCTGCCACCTCGGCTTTCTGCCCCATCACTCCACCTCGGCTTTCCCGGTGTTACCTAGAACAAAAATCTTTCTTTGCGCAATTTTCGGAGACGAAATCTCCTTAAACTCATAACCTGTAGAATGCACTTTTCTATGGCCTCTAGCTTCTTTTTTTACTTCAGGTCAAAATCAAAATTCTTCCGTTCACTTGACACTGAACTTGAGTTTTTCATGACACCAGGGTACCCAAGCTAGATTGAATCAACTGCTGCTGCTGGTGGCAAGTGCAGTTGCATACACACTGCCAAGATGGGCATGGTAGAGTCCTCACGTGCATGACAAAAGATCGTGAGTTCAAGCCCTACCATAGTAGCTATATCAATTTTTCATAGGGAAGAAATCCCCTACCCTAGCACTTGGAAGCCACATTCAATTTTTTGCATGGGCAGGCGAGCTGAGGTCCAATGTGTAACCAACCGAAGCTTTAGCTGCACTTATGTGAATTTCCTTTATAATTAAAATCTTTTCTTGCTCTCCAAAAAAAAAAAAAACTCATGTCCCATCCTTGTTTGAAATCCCTCTACAATTTCCTAGATCATGTCACTTGGCAAAACCTCAACCACAATACCAAGGAAGTTCATTTTCCCTCGACACATAAAAGGGAGTCCCTTTCCCTCCCTCCACTCAAACCCTCTACACTCATAAAGTCTGCCCTCTTTGCACTCACAAAATCTCAATGCTCTGGATCTTGTAAGCTTTGGGATGAGTACATACGGCATGAGCAACCAAAGTTTTCCAATGCATGTGGCCCGCATGTCCATTCAAATCCCCTTCCCAAGGTACTCCTTTGGACATAAATGTGCTTGTTTGGTGTAATATCTTTTGTATTGAAACAATGTAAACAAAAGGTCTATGGTCATGGCTACACTAATACACAAGATCCCATCATAATTGTCCTGAAGCACATCAATCCTCATATAAATGGCAACTCAAGAATCCTTAAGCATATCTCAAACCTTGTCCTTAAGCACATAACTTAAGCACATAGCAAAGCTCAATCCGCATATAAATGGCAAATCAAAAATCCTTCAATGAATACAAAACAAAAAAAAATGATTTTTCTACCATCAGGTGGACTTACACCTCATTGGAATTCTACCTTGAGGAGGACCATGCGCCTAGTGTTTCACTTTTTTTATGAGAACGAAAGCTGATAATTATAATAGCAATGACATGTGCTTACATGATATTCCAATTTTTGACATAGACTTACACTGGATAGAGATTCAAGGTTCAAGAGGAATGGTACCAATATCTCAACTAGTCAAATCCTTTAGAAATGATTCAAGAGGAATGGTATCCATTATTTGGACTACTCAAATACTTCATCTTAATCATTCAAGAGGAATGGTCTCCATTCTCTCAACTAGTTAAATCATTTGTCTAGATCATTCAATCAAAGTTGACATAGTGATAAAGACCTACATGCGTGTAGCTTAATAATGAGTGGTCCAACCAACTTCTTTTTTTACAAGTGCAAGCCATGTAGCAAAGACGGCAAATGGCTTTACTAATCAAAAATATTCCATAACACGAATATATAATTCAAATAAGCAAGTATATCCCATCTTCTTTGTGTTTGCAAGCCATGTAGCAGAGACGGCAAATGGCTTTACTAAAGTATCCTATATCAATATGTATGAAAGATTTTTACATTGGTAAGCATTGGAGACTTCCAGTCCTGGGGGAATGTGTTAGGATGCCGTCAACCCTGATCGCTTACTGGCCATACCTTAGGGCAGCGATAATTCTAGGAGTCTGGGAAGTAAGAAACAAAATGGTGTTTAAGCATGGCATCCAAGTTGGTTGTAGAGTCACGGCTATCCTAGCAGTCGTGAAGACCTACCTGAGAGACTTCCGAAATATGTTAGGTACCGCGGACCCAGTTGTTAGTCGCGCCATCATCTCGATAGAGGCGATCTTTAGGGTAGGGTAGCTCGCTTTCTTTTGGAGCGCAAGCCTCAGGTTTCCAACCCCCAGTTGGCCAATTTTTGCTCAGGTTTTCCCAAGGGACTAACCCCCCCTTTTTCTTTTGTAACCTCTCTTTTTTGAGTACTTAATAAAAGCTGGCATTTATTTTATTTTATTTTTTTAAAGATGTATGAAAGATGCAAACTATGCTTGACAAACTTAATGAGACCTAAGTAGCAATATTGAATCAATTCAAAAAAAAAGGACAAGACTTTATTAGAGTGCACTAATTTATTCAAGTAATAGGATGCCATCAAAAAACCTATGAATCCAAGCACTTTAATATAAAGATATAAGTTTCATTTATAATACCAAAGTATACACATAAATATGCATCAAAAGTATATTAGTTAATAAATTGTACTAGCTTAATACTTATCACCCAACTTATGGCATGGTGCATGTAACTAGACACATAAATCAAATCACAATAATATAAAGATGTATCATTTATGATACCAAAATATACACATAGATATACATGAGAAGTATCTGGGTTAATAAATTGACCTAGCTTAATACTTTATCACCTAATTTATGGCATGGTGCATGTAGCTAGATACATTTTGTACAAATAATATGCTAATTGCTAGGCCTTTTAGACTAAAACTGGAAGTATCATAAGGTCACATGAAAGAAGGTAGTTTGTCAGAACGTCATTTATGCAACATGGAAATTAACAACTTTAAAAGGGAAAAACAAGAAGGACAAATTGAAATTGAGCAACATAGGCATTTACAACTTCGCTCTAAAAACTATTATCATTTACTTTACATAGATAAGGATTGCACATAAGAATTATAGTTGTCTTTACAAACCTTGGACGTTCTAAATGTAAACATGCCATTTATAAACATACGATATCAAGCCTATTCACAATGGATCAATTAAAACAGCATTCATACAATGCTTTAGTAGTGTGACCTCATATTTCAACTTAAACAAAATGGTTGCATGTCACAACATCCTTCTACCACATTAGGATGCATTTTAGATCAAAAAGTTTCCTTTTATATGTATACATTGGTTTGATGAATCTAATGAAAAAAACACCATGTATACAAGTATGGAATCCTTTTGTTTGGGCCAAATGAAACTCAAAGCAAAATAACCATCCTAGCTCAATAGAAACTTGGATTTCCACACCTCTTTCTCTGCAAGACCCTTTCCTTTTACATCATGTGGTTCTTGCTCCTTTTGATTTTGGGCATTTTCTCATGCTTGCCCTCTCTTTTTATGTCTTGATTCAAGCACTTTTTCCATGCCCTTCTATGCCCCATGTTTCTGTGCCCCTTCCATTGTTCCTTTTGGTCGCTATGTTGCTTATTGGAGAATCTTTGCTTCCCTTCAAGTTTTACTTCATTGAGGCCTCTTTGTTAATCTCGTGAACACGATCATGGTTGTTTTCAAGCACTTATGCTCATCAAGATTGCTCTATTAATCCTTCGCATTGTATCATTCCCTTCCTTTGAAGGATTTTACAGTTTGATTGACCATAACCACTTTGATTCCGTCCTTGCATTCTCCTATTCACAAATAACTCTTCCTATTTTCTAAATCCCCATAATATCTTATTCACAAATAACTCTTACCCCATAACAAAAGATGAATTATTTATTTTCCTTGTTCTTCTGTTAGTTTTTTCTCTATAACCTCTAACTTGTATTATTCCTCTTGTTTTTAGATGAAATGGTCAAGTAATTTTCTCAATTATTGTGTCTTGCATAGCATCAAAGATTGTTATGAAAATTGAAAATCAAACATGCTCACAAATTCAAGATTTACCAAAACCATAGAAACCAAGAACAAGGAAACAAGCGGGGAAGAGAGGAGAAAGAGAAAGCGGCATTGCATGGGGTCCAATCCGCCCCCCCTAGATGGTGGCTTCCCATTTAGAGTATTTATAATTGTAATTCCAAAAAGCAAAGAGCCAATAATAGTGTATCCAAAAACATCCCTTGTCCATAATTAGAGGGATTGTTCAACATAGCTCCACGAGCTTAAAATATCACAAGGCTCAATATGCCCTCATCCACAATTAATAAAATAAATTAGCCTATGTCTTAATATTCATTACTTTACAATATGGCCTATGGCCTTTGGTAAGCATTCGATACTTCGATCAAATTTCCAAATCACCTTGACCATATCCATTCCTCATTATCTGACTCATCATCTGTACTTAAGCCGCTAATTGTGTTAGTTGTTACAATTAATTCACACCAACTAATCCAACACAATTATATGCTTGATATACAGACATCAAAATACACACCTTGCGACCAATTGCAATAACACCAGTAACACTAGCGACACTAGTATTAACATGGAATCACCCACAATACTAACCATCTAGCCTGGCAAAACACAGATAGTTAGGCATCCCCAACTAAACCTTACAAAGCATCCACTAGGATCGGTTACAACTACAAAGAATGGTCTGGTAGTTGCAACACAGGAGCTTGCGTGAGAGCTTCTTTCAAAGCTACAAAAGATTTATCTTGACACTCGGTCCATAAGAAATGCTTAGCTTTTCTAAGAAGGTCTCTCAATGGATGTACAATGAATGTGAAATTCTTGACAAACTTCCTATAAAAGCTACACAATCCCAAGAATGACCTTAATTCATGTATGTCTAGGGGTTTAGGCCATGCGACTATGCATTCAATCTTCTTTGGATCTACTCGAATCCCATTGGAGGATACTATGTGGCCCAAATACTTTATTTGATCTTGAAAGAAACTACTCTTTTCGGGATTTGCGTACGATTGATTTTCTTTCAAGAGTGAAAAGACCAGAGTAAAAGGGACACAGCCTCAACATCAAGCCAAGCCAAAATACAATTCCATATATCATAGGTCTTAATTCAACGCATGTATAAGCATTTCAATGTTGAAGTAAATCTTTTATCATAACACTAAGCTAAAGCACTGATATTCTCTTCTATAAATATATGTACAATATTCCTAGGTGCCAACAACCTCGCTCCTTAAAGGAGCTCCATATCCCAAGTTTTACTAGCTAAGTGTGGCAAGTAGTATGCATCCAAAAACACTTGAATATTATAAGTTAAAAATCATAAATGACATTAAAAAGAACATGGACTCTTGGGGTCACCCATCGTGCATTTAAAATGGGCCATGCCAATAAACCTTTTTTTTTTACTTCTTTCCCTCATTGCATTGAAAATGGATCCCATCAATAAGTATTTTTTGCAAACTTCCTTGGATCCAAAGAGTCATTACAAAACTTTGTTTGCGAGCATGAAGTCTCCCACACCATTTTTGGAAGAGGAGGGTTTTTTACCTTGCAATCCTAGACCTAACACCGTTAGGCATAGCCAAAGGGGATTGTAGAGTCTCTTCTCAAAAGAATGAACGTAGCTAGTAGATTCAAAGGGAAACATATAACTAGTGTACCACTTGTGAACATGTGTGGAATATATTACTAAATAAATAAGATCGAAGTTCACATGACCCCTAGGGGGTCCCGAAATGACCTTTCAATACAAAAGAAGGAAGAAAAACAAAGGTCAATTGATTCCATGGGAGTGATCGGATGCTACTGTTAAAGTCTAGAAGCCTACAATCTTGAAATGGAGAACATATTTTCATGAGGCAGAAGTACAGGAAAATTAGACATTGACTAGCATATGCAAAGACTTATTTTGTAAGGCAAAGGAAAGAAAGGCCTTCGTAACTCTATGATGCATTCAATTTCTCCTCTAGTGGTTTATGAGTTCCTCATCTCGCTTTGTCTTGTATCCCCTTATCTATTTCATTTGCTTTATCTTGCTCTTGATCTTACTTTGATGTGTATCTTGCTCTTGATCTTACTTTGATGTGGAAGTGATGTGTAATGGATCTTCATCCATCTATTCCCTTTCTAACACTTTTCCATCTAGTGGTTTCTCTATCTCCATAGATTTCTCTTACTTGTTATCTTTCTTTGCTTCTGCAAACTATAATTTCTAAAGTTCTTTCTCTATTGATGTCTCTTTATCTATTTTCTCCCTTGAGATTTTGTAACATTTGAGCCATCAATGGGCTAAACATTTTCAACTCTTGCATAGTCATCGTTAATTTCAACGCTTTCTTCTTTTAGAGCCTTTATGTCCTTTAAAAGTTACTTAGTGCCGTTGAAATTTCTTTCAATTTTACTAATATCATTTGAGATATTGGAAATTCCAAGGTCCATTTTCTTTTAGCCATCTTCTATCTAATTTATATATTTGTTTTTTCTACTTGTTTGCATCTTTCTTTGCTTCGCTCTATCACTAATCTATGTTAATAGCTTTATCCTTGTTAAATTGCATTATTAACTTTTTAGTTCTAATTCCCATTTTGGTTGCTAAGAATGTCAGTTGCTTTCTTTGCAGGTACACACACACACACACATATATGCTATGATCAAAATTGAAAAGACACACCAGGATATTACTAGCTTCAAACTGGTATGCCAAAAAAACTTGAACATTATAGTGCAACTACAAAAGACCATGACTGAGTGTGTCTCAAAGGGTGTGAAGGATTAGACTCAACCCTATTGAATTTTGCAAAGCTCCACAAACTTTCACGCTTACTATGTGAATGTTTTTTATTGCCCTAGAGACATGTGACATATTTCATATACATATAATTACCCCACTTTTTATTACACAGAGATTGGATTTGATTGTCTTTGTGGATGTTGTTGATATTTAGCATTGGATGGGCATTAGGTTCATTGTAGATTGGCTATTAGGGGGTATTACTTGGTACTAGATGAGGATTCTTAAGAATGTTTATTAGATGGTGTGTTTAATTATATTAGAGTCTCTAGGTTACACTTTAATTTAAATGGATGTCAAGTTTACATACACTAATTTATTTAGGTTATTCGCTTTACTTTTCTATGTTTTGGTTTATTCCATAGATAAGTTCCTACTTATGGATATGACTTGTGACTATTGGGTGCTTCTAGCTAATAAATAATATATGATAAATATTCTTGAATTTTAACTTTAATCCTATGAAGGTTTACTATTTGGTTTAATAAATGGAACATTGGGCTAATAAGATAGATTTTTAAAAAAGAATGATAGGATTCTCTAAAGTGCTCTTGTTAATGAATTGGATGTGGTACAAGGTAGAAAGAATTGCATAGGCTTCAAGGTGTGATATACTAAAGTTAAAGATGATATTTGATGAGTTAGTTTTCTTTTTAACTTTGTTATGAGGCAACGGATTCGTACTGCTTTAGAGTCGTTTTGGTGGTTTAGAAGGATTGATAAAGGGTGATCAGTATGGCAGTCATTCCTTAAGGCTCATAAAGGTACAAGATTAAAGTTTCCATCTTATAATAGAGGAATGAAAGTATTCTCAAAATATATTATCAGTAAAGATAAACATGTATAGAAATAAGTTTGTTGGCAGTGACTTGTGCTCATTGTGGCTTCAGCTATGTTAGTATGTAGACTAATACTTTGCTAGTGATTTAATAGGTGGATTTTTGAATGGTCTCCTCCTTTTATGAGAGGTTTTTGGTAGTATAAAGTAGAGTTTTTTTAAATTGCTTATTCAAACGTGGGTGCGATGTATTCTTTTCAATTAACAGGACATGAGTGAGGTGGTAGAGAAGTCTTCCCTAGTCATTGTAGTATTTGTGTGATTTTTTGGCTAGTGTTACAAATCCAACAAGATCTACATGGGCATAATGGTCACCTAGAAACCCTGAACAACTGTGTGTCCATCTTCCCATCAATGTCTTCCATCTCTTCTTGCCATTGTGATATGCCTGCTAGAGTGCTGCTTTTGTGTGCTCGGAGTCCTTAACCTTCACCTTTTGCTGTGTCTGAGAAGTTCAAAGAAGCTACCATCTCCACTGTGTGCTCCTCTTAGCTCTTGATTGTGCTAATAGGCTTTTTAGCACCTCTTTGTCCTCAAGGTCACCTTAGATTCACTGCTAGCGAAGTCCTCCAAGGGCACATTTTGGCATGTCTGAGTGATCATCCATGTTGAGGATCATGGCAATTCTTATGCTATTGAAATTGGTGTATTTGAAAACACTATCCAATCCTTAGCTACATTCAAGTTAGCAGGGAGATCAAGTATTGTGTCAAATGATTCTTAGTCTATGTAAGGGATGCCAAGAATGTTCCTAAAGGTACTTTAGATCTACTTAAGAGCGCAAGATACTTTGGATCTACTTAAGAGCGCAAGGTAGATCTACTTAAGGTACTTTAGATCTACTTAAGAGCGCAAGGTAGCACAATGAGTGCTTTATTGATGATCGTACCCCAAAGTTGCCTCCATAATGAAAAGAAGACTATCAAAATGGCTTAATATAAGAGAGCTCTCCCACTTCTCGAGCCCCATATGTATGTATGGATGTACATACAATCTCACCCAAAGTTGCCTCCACAATGAAAAGAACACCGTCAAAATGACTTGATACTAGAGAGCTCTCTTGCTCCTTGAGCCCCATATGTATCCATGTTGTGTGTGTGTGTGTGTGCACGCATGTGCATGCACATGTGCATGGACGCAAGAGTGTGTGTGTGTGTGTGTGTGTGTGTGTGTGTGTGTGTGTGTGTGTGTGTGCGCACTTGCAAAGAAATCAACTTACATTCTTAACATCCAAAATAGAAATTAGAACTAAAAAGTTAATAATGCAATTTAACAAGGATAAAGCTATTAATGTAGATTGTCGATAGAAGATAAACAGAAAAAAAAATATGTAAATTAGATAGAAGATGACCAAAAGAAACGGATCTTGGAATTTCCATCCGCAATCAATATGCACGAGGGAGCTCCAATAAAACTCAAAAAACCACATGAGATTCACGTAAGCTCCAGTCAAAGCTTTGACAATGATCTAGTTCTCAGTATTGTCGAAACAACAATCATTATGTGGAGCTATTGGGCCAAGAAACACAAAGAGGGTTCCCTGCCCCTTATTTACACGCTCCTGCTTAGTGACAGTCTGTGACTAGAACCAAGTGAAGCCACACAAATGCAATGGTCAAGAATAGAGAAGCGTGCCCATGGAAGACAAGAGCCCCAAAAATAAAAGACTCGAATCATTTTAGAAAGCTTTAGAGGAAGGTGGAAAAGCTTGTAGACATCTCAACCACTCATAGAAGTTGAGATGATCAAGATATCCTTGAATATGAACCCATACAAGAGCATCCACAATACGACAAGTCACCTTGCTTTGAGGAAAGGGATTTTGCATTAATAAATTCACTCTTTGTGAATAAGCTATGGGATTTTGACATTTTTGGAGATATGGAGTTGTGAGTACTATCTCATCAAATAGGCAAAGGCATGGTTGATTCATCAACTATCCCACCACAACATTTTGCACTTCCATAGCATGTGTCGACAACTCCTTGGTCTTTTGAGGGCCTTGCCCTTAGCATTTCTTCGGGAATTCAAGGAAGATGTGCCATAGCTCTCCACATGAAGTAATTTCCTTCTTGGATGTGCCTCTTCTACTATTCTAGATTAAGGTTCTTAGCCTTGTTAGGAGGATTACTATGGTCCACCACTGGTCCTTCTTTCTAAAGTATAGGCCTTTAAACTTCCTTTTTCCCTTAGAATAGCCTTTAAAAATGGGCCTTATATCCTTTCACTTATTGGCGCTATTCATATTGACTTTAGTTATGGCCTTCAAAGTTGATGTCAACTTTGGTGCGGAGTTGAAAAATTAATCCTACCATATACCTTTGAACTTGCTCTTCCTCAAACTTTTCATCCATGTTTGTAGTTATGTGGCAAATAACCACTCCTTCATGAAGGCAAGCGTCGACCACCGGCATCTAAATCACATGGAATCCTTCAATATTTAGAGATGTTGTTGGCAATATAAGGAGACATTTCTATAAATAACATGTGTCTTTAGCAACAACTAAACCCTTCGGCACTTTTTGGTAAGCCAATGTGAAAATTGCCTAACATTGCAAGCTGATGGCAGCAAGAACATATCACATCCAAGAAAAATCAAGAGGGAGACAATAAGTGGAGCTACTATTGGCAAGGAGAAGAGCCTTATAGCTCTGATACCATGTTGGAAATCAAATGAGATTACTCAATGATAGGAGATGTGCTCAAACAAGAGAGGAGATATGGAAGATGAATATGGAAAAATATACAAATAGAATAAAAAAGTAAGTCCTTGATTATTAACCTTATCTAAAGAAGGCTAAGGTGATCCTCATGATACAAGGGGGGGTGACCACCCATTATTTAAAAACAAAGTTATCATCTCCTTATCCAATATGTACATCCTCCAATTGCATAGAAGTAGGTTTAAACCCCTCTAGACATCCTACTGTACAAATATCAACAAATAGTACAAACGCAATTACTCTTTGAAGCCTTCCCAAGCGGTAGCAACTTCATGCTTAGCTTAAGTACTTCCCACCAAAGGGTCGTATCATCTTCACATTGAAGTATGAAAACCTTGACCACCTCTTGTTCAAATAGATAAGCACCTCAAGAAATTTTTAAAAGGCCAAATGCATGAGAGGACCCCATACATACATATGGGGCTCGAGAAGTAGGAGAACTCTCTGATATTAAGTCATTTAGATGGTCTTCTTTTCATTGTGGAGGCAACTTTGGGGTATGATCATTAATAGAGCACTCATGCTACTATCTTGCACTCTTGAGTAAGTAGATCTAAAGTACCTTTAGGAAAATTCTTGGCATCCCTTACATAGACCAAGAATCATTTGACACAATACTTGACCTCCTTGCTAACTTGAATGTAGCTAATGATTAAATAGAGCTAATTTCAATAGCATAAGAATTGCCATAATCCTCAACATGGATCTTTTTGGTGTACTATAATTTGGCAATTCATGCATGTTCCTTCCTCATTGGATGCCACCAACAACATTTTCTCCTTCTAGAGGTGCTACAAGAAAGTCGAGATGATCAAGATATCCTTGAATATGAACACATACAGGAGCACCCACAGTACCACAAGTCAATTCTGTTTAAAGAAAGGGATTTTGCATTAATAAATTAACTCTTTGTGAATAAGCTATGGGATTTTGACATTTTTGGAGATATGGAATAGTAGGACTTCTATCTCATCAAACAGGCAAAGGCATGCTTGATTCATCACAACATTTTGCACTTCCATAGCATCAATTGACAACTCCTTGGGCTTTTGAGGGGCCTTGCCTTTAGATTTCTTTTGGGAAATCAAGGAAGATGTGCCATAGCTCTCCACGTGAAGTACTTTCCTTCTTGGATGTACCTCTTCTATTATTCTAGATTGAGGTCTTATTGGAAGGATTACTATGGTCCACCTATGATCCTTACTTCTAACGAATAGGCCATTAGACTTCCTTTTTCCCTTCATACATCCTTTAAAACGTGGCCTTATATCCTTTCACTTATTGATGCTATTGATATTGACTTTAGTTATGGCCTGCAAAGTTGATGTCAACTTCGGTGCAGCTTTGAAAAATCAATCCTACCATATACCTTTGAACTTGCTCTTCTTCAAACTTTTCATCCATGGTTTGAATCCATCCTATTTGAAGAGCATGCCCCTTTTGTAGTCATGTGGCAAATAACCACTCCTTCATGAAGGCAGGCATCGACCAACAACTAAATCACATGGAATCCTTCAACAAATATTTAGGAATGCTGCAATATAAGGGGACATTTCTATAAAGAACTTGTGTCTTTAGCAGCAACTAAACCCTTCAACACTTTTTGGCAAGCCAATGTGAAAATTGCCTAGCATTGCAAGCTATTGTAGTAAGGAGATATCACACCAGGAAGGGTCATGTTCAAATCAAGAGAAAGACAATAAGCGGAGCTACAATTGGCAACAAGGAGAAGAGCCTTATAGCTCTGATTTATAGCTCTAATTTATAGCTCTGATGCCATGTTGGAAATCAAATGAGATTACTCAACTATACGAGATGTGCTCACATAGGAGAGGAGATATGGAAGATTATACAAATAGAATCAAAGAGTAGGTCTTTGATTATCAACCTTATCTACACAAGGCTAAGGTCAATATGTGCATCCTCCAATTGCACAAAAGTAGGTTTAAACCCCTCTAGACATCCTATTGTACAAATCTCAACAAATAGTACAAACGAAATTACTCTTTGAAGCCTTCCCAAGTGGTCTCAACTTAATGCTTAGCTTAAGTACTACCCACCAAAGGATGGTATCACCTTCATGGAGAAGTATGAAAACCTTGACCTTTTCTTCTTCAAATAGAGAAGCACCCTCAAAGAAAATTTTAAAAGTCCAAATGCTTTATCAAGGTCTTTCTCACAAGAGAAGTTGGATACTCTTACAAGGCTTTTCATGACTTTGTATCCTTGGCTTGTATAAGAGTACTACAAGGATCTTCCTTGGGGGACTCCAACCTTGAAGGTAAAGATGCAAGTGATAACATAGGTCCTTCATGGGGCCTTCTAGAGATCATCTTTGAGATACTATAAGTAGAACTCTCATAATCATCGCATGTAGTAGAAGTCATTAAAGTACTCAAATAGGCCTCTATATTTTGACGCATGCCCATGATGGCATCAATGTTGGTAGCTTGCTCCTTGATATTATACTTACAAGCCTATTGAAGTTCCCAGGCATGATCACTAGCACATATACACAAGAGTAATAATTAGCTGCTCACAATTTTGTGCCATACTTCTATTATTTGTATCCCTCATAATGATAAATAATTTTAAGAAAAGGTAAATACGATTGAATAACATTTCAACTTAACTTGTACATTCATTTTTCTTTATTTATTCATTTTCTCTTCTTCCAAGGGGAGTAAGGCAATTCCATGTATTTCGCTCCTCTTAGAGGAAACTCAAGACAATTAGTTACATCACATCATCCACTAGGGAGGAAACCTCCTCCTCCTCATCCACTAGGGAGGAAACCTCCTCCTCATCATCATGCAGGCATGTGAGACTGATGCCACGTAGCACCATAGGCACTTGCTTAATGAGGAGATTCTCTTGGAAGAAGAACAAAAAACATTAATATTTGGGAGAGAAAACTTCATTATTAGATATCATTAAACATAATCTTCTCTAGAAGGATTTCTCTCTATGCTAGTGGGATAAAGGACATAGTCCATGTACAATAGGTTGCCTTATCACATTTCTCCTAGTGGTTGGGCCACCTACTTTGAGGAGAAGTTGCTTTCAAGAGGAGTGAAACATATCCACCTTAAGTCACGTCATGTGGTATGCCTCTAAAAGGATTTCTCTCTTCAAGAGGGCAATGGGGACATAGACCATGTACAACAGGTTTTCCTATCATGTGTCGGCTACTTGAGGAGAATTCACTTTAAGGAGAATTGAACATGCACATTACAATTTATTGTGAAACGACACATAATATGCCACTTGAAAAGGATTTCTCCCTAATTTCTCTCTACAAGTTGACAATTGTGACAAACTCTAGACAAGATCGGTTGCCCTATAATGTGCCACTTAGTGGCATAGCCACCTACTTGACAAGAATTCACTTGTTGGAGAATACAGTGACATTGTTAAGTAACAAAATTGTATGTGTGATGATGCATTCACATGTTTCTTTAAGAGGAAAATCTCTCACTATTTTTTCCAAAAAAACAAAGAACCTTTCATTGTTTTCTGTAATTCTATGGTATGAACCTCCTACTACTTGTAGCTATTGGGATAGATTAAGTGGTGAAAGGGGAGAAAAGGAATAGGGAAAATGAGTTGGTGCTACTTATGGTAGAAATGGAGTTACAAGTCGGGTAACTCCTCTTCAAAAATAACCACAACGTATTCTCTCAATTCCACAATATGAAAGAAGAAATTGGGCTTTATGCTTAGCCAATGTTCTTCTTGAGGCACAAATCCATCAAAAAAGCTAGTCCTTTTATAAGACACAAGGTCTTGTAATGCTTTGATACCTTGGGTTGATTTCAAAACATAAAAATCTCAAACTCATCCGCCCACACTTCTTTCATTTGCAAATTGACCTTGGGTCAATTTTAAAATTCCAAAAACACACTAGTACATATCTTTCAATAGAGAATAGACCTTGGTTTGATTTTAAAACTCAAAAGGCAAAACCCAAATCTCTCAATTGCAAATCAACCTTCACTCGATTTCTAAAACTCAAAAAATACCAAATCAACCTTGGGCCAATTTCAAAACTCTACAAGCTCACACTCACATGCACCGATATTTTGAATTACAAGTCAAACTTGCAAAGATTTCAAAACTTAAAAACTACACACTCATGTATACCCATATTTTTGAGCTGTAAATTGACATTGGGTCAATTTCAGATCTCAAAAAACACACGCCCACAAAATTGAATTGGTCGTGTTTAAAACTCAATAAATGACAACATGTTTAAATTAGAAATCAAGGCTTGGTTTGATTTCAAAAAGAAACTAAAAATTACCCACACACATGCCCACATCTTTTATTGACTATAAAACTCGAAAAACACATATCACATATACACCCATATTTTTGAATTGCTTGGGTCAAATTAAAATGCAAAAAATACACTTACACATACCCACATATTGCAATTGCAAATAAACTTAGGTTGATTTTAAAACTCTAAAAAATAAATCGCATACACCCAAATTTTTCAAATCAACCATGGCTCGATTTCAACACTCTAAAAAGACACACCAGCATCTTTCACTTGAATTAGACCTTGGGATCTAAACACACATACCCACATGTTCATACACCCACACTTCTTTCAATTGTAAACCAAGTTGTCACACATGCATTTTTCACTTGAAATAGACCTTTGGATCTAAACACATGTTCACACATACCCACATGTTCATCCACACACACTTCTTTCAATTGCAGACCAAGATGACACACATAACCACATATATGTTCATACATCCATACTTCTTTCAATTGTAGACCAAGATGGCACACATAACCACATGTTCATCCATTACACTTCTTTCAATTGTAGACCAAAGTTGGCACACTAACACACATCTTTCACTAGTAAATTGAATTGGGTTGATTTCAGAACTCCTAATAAAAGACATACCATGTCTTTCAACTACAAATTTCCTTAAGCCAAAAAATTTTCACCCACATCTTTCAAGTGTTATAGATGATGAAGGTGTAATTTGACACACATAGGACAACACCTATAGTATCAGCAAATGCACTAAATATTGAATACAACCATCTACTAATGTATCTTCAAATGTAGGACTAACAATGAGACATGTCAAATGGATAGTCAAATAGAATAAGAAGAAGAAAGGAGCTAGTAAATATACAGTTTGCTGACAATACTAAATCAAATTTACCAAAAGGTATATAGGAAAATGGTATGCATGACAAAAGATTGCACTTGAAGGATTATACGAAAATCTATCTAATAGGACAAAACTAGGTTGTGGCATCAGGTATCATCTATGCTAGTTGTAGGAAGTATTATATTTTGCATCAAAAATATGGATACTAGACATGGATAAGGAAATAAATCATGCACATGTAGTAGAGGATTCTTGAAACGTGGATACAATGTTATAATAATCAAAAGCATTGTCCCATATAAATTCTCAAAGACCAATTCCTGACACATTCAAGATAAGAGAAGAAACATGTAAAGGACCAACACAAAACTACCAACAATTCAAGAATGCCTTCTAATAATAATGAATTTCAAATTCTTGATAGCAACAAATGACTCAACTCAGACAACTATAGAAAGATCAAAATCAAAGGAACAAACTTACTTAATGTCGCATATAACAAGAAATTCATATATATGACTTGAGAGGAGAGCTCAAACTCATAAAACTACTAGCAAATGACACCAAATCTTATGAAATATGTACAAAGTTTGTAGGAATCAGCAATGAAGTGTTAATAATAGCATACCAACCACATTAAACTGAAGCCTAGGGCAAATCAATAATGAAGTTCAAAGAGGACTCCAAAGAAAATCCCCCATTCAAACTACAATCCAACAACATGCCAAAGTACACTAGACAAAGAGAGGCATGTATTAGCATGGGATCTAAGGATTGAGGGCACTACAATCTATATCCACCTTGACATCATCAATAATGATGTAATCACAATTGAAAAAAGCATGCCCATAGAGTGATAGTCCTATTCTTTAAGTAAAAAAAGAAAAATAGTGGCACTTGGTAATGCTTTGGAGGCCAAACTACAAATAAGAACGTAGTTCCACAAACATGGATTCAATGAATAAAACTAAGGATTACAACCTAGTAAGTTTGCACACTGAGATACATAGATTAGGTGCACAAGCACATGTAAACTTTCCACATGTAGAGACAATAAAATAGAGGATAGGGATCTTTCAAGTCCCACAACCTAGTAAGTTTGCACACCTAGACACATAAATTAGGTGCAAAAGCACGTTCCACATGTGGACACAATAGATGCCCAAATAGAGTTAGATTCTTTTTTGTTGTAGATTGGCGAGGAGCTGGATGCTAATTGTGGAATTCATGATGATGCTAAAAGTATTAATATTGGGGAGATGGATGCTAATTGTGGAATGCTTAACATGAAGATTTTTAAATCTGTCAACTTGGCTCAATAATAATGCCCCATAGCAGGAACATAGACTATAATTAATATGTTCATGAAGATGATTCAGTGAATGCTATAAGAATGCAGTTTGGTGTGCCCCAATTCCATGTGAATGGGGAAGGGATTCATGACATATACACATTATCGCATCTAGGATTTGGATAGTCGAAAGCTTGGAGGGGTTTCATTTCCCAACATGCAATGAACATCAAACAAGGGGTGAGATATACAAGGAGGACTTCAAGAGTTTTTTAACGAACTTTAAACAATGGATTTTTCTTGAGCATGTGCATGTATGTTCACAAATTATCTAATTATTGCATGCTAGAAATATGAAGATGATAAGTGCATACCACAAGCTCCATGTGTGGCACGATGAGGGTTGTTTGGGTAGATAGTTCAACAATAAATCTCTCTTTTCTCAGAATCTAGACTCTCTATTGGATGGTTATCAAAACAAGGAAGGATTGATAAAGGAAATTGTCACAGTAAGCAAGTAATGTAACTCTAAGATCCTTAACTGGAGGCAGAGCTAGAGGTTTTTATCAAGAGGCCTTGGTGGCACTATTGTAGAAGACAGTTAAATTTTTTGGAGAGGATCAAAAGTTGTCTTGGGTTCCAGTCTAGGTTGTGGAAGTTCAAAAAAAGCTGCACAAATTAGCCAAGGCAATTGTCAATGAGCAATTCTACATGAAGGTGGGCACTTCTCTTGCTCTAACTTTTGTTGAGATCATGGTTAACAATATGCTAGCCTCCATCAACTATAAGCTATGTAGCACTTGGATGGTGCCCTAGAAGCGAGACTCAAAGTAGTACTTGCATGATCATTAAAAACACAATCTAGAGAATGGTTGAAGGTGGGTTCAAAGTTGTAGATGACCATAGGGACTCAAGTAATGTGGTTAAGAAAAGTACAAAATCTGTAGGAGTACATGTTTATAGAATTAGATTCTTTTTGGTTGTAGGTTCCTAAAGAGCTGGATGCTAATTGTGGAATTCTTGACATTGAAAATATTAATAGTAAGGAGCTAGATGCTAATTGTGGAATTCTTAACATGGAAATTTTTAAATCTGTCAGATCGGCTCAATAATCATGACCCATATTGGGAACATAGGCCATAATGCATTCGTGAAGATGATTTGGTGAATTCTATTGTTGCTTATTTGCAACACAAATTAAGAATGCGGTTTGTTGTGCCCCAATTCCATGTGAATGAAGGAGGGTTTTATGACATATACACATTACCTCATCCAGGATTTGGATAGTTGAAAGATTGGAGGGGTCTCCTTTCCCAACATGTGATGATTTATGGTCAACCATTGAAAAAAAACTTGATCTTTTCTGAACAATGTAGTGGATTTGCAATACACGATGTGGCTCCATCAGCAATAATGCCTTTGTAATAATTCTCTATCAAGTGAAGAAGATAATTTGAGAAGTTGGAGTAGTGAAAGCTCCATTAAAGGTTGGAAATACACCATCAATGGATCTAATCCCCACTCTTGCAATAATTGTGGAGGCATTGGCCACCTCCATTAAAGTTTGGG
Source organism: Dipteris shenzhenensis (assembly GCF_047967505.1). Taxonomy (NCBI): domain Eukaryota; kingdom Viridiplantae; phylum Streptophyta; class Polypodiopsida; order Gleicheniales; family Dipteridaceae; genus Dipteris; species Dipteris shenzhenensis. Next base: position 21,773,341 of record NC_141626.1, on the reverse strand, counting down.
AACACACCGTCAATGGATCTAATCCTACCCTTGCAATAATTATGGAGTCATTGGCCACCTCCAACATTGATATCCCTAGCTTGCCCAGCAATTGTAACATGTACATATTGATCACATGCATTCTCCTTAGTGGCAAATGTGGCGCTTCTTAGAACCCCCTCTCCTAATCTTTCCTTCTTGAAACCATTTTGGTTCTCTTAATTAATTGTGCTTCAAACCATTGTAACTTTTTTGAATCTCAACACATTGGGTTTTGTTTATCTTACCTAGTTTTGGACCCTTAGTTGATTCATGTAAAGCGTGTCGATTCTGCTATAATTGACTTGGACCATAGTCAAGTCTAGTGTAATTCCCTTGGACCATATTATAATTTTAATGCTATAGTATATGTATGTATGTATCTAATTTTATATCATAGTTTTGGAGCATTAATGTATTGCTTAAGAACTCTATGGTCCTTAAGTAGTAATGCATAGCTTTGGAACCTTAAGTGTTGAAAAGCCTTTGGTTGTCTTGATCCGCCCTTATGGACCGTTGCAAACCTTTCAATTTAAGGCTATATCGAAACGTGTGTTTGTTTATTGGACCTCCACCATCATTGCATAAGTTGCATTCTAGAAAGCTGTAGCATTTAATGTGCTCCCTTTAACATTATCTTTCAATTAATTTGGGAAATTGCTGTCATTTTCGCACATGTAATAAGAATATGTGGTTTTCTTGCATTGAAATAGCTTTGTCTCCAATTGATGTTCACTAAGGTAGCTTAAGCTTTTCAATTTTATCTTTATCTTCTTCTAAGCAATGTACTCTCCCCTATACTAGGCAAGCTACATATAGATAGAATGTATTTGACTAACATTCATGTAATTGAGAGTTGGATGAGGACAAGAACATTCTTTCAAGAAGTAAAAGCATCCAAGAAACAATCACATCTTGAGAGTCGAGTCAAGATGTGAACTAAAACATTCCTTCAAAAAATTTAAATAATCTTTATGCCACATCTTCAAAAATCCTAAGAATACCTATACACCACGTCTCTAAATTTATGTAAATGTATATATGTACATAGATACATATATAAATATAAATACAAATATAAATCTAGATAAATATATTTATGTACACACACATACACACACACACACACATGTATACACATGCATGCACATATGTGTGTGTTTACAAGACATCTGCAATGCATTTCGCTACACAATTGAACTTTAATTCAACTTATTGATTTGAAAAAAATCAAATTCTAAGCATTACTTTGTATAATAATACAATGCTTCAAATTGTCATGCGGTATTTCAATCAAATGGTAAAATTGTTTTTCTAATACTATCTTTTCAAAAATCTCCAAAAATCTAGATATCAATTGAAATAATGCTGTTGATTTAAATACCCAAGTATACTTGTCAAACTTTGTGAAATTTATCATATTAATTGAAGGAGAGATACTAACTTGCCACCATCCAACATAACATTTTGTTAGAACAATACATGTTATGATGGGAAGGAAGGTTTAGAATGCATCTTCCCAATTGTTATCCATGTCACAAAACTAAGTACAACAATATTCACAATTAACGATGTTCTATCTAGCGTACATCTGTTAGGTTTTTTGTCTTTGTCATGTTTCTCGCCATTGCAATACAAAAATACATTCTATGAGTCTCCAAATGTATCTTATCCAATGGCATTTTGTTGTTTTCATTGAAGTTGAAGTTTGTTGGTGTGTGTAATGTCGTCATTGGATATCATGTATTTTCCAGTATGACCACACATATTTTGTTTAGTAGGAGTTTGAATGCCCAATGCATTAGTAGCTCATGTTTAATCATCGCTTAGGTATACTTCTCATTTTTTGGCCAATTAGAGAAAGCACATCACATTTTAAAACATTAAAAAAAAGACATACTTGTATATATATATATATATATATACATATATATATATCCTTATACATATATATTCACACACACACACACACAATTAAGTACATATTTATATATACGTGAATCATGGAGAGCATAAATTTAGATGAAAGAGCATTGAACTACCCTACATGAAGCTCATTAAGGAAGCTTCTACAATTCAAAATTAACCTTTGTTATGTCCCTAGCCCATGCAATTATCTGCGATCTTTTTGTTCAAACTATCACAACAAGATTGAAACATAACATGGACTACCAAAGAACCATAAAAACACTCAGAGAGCAATCCTACACAATCACAAACAATATCTAGGCTAATTGAAGCTTAATCCTCATTACTCTTAGAGCCAGGTAAGAATGACTAGCGCTAGTAATAGGAAATAAAAAGAATAAAGAAGAGTATGGGCTTACGGGTACAACTGAAGTAAGGACCAAAGAGTACAGGGTGTGAGGAAGATGATACAGGTCAACAAGGTAATCCAATACCACCCAAATGTGAAGGCTATTTGTTCATCAAGGAACATAAAGAGAAATTTTAGTGCCCAAGAAGGACTCCCGGAATGAGAACAAGAGAAGCCCCAACAAAAGAATGGAGAATGAGATGACAAGATACTCACCACTCAATGGAGAAGATCACCTGGCGTGGCTTGATAACGAGAGCAAATAGAAGATACAAGATCGACCGATCTGTGGAGCGACCTTTTGGATCAGCAAAGAGAAAGCCGGGATGAAGGCATATGTTTGGAGTTTTAACTTCCTCAAAATTGAAGTAGATATAAGTTCGTAGTAAGCATGAAATTTCATTAAACTTTGCAAAAATTCATAGGGTGGAGTCTGATCCTTTACACCCCATGACACACACTTGATCGTGGTCTTTTGTAGTTGCATTACAGTCTCCACATCTTTTCTGCATACCATTTTGAAGTTAGTATAATATCCTGGTATGTCTTTTCTAGTTTTATTTTTTATTTATGTGTGTGTGTGCGTACATGCATGCGCGCATGCACGTGTGTGTGTGTGTGTGTGTATTTGAAAATCCCATCAATAAATGAACCATACAATTAATTCAATCAATTGGATAAAAAAGCACTCGTTGGAAATCATAAATACAACTAAATTGAAGTACCTTTTGACAATACTACAATCCAAAACTTTTATAAAAAAGAAAATAGGCGAGATGACAAAAGCATTTTTCTTTATATTGAGTTTGCTGACTAGAATTAGTATAAAAAATGTCGAATCTGTCAAGTAGTCCAAGTTTCGAGGTCAAGCTCCACTTGTTAGAAAAATAAAGTTGAGCTTGGGTAGACAGGTAATGCCTGTATCCCCTAGCTTGTTATTGCTTTACCTAAGAACTTGACCTAACCTTTCAAATTCTATAAGAAAAATGAATCAACCACTAGAGCAATTTAAAGAGTTAAGAATGAAAAAAAGTTTTTGTTCATAGAGAGAGGAGAAATGTTTGGAAATTTTCTTGAGTGGAAAATATTAAATTAGAGCAAAATTCATGGGGGGTAATCCATTCCCTTAATTGAGAAATAATCTTAGGGGGGTAATTGTAAGAAAATAATACGTCTGTGCTCAACAGATATCAGGATCTCATATGCAAGAGAGAAAAGCAGATAGTATGGAAAATTAAAAATTTGATTACTGTGAAACTGATACAATAGATGGCGCTGCCTCCCAGCCATGCGCTCCTGTGTGCAAAGCTTCGATGGTGTGCTGGAAATAGTAGAGGACGGAGGCTGGATGCTAAGATATCAGGATTGCTATAGCCAGTGATAATAATGGGCTTCACGGGCTTGCTCTTATATAGCCACCAGTCGTAGTCTGTTAGACCCAATTGGGAGACTGACCCAGTCATCCCAAAATGGCCGACTGGAGGTCGGTCCCAAAATAGGCCACTGATCACACGTTAGAACCGTGGCGCAGAATAGAGCAACTAATTGATGGTCACCATTTGGGCCCATCCGAGATCATCTGGGGCTCCAAACGGGCCCCGCAGTCCGAGAGTGGGCTGCCCCGGGAAATGCTCCATCTACCCTTAGTGCGGTCATTCATGGGATGCCTTCCCACACTTGCATGTAGTCTAGTTGGTAGTGTGCCAACTCTATCTGAAGCCATCCAGCCATCAAGCCACGCATGGCCCCCATCTAGTGTCCAAACCAGGACCTACCGGATGACCGAGCTACTCAAATGCCTTCTTCTCATATGGGGGGCTTACAAGTAGAGTTAGCTGGTTCCCGCGCAGTTACACGAGAGTGGAGCATTGATATCTAACACCCCCCGTCAATGTCCACCTGCAAGTGAACTTACTTTTTCGGCCCAATGGATCAAACTTTGAAGGGAATAGTGTTTGTTCGAACCAATCTGGAGACAAGCTAAAGGCAAAAGTTATCGAAGACATAGATGTGTACTGTGATGAGGATAGCAGTGTCTTCAAAGGGCAAGTGTTTTGGGTTATAGCATTGGTCTATCGTTCTACCCATTGCGCCTATTAACTTTTACATGTTCAGATTTTTTGCTTTAGGGCTCTCTCCTCTTGCTATTGCAATAGAAGTAGGGGAGTGTTTGAAATTCCCTTCCAAGCGCATGGAAGGTAATTGTTGTACATTCATTTCTCTTGGCAAGCACTTGTCTTACAATTCTCATCTGGCAAACACTACCGTCATGATTTTTTTTTTTGTTTCGAGTATTGCATGAAGTAGAATCATCATCCTTACTGTCCCTCCTCTCTCTCTCTCTCTCTCTCTCTCTCTCTCTCTCTCTCCCTCCCTCCCTCCCTCCCTCCCTCCCTCCCTCCCTCCCTCCCTCTCTCTCTCTCTCTCTCCCTCTCTCTCTCTCTCCCTCTCTCTCTCTCTCCCTCTGTCCCTCCGTCCCTCAGTCTCTCTCTCTCTCTCTCTCTCTCTCTCTCTCTCTGTCTCTCTCTCTCTCATTTCCATCATAGATTACACACAGCGGATGAAACCCAAGCTGACCATTGTCAAAGGCTACAAACATTTGGATGCCCTTGTGTGTGCCTTTGTCATAGAAATGCTCTCAATTTTGTTTGAAGCACATAGTAGTAGGAACCCCATCATTTTTGTTTCAAGCACAGAAAGATTCATAGTTTAGCATAGTTGCATGCAAAGTATAAGGTATTTTAGTAATTGTTTATGAGATGAGGATGATTTGTTTGTTGTTTTGATATCTCTATTAACTATCTATGAAATGGATGAGGAATGTTTGTCGTACTCTGTTACACAATTTTTTCGTCATTTCTCCTACTGAAAATCACTTTTCCTAGTATTGTGATCATTGATAGTTAAGGACTAGAGTGGTAGAAGCAGCTGTAACACAAGATACTTTGAGTACTCATAGAAAATTTCAGTCCTAGAAACATGAAGTTGTGTGTCTTGTGGAGTATATCTTCTATAATAGTTGGTTTGTTTCATGTGCCATTGCAAAGGAGATAGCTTCGTTAAAGTTGCCCATGGTCAAGACACCATATTTTAAAGCATTGAAGGCTGGTAGAATCTATGTAGAAAGCTTTCTTGGCTACAGCTAGACAAGCATATGCTAAAGGTCATTTTCAGGATCTTTTGTCTATTGTTTCATGTCCATATATTGAAATTTTATTGCTACAACAAACAATAATTTCAAGTTGAATTCTGATTGTCACTCTAGGTTTCATTTACTCCAATCGTAGGCTAAGTTCATACTATTCAAAGTATTGTGGTTGTGTTGATGATTCAATCATAGCATGTGTGAAGAGGAGACATTTGCACTAATCTTTACAGACATGAGGATTAGTTTTTTATTGGATTGTGAAGATTGTACTGCTTATGTGGGAGATATTGCTTTTTCTCTTGAAGATTGAGTAGACTTTTCTTGGAATGTCTTGAAGAACATTGTTATTTGCAAAATTATTGTCCACCATGATGTTATGAATATTGAATGTACTATTTTGTTGGATAGTAACAATATGTTTTGCATTGGTAGGATGCTATAGACATTGGCCAACTATTTTTTTAACATGGATATGGTGAATTTTTTGTCAAGAAATTGTCAAGTCTTCATTCATATGATCCAATCTATTGATCTTTCTTGGAATGTAGCAATTGTCCACACCAACCATACTTTTGTCCATAGGTGCTCAATATAATAGGTTTTCCATAGCAATAATAGTATAGAGTCTTATGTATTGTGCGAAAATGAAAACGGTAGGTGACACACATGTATGTGAGGAAGTAATTTTAGTGAATGCCCTTCTAATTCACATTCCCCCGTACTTGCAGTGAGTAAAAATTCATCCAAAAGCTCTTCTAGTGGTTCTTTAGGCTAGCATGTGAATGAGGCTCCTCTATTTGCAATTCTTGCAAGCCCACGAGCAGTTGTTGCCACTTCTTCTTCTTTCATTCCCGGAGGAAACTCATTGCCTTTGCTTCACATAGCTGAGGTCTTTGAATTCATTCGGTTCTGCTTTGCTTTGGAGGGCAAATTGCTCATTAAGTATGGCACATACAAGGCTAGGGATGTGACATATTTGACATGCTTGAGGGCTGATCTCACGGATGATCATAATTGTGACACCATCACTTTGGTGGTTCCACACAAATATGTACCTCAATATAGGGATGTCCTTGCCATTTATTCTTCTATCAAATTGAGGGTGGAACAGTAGTAAGACAAGCTGTTGGTGAGGGTGAGACATCAAAATTCTCTCTTCATGTTGATGCTACTACGAATCTCATCCACGGAAAACCTTTTGATGGCAATATCACCATGCTTTCGGACTCTACAATTGCATGCTATGCTCCATGGGCTTCTTCAAAAGTTCGAACAACCAAAAAATCTATTTCTAATGTTGTTGGAATGATTGCCTTTGTCATTATCAAGGTAGACTCAGATAGCTTGACTATTGCTCATGGTCCCTTACCTAAGGACCGCCGTGCTACCATAAGTACATTGACATATATTTTTCCTCACATTTGAGTGTTCAGATACATTGACTTTACTATTTGTGACATGATTCCATTTTGCTATAGCTTTATTTTATTGCTGAAAGAAGAACGCTTCACAGTTTCAAGAAGAATACTACCACACAATTAAAGACACTCCACAATTTCCCTATGTTTGTTGCGGCTCGCTAATGTTTAAACACAATTCAACCAAAGTAAGTAAACAACATGCTCAAGTTGTAAACAAAGCAAAACCACTACAACAACCTACAAGTGCAGAAGGAAACAAATTTTGCTCATTGTGTTTAAGACAAGTGAAGCAACAAAAGGTCCCCATTCTCTCACAATTAAATATGCAACTCTGAAAAAAAACCATGTACATGTCTGCACTAAATGACATTGAAGCTAGACTCATTGCAATAAGAATTCCATTTGCCCAAATAAGAGAATTATCATATGATGGCCAATATGGATTGCGTGGGAGCATTATCAACATTTTAGCAGATGTTCATAGAGCACAAAGAGTTCGTCCACGTTTCTTAACAGATCAATCGAGAGTCATGGTTGCAATGTGAACAAAATAGAATATACACACAATTACATGAGAGGTATTGTCCAATTAACCTTAACAATTCGTGCTTTGAAGGAACTATTAGACATACCACTTTACAAAGAAAACAATGTAAAATTGAATGCTTTATGGCATGACCATGTTCTTAACTTGCAAGAGGTTTAGATGCAAGATGTAGGAAATAACAACATTGAATGTACATTAGATAACGAAGACAATAATGACATAGACACACTAGTACATGGGATTTATACATCTCAACAAGTTGTTGACTTTGAAGACAAGACGATTGTGGTTGCTCCTTCTAAAGGTTTCTCCCCCCTAAGCATGTTCAAAGATAAATTTTCAGAAGAACTAGCATTTCCTACTTTGTTCTATGGGCATCAATGATCATACAATATTCCAAGCCAAACAAGATATCAAGATATCGCCCGATGGGAGCTAATCAACAACGATCGATGTTTTGCTTACTCAATACAAAATTTATTCTTCAAGACTATGAAAAACCTGGTTTAACAAGTACTCTCTTCCACTTGGGTTTGCATGAGAAAAGCACAACTATGAGGTAGGACATTACAAGTAAAGTCCACAATACAAGACACAAACTTGGAGAAACTATTGCAATCAAACATTGGTTATCATGACTTCACATGTCTTTGCACCTCATTAGACTACAAATTCAAGTTGAAAAAGAATTTGTTTACAATGATTACGCAGTTGGGACGTCCCAACTTTCTTCATTATATTCTCTTCTGTAGAGAAAATTTGGGAGCCACTAGTGACATGTTTAAAGGAACTCTATCATGCAAGCACTACTCCAAATGCACTTCAGGAAAATCATTTTGTTAGAGACCTCATAAATGTTAGATATCAATGATCCACTCTCGTGTAACTACGCGGGAACCAGCTAACTCTACTTGTAAGCCCCCCATATGAGGAGAAGGCATTTGAGTAGCTCGGTTATCCGGTAGGTCCTAGTTTCGGCACCAGATGGGGGCCATGTGTGGCTTGATGGTTGGACGGCTTCAGATAGAGTTGGCACACTGCCAATTAGGCTATATGCAAGTGTGGGAAGGCATCCCATGAGTGACCACATTGAGGGTAGATGGAGCATTTCTCGGGGCAGCCCACTCTCGGGTTGTGGGGCCCGTTTGGAGCCTCATATGATCTCGGATGGCTTTGGGCCGAACGGAGACCGTACGTTAGTTGCTCTATTTTGCACACTGGTTCTATCGTGTGGTCGGTGGCCTATTTTGGGACCGACCCCCAGTCAGCCATTTTGGGCGGACTGGGTCGGGGGTCACCCAATTGGGTCTAACCGACTACTTGTGGTGGCTATATAAGAGCAAGCCCGTGAAGCCCATTTCATCACTGGCTACAGCAACCTTGATTCCTTAGCATCCAACCTCCGTCTTCTACTGTTTCCAACTCGCCATCGAAGCTTCTTTCACAAGAGCGCACAGCTGGGAGGCAGCGCCATCTATTGTATCAGTTTTATAGTAGTCAAAATTTTGATTCTCCATACTATCTGTTTTCTCTCTTGCGTACGAGATCCTGTTATTTGTTGAGCACAGACGTTGTATTGTTTTCTTACATGGTATCAGAGCCTAGACTCTAGCAAGAAGATTTGGTAGTGTGTTTTTATTTGTGAGTAGATTGTGAGAGATGGCCCAGCCCGCAAGACTGCGAATCCCACCGTCCGGCGAAAGCGAAAAGTTGGACGGCACTAACTATCCACTCTGGAAGTTTAAGATGAAGACCATCCTAAGCGCATATGAGCTTTGATATACTGCTACTGGGGTGGACATGAAGCCAGTCCCGAGACCGAATTCAGCCAATGCAGCACAATAGATAATACCAACTACGGATGAGATTCTCACGTGGACAAGAAGAAATGCAGAGGCGCTGTGTTCTATTATCTGCAGTGTAAGTGATTTCATCATGGCGTTAATTCAACATGTCACCACAGTGGAGGAGGCATGGACGGTCTTGAAAAATCAATACGAGGCCACGAATCAGACACGGATTCAGAATCTGGAGACTCAACTCACGAATGAGAAACTGTCTAAGTTTGAAGCGACAGAGAAGTTCATCACTAGGGTGAAGAATCTGCATGATCAGATGACTGCGATTGGCATCACCATCACCAGCGAGAATCTAGCACAAAGGTGCATACGGATTCTCCCATCAAAGTATGGCAGTCTTGTTATAGCGTTGAATACGTAAAACAGAAATCCACCCCTCAACTTTGAAAATTTCTGCGCGATGCTTCTGGAGGAGGAGATGTGTCAAAAGATGAGGACTGGAGAAGATTCGGCCTTCTACGCTGGATCAAAGAAAGGTAAGGGTAAGGACTCTGGTAACCCATCTTCTTCTGATGATAAAAAGAGAAAGAAGAAGATCAAGTGCTTCTATTGCAACAAGGCAGGGCACAAGCAGAATGAGTGTCGGAAGAAGATTACAGATGAGAAGAACGAAGTAAAGAAAGAGTCCACCAATAGCGTGCAGGCAGTACCAGTAGAGCTGTTTGTAGCAATTGAGGAGATTTGCACGGAGACAGTTCATGTACCTGCGGATGAATCATGGATTATTGATAGTGGTGCATCGTGCCACATGACTAGTCAGAAGGATTGGTATACCTCTCTACAGCTGGTAGGGAATGACATCTTGGTAGCAGTCGGCAATGATGCAAAATGTCCAGCAAAAGGAAAAGGTACAATTGCTCTTTAGTCAGATGGAGTTGTAAAACAGTCGTCCGGTGTTCTTTATGTGCCAGATATCAAGACGAACTTGTTGTCCATTTCTGCAATCACGAATCAGGACCTCAAAGTTCACTTCGATAAGAATGGTGCACAAATTTTGGATCTTCAAGGGAAGGTCGTTGGTAAAGGTACACGGTGCAACTACATCTACGAACTCTCAGCTTTCAGTGCTCGAGTGGATGTGAAGATCACTAAGCTGTGGCATGAGACGTTTGGTCATCTAAACCTTAGTTCTCTAAAGGAGATGCATAAAAGTGGAATGATTGCAGACCTACCAGAGATTACAAATCTGCCCAATGTATGTGAAGCTTGCATGATGGGCAAATAGCATTGGCATCCCTTTCCTAAAGAGGCCAACAGGGCAAAGGCTCCTCTAGAGCTCGTTCACATGGACCTCTGCAGAAATATGGAGATGGAAGCTTTGGGTGGTTCCTACTACTTCATGACGCTGATCGATGACTACAGTAGAAGGATATTAATATACTTCCTGAAGACTAAAGATGAGGCTTTTAGTAAGTTCAAAGAATGGCACGTAATGGTCGAAAAAGAAACGAGAAGGAAGGTGAAGAAATTAAGATTAGACAGAGGTGGAGAGTTCACATCAAGTGAATTCGAAAGTTACTACAAAAGTCACGGGATCAAGAGGCAGAAACCCCCGCCACATACATCACAGCAAAATGGAGTAGCAGAACACAAGATGCGCGTCATCTACGAAATGGGCAGGAGTATGATGAAAGGGAAAGATTTGCCAAAGACTTTTTGGGCTGAAGCATGTAACACAGCAGTTTACATTCTGACTCGTAGCTACACGAAGGCTGTGAATGGGATGACTCCACTGCAGGCCTTTTCTGGTAAGAAACCTTCAGCTGCACATTTCAGAGTTTTTGGATGTGACTGTTTTGTGCATGTCCCTGATGCTAACAGGACCAAATGGGAACCGAGGAGTTGGAAGTGTATTTTCTTGGGCTACAGTGAAGAGGCGAAGGGTTACCGTCCCTGTAGAACCACAATGGCAATAGCCATTCCTGAAGTGGGTAAAGCAACTTTTGGACGGCAGAAAACCTCCAGCCATTGAGGAGGAACCATCCAAACACTGCTGGTCCAAGAGATTAGAGGAGCAAAGAAGGGTGCAGGAACACTTGGTCAACTATGTTTTGATGATAGAGGTGATCCGTGCTAATGAACCCAAGTGTCTTGAAGAGGCACAGGGTGATGATAGGTGGATGGAGGCCATGCAGTCAGAGTATGGCTCTGTTATGAAGAACAACACTTGGGACCTTGTGGATCGAACACCAAAATGCAAGATAATTGGCACCAAGTGGGTGTACAAGACGAAGTACAAGTCCGATGGCACATTGGATAGGTACAAGGCTCGGCTCGCGGCAAAAGGATTCGCACAGGTACATGGTTTTGATTATCAGGATACTTTTGCTCCCACAGCTCAACTAACCACAATTCGCAGTGTTTTGGCTTTAACTGCCCAGGGAAGTTGGCCCGTGTTTCAGATGGATGTAAAATCCACCTTTCTGAATGGAGATCTCAAGGAGGAGGTATACGTGGAACAACCACCATGTTTTATGATCCCCGGTTCAGAAGGCAAAGTCTGTAAATTGAAGAAGGCACTTTACGGGCTGAAACAGGCCCCACGAGCGTGGTACCAGTGAATTGATGCCTAATTTCTGCAAAACGGGTTAAGGAGGAGCCCATCTGATGCAAATTTGTATATATTCACAGGAGGAGGCAGGTGTATGATCGTGGTCCTTTAGGTGGACGACTTGTCATAACAGGGAACCATGAAGAGAAGATCTTGTAGACAAAGCATTTTCTAGGAAGAGAGTTTGAAATGACATACCTCGGATTGATGCATTTCTATTTGGGGATTGAAGTTTGGCAAGAGCCAAAACAGATCTTCATTTCACAGCTGAAGTATGCTAGAGAGATACTGAAGGCATTTGGTATGGCTGAGTGCAAGACAGTTCGTACCCCTATGGAGGTTGACGTGAAGCTCTGAAATGAGGATTCATCACCACTCATGGACGAAGCGAAGTACAGAAGGCTTGTGGGGGTGCAGTGCAGAACAAGCCTACGCAGTTATCATGTGACAATCAGAGTTGCATGGCGATTGCAAAGAACCCTGTGTTCTACGCTCGCACAAAACACATTGAGATTCAATATCACTTTGTACGCGAGCTCATCATGGACGAAGAGGTCAACTTGGTATACTGTCCGACTATAGAGAATGCTGCCGACATCTTCACGAAGGCTCTTGGAAGAGACTTGCTAGAGAGGCATCTTCATCAACTTGGCATTGGATCGAAAAAGTAAGTTCACTTGCGGGTGGACATTGAGGGGGGGTGTTAGATATCAATGCTCCACTCTCGTGTAACTACGCAAGAACCAGCTAACTCTACTTGTAAGCCCCCCATATGAGGAGAAGGCATTTGAGTAGCTCGGTTATCCGGTAGGTCCTAGTTTGGACACCAGATGGGGGCCATGTGTGGCGTGATGGCTGGACAGCTTCAAATAGAGTTGGCACACTGCCAACTAGGCTACATGCAAGTGCGGGAAGGCATCCCATGACTGACCGCACTGAGGGTAGATGGAGCATTTCCTGGGGCAGCCCACTCTTGGGTTGCGGGGCCCGTTTGGAGCCTCAGATGATCTTGGATGGCTTTAGGTTGAACGGAGATCGTACATCAGTTGCTCTATTTTTGCGCACCAATTCTATCATGTGGTCGGTGGCCTATTTTGGGACCGGGCCATTTTGGGCAAACTAGGTCGGTCACCCAATTGGGTCTAACCGACTACTTGTGGTGGCTATATAAGAGCAAGCCCGTGAAGCCCATTTCATCACTGGCTACAGCAACCCTGATTCCTTAGCATCCAGCCTCCATCTTCTACTGTTTCCAGCTCGCCATCGAAGCTACTTTCACAGGAGCGCACGGCTGGGAGGCAGCGCCATCTATTGTATCAGTTTTTCAGTAATCAAATTTTTAATTCTCCATTCTATATGTTTTCTCTCTTGCGTACGAGATCTTGTTATCTGTTGAGCACAGACGTATTGTTTTCTTACAATAAGAACGAATCCTATAAGTACAGCCAGGTACTATGTTCATAGGTTCCAAGCAATGAAATGTTTGTTAAAAAAAGACCACAACATCATTGGTAAGCTAAAAGATTATTTCTTTGTCACACAAGATTCCAAAACAGAGGCAGCCAACACGACCATGGATTGTTGTGGATAGACAATGCACCAGAGTATGGCACCTTCACATTAGAAGACATTGTTTCATTTTTGGGCACATACATCACACTGGATAGCTCAAAGATAGAAGGACTAAAGAATGATCTCCAAACACATAATCACAAGAAAACCTGCAAAAGAAGAAACAAGTGTTGCCGATTTGGATTTCCCAAACCTCCAATGATAGAAACTACCACAGTTTCACTTCTACAACAACCAAACCAAATAAGTTAAGCTGTGAAGGAAAGAGTAAGGAATTTTAATAGAGTCCTTGAAGACCCTAGCACTATCACAATGGAATTTGACACATACATGCTACAGTTAGGCCTCACACATGAAGATATAGAAGCATTAGCATCAACACTGTCGCAACCAACATTGCTACTACAAAGAGACCCTAATGACATATACACAAACAACTTCAATTTTACAACAATCTCAAAGCTATGGGGTGCAAACATGGACTTGCAATTTGTATTAAACTCCCACGGTGCAGGTGCATATTGCACATCATACATGATAAAAGCAAACAAATCAATGATCAAGCAATTAAGGAAGCAATGACTGCATGCGTAGACACAAACACTCCCACAAATGAAAGGATCAGAAAGGTGGAAAACAGTATACTCAACACTCAACACATTAGCACACAACAAGCTATGTATGTTTCACTTTCAATGCCACTAACAAGTACCACAAGAGAGTTCACATACATAAACATAAACGCTGCTAAAGAAAGGACTTACTACTAAAAGATGATCACAGCTTGGAAGAATGGACCCAAAAAACAAAGATGTGTTCTTTGAAGATCAAATAAGGAAGTGTTGCAGCCACCACATCTCAACAGAAGAATTGTGTCTCAGAGAGTACACATCATAATACACAATACAAGGAACCAAATTGAAGAAAAGAGTACATGAAAGCATAATTTGATTCAACAACTTGAGAACATTCAACATAGCAAAGGATCCAGAAAGCCATTTCAGGGAACAATGCTTATTGTACTTGTGCCATTTATTCATGAAGAACACAAACTTGACACCAACAACACAAAATGGAATGATAAGTACACGATCCACGAACACATAATAGAGGAAAGTTTGAAAAAAATTCAACAAGCTATTGGTTCAAGATCTCAAGCACCCATGTGAAAATCACATTGGTAGTACATCATCTAGTGAATCAGAGACTGAAAAAACAACCAACGAATTGATGTTGCAACAAACATTGACATAAAGAAAAAAAGAAAAGAAGCAAATCTACCTACACAACTTACATATGCAACAATGCCAAATAAAGAATTCCATGAGAAAGTAAGGCATCTTACACAAGAGCAACATTTAATTATAGACGATGTAATGTTACAAAAACACACAAAAACCAATAAACAAATCCACCTATTCTTAACAGGAAACGTGGGAACAAGGAAAACATACACATTACTACTTCTAGTGCAAGCACTACTATGGCACTACAGTCACAATCAAACAATTGAGATAGAACTCCCTCGAGTGTTACCATTAGCATACACATGCATAGTAGCTGTTTATGTGGGAGGGGCAACAATCCACTTAGCATTACTCTTGCCACTATTGAATTTGAACTACACTAGCTTATCATCGAAGAAGCTACAACAACTATCAACACTATACAAAAACGTGGAACTTATACTGTTTGATGAAGTCCTACTTGAATGAAAATTATGTTTGACAACCACCTGATAAAATAAATGTGCCACACTTGTATTACACAAACATTGCTAAGGACAGACACAATGCATACATTCTTGAAACCCTTACAACACAAGCACATACATTGAAGGCAATAGAAAATGACACAAGACCTACAACAAAACTACCAAAATATCAGATCATGCAAAAGCTACAGAAGGGTTGCACATAGAGATAAACATCAAGGAAGGAATGCTAATTGAAACTTGCTCAGGAAACGTAGGCACAAATGATGGTTTGGTAAATGAAGCAGATGGAATTTTTAGAGGCATAAACCATACACAAAGCCAAAAAGTGCTTTGGATTGAATTCATCAACAACAATATAGAGAGAAACACACAAAATTAAAACAAATTCTTGTATGACGACACAACATCAACTCACTGGACACCAATACTAACAGTTACACATGAGTTCCAAATAGGGAGAAACAACCTAAACACAATCACAAGAACACAATTTCCAGTATAGCCGGTAGCAGCACACATAATACATCAAGCTCAAGGCCTAACGATGGACATCGTTGCATTTGACCCACTCAATGTAAGAACACATGGACTTATCTACACAACGCTTTTGAGAGTTCAATGTTACAATCTGAGAGGGCTTCGCTATCCATTTACCACCCAACCATGGATTCCCCTTTCATGAGCTTGCCTCCTATTGTCCTTTTCCTTCATGCGAGATCCATCTTTCTTAACCTCCTTTCCACTTAGTGCTCCTCTTCTGGAATCCTCGCACCTAGCCCAATATTTGCCATGTGGATTCCTCATATTGTTCCATGTGTCCATACTGGACCCTTAGATAGACCCCTCTAAGAACGTAAATGTTACAATCCACATTAACAAACATTGTCACGCCCTCTGGCTTCTCGCGTTGTTGTAACCATGTCGTGATCCTTTCTTGATTATGGATGACATAACATTCCCTTCCCCTTAAGAATGGTTTATGTCCTCAAAAACAAAATTGGGATACCTCCTCTGGAGATTGCTTACCCTTTCCCATGTTGAACTCTCTTTAGGTCTATCTTTCCACTTAACTAGACATTCTTGCCATATTGTATGTTGTGTTCTGTTTTCTTGTCTATCTAAAACCTTTTTGGTTCGTGTGGTAAAGATGCAGGTTCAATGAGTTCAACTAGGACTTCATTTCCAATGAGATTATCATCATCTCCTAATTTTCTTTTTAGCCTACTAACATGAAAAATTGGATGTACTCTACATCCCTAAGGTAAGGCTAATTTGTAAGCAAGTTCTCTGATTCTCTTAAGTATTGTGAATGGTCCACAATACCTAGGAGACAACTTCAGACATTTACCTATCTTTAGAGATTTTGAAGATTTAGGTACCTTGAGATAGACTTTCTCATTTACATCAAACTCCAAACTTCTATGGTGGGGGTTTGCATAACTTCGTGCTCTACTATCCTGAGCTCTTCTTATGCTATCTTTAGCTACCTTAAGCATTTGATTCATATCTTCAAGAAAGTCTTTGGCCGCTTGAACCTTCTCTTTTTCGAGTCTGATTGCCATTGAGGCTCTTGGTTGAAATCCATACATCAACATGAATGGACTAAAACTTGTAGCTAAATGTTTGACACTGTTATATGTAAATTCTAATATGGGCAAATATTGTTCCCAATTAGTTTGCTATTTACTTACATATGCTCAAAGCAATTTTCAATGATTTGATTGACCCTTTCGTTTGTCCATCACTCTGTGGATGATTCATGGTGCTCATATTCAACGAAGTTTCCAATCTCATAAACACGGCCCTCCAAATATCGATGTTTAATTTTCTATCCCAGTCACTAACAATACTAGCTAGTAGCCCATACAATCTATCAATATGCTCCACAAACAGCCTAGCTAATTCTAAAGTTTTAACATCTTCATTGATAGGAATAAAATGAGCCATCTTGGTCAATCGATCAACAATTACCCACACAGAGTTGTGCCCCCTCTGTGTCCTAGGTAATCCCACAAAAAAATCCATGGAGATGCTTTCCTATTTGCTAGATGGAATCTCCAATGGGTGTAGGAGACCTCCTACTTAAGGCGTTCAGCCTTATTGACCTAGAATTTTCAGCACTTCAATACATAATCTTGGACATCTTTACCTATTCCAGGCCAAAAGAATTGCCTTTTCAGAAGCGCATATGTCTTCTAAATTCCCAGTCCAGCACTCGGACTCTATCATGACATTCAACAAGAATTTGGTGCCTAATGTCATCATTATATGAGACATATACTCTACCCTTGTAGAGCAGGTAGCCATCCTCAATAGTATATTTTTTACACTTGAGTTCTTTATCACCAACCTGTGGCCTGTCACCATTTCCATGTGACTTCTCAATGAAAGCCTCTCAATTAGTTGGGTCACTATTTCTAATTGCTTTCCATATTTCAGAGAAATGAGGATCAAAATCACATTTCCCCCTTAAGGACTCTAGGAAATCATTTTGAAATTGAGTAAAACTCAATTCATTAACAATTAAGGGAGTTAGCTACCACATTGAACTTCCCTTTCCGCGATATGTCAATTGTATATCAAACTCTTGCATTAATTCAGCCCATCTAGCTTGGTTGAATTTGGCCCTTCCTAAGGTATTCCGTTAATTGTCTTTTGACCTCACATTCCTCCATTTGACTACGCCTATAAGGGGGTTTACAAACAGGGGTAAATCCAGGAATCAAATCTATTTTATGATCTACTTCTCTCTCAGGGGGGTAAACCATCGGACAAATTAGACAGAAAAACATCTTTAAATTCAAACATTAAATCATTGAAAGAAGATTTATACTTTTTAACATGATCAAAAACAATATTACTTCCTTCCGATGCAGAAGACATAAAATCACCAATAAAAGTAAGTTCACTGAGATATACCTCACATTCTTCTTGGTGTAGTGGTCATTCCAATTCCATCGAACGAATAAGAGGAGAGTTGGGCACATCATTTTCTCCTTGAATCTGGAAGACTCTATCCTCTTTTTCAAACATAATGGAGTTATTAAGATAACTTTGTTGTAAGCTATGCCCAAGACTATACAACCATTCTTGACCAAGCACTACATCTGTTCAACTGAGATGCATAATTTGGAAATCAAAAGACCAAAAGAAGAATCAGCTTGGAAACCACAACAAATTGACTTCTCAAGTCTTGGAAAACATCACATGATCTTGCAATCCCTAAACACACGCTCTATCAAAGCGAACAGACGACATTCTTCATTGTCCAAGTTTATTACAAGGTACAATCATATGTCCACACGAAATACATGAACAAAATCACAACAACCTAACATTACCACATGACTTAGCATGGCATACAATGCCAATGGGACAGGTCTAGCAACATACTACAAGCCAACAATAGAACTACTTAAAAGTCAATGCTACAACAACAAAGGGATTGAAGCATTGCTCACAATTCATACAAAAAATGGAAGAAACAAACTTGCAATAATCAACATATACAAATCTATCAAAGCAAAAAATATACATCTGCTAGAAACAATACAAAACATATTACAAGACGTTAACGACATTGTCAGCATATACATATTGGGAGACTTCAATATTGACATAAGTACCAAAACAACATCAACAGCAGCAATAAATGAGTTCATGGAAAAACATAACTTCCAACAAGTGATACATATGCGAACAACAATTTATGTAGACCATATATGGACAAGAAAACAAATAAAACCGGATATGATAGGAACAAATTATGTATGTTGGTAGACCACTCAGTCACTTACGCTACAATTGACTACCACTAATCAGGCCATTTGAATCCTATTCAGCTTGTTAATTAATTGAATTGGAAGGAGAGGGCTAATCGGGCTAATCCATAATTAAGGCGTGTTTTTTATTAAAACTTGGAGTTGTGCGTTACTCTCCATTCTGCATCTTGTTTTTCTGCTGCTGCAAGCAAAGGTTTACAGCAAGAGCTCAAGGAATTTCTCTTCCTCTCGCAATGGGTCGCCCTGGCGATGGCCTCAGACAATACTACATCTCTCACATCCATGATCTTAGCCTTCAGGTCCGACAGAAAACCCACAACCTCAACCGCCTCGAGGCCCAGCGCAACGAGTACAACTCCAGAGGTAGATTGCAATTTCCCCTTTTGCGGAACTCAGTCTTAGATGTTTGAGAAAGAGAACGATGCGATTCCTCAACATTAGATAGAGCGGCTTCTCAGTGGCGTCAATTTTAGGTTTTTACTCTTCAATCTCTCAGGGGTGATCAAGGTGTCCAAGTTCAGCATGGCTTTAGGACAGTCTCTGATCGAACATGCGCCCGGAACCGTCATTCGTTTGTTGAGTGATTTGTCAGTTCCCTAGCATGAATTCAGTTGATTTGACAACCTGAGGCGTTGTTTTGGTGCTTTATTCTTGCGATGCAGCGTCCTTGTTGGTTCGCTCCCTTGCTGTTATGTTCATGTTTTGGTGGACTTTAACTTGCCTGCTCCATTTTTCTGAAATTCAAAACTACAACTTGCTAAGATAACTTCTGCTTTACTGTCGTAGTGCATTTCTCTTGCTTGTGTTTGTGCAAGGGCAAAGTTTTCAGAGCACTTATTCTGAAGCTCTGAACATGTCGTTTCTTTCTTTCTATTTATATTGCACATGCATTCTCGTCTGGTAGGAACTCGGTATGTGTTAACTTCATACGAGCATGGTTGTGGTAATGTTACTTGCACCTGTCCCTAGGCTTTCCTGATGTATAGGCTACGCTCTGTGTTAGGAGCGACAGCTTTAAGCTTGAATGTACATTTGCACGAGAATTGTACATCCCGATTTTGTGTTTTTTGTCATTACACGAGCTCTATTTGAGGTAACCTAAGGTGCCTTGTTATGCTACAGTGCGAATGCTTAGGGAGGAGCTGCAATTGCTACAAGAACCAGGATCATATGTGGGTGAAGTAGTCAAGGTGATGGGAAAAACTAAGGTCCTTGTGAAGGTAATGAGTCGACCTGTGACTGGTCTTCCTTTCATTTTTGGTGAAGTTGGGCTTAGAAGTCTGGAAACAAAAGTTGTAGCCTTCTTAAGCTCTTTTGGATTGGGCGTGGAGGATTCCTCATAAAGAATTCCTCGAGCCTTTTTAATTGCAATAAGTTCCCGTGGGTTGAGTGTGAAATCCCTGGAATGAAATGAAATACTTTGAGCTGCATTCGCCAAAGCCATGCACAGAAATGGTAAAACATTTCACATTGCTGTCATGAGTGTCTTCTGTCGCCATTGATTTTACCGATGAATTGAACAAATAAAAGGTTTTCCAGTGATTGCGATTTTCATTGCTAACCTTATATTTTCAATAGCAATCATGTTATGCATCTTTTGTTCCTTTTTGGTTTTGTCTGAACATTGGTCATGAGGTCCCGTGAAAAATCTGATTTCCTTTTTTCACTTGTTTTACCATCAAATCTTGGCAGGTTCATCCTGAAGGCAAATACGTGGTTGATATTGACAAAAACATTGACATCACAAAAATTACTCCTTCTACCCGTGTAGCACTTCGCAATGACAGCTATGTTCTTCACTTGGTTCTACCAAGCAAAGTCGATCCATTAGTGAACTTGATGAAAGTGGAAAAAGTTCCAGACTCTACCTATGATATGATTGGTGGATTGGACCAGCAGATCAAGGAGATCAAAGAGGTATGGTTTGATTACTACGTTTTTATGAGTTGTTTGGTTTTGTTAGGATTTTGTTGCTGTTTATAAGCTTACTCAAGGGAAGGTGTTGTGCCGTATCTAAAGCCCGTGCAAGTTAGATATGTCTTTAGTTATGTGAGTTGCCTATAGATTCTTAGAGAGATACTATTTTGGATTGGTCTGAAAAGACCTGGAAGCTTTTTTGATAGAGGAAATAAAGATCTGAAAGCTTTTGTTATAGAGATGATCATAAAATGGGTATGTGTAGGTCATGAATACCAACAAATTATTTCGCTGTTTAAATTAAAAGCGATAATATTGAAGCCAGCAATGAACATCTTCTTGTGGGTAATACATATTTGAAACTTCTAAATATGGAGCTCTTCCTATGCAATTGCTTGTGAAGCTAAAAGCGTTGAGATACTCTTGGGGCTCTGGTAAATGAACTTCACATTCAGCTGAATGATGCTATGCCTGTTTATACAAAAACATATATATATGCATTGACCTTTACCTTTTGTTAGACATGGCGAAGCTCATGGAGTTGCTGTTTTGTGAACTGAGGTTATGTTTCCTGCATTGTACCAGTACTTGTGGTTGATCGCTCACATTGCCTTGCAAGGAAGTTTTATCCATGTCCAAATATGAGGTGACGAATGTGTTAACATAAGGGCTCCCCTTTCAATGGTAGCATGCGTGTCTACGAGCAAAATGGGATAGGCAGTCTGGTTACGTCCGTATAGAACCACCATCAGTACCAACCTATTGTATAGGGATTTTCTCACCTCCAAACTCATGTATGATTTTTTGCACTCCCTCTGAAGGCTAAAGAGTGTTTTCATACCCCCTAGAATCCTCGTCACCGTGCATAGTTTGTGAACTCTAGGCCCAAGATTTTAAATAACTAAATCTCTTCCCTCAAATGTGAATGTTACTTGTTTACACCTGTCTCAATGGTCATGGTTTGTGTCTTGGCACTGTTCACTTGGATGCCAGAAACTTGGCATAACTTAAGGCATTCAACTGTCTTAGCAAGCCACTTTCATCTCTTGCTAATAGAACATCTTTTCATATAGCAACAGAAGGAGGGTGTAGCGAGCGAGCTGAGTTCCTACTCCACTGCGCGCTTCAGCGTAGCTTGTCAATAAACAAGCTGAATAAGGCTGGGGATGGGGCATTCTGTTTTGAATTTGCTCATGGTGGCCAGAAGTCTCTCATATAAATAGAGTGTGGCCTTTCAGGTTCCCTCAGGTCTTGAGGGATTCCAAACCTTGTCATTCATTCCCACAGGGTTAACACATCAAATGCATTTTCAAAGTCTACAAAACAACAGTAGAGTGTGTTGTCTTTAACCTTTGCTTCTTCCACCACTGCTCTTATTGTGACTAGCTGGTCAACTGTGAAGTGATTTGTCCTGAAACCTGCATGTGATGTTGTAACACCACTCATCTACTGATTTTAGATCTAAAATGGTTGCATACAGCTTGGCCGTCAGGCTGTTAGTTCTGTAATTTTTTGCATCTTTGCTGTCCATTTGAAATAGGAATTATTTGGCTAATTTGTGACCCTTTTGAGAAGCCTTCTTCTTTGGTCTCATTCATTTTTATTTAGAGAGTTGCTTTTGCTTTCTGTCCTCACCATTTCAGCATCTCTGGCTAGCCTTGATGGAGAGTGATTATTTTCCTTTGTCTTCCATCGTGTCTAACTCATAAAGGACGTGTCTTCTGAACTAGCTCCCCCTTTGCGAAATTCCTTTGTATGGAGGTTTGTGCAGAATTTTTTTTGGGTCTCTTTTGAGCTGTCCATATTACTTCATTGTTTTTCTTTCATAAATCTGTGCTCTTTTCTGACCAATATCTTGTATGTCTTTTCTGGTGCTGGTTTTGGATTTGCTGGTTTTGGATTCAAGGCTTCCCTAGGGCCTAGCAATGTTGTATAGCAACTGTTTCATGACATCCCTTTGCTCCTATCTCAACTCTTTTTGAAACAAACGAGGACAACTAGATTGTCTAAGCATTTTTTTTGCTTGGATGCTCGTTTGGGAGAGACTAAAATGAAATCGTTCACAAGTAGTTGTAGCTTGAATGAAGAGAATGTGGACTACTTTTTGATCAGCCTTGTCCTTTAGTGCTAGCCTTTGTCATGGCTGAGTCTGCCCTTCACCTCTGGTGTGCCGACAGGAACTCAGTACGAAGACCTTTGTATAAATGGATGCTCATGGATATGTGGATTTGTATGTCTACACCCACTGTTGGGTGCTGATGATGTCAGTGGGGATGTCGTAGTAGCTAGTCCCTGCTATGCGGGATGGAGTTTATGCTTTTCAACCCTATGAGTGGCTACCATGAGATTGAAAGTGCACTATGTGTTGTGTTTTGAGAGGATGAGTTTGGGCATGTTCCTGGATTCATCTAGATATATGCTTTTGCCGTATTAGTGGACATGCAAATTTCACTTTGTGAAGTTTTCGTCCATGTTGCGGCCTGCTGATATTTTGATAAATTCGTTGTCCTACATTTTTTTAAGTGGATGCTTGTTTGGGAGAGACTAAAATGAAATCTTATAGTCTTCACAAGAACTTGTAGCTTGAATGAAGAGAATGTGGACTACTTTTTGATTAGCCTTCTCCTTTAGTGCTAGACTTTGCCATGGCTGAGTCTGCCCTTCACCTTTGGAGTGCTGACAGGAACTTAGTACGAAGACCTTTGTGTAAATGGATGCTCAAGTATGTGTAGGTGTGTGCATTTGTATGTGTGAGAGCATATGGTTATACTATAGTCTACACCCACTGTTGGGTGCTGATGACGTCAGTGGGGATGCCATAGTAGCTAGTCCTTGTTATGCGTGATGGAGTATGGTTTTCAACCTTATGAGTGACTATCATGAGATTGAAACTGCTTTGTGTGTTATGTTTTTAGAGGATGAGATTGGGCATGTTCCTGGATTGATCTAGATATAAAATGAAGACAGAATACCTTTGTCTATAGGCATGAGATTTACTGTAATCCATCTTCACCCGTGGGAATGCTTTGCCTCGTTGCCCCATCTATTGAGAGGGAGATTGCTCTGTGGTCAGCTTCCAATGCTTTGTCATTATCTCAAACTGCGTCTACATGTGATGGCTAAGGGCTGATTGGAGGTGACTCATCAACTACAGTAAACCCTGTTGGAGTTGTACATGGGTAGATAGAGGGAGGGGGAGAGCTTGTGAAATTCTCTTTTATTTTATTGGTATGACACTTGGCAGGTCAGCATGTCTGAATAATGTTTAGGAGATTATGTTTGTAACTTCTGTTTAGGAGATTAATGTTTAGGAGTTTGGGAATGTTCCTGGATTCATCTAGGTATATAGATTATGTTTGTAACTTTTGTTACTGCTGGGGTAGTTGCAGTTAAATATCAGACATGTAATTTGGCTTCATGGTGACGATTTATGCAGGTCATTGAACTGCCAATCAAGCATCCTGAGCTCTTCGAGAGTCTTGGTATTGCCCAGCCAAAGGTGTGCTGTCATTTAAGGAGATCAATTTCATGCTACAAAAGTGTGCACCTGTTTTATAAAAAGTGCATAAATATGCTTGTGGCTGCAGGGTGTCCTTTTGTATGGACCTCCTGGCACAGGGAAAACATTGCTTGCAAGAGCTGTTGCTCATCACACAGATTGCACGTTTATTCGAGTTTCTGGTTCAGAGTTAGTACAGAAATATATTGGAGAGGGTTCGCGTATGGTCCGTGAACTATTTGTGATGGCCAGGTACTGCTTCTTTTGTTGGTGATAATGTATTTTAATATGTTCCACGGACTGGCAGATGTGAATGGCTAAAATTTACTCTGTAGGATTCTGTAAACATCAATGTGATATTTATACTCAGTTTTACTCCTCGTTTGTCAAAGTATTCTGTTGGGGTCCTGTGAAGTTCTCCTCTATGGATGCATGCATTTCATCGATTGGAAATAATAGTAACTGTAGATGATAGAGCAACGGTGCGCATTGCTCTGGTTGTTGAGCTCCCCTCCAGCCACCCTTTTCCTTGCCTTCCATTCTTCTGTGCCAGTGTCTTCTGCCTCTCCTTTGGCCTCTCCTTCCTCCCCTGCTTGGCTCTGTAGTAGCCTGTTCATGGTGTGTGTCGAGCTTCTCTCCCCTGCCTCTTTCTCTGTTCCATGACTTCTGGTTCCCTCCTGCTCCTTTTTCGCCCCCTTCCGCCTGGCTTTGGCCTTCCCTCTCTCTGCTCCCACTATCCCCTTTTGCACCTCTTGTTTGGTGCTCAGCTGCCTGTAACAGCCCTGTGTTGGCTGTTCTCCTCCTTGGCCTTTTCAAAGGCTCTCTTGGGTCATTAAGACAGCCTGTTTTGACTTTTTGCCCCTTGCTGGCCACTCCTACACCCAATTGGCTCCCTTCCCTTATTCTAACCTCTCCCTCCCCTCTTTGGCAGCCCCTCCTTTCCTCTCAAGCCCTTTCCTCCCTTTCCTTGCCTTTCAGACTCTCTCGGAGACTATGCAGACCTCGCCCATGCCTCAAACACTCTAGTATCAGTGGTTCAAGATTCTGCAATTAGATCCTTCCCGAGGACTCGATCCACATCATGCTCCCTAGCTAGGAAAATGACCAGAACCCTTGGTTTGATGATGAGTGTCGAGAGATGAGATCCAATCTCATACAGGAGCAGGCCCTTGGGCACCTTACAAGGATCAAGGCACAACTGATTTTGCGCCATGTGATTCGCTGGAAGAGATGAGCTTTTCTCTCACATCGGATGGATGAGGTGGTCAGATCTTTTCGAGGAGGAAATCCCACCTTTACATGGGCTCATTTCTGAGGGTAAGACACCCATCCCCATCACTGATCCAAGAGTCTGGCACACATGCGACTTCGCTCTATGACGTCCTGAGACAGGCACCATCAGATTTATCCTTCTTACCCAGGCCCATGTTTATTGCGCAAAATGTAAGGGCCACGCTACGTTGCTCCACAATTGGAAAGCCCTAGATCATGAGGGGTTGAGGATGGAATACTTCGCACATGGGCAGGAGATCTTGACTCCAATCCTTGCGCATATGGCTTCCCTCCTACTTGGAGCACCACTTATATTGTACCGATCCAGGTAGGGGACCTTATGGAAGAGAGAGAGAGAGAGAGAGAGAGAGAAGAGAGTCATATTAATGTCCGCAGTGTAGGCCATCTTCTGGTGGTTCTAGTGATGCCCTTCCCTTTGGCCTCATCTTGGAGGTAAAGGAGAGTTGAAGGAGTGCTGCAGACTGAGTTCCCTAAGGGCTGGGACCTTGGCTATCTTCCCTAAGGGCTGGGACCTTGGCTATCTTCTAGGGCAGCAAGGTGTTGTGATCATCATACCCTCTGGAGCAGCCATTCACAAGCAGGTTGGAGCAGCGGAACAGTTATCTTGGAGCCTACATTCAGGAGGACCAAGGGGACCTGTGTGCTGCAGACAAAGCTTGGCAGGGGCTGCCCACCTAGGTTGATTCACAGGCAGTAAGGTGGAGAACACACTGGACGGAAAGTCTACAGACGCTCGAGGTGGAGCACGCGGGCTCGAGTCTAGAGATAGCCAGCAGATTGGAGGAGGACCTTGTGGTTAGATCAAAGGACCACACCATTGGTGGGACTCTGGATCTATCTATTTTGTATTGTGTCCATAGTTTTGGATGGAAATATATGAGTTTTGGTGTCTTCTATATCTGGCTGGTTCATTGTCTATTGATGAGTCTACACATCTAAAGTAAAGAAGTTTGTGATTCCACACCCCACACCCACACTGTGTGAGCTCTTGGGCATTACTATAAGTCTTCCGCTGCGTGTACCCTCTGTTGGTTAATTTCTAACATCATATCAGAGCCCAAGTAGGAGGCTCACAGGGGTGGGAGCCTGAAGGCAGGGACCTTGCTGAAGGACTACCCTAATTCAGAAGCTCTAGGGAATCGACTTCCACGACTGGAGGATTGTGCCCTTGTGAGAAGGAGGGTGACTCAGGTTGAGTCAGGTGCGTTTAAAGTTCGCAGTCCAGGTGATCTGGAGATGTACTTTTGTTGCAGACCTTGCCAAAAGGAGGACGGGTTGAAACAGACCTTCAGATAATGGTGCCTGGAAGACTCCAGGTTGTTCACTCATTATGAGGGGGACGACTGGAAGATTGTGACGGTTGGATTGCTCGAGTTTAGAGGCGGGAACGTGACTGAAGGAGGTGGTACCAGGAGGTGCTTCCAGAGATGGACCACTGTGCGGAAGCTGAATCGGACCTGGTGGAGCAGGAGCCACTGGATGAAAAGCTAGGAAAAGATTTCGACATCGAAAAGTTCCAGAGGACTACGACCAGGGAGTTACTGGAGCATCTTCATCGATGTGTTGGCTTTGGGCCGAGATGTGTCGGTGAGAGGGGGTGTTGGAAAGGTCACCTCCCCATCCGTAAGCCCCCAAATGAGGAGAGCGTGGGGGAGGGAGACCTAGGGCAGGATGTGCCCCAAAAGAAGAAAGAAGGGTACCTGGCAAGTCGTGGAGCTCCTGATGTACAGGGCAGACACGTGGACATCAGGGACCTGCAGCAGCCTGATTGCGCAGGGATTTCCAGCAAGGACAGACGGCGCAGTAGTACGAAAGGGTACGGTATGCATACGTGGCTGTACGGGGCTGGTGAAGGCCTGGCAGGAGGCAAGGATGCTGCAGCAGGAAGGCGCCTGCATGAAGAAAGATACGGGGCAGATTACAGAGGCTATGGGCAGGAGTACAGCCTGCAATAGGGTCTCCAGCAGCAGCAAAGGGCAGCCTAGCAGCAGCCCAAAAGGGCCTGTCTAGGGCCCTTATATAGGCTGGGACCTTGCCTTGATTGGAGGGCCAAAAGCCCTAGAAGTGTGGGCCATAAAGGCCTAGTTTTGTGAGCCCCTAAAGGGCTGGTTGGGCTGAGCCAACCAGGTCGGTTGGGCCAGCCAACCTTGTCTGTCCAGTTAGCCCAGATTGGGACAGACTGGTCGGGTTTTTGACAGGCCCCTAGGCCTATAAAAGGAGGGGCTTCATGCCCCATTATTCATCCAACATTGAGCAGAAAGTGGAGCACACAGGAGCGGCCTGAAGGCATTCCCTTTGGCCTCATCTTGGAGGTAAAGAAGAGTTGAAGGAGTGCTGCAGACTGAGTTCCCTAAGGGCTGGGACCTTGGCTGTCTTCTAGGGCAGCAAGGTGTTGTGATCATCATACCCTCTGGAGCAGCCATTCACAAGCAGTTGGAGCAGCGGAACAGTTATCTTGGAGCCTACATTCAGGAGGACCAAGGGGACCTGTGTGCTGCAGACAAAGCTTGGCAGGGGCTGCCCACTTAGGCTGATTCACAGGCAGCAAGGTGGAGAAGGACACACTGGACGGAAAGTCTACGGACGCTCGAGGTGGAGCACGCGGGCTCGAGTCTAGAGATAGCTAGCAGATTGGAGAAGGACCTTGTGGTTAGATCAGAGGACCACACCATTGGTGGGACTCTGGATCTATCTATTTTGTATTGTGTCCATAATTTTGGACGGAAATATATGAGTTTTGGTGTCTTCTATTTTGGCTGGTTCATTGTCTATTGATGAGTCTGCACATCTATGTGACACACATTAAGTAAAGAAGTTTGTGATTCCACACCCCACACCCACACTGTGTGAGCTCCTGGGCATTACTATAAGTCTTCCGCTGCGTGTACCCTCTGTAGAAATCATTACACTTACTATGAAAGGAGGCTTGTCAGTTGCTATGGAGGAGGGTGTTGCTCAACCAGATTATCTGGAAGGATTGAATAACTAGTAGATGATGAATGATGAGGTAACTGCAATCTTGGCAGTCATCAAGCTCCAAGGAGCTTGTGGTCTGGTTCTCTGGAAAAAAGTATCAAATTAAGAATTAAAAGGGGTTCTTCTGAGCTTTTTTTGGCTTAGACACCTTTGTGTTTCCTCAATCCTTGGCATGGGCATTTCTTCACACATGTAAATTGAAACTTTATTCTACTGGGGCTTCTTCTTGATTTTTCCAGAGAACCAGTCATCAAGCTCCAAGGAGCTTGTGGTCTGGTTCTCTGGAAAAAAGTATCAAATTAAGAATTAAAAGGGGTTCTTCTGAGCTTTTTTTTGCTTAGACACCTTTGTGTTTCCTCAATCCTTGGCATGGGCATTTCTTCACACATGTAAATTGAAACTTTATTCTACTGGGGCTTCTTCTTGATTTGTCACGAAGTGGATGATATCTTGTTAGAACCAGCTGGATGTATTGCTGATAATCCTTGACATGAAGGTATAGAAGTTCTACACGTTCCTTATAAAAGAGCAGGCGCCTTCATGTTTTCTGTCCATTCCAGTTTAAATTTACATTATCTCTTACTGTGTAATGTCTACGCTTTCCTTTAGTTCATAGTGGCTGTCTGATTTACATTAGAATCTGTGTCCTAGCTGTGTGCTGTCCAAGCCTTACTTGGTTGATATTGGCTGTTTGCAGAGAGCATGCTCCTTCGATCATTTTCATGGATGAGATTGACAGCATAGGCTCTGCTCGAATGGAGTCTGGAAATGGTAATGGTGATAGTGAGGTCCAGCGTACCATGTTGGAGCTTCTCAATCAGCTAGATGGCTTTGAAGCATCCAATAAGATCAAGGTGAGATTCATAATTCATTAAAAGAATTGAATGAGAAGGCAATTGGTGAAGCTGATTTTCATTGCATCAGCTGTTGGGGTGCTTGCTTCTGTCTAGTTTCAGTTTACCGACCTGTACACTTTTTGTAGGTCTTAATGGCAACCAATCGCATTGACATTCTTGATCAAGCTCTTCTACGGCCTGGTCGTATCGATAGAAAGATTGAATTCCCTAACCCCACTGAAGAGGTAAGAAGTTTGAATGTCTACTTGAAGAGCACTTTCGGACTTTTTGAAGTGGTCTTGATATCAACCTTGAGTTTTAAGTCATTAACTCGTGAAAAAAGTTGCCAAACGTAGCTGACAAAAGTAAATTGTGCAAATGCTTGTTTGTTGCTTAGCATAAGGTTAAGTACGATTCTAACCCATTTCCACTGATTTATTATCTTAAAGATTGTCATTGCTTAAGCGCCAAATAAGCTGAGGTTTGAAATTGTTTTGGGAGATGTCGCGAGTGTTAGTAATTGGTCTTGAGTCTTAATAATGAATGGCATAAATTTGTAAAGATCTACTATTATGGGTCAGTTCAATGTAAGTGGTGCGCCATGTGGCATTTGTTTCATGATATCTTCAGGCACCACTTTATCTAGTGCCTCTAAAGAGGCAATAAGATATCAATAGTAAGTCGTTCTAACACGCCATTGCTCTCCTAGTAAAGTGCTAAGGAGATTAGGGGCATGTTCTAGCTTAATAGTTCTTTTCCTCTTGTTAAGGCCCTTGCCTTGCTTCTAGTCATATTTTCTATGACCTTGTTGTGAGTGCAAGTCTCCTTCTTGTGGGTTTGGAGCCATTCTTATTCATGTTGCAGTATTCTGTATGTTTTTTGCTATGCCTTTTCCTAAACTGATATTGAAGCATTACTGAGCGGAACCTTGAGTTTCTTCGAAATAGTGAATCTTAGTGCTTCGATACTTTCTTGGAGTGTTGTAAATCTCATTCTTTATTGAGGATCAGTTCTGTAAGGCAAGTTGCAACTATTTCTTCTCAAGATGTTGTAACATTCTTTTTCTTGATTTCACTACCATGCATGGTCTTAATTATGTGGTACATCACCTGGGTGTCCCCAAACCCCCCCCCCCCCCCCCCCCCCCCCCCAAAAAAAAACCAAAAAAAAAAAAGCAAAAGAAGAAACATCATGCGCGTGCACACTTTGGATCGAGGAAAACAGAAGGGAGAACAGCCTACTCCACCCCACCCACAGCCCCAATAAAATCCTTCGGGTGGTCCAGCCCGACATGTTGTCCTGGGCCCTAATGTAGTGCACACACAGAGAGAGAGAGAGAGAGAGAGAGAGAGGGCTGTTTGAAAATTGGTTTCATAGGAGCTTTAGCCTTTGATAAGTCACACTTACCTGTACAGATTTACAGTTCTAATGCAAAATTGCAGCCAGCCTACACAAATGCCTATGCTGTGTTTACAGAAATCCAAAAGTGAATTGTTTTACAAGAGCTCATGGCTCATTCATTTGGCAACATGCCACTTGTCAAAATAATCAACTAGATTTTAGTTACATGCCACAAAGGGAAAAAATTCTAGGGTCTTCGTAGCCCCTTGGTCACATGGACACCTCTTGGCTGCGCAAAGGGCTCCAAAGCGCTTGGGTTATCAACCCCGCTTGATACCTGCAATAATAAACTAAAGCGCACAACCATGGCACCCATTAAAGGTTAGCGCCTTGCTTGCAAATAATGATCTGTAGACTAATCCTAGTAACTGCGGGTGTCCCCACCAAGCAAACATGTGAACAAAACATAGAACACAATTCTTGGTCGATTGAGGTCAATCCTCTTGGTTGTGATTAAGGGCCTTGACCATCAATCAGAGCGCCTTAATTATGGCCAAGTCTCGTGGTGGATCGAAGTCAACACTCTTCGGCCGAAGTCAACGCTTTAGTTCCTTGGTTAACCGTGGTTAACCATCTTGGCCGACTTAACCGAGGTTAGGCTTGAGTATCTTTGACCGAAGTCGAGACTTTGACCAAATGAAAGCAACTCTTTGAACATAATTAAATAAATGAAGAACTCATTAATTATGATCAATAAATAATCAATAAATAGTCAGCTTATGCTTTGACTTTGGAATATTTACCGCTTGATGACATCCCTTCGGGGTTTCTATTCAGTTGATCTCAACTGAAAGGTTTCCTTGTAAACATCTAAAAGCTGTGGATGATCAGACAACATGTTTTCATCCATCCACTTGCCATCCAATGCTGAATAATTCTTGAATTTTACAAGGTACCTGTAAAATTCCTTGCTCTGAGGGCCTTTGCGTACAATATGGTACTCAATCTGCTCTGGCTGAAGGACCTCCTCCAGCTCATCCACTTCTGGTGGATCCTTTGTTACTGGCTCTGTAGGCTTTGCGACCAAATCAACCCCTTCGCCCTCGCTCGTCTGTGTTGTCCGTCCGTGCCCGTGAGCTGCCCTATGCTATGTCCTCGCTGCCTTGCAAACCTTAGCCTCTAAGTTCGCTACCTAGATGAGACTAACAAGGGGTTGGTTGGTTAGGTTAGGTTAGTAGTTAGGGTGTGGTTTAGGTTTGGTTAGGCTTAGTTAACTTGAGTCAAGTTAGTTAATTGGTGTTAGGTTAGATAAACTTAACTAGGGTGAGATTAAGTCATAGTTAGGTTAGGTTAGACTAACTACCTATTCTAGCTGACCTAAAGGTCTTTAGATCAGTGAACTAATTGCCCTAGGTGACTTAGGACCCCCTCCCAAAAAAAAAAAGGAAAAAAAAAAGAGGCAAAAACTCAGAATTTTTCAGCCTTCTTTAGGGGGCTTTCCATAGCCCTATTTTGGCTCATTCGGGTCCCGTTTTGAAGCTTCTTCAACGACCTTCTCCCGAGCCTCTCCATCGACCTTTTCGTGTTTCCACACACTATCTAAGGTGCTCATTACAACCTACATTCGAGCTTCTCTCTCCAGGGCTAGTCACCATGCCACCAAAGCGTGCCCCTCGTGATATATTGCATGATAGTGATGATGCGGTTTAGTATGAGCAAGTGCCCAGTGGTTGCATTCACTGGTGGTAGAGAGCTTCCTACCACTTAGTCTCTCTCTCCAGCATCTTGGGAAGTGCAGGCAGCGTAGACACAGTTTTTGGATGCCCTCTCCTCTTTTTGGATGCTCTAGGACAGAGTTCAGCCAGTAGCTTACCATAGCCATGGCTATGCAAGATACCCTCTTGTCCAGATGGGACAATAGATTGGTCAGCATATCACATCTACCATTGTTGTGCAGGATAAAGGTAAGCAGCCTGCACCCCAGCATGGGAATTAGTCAGATAGTCATGATGAGTTCTCAGGCCCACGCAGAGGGTTTATGGCTGATGCACGCCGTGCCTATGAGCATGTACGCTAGCATGGGGATTACATTGATTTCAGTGATGCTTTTTCTGCGTTGCAGAGCACTTTCTTGACATATGCTAGGCCACCTTTTGGCTCACAGTTTCTTGCTTCTACACAAGCAAGGCCGTCTATAGTGGGCCGACCTTTGGGTATGCATTCATTCAGTACTGCACCTATGAACGTGCTTGGATGTGGTTTTGGGTTACAGGGTAGCTGGGAAAGAAGTCAGTCCTCTTCTCAGGCTGTTACCGCACCGGACTATGCCCACACATGGTGGCGATACATGAGGGATTTGCCTTAGAGACCAATTACCTGGAGGGGTTTCAAAGAATTGATGGTCACTACATTCATATTCCCACTCGTCTTGGATCAGTACTTGGCTGAATTCTATCCCTTGTCACAGACTGGTATGGTCCAAGAGTATTTGCAGCGATTCTAGAGGCTTTCCTTGTTTGAACTTTGTGCAGGATGTAAAGGACGTATTTGAAAAGGGGAAGCTGCTGCATTTCAGGGGTTAAGTCCTTCTGTGGCTGCAGATGTGAAGGTGCATAAGGGCAGCCCAGCTGGCGGAGGTATTTGAGCCGAAATATTCCAGCAAGTATAAGAGTGGAACGCCTAAGATGGGTGACTGGCATGATAAAAAATCTTCAAACTTGAGATTTGTTGAACAAGAGATTGAAACCGGGCTAGATGATCACTCAACTCAGATCATAAAATTTGAGCTTCAAAAAGGCTTTTGAGTTGTGATTTTATTACCAAAGAAGGTCTCGAGGCGACTCCAAATCTGCTTAGCTGTTGACTTGAAATCCACATGATGGATGAGAGAGTCAGCTAAGCAAAGACCAATGAGGGCAATGGCCTCAGCATTCTGCTGCTTCCAAATCTTTTGGTGGTGTTGATCAAGTAACTCAACCTGGTCATCCTCAACAACATCTCAAACTCCTTCACGCATAAGTAGCAATTGCATCTTATCTTCATCATCAGGGACACTCTTCAAACTTGAGATTTGTTGAACAAGAGATTGAAACCGGGCTAGATGATCACTCAACTCAGATCATAAAATTTGAGCTTCAAAAAGACTTTTGAGTTGTGATTTTATTACCAAAGAAGGTCTCGAGGCAACTCCAAATCTGCTTAGCTGTTGACTTGAAATCCACATGATGGATGAGAGAGTCAGCTAAGCAAAGACCAATGAGGGCAATGGCCTCAGCATTCTGCTGCTTCCAAATCTTTTGGTGGTGTTGATCAAGTAACTCAACCTGGTCATCCTCAACAACATCTCAAACTCCTTCACGCATAAGCAGCAATTGCATCTTGGTTTGCCAAGTCCACGAGGATAGAACTTGAAGACAAGGAAGTCATGATTGAAGAGGACTTCGTGAAGGTGGGCAGCAAGCTAAGATGAAGGACCAGCAATCTCCAAACCACAAGAGTAGATTTCTGAAGTGGAAGTCGGCTCCCTAGAACAGCTCTGAATGCTGGAGCAGGTCTTCAACGAAAGAATGGGCTGATTTGGATGTGCTGGAAGTTCTGAAACCCCTCGAAAATACAGTAGAACAATTCCAAAAATACTTCGAAGTGCAATAGCAGCCTTCAAATAACCAAGTCGGCTGGAATATGGTCCAAATAGCAACAAAAAATACTCCGAAATAGTGAGGCGGCTGTAGTAGATGCTCCAGAATGCAATGAAACTCCCACATGTGAAAGGGGCTGCAAAAAATGAACGAAAATAGCTCCGAACCAGCTTGTGAAGGCTGTATGAAGCCAAAAAAAAAACAGCAGCAGATGGTCTCTAAGGAGTCGCCAATGGAGAAAGAGCCCAAGAGAATGGATATCTGGCGAGGGAATGGTTTCACAATGCCTCGGGTAGCTGCAACTAGGGCTGGAGCCTTGGGATGTGAGCTGACCAACAAGCAGAGAGGCTCCAAGAGGGCTTAGTTGAAGGCGGCTTATGAAAACAGCAAGGAATGAAGAGGCGGCTGACTATGGAAGAGGTAAAAACAGAAGCTAATGGCTGCAAGAGAGGTGGAAATGAGGCAGATGAGAGGAGGCAGCATAGACGAAATTAGGGTTAGGGCAAGGGTGACGTGGCAGCTATGGAAGGTGGCTCTGATACCATGTTAGAAACATGGTGAAGAGAGAGAGAGAGAGAGAGAGAGAGAGAGAGAGAGAGAAGGTTAGGTTGTGAGGAAATGATGCTCAAATGAAGACATGAAGATGGCTTTCATTCATTCATCAAGTATGACAAGATAAGTGAAGTACAAGCGTTATATAGGCTACTCACTCACACACTAGCAACTAGTGCATATGGGATAAGTCCAATGATGACACGTGGCACTCACACAAGACTGACTCACATAGACTAGTACTAGATCACCTAGTACTTCACACTAACACATCACATCACATCACATCACATCACCACTCTTTGGCTATGATATCTCCAACAGGGTTGCCTTCTACAGAGAAGGGATGAGATAGCATCTATGTGGTGGTGGACATTATTACAAAACAGGCTCATTCATACCCACTAAGACCCGGTATTCAGCATCACGGGTTGCTTGGCAATTTATTGAGTATGTTTTTAAGCATCATGGCTTCCCTTAGGAAATGGCCAGTGACAGAGATGCAAAGTTTATGGGTCACTTTTGGCAAGAGTTATTCACAGCGATAGGTACTCTCCTCACACCTCGCACTGCTTACCACCCAGAGACAGATGGAAAGTTAGAGAGGGTGAACAAATGGGTGGAGGAATAATTTAGGCACTTTTGTCATGATACACAAAAGTCTTGGGATAAGTGGTTGGCTTTGGCTGAATTCTGCTGCATTGGCATGAGCCCTTTTGAAGCAATGTATGGATGCAAGGTTGGGGTGCCGCCTTTAATGGAGACATAGCTGTGAAAAATCAGAACTTGGAAGAATGGATGCCCGTCTGCAATTCTATAAGAAGAATATGTAGGATGCCCAAGCCAAGCAGAAGAAGTATGTGGATGAACACAGGAGGTATCTGTCTTTTGAAGAAGGGGATTATGTGCATTTACGTCTCCATAGGAACCGTTATGCCTTGCTGAAAGGTAACACCAATACGAAGCGTGCTCACAGGTATTATGGTCCCTATGAGTTGGAGCTACCCAGTACCTCCAAGATTCACAATGTTTTCCATGTGTCCTTGCTGAAGCCGCATGTAGGACAGCATGATTAAGTTCTTCCTGAGCTACTGCCTATGGATGAGGAGGGTCACATCCTCTATGCTCCGGAGTGCATCGTGGGTTTCAGAGACCATGTGCTTAGAAACAAGATCTACGTAGGGTATCTTATCAAATGGCAAGGTCTCCCTAAGGATGCAAATTCATGGCAGCCAGAAAGCATTGTTCAGGACTACCCCTATCTCCTTCCGGGCTGATTAGTAGTTGCTGTTTGCTGCACCATTGGACAGTGAGGATGTAAAATTTTGTGGGCGAAATTCTATGGGAAGGGATGGCTGTAATGAAGGGGGGAATGGGCTAATTTAGAGGCCCTTTAGAGGGATTTTAGGTAGGACATGTGGAGGGACTATATAAGTCTCCATCCACCACTCATTGTAGCACGTTTTGATGTGACATCTAATGCTATCTACTCCCTCCTTCCTCCTACGTGCTGCCTACTCTCCCTCCCAATCTCTCTCTATCTCTCTCTTCCCCTCACTGTTCCTCTCTCTTCCTCTCTCTTCCTCTCCCTCTACCCCTTCCTCTCCTTCTTCCCCTTGATCTCTCTCCCTCCTACCAATTCTACTCCTTTCTTTAATTTGCCCTTCCCCCTTTCATTACATGCGGTCCTCATGGCTTCTCTGCCTCTTTTCCCTTCGGAGTTGAAGGCTTTTCTGGGCACTGGGCAGCCACATGCCTCTCTTTGCCGCATCTGAAGCCTTTACCCTCTTTCCTGAAAGTTTCAATCTGTTCAGGGGTAAACTTGGTCTTCCTTCATAGGGCCTTTGTACTTGGTTTCTCCTCGGCTTCTAAGGCTGAAATCCCCTCTTCTAAGCCTTAGGAAACTCTCGTCTCGGACTCGGGGTTTTGCTGGCTTTTTATCCCCCGGTTCCTGCCTGTAGTGAAGGCACAATAGTAGGATCTTGCATATATATAAGATTAGCCACATTGGCTGAATGCATACATTAGGAAAAAAGGGAGCTTATTTTGGGGCCCTGAGAGAAATTCACAATTTCTTCATTTTTCTTTCCTCTAAAACACTAAAATACGACATAACTCCACTGACGCACAATGCAGAATTCGGTACTTCTGACATGCCAACCTGTGAAATCCCTTTCTTTAATACACTTTTTTTGTTGCAGGTTCTTTTTGGCCTTTTTCGGGCCTCCGGGTGCTCGTTTTTAGTGTTTCAAATGTCGTTCCGGGGGTTTTGGCCTCATCCGGATGCGCTGGTGATGTTAGAAGTACTGAATTCTGCACCGTGTGTCAGATATAATAAAGTAGCTCAAGTATCCTCATTGAATGCAAACTTGACAATATTTCTTTTTTCTTCCTTTTTTGTATTTTTTCAATGTTACGTTGGCCCTCCTTTGATTGGTGGACAGCTATTTTCCTTCCAGGCTTAAGGGCCCCAAAATGAGTTTCCTTTTTTCCTAATTAGATCTGGAATATCTTTGATATCCTTAGTGTTCACTTAGGCCTGTATCTATGGAGTGAGTCCTGTCCGATACTTCTTGAGTTGAGTCTTGTTTGCGACTTTCTTGAAAGGTGAAACCTCTAAATATGAGTCCCAAAATTTCTGATTATAAGACTCAATTGTATCATGTGCTTCCATATGTATACTTTCCCAACCAAGGAGGACATGATCCCGAAGCTGCTTGGGAATGACTTGTTTATAACACGCTTTCTTTAAGCCTTTCCATTTCTTGGGAGCTGTATAGTTAGCAGTTTTGGCTATCCACCATGCATTGGCTATACTAGGCAGATGCAAACCAACCATTCGAATTTTTGAAGTCTCACTGAAATTCTCCAGATTGAAGGCAGCATCAAACTGCCTTATGAATTGCATTGCCTTCTCGGCTTGACCATACTGGCCATTGTAACTGGCAAATCTGATTGACTTTCCACCATCTTTGAACTCTTTAGTCTCTGCTTTCTTGCTAGAATTCTTCTTCTTCTTCTTCTTCTTCTTTGGCTCTGAGGATCTAGAAGAAGAAGATGATGTCGAGGATAAAGAGGTAGAGCTAGAAGAAGAAGACGAATTAGATTAATTGTGATGATGCTTTGCCTTTTTCTTCTTGGAAAGAGAACCTTCTCTTTCCCTCTTTTTGCTGTCCTTTTGGCGAGACTTCTTACTCTTTCTCGATATCTCATCTGTGGAAAAAGGGTAGGACTCAAAGATCTCTTTTTGCCCACCACTTCTTGAGAAGGATGATTTTCTGGCTCTTCCTCAAAGAGAGGTTGTACCATTTTGCGAAAAAAGGGGTCGCTTCTTGCCTCTCCCAACTGAGTAGTCAGCTCTCTGTAGGCATTCTCTTTTTTTATCTGCATAGCCGTACCTGATTAGACTCTGCCATTCCCTCATGGGATGATTGGGCATGCTGCTGTGAAGCCATCACTGCAACTTATTTGAGTTTTGCAAGCTCACACACACACTTTGTATGCAACTGATGCACTCAACCTTTGTTTTCAAGGAGAAAGTACCTTGCATTCACACTTGCGCCAGTGTCGGGCTGTCAGTACAACTTGAGCATTCACTTACTGTATTGTCCCTTTCCTAACTGCTGCATAAAGCACTCAAAATGCATCTGTTTCCCCTTTTCTGCATGCATTTCTTTTTCTTTTGTAAATCTCTGATTTCTGATATTTTTTTGCTGATTTCCTGACAAGAAAATGACTGACAGATAGGTGGAATCTGATAGCAAAAACTGTCTCTACAAATGCCCTTTTTGGGGGGGGGGGGGGGAGGGGGGGGACAGTAACTAGATGAGTAACCAGCTGGTTACACTAACCAGAATAGTTGGCTCTGGTCTGGTTAGCCTGTGACTGATCTTTAACCAGAGTGACTGGATTGCTGGTTAGGCTAACTGAACCAGGGTTGAACTGACTGGGTACTGGTTCAACTAACCAATGTCAATTAAGCTCAAGCTAACCAGAGGTTTGCCACCTCAGCAGATTAACTGGATGCCACGTGTGCTGCCATGCCATCACTGCATATGCCTGTGCCATGTCAGCATCCATGTCACCTATTTGCCACTTGTCTGCTACGTCAGCTGGCTGTCCTGTCTGCCACGTCAGCATAGCTGTCTCATCACCACATCAGCACAGCTGTCTCAGCGCGATGTCAGCACAGCTGTCTCAGCGCCACATCAGTGTTTCCCTGTCTGAACCTGCGCACGAGCAAATGACGATTTTTGGCTACGGGGCTACGCGAGACGCCTTTGTGTGAAGGTCATCAGCGAGCCTTCCTCCACAACAATCGTCTGCTCAACGACTAGCATACGGCACCGCGCCCGCATCACCGGTTATTTGCGCAAATGTGTGTCTGTCGACTCTCTTGGATGTCAGGCATAGCGTCTGGAACATATCAGACATGCGCTGTTTCCTTTTCGCCCTCTCAGAATTTGTCAGCACCCGGGAGTGCTCCAAGTGTTTGCAAGATCCGCGTGTTGCTGTGACTAGGCCATGCAAAGCCTATGTAGGTGGCTGGCTGATCAACGAAACTGTAACTATTTCATACGGAATGCACCTCGACACTCCAGGCATTTTCTATGTCGTTGGCACGGTCTTCGTGCAAGCTTTTGGGGCGGCAATTTATTGCCGTCAAAATACCAGACGTTTTTGGTGCGCTCACCACGTCAACGCAATCAGCAGAACTTGGCGTTGCACTCACGGATTGGCTTGCAGAAAATTACTGTTGCTTCATCCTGTTCTTACGTTTTCCTCAAATTGTCACTGCCAATTGAAAGACAGCGAGCCAAAGCTCTGATACCAATTGAAACCAATTGCAAACATCTTTAAAACATCTCTCTCTTTCTCTCTCTCTCTCTCTCTCACTTCCTCTCTCTGCAAAACATTAGGGCCCATGACAACATGTCAGGCTGGACCCCCCCGAAGTTGAGAAATTCTGAGTACAAGGAGATCAGCGTAGAGCTGTGTTACAGAAATTCAAATCGTGAATTGTTCTACAAGAGCTCATGGCTCATTCATTTGGCAACATGCCACTCGTCAAAATAATTAACTAGATTTTAGTTACATGCCACAAAGGGCAAAAACTCTAGGGTCTTCGTAGGCCCTTGGTCACACGGACACCTCTTGGCTGCGCAAAGATCTCCAACGCGCTTGGGTTATCAACCCCGCTTGATACCTGAAACTAAAGTGCACAACCATGGCACCCATCAAAGGTTAGTGCCTTGCTTGCAAATAATGATCTGTAGACTAATCCTAGTCAGTGTGGGCGTCTCCACCAAGCAAACATGTGAACAAAACATAGAACACAATTCTTGGTTGACCGAGGTCAACCCTCTTGGTCGTAATTAAGGGCCTTGACCATCACAAAGAAATAAATTTGTTGATTCGAGAGAGTCCATGCTTGAGGAGGCAGCCCTGAACACAAGAGACCAATGTCTACACCTTTGTGGGCAAAGTCTCTCCAACCGAAGTTGGTGCACGTTGGTTAACGAGGTTAACCCTCTAAGCGTGAGCTAAATCTTGTTGACTGAAGTCAACACTCTTTGACCGAAGTCAGTGCTTTGGTTTCTTGGTTAACCGTGGTTAACCATCTTGGCCGAAGTTGAGTCTCCCTAACCGAGGTTAGGCTTACTTAACCGAGGTTAAGTATCTTTGACGGAAGTCAAGACTTTGACCAAATGATGTAACTCTTTGAACATAATTAAATAAATGAAGAACTCATTTTATGATCAATAAATAATCAATAAATGGTCAACTTATGCTTTGACTTTGGAATATTTACAGCTTGGTGACATCCTATATGTTTAATCTTGATATGCAGTCACGTCTGGATATCCTGAAAATTCATTCTCGAAAGATGAATCTCATGCGAGGTATAGATCTAAAGAAAATTGCAGAGAAAATGAATGGTGCTTCAGGTGCAGAATTGAAGGTAATACTTGTATTGCAAGCATGGTTTTTTGTGGTTATTTTCTTCCCACAAATCACTTGTCTAATCAGTCATCTCTGGCAATGGAACAGTCTGTTTGTACAGAAGCAGGCATGTTTGCATTGCGGGAGCGGCGGGTACATGTAACACAGGAAGATTTTGAGATGGCGGTTGCCAAAGTCATGAAGAAAGAAACAGAAAAGAATATGTCATTGAAGAAATTGTGGAAATAAACAGGAATGCACCTGCTTGGGTTGAAATGCTCAGCACAAACTATAGCATCTACTTTTATGTGCCTTCAATCAAAGGGGTTCATAAAGGGCCACCAGGCTGCAACTGTACATGCTCACCCTGGAGGGATATACTGCTTCATAAAAGTCATTTAGTTTGGATTTGTTTCAGGGTCTTATTGACGCTTTGCTTTATAGAGAAGGGAAGCATGGCCTTCAAGAAAGGGAAATATTTTTTCTGAAATGTGCTTGCAATGGGTATATTGAGACTATTCCAAGGCATAGCTGGTCGTTCTTTTGATTATGTTCAAACTTTCAAACTAGCTAACAAGCAGCACTTTGGTGCCATGCGTCGCAAAGCTTTAATGGTTTGAATCAAAAGAGCATCATAATCTGCATCTGGCCAACATGAATTTAGTGGTTCCCTTAGATTGAATGGGGGAGACATTTTGTAGTACAGGATCTATTATGAAGGTGCTTTTTGTAAAGTCATGCTTTTGAGGTAATTGTATGAGTCCCCTGCATGTGTAACAATAATTAACAGGATGAGAAGTTTTAACGGATTAATCAAAATACAGGACATGATCTTCAGGTCTTCCTGAAGGAAGTTCACTTACAAGCACTTGTGTCCCTTGCTAGCCTCCCTGGACTCCTCTTCATCAGCCCGCCTGTCCCTCCACTCCCCTCCTCAGCGTGCTCTCCCCCCCCTCCAGCCCTCCCCTCTTCTACCCTCCATATCCCCTGTGAGGTTCTGCAAGCGTGTGTGGGCTGCAAGTCACAGGTCTGCCTATGCCCCCACCCCGTTTTGTCAATCCCCTTCGTTCCGTTCCTTCTGTGGCTTTGCGCCATCCTTTCTGCCTATGCTTTTCCCCTCTGCGCCTGCCTTCCCTTGGTTTCTGCCTTGTGCCCCTTGCCTAAGCCTTAGAACAGGCAGTGTGCTGTTCTGTTCCTAGGTAGCCTTGCTGCTGTACAGCAGCTCATCTCCCCAGGCCTTCCTCTTCCTTGTGCCTCCAGTACCTGTTGCCCCCCCCCCCCCCCCCCAAAAAAAAAAAATTAAAAATAAATAAATAAAAGGAAAAAAAGTAGAAAAGAAAAAGAAAAAAACTCCAGTTGGGTGGTGGGGGGAATTTGGCACCCCTCATCTTGGTGTCCCCATCCTTCTCTGGGGCGGGTGGTTGGGGGGGGCGGGGGCGGGACAATTCGGCACCTCTTATCTTGGTGTCCCCATCCCCCTCTTCCTCCTCGACTGTAGTATCCTCGACTCTCATTGCTATCAGGATCTCTTTTAATCGAGGACAAGGAACACGACCTGGTACATCATGTTAGAAAGCAAAGGTGGAGGTTGCTTCGCAGCAGTGTAAATGTAGTCCAGAAATCAGTGAGTTAAGTTCAAAGCTCACTCCTTTCCTTGATGTGTACACAAGTGAAGAGAGACAAAGAATTAGATCCTACAACAGTGCAACAGTAGAGTAGAAGATTGCTCCAAACAAGTGGACAAAACTTGATGCGAAAGGGTGCCACCATCTAGTGGCCAAGGCGCTGCCTAATCACTCAAAACTGTTATCTGCCTCCTTCTGGCACC
The DNA here is from genome assembly GCF_047967505.1 of Dipteris shenzhenensis. Taxonomy (NCBI): domain Eukaryota; kingdom Viridiplantae; phylum Streptophyta; class Polypodiopsida; order Gleicheniales; family Dipteridaceae; genus Dipteris; species Dipteris shenzhenensis. Next base: position 21,730,586 of record NC_141626.1, on the reverse strand, counting down.
TACAATCTATCAGTTTGCACGCTCTCCTTGGCTGTCTTGTGATGCCCTTCTGGACGCTCCTTGCTTTTTCTCTTCTTGACAAGACCGGCAGATTGAGTGCTACGCCAACCTTGATCTGCTTGTTATGGGAATTGCAGCCAATTCTGAGAACCCTTTGCGGTTGTTGGAGATATCATAGCCAAAGAGTGGTGAATTGATGTGTTGGTGTGTAGTTTTAGGAGTTCTAGTACTAGTTCATGTGATTGTGTCATGCGTGAGTGCCACGTGTCACAGTGGCAATCATCCCATATAGAGTTGGTACATGTGTGTGTGTGTGTTCAGCCCATATAAGGTTTGTGCTTCATTTATCATGTTATACTTGATGAATGAATGAAAGCCTTAATGGATTCTACATTTGTGTACCAGTTCTTCACTCCCTAGCCTCTCTCTCTTTCTCACTCACACCATGTTTCTAACATGGTATTAGAGTAGGTTCACCTTGTCATAATTGCCACGTCACCTTGCCATGGTTGACACATCATCCTAGACCTAACCCTAATTCGAAACCTTAATTTTGTTCTAGCTTCTATTTTTGGAGCTGCCTACTCATTTTCGCCTCTATCTTGCAGCCATTTGCCTACCTTTGTGCCCATTCAGCTCCACCATAGCCTCTCTCTCCGTAGCCATCTCCTTTGGTGTTCAATTCGTCTCCTTTTGTGTTTAGTTCGCCTTCTTTTTAACCTTTTCGAGGTGTTTCCGAGCTGTTTCAACCTTGCCAGTATTGCATGGAGGCCATCCTTTGTGTTTTGAAAGGGACGTGTGCATTTCGGAGCATACCAACTTGTACGGTTGCAGTTGAGTTCATTCATGCACGTCGGTTGTAGATTCTCGGGTGATTTGGAGGCCTCCTTGACCTATTTTGGAGCAGCTACTTGCATTTGCAAGTAGTTTTAGGGTTGCTTTTTTGCAGAGCCGCCGCCTCCACTCATTTTTGGAGTTACTCTTTGCCTCCCATTCATCCCAAGGCTCCTCTAGGTCACTGCTTTGCATTTTGGAGCACTCCTTTGGCTCTCTTTAGCCTCCTTGCTTCTTGGGCTTGCTGTCCGCTTTCATCAAGCTCCTTGCCATCATGACTTCATTGTTGTCTAGCTCTTAGCTCGTGGAGAAATTCAAAAAGGAAGGTTTTCCCACATGGCAAACCAAGATGCAACTGCTTATGCGCGAAGGTGTTTGGGATGTTGTTGAGGATGATAAGAGTGAGTTACTTGGTTAGCAACGCCAAAGGATTTGGAGCGAGCAGAATGCTAAGGCCATTGCTCTCATTGGTATTTTCTTGGATGACACTCTATTCATCATGTGGACTTCAAGCCAACAGCTAAGGAGATTTGGGATCGCCTCGAGACATTGTTTAGTAATAAAATCACCAACTCTAAATTGTTTCTGAAGCTCAACTTGTATGATTTAAAAATGGAAGAGAGTGATGATGAGTTGAGTGATCATCTTGCACGGTTTAAATCTCTTGTTCAACAACTCTCAAGTTTGAAAAGCATGCCAAATGATGAAGATAAGATGGTTGTTCTTATGAAGGGTATGCATGGAATCTCTCGCTTTGAGCAAGTCCTTCGCCTTGCCACTACCACGTTTGATGATATGGTGGCAAGAAGGATTGTTGCAATAAGGAAGCCTCTCTTACTTCTCTTGGTGATCAAGCATTTGTTTTCACAAGCAAATGGAAGACCAACAAGAACATTATTTGCAAGTTCTGCAAGAGGAAAGGACACACTGAAGCTCACTGCTTCAAGAAGAAGGAACATGAATAAGAAGAAGCATCATGCCAATCTCCTTACTGAAGAACAAGCTGAACTTGAAGAGCCCCCAGAGGAGATACATGCAGCTATAGCACAACTCTGTGGCCTCTGTCTTGAGGACGAGGACCCTGATGACCACGATTGGCTAGGCTCCCTATGTTGTGTGTTTGTGTTGAGTCAATAAAGGTTCTTAGCCTCGAGTTGTCCCTCTAAACTAAATGTATTTGGTGTCAATGAGAGGTACACGAGTGCCTTGGGTTGTTCCCCAAAAATGAATGTATTGTCATTTACTTTGGCTTGACGGTATGGACCACCAAGTTCAGAGTAAGGGGGGGGTCCTAGTCGCAAGCTGATTGAGAAGTCACTATCACATGGGAGGTGTTGGACTTGCTCCTTGTATGATTGCGGCAAAGGGGGGATTGGTCTACTCTTTGCGTGTTGGTTCTCTCACTCTTTGCTCTGAAGGGGGTTGTTGGAGATATCATAGCCAAAGAGTGTGGTGAAGTGATGTGTTGGTGTGTAGTACTAGGAGTTTTAGTAGTAGTTCATGTGTGTCATGTGTAAGTGCCACGTGTTACTTTGAGAGTTATCCCATATACACTTGGTGCATGTGTGTGTGTGTGCGCCCATTAGCCTATATAAGGCTTGTACTTCACTTATCATGTCACACTTGATGAATGAATGGAAGCCTTCATGGATTCTACATTTGTGTACCACTTCTTCAATCCCGAGCCTTTCTCTCACCATGTTTCTAACATGGTATTAGAGCTAGTTCACCTTGCCATAGCTGCCACGTCACCTTGCCATAACTACCACGTCATCCTAGACCTAACACCTAATCCAAAACCCTAACCCTAATCCAAAACCCTTACCCTAATTTCAAAGCCCTAACCCTAATACAAAACCCTAATTTTGTTCCAACTTTTATTTCTGCAGCTGCCTTAGCGTTGATCTTTTTGGTCTTAGCCCTACTCATTTTCGCTTCTATCCTGTAGCCATTTGCCATCATTCGTGCCCATTTAGCTTCACCATAGCCTACCTCTCCATAACTGTCTCCTTTTGTGCTCATTGCGCGTCCTTTTCCTTGCTATCTGCACCGTTTTGAGCTCCTCCTATCACCTTGCTGTTGCTGCATAGCTGCCCCATGACAACACACTTTTGGGTACCTTTTTCAACTTTTCGAGGTGTTTTCGAGCAGTTCTAGCCCTGCCTGTGCTGCATGGAGGCCATCCTCTACATTTTGAAACATTTTTCAAGGGATGTGTGCACTTCGGAGCATTCCAGGCTTACAGGTGTGAAATTTAGAGCTATTTGAGAGCATCTTTAGTTTCAAATTTTTAGGGTTTCTAGGCCATTGCAGCTGAGTTGTTCATTCACCAGGTCAGTTGCAAGCCTCCTTGACCTATTTTGGAGCAATTGCTTGCATTTGCGAGTTGTTTTAGGGTTGCTTCACACTCATTTGTGGAGGTGCTCTTTGCCTCTCATTCATCCCAGGGCTGCTTTAGGTCACTGCTTTGCATTTTGGAGCACTCCTTTGGCTCTCTTTAGCCTCCTCGCTTCTCGGGCTTGTTGTCCGCTTTCCTCAAGCTCCTTGCCATCATGACTTCATTGTCGTCCAGCTCTTTGCTCATGGAGAAATTCAAAAAAGGTTTTTCCACCTGGCAAACCAAGATGCAGCAGCTTCTTATGCGCAAAGGTGTTTGGGATGTTGTTGGGGATGATAAGAGTGAGTTACTTGGTTAGCAACGCCAAAGGATTTGGAGCCAGCAAAATGCTAAGGCCATTGCCCTCATTGTTATTTGCTTGGACGGCACTCTATTCATCACGTGGACTTCAACCCAACAACTAAGGAAATTTGGGATCGCCTCGAGACATTGTTTAGTAATAAAATCACCAACTCTAAATTCTTTCTGAAGCTCAACTTTTACGATTTAAAAATGGAAGAGTGATGAGTTGAGTGATCATCTAGCATGGTTTAAATCTCTTGTTCAACAACTCTCAAGTTTGGAAAGCGCGCCAAATGATGATAAGATGGCTGTCCTTATGAAGGGTATGCATGGAATCTCTCACTTTGAGCAAACTCTTGAAGTCCTTCACCCTACCACTACCATGTTTGATGATAGGGTGGCACTCCTTATTCAGAAGGACCGTCGCAATAAGGAAGCCTCTCTTGCTTCTCCTGGTGATCAAGCATTTGCTTCCACCACCAAATGGAAGACCACCAACAAGAACATTATTTGCAGGTTTTGCAAGAGGAAAGGACACATTGAAGCTCACCGCTTCAAGAAGAAGGATTAGGAACAAGAGAAGCACCATGCCAATCTCCTTATTGAAGAATAAGCTGAACCTAAAGAGCCCCCAGAGGAGACACATGCACCTACATCAGAGGTTCACGGCCTTTGTCTTGAGGGGGACGACCCTTATGATTAGGATTGGGCTTTCTAAGCCCCCTATGCTATGTGTGTTTGTGTTGAGTCAATAAAGGTTCTCAGCCTTGAGTTGTCCCTCTAAACTGAATGTATTTGGAGTCAATGAGAGGTACTCTGCCTTGTGTTGTCCCCCAAAAATGAATGTATTGTATTTTACTTTGGTTTGATGGTATTGACTACCAAGTTCAGAGTAAGGGGGGGTGACGAGTGATGGCTTGCCTGTGCCCATCGCAAGCTGATTGAGAAGTCACTATCACACGGGAGGTGTTGGACTTGCTCTTTGCAGTCCGGCAGTGGAGGGGGAATTGGTCTACTCTTTGCGTGTTGGGTCTCATACTCTTTGCTCGAAAGGGGGTGTGTTGGACATATCATAGCCAAAGAGTGTGGTGAAGTGATGTGTTGGTGTGTAGTACTAAAAGTTCTAGTATTAGTTCATGTGTGTAAATCATGTGTGAATGCCACATGTCACTCTGGGAGTTATCCCATATACACTTGGTACATGTGTGTGTGCTCAGGCTATACAAGGATTGTACTTCAATAATCATGTTATACTTGATGAATGAATGAAATCCTTCATGGATTCTACATTTGTGTACCACTTCTTCACTCCCTAGCCTATCTCTCTTTCTCACTCTGTCTCTTCTCTTCACCCTGTAGGTGATCTCTAGGCTGGACTACCTGTCCTGTGGTGACTTCTAGTAGATAGCCAGAATTGGTGGCCTTGGTGTGGCCCCCTCCATGCTGTGCTGGATATGCATCCAAAATTGAGGAACCAAGGACCCAACACATTGAATGCTTCCTTTATAGCCAACCCAATCTCCTGACATAGATAAGACATGATCCTTGACTCCCATGTAGTAGTCATACGCTGCTACAACCTGTTTTGGCATGTTGCAATGCTTCGATTGTTTGTATAGCCTTGACTTGTTGCCTTTCTGTTGACTTGATGTCGTCTGTAGGCTGTTCTTACCTTGGAGCAAGGCCGCTCAATAGCTATGTAGCTATACAGCCTTTGTACAAACAACAGCTTGTCCACATGGCAGCTTGCATGCCCCCTGTGTAACAACCCTCCCTTTTCTCTTTGTTGGTATACCTCTCCTATCTTGCTAAAATTGGGGCTCACAGGTGGGGAGGTGACCATCATGATCCCAACACCCCCTCTCATTGACTTGTTGTGGGCCAACAACCACACATTGATCCAAATGTTCCATCAGCTCCCATTGAGAAGCTCTTGGGACCAAGTCGAAGATGTCATTAATCATCATTCTTTGAACTAGCACATCGTAGCTCCTCTAGATCCATAGTCTCGTGCAAGAAAGCCATCTTGAACCACAGGTACCATCCATGTAGTACCAAAGTTTTATGTACCACCATTCTTGATCACGAACCCGCCATCAACATCGAGCAATCCTAGCACAAACGTTATGCTATCTAGTAGTCCTTCTTACAATCTAAGGATAGCTTGGGTCTTGCCAAGCACCATGCTCCCAGGGTTTGTTTCAATCCTCTCCACTCTAGCACCATCTGCAACCAAGTGCTCCACTTGAACAATGAAATCCTTGTGGTTGATCCACATAGATTCCCAAGCCAAGGGTCTCCCTAGAAACCTTTGACCATAAGCTACTTACGAGTTCACAAATAACCCTATAGCAACAATATACTCTTTAAATCTCTAGATGTCCTTGTCTCTACCAAAAAGTCTTGAATAGGTTCACCTTGTTCTACTTCCAACATCTCGTAATTGAGCTTGAATAAGCCTATGAACCTCCTATCCCTATCAACATTTCATGCTCCTTGAGATATGCATGAAGCAATGATGTCCTCTACAACAAGGCTTCCCCTCTACAAGGAAGGCCTCATGCTCCACTTCCTTTGCACTTGAGAAACACAAAGCAAACAAAAGCATGCTTCTGAAGTCTGAATATATGCACAACAAATATACATATCGATGGATCCACTCATTTAAATGCCAGGTACCTCTCAAAGGGATCCATGCCATCCATGTGTAATCATGTGTTGCCATCTTTAGTGTTCCTCTAACCCTGAGACTTTGATCCTTGAGGTATGCTCAAAGATACCTCCCTCATGCAAGTATGCCATCTTTTGTTCTCAGAACAACCTAAGCAAACATTGTTGTCCTTCACCTTTGCAAAGGTCTTTGTTCCCTTTGACCGATCACAGACCACCTCTCATCAATGTTGCACGTACAAACAGGTTCACCTAGATTTGCAAACCTAATCTCAGCAACACTTAGAGTTGTAAGATCTCTTATTTCTGTTACCACATTTACTGCTAGCTTTGACTCCTCTAAATCCTAATTGGAAAGACTCGTCTTCTAACTATGCGGTCCTTCACAAAATATCCTAGCTCATCACAATAGAAGCATTGCTTCTTTTCTTGCTTCCACTCGATGAAGAGTCCTCTTGGTCTTGCCATTTCTAGGCTTACCCTTTCTTGTGCTCTCGCTCTTGCCCTGTGCGATCTCTCCAACTTTCTCTACCAAGCTTCTTTCGGTCGGATTAGAGGCATTAGCTCCTCAAAAAGTAATTATTGCTAACTGTTTCCTTGCAACATGGTTGTCACAAACCCTTTATAACTCCTGGGGAGCATGCCAAGAAAAAGCTTGGCTATACGAGACAAATCCATATGTTGACCAATTATTGATAATTGGTCCCTCACCATCTTCATTTTTAGTGATGTGATCCTCGACCGTGTGCCCTCCCCCATATGTTTATTATAGAGTTCTACCTCTAGGTTGAGGATTCTAATGTGTTGTTGATCTCATACATGTCCTTTAGAGTGGTCCACATTGAAAATACCGAGTCCACCAGTTGAATATGAGCCTACAATTAAGTTTGTAGTCATGCCAGTGTTTGTGGCTAGGGTCTCTACATCATACAATACCCAATCTTTGACTACATGTGGGTTTATTGGTGTCACCACTACCTTAAAAAAGTTTTTACTATCTTGGGGCTATAGCTCCACCATTGAATTTTGCTAGATCATCTGCACCACAAGGTTGCTTTGGATCTTCATCTTCCAGAGAGGATAGTTTATATCATCGAGCTTACCTGATTCCCCATAGCTTGGGATTGGGAGCCTACTATCCATGATGAGGATGTGAAGGATTAGGAGTACACATGTCAGAATCTTGATAAATCTGCACACAAAGTAGAGAAATTGACGGTTTATCGAGATGGGCAAGCATTGATTAGGATTTTAAATCCAAATGCATAGACTCTGAGTCTTAAACTGATGTTATAAAGGCCATCACATGGTAGTACTAGAATGTAGTTATGCCCTATAATAAGGAGTTGGCTTTGTGCAATCCCTCAACTCGATGGTTGTCCAAATGTAGTAAGTCACTCTTTGGTTGTTTGTACTTTGTCTCATAGACCTGTGAGGCCTTTTGCAGACATTAATAGACCTTCCTTTCTTTCTCCTTTGAGATCTGAAGATCTTGAGTAGAAGAGAGCTCCGCAAGGGGATGGAGGTTGTGGGATTTCCGAAGTCAGTGTTTATGTTGCATAGATAGAGAAGGGGATCGACTATTTTTGCACTAGTTGACCATGGGTAGGATTATGGAAGGGTCTCCCAATTTGGTGAAAGGGTTTGGAACTAGGTATAGCGTATAAAAATGAGTAGTTACATGGCCATGGATGCAAGGAAGATACACGACACCCAGAAAAGGCTAATGATACTATGGGAATAAAGCGACCATGGGAACTTCACTAAGAGTAGGTAGTATCTGTTTCCTTAGAGCCCCCAACCTTTTGTTAATTGCTACTGCCATTGAGAAGGGCCACTTCCCTAGACACCTCTCATTAGATCATTTCCTCCCAAGTTCTCCGAGGGAGGAATAGCTTCAATCGCCGATGGATCCTTCTTTGAAATTGATTGTTTAATCGTTACTAGAGGTATCACTAGCACAACTCCCCCCTGTGAACCCTCTAGTTCTAGCTACCTTCTTTCCTTGTTCCCCATGGATCTTATACCTTATTTAGAGTGTTGCATCCTAGTCCCTCCCTCATAGCCTTCGCCAAGTGCTCTCTAGAACACTTTAGCCTCCTCTTGTTACGGTAGGCAGCCTAGAGGAAAGTTTTCATTTTTTGAGCTCTTACAAAGCAACCTGTCACAATTGCAGACATAGAGTCCATGAAGATTTAATGATTTAGATCCTATTTGCTTTTGGAAAAGCTGTTTGCTTTAAATTCGAATTGACACACTGAGGCTCCGTTTGCCACCATAGACACTCCTCATAGCCAATGGGAATAAATACGACCCATGGCGAGCACTCAGAGCTTTACACACTACCCACCACACTCCCCTCCTTGCATCCTATGTGGCTACCATGTCAACCCCAAAATGTGCCCATCTATGGGCAGCAAAGGTTGCCAATGGGTTGCTTTAGTGTTAGAAGAATCCAATAAATGGGTTTTTCGAAAATTTTATACATGTTGAGATGGGCATTCTAACTCTTGGGGGAACTTAGGACTCTCCGAGTGTGATCTCTCTGATAAGGCCAGATTTGTTGGCAAGGGCTTATTTTTGCTATGTTGTAGTTCTGAATCGGTTTGAAATGGCTTGGTTGGGAAATCCTGTGTGTTCGAAGGGGCTGTGGTACTCGTGCTTGGGTAGTGCAGTCGGATGGATTGCCTCTTCTTTGGGTAGCCTCTGTCCAAGAGGGATAATGGACCTTTATGGGCCTGGATTATGTGGGATAGAGGGCAGGAGGTTTGCATTTTCGGATGGAGGTTCTTTGCTGCAATGAATTCGTTTCGAAGCCTTTCCTCATGCCTATTATATTTGTAGAAAATCAGGCCACTTTGCCAGGGATTGTCCTTCCCGGAAGGAGAATACGAAGCTGGCAAGAGGGCTGGTGGATGGACGTGTACGGGACTGCAACAAGTTGATCATACGGTAGGGGAAATCTACTAAGGAGGGTTAAGATCTACTGGCTTTAGTGCCCGAATCTTCTAGAGTTGCGGAGATTGTTACTCACCCGGACAAAGAGAAGCTGGATGATCATGCAGTGAGGAAGCCAGCCAGTGCTTCGGATCTGCCTAAGTTTATCAACCCATGGAGATTTGTCACCAGAAAGGGGAAGGTGGTGGACATTTATAATGGCCAGTCTTAGCATCGGTTTCCCCCCGGAAAGGCGGGCCTGAAATATTGAAGACGAGCATGGTTTGCTAGAAATCTCGTCTGTCCGGACCGGGAAAAAAAGGCTATGTTGAAAAGCAGCCGAAAAGCGCGTGTGCATTGGTAGTGGGTCAGTCGGGTTCCTATGCCCAGCAGAGGGAGTGCATGGCTGGTAAGTCAGATGCGCCGTTCATGCGGGAAAAACGGCTGGTATTGTTTGGGTAGATGTTCCGGTGGAAGGTGAGGTTGCAGAAGAGCCCCGGGTGGGGGGGCGAAGAAATGCCCGATGCCAATGTTCGTAAGCAGGTTTTTGAAGAAAGGAACTCGAATAGAGGGCCTGAGAAGAACAGAATCGGCAGTGGCTGTTCTATGCCCGAATAGATCAAAGAAGTGGCTAGGAGTATTTAAGGTGGGAAGGAAAATCGTTTCCACTTCATCCGTGATGCTGTTAGGGCCATCGCATAATAAGAATATGATTTGGCAGACATCAGTGGTGAATGTGATTACCTGGACGGGGGCTGTGGCAAAGATAAGCAGAAGAGATGCCTCTCAGTTGTGAACAACTATAGACTGGTTTTGATATTATTGCAAGAATGCAAGTGCGGGGAGCAAGATGAACTTTGGTTTGCAAGAGATATTCCGTGATGAGGTGGGCTGGTTTGTGGTTGCTAAGATTACTGCTAATGGCTTCATCGTTCATGTCATCAATGTGTATGCACCTAATGGTGCTGGCGCTCGTGCTCAATGTTGAGAAAAGTTGAAGAGTGCACTCTTTGATGCCTTTTGGTTGGCTGAGGGCGATTGGAACATGGTTAATGACGAATGCTCTGGGTTAGATCGTAGGGTAAAACAAGGTAGCATATACAATTAGGACAATCTCGAGTATCTTCTTATGATATCATCAGGCATGCCTCTAGCAGATCAGGCTCCAATAGAGTATCTTTGGCACTACAGAAGCATATTAGGAAACGCAGGTCCAGGGAGAGAGAATTAGGCACTCTTAGCAAGTCTAAAGATGGAGCCTTGGTTTCATCTGCATCAACAAATTTGCTTATTCACCAGCTTGAGTTCAACTTTCGGATGGCAAAAGATGAGATACAGGGCAAAACAAAGCGACAAAGCATTCTTGAGTAGTCTAAGGGCAACAAGTATCTCGGAAGTGCTGCACCTACGTAATCATCTGTAAGGGGTGCTAGAAGCAACGACAATCCATCGATCTAGATCTTTTTTACGCAAACCTATATGAGCTTGCACATAATTTGGACCTAGGGTATGGGTAGGTTTGGGAATGCTTAAAGCAACCTTAACAGACTCATTCAAGTGAGAATATACTTAGACTCAGGTGCATTACCTGAGATCTCAACACTTTCTAAAACTTGAGATGAGATTTTAGAGACGTTGCGAAACTTTAGCCTCAACAACATGAGTGGAAGTGCTAAGAGGAGGGGTACACATGGTGGAAGAAGCCATGACCGAAATGCAAGGCTTTTCCTCAACTCAGAAGAGAACTATATACAAGCGACCATGAGGAAATCACATAGGTTTATGACTATATGACTACATTGTCTTTAAGGAGAGTAGGTAGGGACCTAAAGAGGCAAGTTTTGTAGGTATGGTCCAAACTGTCCTAAGTATCTTGGCCCATTTTGTGAGGCCACACCTTTCTACTTTATAGGGGAGTTCTTTGGTGATTACAACAACAATATTGGCAAACCTTGAGACATTTACTAAGAATGGGGATCTCGTAGTAATCCACACCAAGTGGTCAATTGGTGTGGACAATACTTGGAGCTCTTGGCTCATATCCCCTATTTTCAAACTACATGTTTCAAGGAGAGGCAAAGTGTAGGGGCAAAGCAAAGCATTGGGGCAAGGAGATCGTCAGGACTATGGTGGTGGGAGGCACAAATCTCCATGGTTGGTGACTGTGGTGGTTGGCATGTAGATTGAGTAATTGAACAGATTTTGAATATGAAAACTTTCATTGGAAGCTGGATGACTACGATCTTCTTGTACTTAACTTGAGAAAGTTTTTACAAAGGTGAGCTCTTACAAACGATAGAATTATGAAATTATGCTATGTTCTATCATAGAAGTAATTTTGTCTTTGCTATTGAGAGGAAAAGCATATTGATTTATCTACGATTATCTCTTGTTTAAAACCTCCCCACTTCTCGCAACTTGTTCTTTGAAGGGCGTTCACACTGCCTCAAACATTTGGGTACATGGAGCGCCAATCGCAATAATGCCTCCCTCTCAGCTGGCTCCATTGCGTCCTTGTGTAATCGTTGTCTTGAGCCATACTGCATCCATTGGAGTTCTTGTGTAATGGTGTCCAGAGCCGTACTGCGGCTAGTGACAATGAGAAAGACTAACGCATGCTAGCCAAAGTGTTTTCAGCTTGAAAGCATGACAACTCTCTTTTTGAGCTTCATAGCAGGCCCATTTCACTCATGGAGGACGGAAACTTTCACTCATTCGATAGTGCATTGGCGAGCGTGAGTCTTCAAACCTAGAATAGGTAAGTATTTGCTCTTTATTTAAAATTTTTTCATTCATGGTTGTATGTTACGAGTTTGTCTTAATTTAATCTAGCTAGATGCATGTTGCAAGTCTATTTTAATTCCATTACTTGGCACAACTATAATTGTTTCCAAATGAGAGTCTTTCAATACACACACTTAATCTTGATCATGTGTGTGCCAAGTAATTTGATTGTTTCTTGCTGTAGTTGTCCATGTGTGAGGACCGCTCATTTTTCATGTTTGCAAAAGTGAAAGAGATCTATGTGACTGGTGCATGTAAGATATTGATTTGTCTAGTTGCAATACGAATATGACTATTGATATTAAGGTAATATGTCACTATCTTACTCATTCATGAGACTTAATCTTGATGTGAATATTCTTGATATTAGAAAACTCAATGTGTAGGGAAGAGCCCGTTCCCTTGGATTATGATTCTTTGGGATGATAAAGAGTCCAAGGAAGGAGAGAAGATTTTTGTTGTAAAGTAAAAGCTAGAAGATTGTCAATCATATCTAAAGAGTTAGGAAATTGAAGCCAACAAATTGTGATCCATTTATGCTTTCAAATGGTTCAAAGAAAAGCATATGTGCTAGATCTATGTGAGGTGTATAATATATCTCTTGTGAGTGTTGACAAAGCATGTGCCAATAATAAGCATGCATTGATTGATGAAGATGCTCGTTGGGGAGAGACTAAAATGAAAATGTTTAGACTTCACAAGCAGTTGTAGCTTGAATGAAGAGATTTTGGACTATCTTTTGATTAGCCTTCTCCTTTAGTGCTAGCCTTCATCATGGCTGAGTCTGCCCTTCACCTCCGGAGTGCCGACAGAAACTCAGTACGAAGACTTTGTATAAATGGATGCTCAAGTATGTGTGGGTGTGTGGATTTGTATGTGTGAGAGCATATTTTTATACTATGGTCTACACCCACTGTTGGGCGCTGATGACGTCAGTGGGGATGTCATAGTAGCTAGTCCCTGCTATGCATGATGGAGTTTATGGTTTTCAACCTTGTGAGTGACTATCATGAGATTGAAACTGCACTATGTTGTGTTTTTAGAGGATGAGTTTGGGAATGTTCCTGGATTCATCTAGGTATATATTGATTGATGAAGACTTTATTAGTCTAGATGGTACTTTTTTACCTACACTTGAAGAAATTCTAGAAGTCACGAAAACATCTTATGAAGTGGAACAGGAAGGGAATATATAGGTAAGTTGAAAGACTACCCCATTGAGGAAGCTACATGGTGATAGATGATGCGTTCAAAGAATTCCTAGTTGTGTTGATAGGTAATGTAATGTGCCCTAGAAGGAATTTAAATTTTGAATTGATTTCTTGTATGATTGATTATTTTCTTTTTTTGTTATACATTATCAAGGCATTTGTTGCAATTGATATACATGTGTGCTAGAAGAATCATAATGTCTTGTTAGCATTTATTTTGAATTAAATGGCTTATGCATTTTGTGAATTGCATGTGAATTATCCTAACTGTAAGGCATGTGTGTGGACCTAACCATAGTTTTATGGTTGCAAGGTGAGCTTGTGTGAGGTGGTCTAAGGAGATCCTATGTGGTGTATGCGTGGAGACCATTTAAGCTCTTGGTGTACGTTTGTACACATGCCATGCTTGACTTGTTGATCTTGACTCTAAAGACATCATTCTCTTCATTTTGGAGAGCCTAAGGCTCTAGAATCACTTTTTGCTTATTAAGGTGATCTAGTGGGGCTATTGTTGTTGTGAACATAAAACCTTAGTTAATGGAGAGGGATGCTTTACATTGGGAGACTTAGTAACTAAAACATTGACTTGGGACAAGGTTCCTTTCAATGGTTTCCCCTAGGCCTAAATCTCAAGTGGCAATTTAGTCTTTCAACGATTCCCTATAGTTGATGGTTCATTTTGAGGCATGGTTCACGAACTCAGAGTTTCTTGAGGTCTCGAAGGTCCTACCTAGGTAGAAGTTCTTGAGAGAAGGTGGTCTCTCACTCACCTCCTTTTGAGAGTTTTGAGACTTAATTTCTATGTTTCTTTTCCACACATTCTAGGAGTCTTCAATCTAGGTGTTCATTTGGAGGCATGGTTCATGAACTCAAAGTTGCTTGAGGCCTTGAAAGTCCTACCTAGGTAGAAGTGATTGAGAGAAGATGGTTTCCCACTTGCCTCCTTTTGAGATTTTTGAGACTTGGTTCTACATTGCTTTACCACACATTCTAGGAGATCTATAATCTAGGTGTGATGCCCTTAAGGATAATTGTAGGACTAGTGGATATTTTTTTTGGAGAGTTTTGAGAAACGTTGCTTTACTACACATTCTAGGAGTTCTTCAATTTGGTGTGATTCCCTTATTCCCCTTTCAAGGATAACTACTCTCATCCCCAAGCGTAAGAATAGAGGGAAAATTTGATGGCAGTGGAATGGCTGATTACCCTTTAAACACAACCTATAAGATCTTAGTTAAAGTTTTAGACTTTGCACTTAAGGACACTGTTCCCAATTCGAATCATGACACACATAAAATTTTTGTCTCTAGAGGGAGTTTGTGGATTCTAGGGTCACTGTCCCTAATTTGATTCATGAAACACAAGGATCTTGTCTCTAGAGAGACTATAGCATTGTAGAAAATATCTTCACTTTGTGGGAGGTCTGTAAGAAGTCTTTGCCTCGTACAATAATTTTTTGGAACTTTGAGAGGACCTATGATAGTGAAAATTGTGTTGTTCTAAAGGGAACTAGGTAGTGATTGGGCTTTTTGCATCATGGGTCATAGGTGTTTGAGAACTTCACATAGGTAGCATGAGTTAGATGCACTATAGTCAGACACATCGAGGAGTCTTCCTCTCAATCATAGGGGATGTCACATAGCCCCTTTGTATTCTTGCATGTATCGGAGGCCTTTGGGACACTTTTATGGTCACACTGGTTGGTTGCACCTCTCAATTTGAGATTAGGAATACTTGAATCAAAAGTTTATAGATGACACAAGCCCCTTTATGAAAGGATTATCCACTTGTTTATGTAGAGAGTAAGTTATCCTTGGACAATGATTTCATGGTGGTGCTCAAACCAGTTAGCACAAGCCATTAATATTTTTCATGAAGATCGAGTGTTCTTTAACGTAGCGTGAGGGATGTGGGTTCTCATTGGATCTCTAGAGGTAAAAAGCTTGGTCCTTTATGAAATTTCTATTGACAAAAAATATGTGGCGTTAGCCCTAAAGAGTATCCTATGCAAAGTTTTATAATTAGAGATTTGGTAAGCTCTCTCTTGTAGAGATAGAACTTTTGGTGGCGAACCAAGCCTTGCTAGTCATGGCTTAATACATTGCATCTTATTGGTGCATTCATAGAGGAGGCATGAGACATATTGAACAAATTTTTGGTAACACTTTCTGGTGGGTTGGGGTAGCACACATGATATTAGAGACCGAATCACTTGTTGGTAGTCCATTGTTCTCCCCCAAAACTAAGAGGAGACTAGGCAACATTGACCTTGAGAGGTATAGCATGGCCCTATGCACAAGCCAATCATATGGAACAACCGTTTAGAATTAGAGGCTTGAAAGCCATTATTACCACATGATCTCTTTAGGGGCACCCCAAATAAAGGGACAAGATGGCCGACTTCCCATCGGTTGAACTTTTTGAGGCCTCCCTTAGCAAGAAGGTTTCATAAGGATGAGAAGTTTGATAGGAGTATGGAGGAACATTACACATCTTGCAGAAGCCCTCCTAGTATGCAAGGAGGAGACAAAGTGACAATGACTCTGATGTATAGGACTAAGAAACATCATTCTTGAGATTGGTTGTATAGTGGTTTTGGTGGGTGCAATGGGACACTCAATTAGCTTGATGCTTGGGGCAATGGAACAAATTAGCAGAGCTGACTATGCAAAATGACTCAACACTTTGTCTCATTTAAGGGGAAAAAGATGCATGATTGGGGAGGTTGATGTATTTGTAGGAAATATGCATGCATAGGGGCTACGTAAGTGAAAGAAAATGTACAAAAAGTGAGAGAGAGAGAGAGAGAGAGAGAGAGAGAGAGAGAGAGAGAGAGAGAGAGAGAGAGAGAGAACAATATATTCACGTAGAAATGCACAAATGCCATGATAATTTTTGTCATATTAGCTTTAAGACCTTGCATTCAAGGTGGTAGAAATTGGGGAACATCACTTTTGCCACCTTACCTTCATCTAAAAAGTGAGTGCCTTCATGAGTATTTTAAACTCCCTGCATCTTGGATGGGCAAGATATGAGGTAGATAAGCCCTTACACCACCCTAGCACCACAAAATTACACTTCCCCCACAACCACCCTCCACCCAACCTCCTCTATTCACCTTGCAAACTCCAACGTTGTGCACCATATGGCAACACACTTCCTCTAAGAACTTGCACATGTTTTTGGGAATTCATGATACCATCCCTAAATCATGTCCTCCATCTAATTGAGCCCATGGTATCACATTATAGTATAATATAGTCCCGATAAAGTCAGGCTCATCAAGATTATCATAAAAAAGCACTACAGCATGTCCATAGACAATGTTAACATTGCTTAGGAAAAACCATTCATTTGAAAGATAAGGGTTTTAAATAGGAAAAGCTACTCATTTGAAAAATAAGGGTTTCAAATAAAACGAAGGAGTTAAATGTTTCCAAGCAATATCCTAAATGATTAAGTATTCCCAAATCATATACCTTCCAAATGAGAATTCTTATAGTCATTGTCACCAATTCCCAACCACAACCCAATAACACATTTTGTTTGATGATATCTATACAAAAATGGAAAACAACCACTGAAAACTTGATAGATTCCTCATTGTAGGAGCAAATATTGGTACCGCAAGGTTATTTCTTTCAAGAATTTGTTTAGATTAAAATTTTTTAAAAATATATTAAGACTATTTACAACTATTAAGGAAAAAAGTACATGACTTTTGAATTGGGAATATGTGACTAGGTGACCAACCGACTTGCAAATTCATAGCAATGTGTTAAACTCCTACTATGTGGGACACGTTTTTAGTTCCAAAATAATTCTTTAAACACCATGTGACACCTATTCCACGTGGCATTGTGTTTTTGATCAAAGGTATTGCATATTGTTTATACATATTGTGCAATATAAGTGGGCGAGGCTATAAAAACCATGTGGGCCCATCATTTTCTCACATCTTAATTTAATTCCTATGAGCTTTGATTGTTAGAAAGGTGTGCGGTGTCTAGTTCCAAATAAATGTTGAAATACCACTTGACATCTGTTCTATGTGGCATTCTATTGTTGATTAGATATATTGCACACATAGTGTGCAATGTAATAGATCTAGGCTATAAAAACTATTTGGTCCTATCATTCCACCATATTTCTCTTTATCTCTTATGTGTCATGATTGTGTTTGTACTCCTGCTCTCCTTAGGTATTGATTTTCCTCTTCTATATATTTTAGGATGGAGTTGTAGGTTTATCAACCGGTATGGCTCACCTATGCCACCCTACATCACCTCTTGATGATGTGTATGTTCTTAATTTTAGGCCATTTGGTTTATGATTGTGGGTCATGCATTCACACTCCCCATTTGAAGAGCTTAAGTGCTAATGGTTAGCTGCTGCACATGATGTGCATGTTCTTCATGTTTAGGCCATTTGGTTTAGGATTGTGGGTTGTGGCTCTAGGACCATATGTGTGGCTTGCATATGCTAGAATAAATCATGTTGCAATGGACATGTTGTGGCCATTTTGGATACCTTTGCTTTAAAATTTAGAGTCCATAATCAAGTGTGTAGATTTAGACGATAGAGCGGGCCTTGATGTGTGATCTTGTGTGGAAGAAACGATGGCATGATTTTACATGGGATCTTGTAGTGATGGGCAAAGTGGATGGTGGGTTGGGTCTACAGGGGATGACACAAAAGTGTGATTCTTTATGCTCTAAATGGTATTTAAATTGGGATCAGTAGGGTAAGATGGCAAGGCATTGTCTTTGCCAACGGGCCTTATGGTAATACGAGTCCTTGGCAAGATAAAATCCCATGTAATAGTCATGTAAGTATTTCTCAGTCTGAATTCCTAAGTACATTTGGAAGGTTATGTTTGTGAATATGACATGGATAGGCCTAAGATCTTTGCATGGGGATTCATTAGGAAGGTTAGTGTGGTTTGGGAATTGGGCATTTAAGGATGGTTCTTCACTGGTGGGCCCTTAGGTCTGCAAAGCACATACATAAGGAAGGTATATTGATCATTTGTGATATTCGGGATCCAAGGGGAAGGAAACGGACGTCTATGGATGATATTATTTTTAGTTATTAGTTAATGCAATCGAAAGGAAAGTTCATGGTGGATCTACTGGGTAGGCTAGGAGACAACTGGCCAACTAGTTCTATTTTTTTGAGCACAGTTGGATTTAGAGAATTTCTTCATCGTTTGTGTGAACCATTACATAGATGTGTCTTCAAGGACTTGATTTTTCATAGGGCCCGTGGGTGGCACAAACACAATGTGCTGATAATGCCCCTTATGATAGCTTGAGTGTGTGGAGGCAAAGGCTTACAAGGATTTGGTAGGCCACTCTTCATTTAAGCACAATGTTTTGCTATGTGCTGATTGGGAAGCTACCAGCTAGGACCTGAATAGACAAGTGGAATTCATGAGTCTTGCAATGTTTTGCTCATTGTAAGAGCAAGCTAGAAATATATTTTCACATTTTGTGAGAATGTCCACTGGTGAAAGTAGTGTGGAGATTAGTCTCAAGAAGGTTGACTCAAGTGCTAATTTTGTGGGTACCTAGATGGAAGCAGGCTTTACTTAGGGATGAAGGGAAATGAATGATGCCCTTATGGAGGTTTGGTAAGTGGTTAGGGTTGTAGTAATCTAGGTCAATTTGGAAGCTTCACAACACCATGATCTTCATAAGAAGGAGATGGGAAGACGAATTGATGTCCAGGTAGCTAAGATCACAAAAACAATTAGAATGTCCTTGATAGTATTTGGGAAGAAGAAAGATATATATCATCTAGGCACTCTGGCTTTGGGCTAAAGCTTGTACTAGTCCTCCTAACTAGGAGGCTATTTTGCTTCCTTTTTCATTTAGTAATAAATATTTTGCATTTTCACAAACAAAGTGTAGATTTCTATGGAACTTTGCATTACATTTAGTATTCACACTACATTTAGTATTTTAGAATTGTAAATCCATAGTACAGTTTGTGGCTGTGTACGCTAGCCTATATCATCTCGCAATGGTTCATGTTTATGATCTAAGCAATGCAAATCACATTATCTTGTGTGATTCAATCCACTAGTCTTGATAACCTAACAATGGATACACATAGTTGCTTTTACATTCTTTATGCTAGCATTGTGAGTCCTCTATTGACTATGTAGCTCACTTATGCTAGCATACATCATCTCACGATGGATATATTCTTCATGTTTAGTAGCTTTTTCAAATCCATTGGTTGGTTGTGAATGTCAATGGCAAGATGAGTGCACTCTGTATGCACAAGTTTGATGCATGCCAATTAATTTCATGTTTTTCAACTTTGCATGGTGGTTGGCATTATACAAGAACTTGCAATGCATAATATTTAGTGCATTGTGTTTATCATCAGACACAAACTCACATTCTATCAACATTTGTACACATTGCACATTTTGCAATCCCTTGCTCTCGTAGATCTGGCCCCATTAACAACCGATGTATGGGACCATCATAGTGGGATGTGACTGGGCTTGAAAATTTTTGGTCTTTGTAGATATGTAATGCTTTGGTCTTTGTAGTTATGTAATATTGGGTTGTAGACATCTACTTTTGGATTGTTGTAGATATGTACTTTTGCGACTTCGTTAATGTGGGCCACTCTCTTCCTTTTGTTTACATATCCAAAGTCTATTTTTGTTTGCATATGCATGAAGGAAATGCATATTGTTTTGTCCTCATTGGTGTGTCCCCCTCCTATGTGAGATATATTTATTTAAAGGACGTATTATAGTATTTTTATTAAAATGAAACTCTCTTCAAAAGATTTTCTTGTTACTCTCTCTCTCTCTCTCTCTCTCTCTCTCTCTCTCTCCCCCCCCCTCATATTTTCTTTCCCCCTTCCTCTTTCTCCCTCCCTTACATGTAGAGTTGAAAAGTTCAAATTCGAAGGAAACTTGTTCAAATTAAAAACAATATAGTTACTAGGTATATCATACCAATATAGTCACTAGGTATATCATACCTTGTTCAAATTAAAAACAATATAGTTACTAGGTATATCATACCAAAATGAAGAAATCAAATGAACAATTTGGAGATCTAATTATAAACATTTAATAGTGATATATTTAATTCATGATGATAAAATTCTTTCTCATACATTCATACATCATGCACAACTCCACTCTACATGCTACATAATGAGCTGTGTATCTAATTCTAGATATTGCATTTCACTTAATAAGACAATGTTGAATGTATCTTTCTATATGGGATTATATTAGAATGAGTGCTCTAATTTTCCAAGATTATGATTAAGACATTGTTTTAACATCAGGTGTGAAAGCACGTTAACACATTCCATTCCATGATTCCAATGAAGCAAAGTGAATTGTAGCAATTTACAAGTGACTTGTAGCAATTTATAGACTATTTGTTGGCCTACATATCATGACAAGTGTCATTTAGCTTGCAAAATGCTTGTATTATCATTTTGTAAATATCTAGGGTATGGACTTTTGAGGTAAATAGAAGCGTCTTGCTCCTTGGACCTTGACATGTGATCAATTAAAAACAAAATAAATAATGAAGCTACGGTCTTCTCACAAATAGAGTCATCATGCTTCTTGAAATATATATATCTTCTTTATCAGGCTTGGGTATTGTCTATGTCTAACACCTCCTTCTTGGCCACTGATGTACCCATTCTCGGTGATTGGATGTTAGATCCATGTGCTTCATGTCATATGACCCCTCATAGGTCATGGTTCAGTGCATATCAAGAATGCATTGTGGAGAGTGGTTTGATGGGCATTGATCATTCTATGGATGTCTATGGTTATGGGGATATCCACCTTGTTATGCCTAGTGGCTCTATTCTTGTTCTACAGAGGGTTAAACATATACCAGGACTTACTACGAGCACGATCAGTACTGGACAGTTGGTTGAGGCAGGTTATCATGTCTCTTTGGGTGATCATGCATGGAAGATTGCTAGAGGCAATCTGGTTATGGCTAGGGGATCACGTGTTGGATTCTCTTATGCATTGCATGTATCAGGTGTCCAGGATAAGATGCTTATGATTAGTAAGCAGCCATCAGCTAGTTTATGGTATGCCAGACTTGGACATATGTCTACTGCAGGTATGGAAGCCCTTACAACATTGAGATACATTCCTGTTATGGATGTCTCTCAAATTTTATGTCATGATTGTGATGATGATCATCAGTCAGGATCCTCTTTTGTGAGGAAGACAGTCAGTGAGAGGTATCTTGAGCCATTACAGTTGGTTCATAGTGCAGTTTGTGGGCCTATGCCTACCGTTTCACTGGGTGGTGCCTCTTACTTTGTGACATTTATTGATGCTGCTACAAAGTACATATGGGTATATCCGATTCGGCAGAAGCATGATGTATATGATACATTTCTGCGCTTCTTGGGTAATGCTGAAAATCAGTCAGGAAAGAAGCTATTGAGCTTGATGACTGATGGCGATATAGAGTTTACCTCTTCTAGATTTCAGCATCTATGTGATACACTTGGTATCAGGAGAGTGTTGACCACTCCTCATCTTTCTGCTCACGATGCCTTAGCAGAAGGCATAAATCGGATTCTATTGGACAAGATTGGTAGCATGCTACGGTATGCAGGTCTTACCGAATGCTATTGGGCTGAGGCATGTAAGACAGCTGCATACTTGCTTAACAGGTCACCTAGGAGATCTCTGAATGGTAGAGTACCATTTGACTTCTTGACAGGCAAGGCACCATGTTATGAGCATTTACGTGTGTTTGGCTGCGAGGCTTATGCTCATGGTTCCCGATCAAGGAGGTGTATCTTCCTTGGATATAGTGAATCCAGTAAGGACTACAGGTTATGGGATTCTTCAACTAGAGAATTGATACGCAGCCATAATGTCTATTTCAGAGAGGATGCTATGTTTAGACAGCCCAGGACTATGGATAGCAGGAGAGTGGTATTCCAGGAGGGTGTAAGTGCACTGATACCTCCGAATTCTTTGCAGGGCCAGCCCATATCCCTTGGAGTGGGAGGTTTTTCCCACGGTGAGCAGGTTATAAAGTTGGGACAGCCACGATTACTTCCTGATTTTGGTCAGAGATGATCAGATGTCTCGAGTATTCCACAAGTTTATACTCCTATGGAGATTGTTGATGCATCTTCTATGGACAGTTACAGTTTACTCCCGGGATGCGGAGTGCCTCTTGCAGATGAGGATGAGGCTATGCATGGTGAGGAGGATACCTTGGCTAATGATGCCCGGTATGATCCATTGGCTGGTTATGCCAGGACAGATGTGGTTTCTACAGTTATTGACTCGGGTCATATTGCGCATGGGCAGGAATCATTGATATGTTTACTTCGTAAGTGCCTCCATGGCCAGAAGCAATCCCCTCGAGCTTGGCTTCATAGGTTTGATACCGTTATGAGAGCTCAGGATGTGATGCGCAATGAGACAGGTTATGGTCTCAGTATTCAGGAGGTCACTATCCTTCTGAGGTTACTTGCCATATGGTTCCTTATGGATAGGGATGCTTTGCAGTGGGAGCTACATGGTCTTGATGATGTTTGTCAGATACTTGGTTGTTTCAGTATGGAGAGGGGGAAGTTATTGAGTACTCCATTGCTTGTATTGGCTCCATACATGAAACACAACAGGTTTGGCGATCACAGATCAGTTGAGCAGCAAGTTATGGTTGATATGGCAGCCATAGTACTTCATGCATCCATGACTGTGTTGAGACTTGGTTCTCACATGTTTGCCATTGGGGCTACACTTCCAGTTCTTGCTTCCATTGCAATGGGAGTTGGTAGCATAATTATGGTAGATTTTGGCAGTAGGGTTTGGCGATCACAGATCAGTTGAGCAGCAAGTTATGGTTGATATGGCAGCCATAGTACTTTCATGCATCCATGACTGTGTTGAGACTTGGTTCTCACATGTTTGCCATTGGGGCTACACTTCCAGTTCTTGCTTCCATTGCAATGGGAGTTGGTAGCATGATTATGGTAGATTTTGGCAGTAGGGAAGCGGTTGTGGACATCAGGTCCTTATGCTTCCAGGAGCAGCATGCAGGTGATGCAGGTTGGGTAGACCAGCAGAGGTCTATTGTAGGGCATGTGCTTATGGTCACAGGTGGTATAGAGACATTTTCTTTACACAGTGACAGTTCAGGTGCTATGGACTTAGCACAGGAGCACGTGGTGGTGAGAGTTCACTCTCCCAGTAAGATCTGGCATGAGATCTTGGTTGACAGGCATCTACAGCTTGTCATTTTCTATCCTGCAAACCTGATGTCTGCTAGCAGCTTATCCTCTATGCACTTTGCACATTGTAAAGTGCCGATGGGCATAGGATGACGGTCTGGTCATCTTGTTTTTCAGCCTATGGCTGATTGTATTATATGTGTACTATACTCCCTTAAAGGCACACTGCCTTTAAGTGGGAGGTTGTTGGGGTAAAGGGCAGTGTGCCCACCCACTGTACAGTGCCCATGTATACTCATATATATATATGAAAGAGGAATAAGCTGGAGTAGCTTTTGCTCCACCACTTTTGGTGTCTCCTATCCCTTTGTGTGTGCTCTCCTCTCCCACAATGGTCTCATGCTAAAAGAGCTGCCTCTACCTTGGGAGTCAGAAGAGTGGGAAGATCTAAGTTTATGTGGGAATTATTAGACCGATGTGCTAAGTTAGACATTGAAGGTTTAAGTGGGTTTTCTAAGAACAATAGAAGGAAGAGCTTATAATTGTGTGCTAGAAGGATAGATTGATTTTATGCCTCTAGTGAGGGATGATGAATGAGGGAACCTATAGAGGGAATGCATTCCTTTGCTCAAGAATGTTTGATCCTCTTGCATGCAGAAGTATTGAACACATTTTGATACCCACTTTTCGTTGGATAAGAAAGACGTATTATTCCAAGGAAGGTTGGACGCTAGCTTTGTTTGAGATCCACAGTAAGCATCTATAATTCATTAAGGTTTTGATTGTTCACATAATGTAAACATTATTTTTGTCTTTCTATTGTATGAGAAAGAACTTTTTCACCCCTAGGAAAAAGTCCTACTAAGTGAAAAAGAGGAACCCTGGTTGCACAGGTCAAATGAGGGTCAAATGATTCATGTTCTGCTATTTTGAGAGTAAAGTTTTAACTACCATTACATGACACATCAATTAAATCTAGATAAAGTTAAAATGTGCAAATTATATCCCTATAAAAAGTGATGGCCATGGTTTGATTCTTGAAAAATAACTCATGAACATTAATGCAATATTTTTTCTAAGAGATAGGCAATAGTTTACTAGACAAGAAACAATGGCGCATTTGCTTTTATTATCATAAACCAACTTCCCTGGGGTACTTATTAAATGTACACTGTCCCAATTGCACATGCCCATGATATATTAAACTAGTCATGATGGGATTGTACTATGCAACTATATAGAAGCCAAGTATCAATAAAGCACTCATTTAGAAATTGCAATGCCTAATGCATTAAATGCCATGGTTACTTCAAGATGCCCTCAAAGAAAAAAACCACATTGTAACTAGGATAGAGTTTAAGCCATGGTTGTTATAAACTCAAAAAGAAATAGTTAATAGAAACTTGTTATTCCTCTATCATATCATCCAAGAAAACACATCTTGGCAGAAGTCTAAGCCTCTTTCAATACTTGAGGATCTCCCTGGAACCTTGAACAAAATACAAATAAAATTTAAAAATCAAAGAGCATACAAAGATCCTATGTCTTGAAGGTTATCTCCATCTGATTCCCTTCCAACATCTTGTATATGCATATCGTCCTCATGACGATGTACCATCGACTCAACAAACCCAACCATGCTTTTCTCATAATCCATGCCCATTACTCTTCGTCTACTTGAAATTCATGCATCCAATCTTGCAACACAACCATCATCAAGTCCAACACAAAACCTAATGGTGGTGTCATCGCCTCAACCAAAGTTACCATGAAGTGAGGACTCTTTTCAAGTCCACTTGCCAATTATACTTATTACTATCAATGGTACTCCTAAAAATATTTGAATCACATTTTTACAAGAATCACTTGTCAACCACACTTTTTACTCTCCTTACTCTGTTCAAAAACCCCTACCAATTATCCTTATTACTATCAATAGTATCCTAAAAAACATTGAATAACACTTTTACAAGAGTCACTTACCATGACATGGCATTCCATCATCATAGAGCCACCTACATTTTGTAGGAAAGGAGTGTCTGATGCAGTCATGTGTTAAATCCATTAATGGATGGCCATCTACCTTATGCATGATTGAAAATGGCATATAACCCTTGTGATGATGAACAGACATCTGAAGCATATGCACCTTGAACACTTTATGGAAATTCGTTAGCAAAATGAAATGACCAACACCCAAAACATTTATTACGAAATAGCATGAGTTCATTACCTCCTTGCCAAACATGTCCCCTAGTACAAATCCCACTAGGCTCATGTTAATAGATGTATACATGCAGATTTAACTCATGGTCCTTTGTAATTGCTGTTGCTACACGAACTTACTTGTGCATCATCTCTGTGTAGAATACAATAACATGACCATTATCATAGACAATTATATTAGCCACAACAAAGGCATCATCCACAAGCCTGAGTGGAACTGTATTCCATACAATTGGTATGGATCTATCAAAGCCTAGCACTTGCAAGCCAATAGGCAAGTCCAAGACAAAAAGTCCACCCCTCATGTTCTTGGCTTTCCTCTCACTTCTCTCTTTGTTATGTTTGTTGAATATAAGTACATTTTAATGATCTTGAAATTCATAGTCTTGTTTTGCAAATCTTTGCTAATCTCTTGTACATCACTAGATAAAACTATCACATTTTCCATCAAATTTGTAGAACAACGTTTGGGCATGGTTTGTTCACCAAAATCATCTTTAAAAAACCATGTAGTGGTAGTAAGACAATAATTACATTTATTCAAACAAACATACACCTTCCATTGAAAAATAATCACACCCATGCAATTATGTTCACAAACATACCCAAGCTGTATGTTGACTCTTGCTCCATATTGTCCATGCCTTCTTGTAGTTGGTTTTTTGTCCACCAACCTGTCAACTCTTCCTTTCAGTGGCTCAAGGCCTTTTCCTGTAGAGGCCTTGGTGAATTTCTCCATGTCCTCTCTATGCCTCAAATACATCTCTTTCTCATTTTCGGGATAATGGCCTAGCTCATAATCAAGCCACACCATGGGACATTTTCAATCTCCCATTTGGAGAGACCATGTGTTCTATTAAGATTCCCTTCATGAATCAATGGTTGATGTCATGCTCCTACTTACCTGTGGAAGATTACATTGTTTTTACATCATTGTTGATGTCTCTCCATGTTGCCATCATTTCTAGTCTCTTTTGAGAGGACACCATTCTCCATTAGCATGTTCACATACCTTCATGCATAACCATAATTAGATGGAATACATAACCACAAGCACATGAAACAATCAAACAAAGAATCAAAGAGGAGAAATAGCGAAGACCTATTTGGATACCTGTAAACAAATCTCTTGGAACTTTTAGTAATCTTGTAATTCTTCTCCCTTGATTTTATATTTGATTACATGTGTGACTCGAAAGCCTTAAAGATTTTCTACCTATCCCATCGACAATATCTTTCAAGGTAGTCATGGAGAGATTCCATGCACCATGAGTAGCCAAGGCAGGATGCAACTTGCCAAGTGTAACAAAAACACATGGTTTGCCTCTCTCTCTCTCTCTCCAATCATGAATCTGTGTTTCTTTTGTTATCATAATTGATAACCTTTATCTGAGGATGGTATCCCGTAAGTGTCACGAATAGGCTTCCCACCTGTGAGTTTCACCAAGCACTCTGATATCATTTGGAATGCATGAAGACTTCACACTTTAACATGTCACATGGTTCATTTATCCCATGCAAGCGTATGTACCTTGTCTACATTCATGTGTTGGGACCAAATATGGACTACATGATGATACACTAGCCACGCCTCACATCAACAAAGGTCTTCCATCATCTATTGGCCTTTGCAAGGGTGTATGTGAAAACCACTACAACTTAGCTTGATATCATGGAGCATTTTTGATTATGGTAGCTATGCCTTAGGATTGACAATTCACATAACTTTGGAATGTTTTTAACCTTGGATAGTATATGCTATGTGGCTATAGTTTCCAAATTGTATCTGTCAAAATATTTTGGATTGTTTTTGGATCAAAGAAATTGGTGATGAGGTATGAAAGCACATGGAACTTATTTGAACTTGCACACTAAACCACACTGAAGTTTAATGGTTGTAATTGCTATCACAAATGATGTTTGACTCTAAAAAGAGAACTCTCAAACTTGCTACAAAAAACTCATAAAAAACCACCCCCGATTGATGAAGCTATTTCCAAATGGCAATGTAGGTCGAAAATGGGTGATTAGCATCCATTACTATGTTGAATACCTCTTATAAAGTTTTAGCCAAGGCTTTAGCTTTGTCTTTTGGATACATTGGAGGTTGAAGTTATAGGGTCTAATCTTGTCTCATAAGCTCTACCTAGAAAGCCATCGACTCCCTTTTGCTTTGGAAGGGCAAAAAAGATTTAAGAGGTGATGGCAGTTTAAAAGAGAACATATGGTGAAGTAGGGAGTAACTTGGGAGGGCAAGCCTTTGGACTTGATTAACTTGCCCAAGTCCAAATGTTTCTAAAGAAAGGACTGACCTCATGGAGACAATTGTGGGATGATAAGATGGCCGATTGGAGGTTGATGGATCCCCTTCACCTACAATTTCATTTAACTCGTGTGAGGTGTTAATGTTGGCTAAGGCTTTAAGCTGTGCATCTGAGTTGCTTGCCTACCAATTATGGTGGATGCTCTAATTGGTTGTCAATCAATGATCATTGGATTGGGGTAGTGCTTTGAGGAAGATCTCTCCTAGAATAATTGGAGAGCGGTCCTTATTGGGGACTGCTCCCTTCACCTTTATTATAGCTATTATTTGGCCGTGTTTGAGAGTTGTGGCTTTCTTGTGAGCTTGAACAAGTTGGTGTTTGGTGGGGGCGTTTCCTTGGGATATAGTGGCGTTTAAAGAGAAATCCATTGTGGATATCAGTGTTGTGCTATGAGCTCGGGATCTTTGGGTAGTCAGTTCCTGCAAGACATCACCTATCTCCCTGACTCATTTTGCATAGCAACATAGGCAATGGGTAGTGCACCCTCTAACTTGGTGGTTGGCCATTTTTGTATATTTGGTCTTTGTCCTTGTGGGGGTGAGTGCATTGTTACTATTAGTAACGTGTTGTTGTGGATAAAAAAAAAAGGGTAAATAATGAAGGAATTATTGTGATGTTAGAAAATAACATTGCAATGTTACAAGAGACACTCCGGTGGGAAGGGTGGGAGAAGTAATAGTGTATGAGAAAGAGAAGTAGAGAGAGCCCTTTGGAATTGTAAAGGTTTTCCGGTGTGTGTTTTTTGGTATATAAGTTATTAGTTATACGGCGGGTAGTTGTTGTGTCACTCTCTCTTGTCAACTCTTCAGCTGCTTCACATGCCCCCCCTCCGTTTCCTTCACGGAATTCCCCCATCTTTTCAACTCTGGCTCCTCCTTCTTGCTCTCCTTTCATGAATGCTTCCCCCACTTCCGAATTGGATTTGTGATTTCGCTCCTGTCCTCCTTATCGGCAATGCTCCGCGGTCTTCAGCCTGCCCAGGTCCTACTTGCTTCCTTCGTTTCTGTCGTACCTTTTTATTGAGGCGCCGATCGACCGCTATCACTCTTACCGAAACATGAACGCTTGCTGCTGCATCGTTTAACTTTTGGTATTCTCAGTTGTATTTTGGCACACACTTTTTTGTGGAAATTTGTTATCTCGAGAGTTGCAATCAAACTTTGACATAGACGAGCCGTGTATCTCCCTGTCCACGCCATACTTTAGCAATTAATTTCTGCGTTGATTTTCACTCTATGACATATGCATTTGTACTGTTTGAAATTGTGTAGATATATGAAACTTCCCCTTTCTTGGCACTCCTTAAAACAAATTTGTAACTAACAATTTACATCTTTCGGTGATTGGGGCTCTATTTGGGCACTCGTTGTATGCATCGTTGTTGGGCCGTGTTGACGTTATTCAGATCATTGGCTGTTTTTGGTGCTGTTGCTTGGATTGTGAGTACAGAGTAGTCTTTTTATGCATGGTTGTTGCACTAAAGTTTAGGGAGCAGATTTGGGCTGTAATTTGACCGTAACAGGTAGGATTACGGTCCAACTCTTCGTTTTTCCCCCAGTGGAGAATTATGAAAGGAGAAGCAACAGCGGGAAAGCCGTTGTACTCTATGGGATAGGATGATTTGATTTCTAGAACTTGTGGTTCAACTGCCCGAGTTTGTGATACCAGAAGCGTAACTTCCTACTAGTCACGTGTGCACAATGAAGAAGTTACAAAAGAAAGAACAAATCAGACTCTGATACCAGAGTATGACTGCCACTGTCAGCGGGTACTTGGTAGGTCAGTTGGTCAGTTGGTTCTCTGCTGAAGTGTCTGGTCAGCCAGCAGCTGTTGTCTCTAATTTCATAGATCTGAGTTTACAATCTACTGCCAATGTGTGCTTTGATGACGGCACTTCTGGGCAACTCCGTTAGCTTAAGACTGTACCTTTCCTACAAATTGGCTTCCATGGCATTTATGGGTTTAAGAAGTGATTGGTCAAGATCTCCACTCTCACCACAGTAAGAGCTTGTACTACAACAATTTTCTGTGGGTTATGCAGGTGGACGTTGCTGCTTGTTACTGTAGAGTGGATGCCCAGACTATAGTTGGAGCCAAGAAATTAGTTCCTGGGTCTAGGCATTGTGTGCAATCGGACATCAGACGAAGCATCCATCCGCAAAGACGCAGGATTTCAAAAGGAGAGAGGAACAAGCTGCCACCAGATATAATTCCAGGCCTCCCTAACGATTTAGCTGTGGCATGTTTGCTTCGTGTTCCTCGCCTGTATCACCGAACCCTACGCTTGGTCTGTAGAAAATGGTATCGTCTTCTTACAAGTAACTATTTTTTCTCACGAAGAATTCAACTTGGAATAGCAGAAGAGTGGATTTATGTGATCAAGCGAGATAGAGATGGTCGTGTCTCTTGGCACTCATTCGACCCTAAGAACCAGCTATGGCAACCGCTGCCTCCTATTCCAGTTGAGTACTCTGAAGCCCTGGGCTTTGGTTGTGCTGTTCTCAGCGGATACCTCCTGTTCCTGTTCGGAGGCAAAGATAGGATGAAAGGATCTATGAAAAAGGTCATCTATTACAGCCCAAGGACAAACAGGTGGCATCATGCCCCAGATATGTTACGACGGAGACACTTCTTTGGCTGTTGTGTTATCAACAACTGTTTGTATGTCGCAGGTGGTGAGTGTGAAGGGCGATCCTTCAGATCTGCAGAAATGTTTGACCCAACCAAAAACAAATGGTCTTTTGTTGCAGATATGGGCACGGCAATGGTCCCTTTCATAGGAGTTGTCTATCGAGGAAGATGGTTTCTCAAGGGGCTTGGGCCTCATAGACAAGTCATTAGTGAAGTGTATACACCTGCAACAAATCATTGGTCTCTGGTTTTTGATGGGATGGTTTCTGGCTGGCGTAATCCCAGTGTTTCGCTCAATGGTCAGTTGTATGCTCTTGATTGTCCAGATGGTTGCAAGCTGAAGGTCTATGACCGAGCAACTGACTCGTGGAATAAATCAGCAGATAGCAAGCTTCACCTAGGCAATTCTCAAGTGCTGGAAGCTGCAGCTCTACTCCCCATTGGTGGCAAACTGTGTGTAATAAGAAACAACATGAGTATTGTTATTGTTGATGTTGCGAATGTTGACAGTGGAGGGCAGTTATGGGAAACCATTGCAGGAAAAGGCCCTTTCAAAGCTGCTGTGAGCAACCTTTGGTCTAATATCTCAGGAAGGAACAAACATAAGAGCCACATAGTACATTGTCAAGTTCTAGCTGCATAGCTTTCAGATTGTATAAAATGCAGGCATAGCATTCATGTATCAGTAGTTGTGAAAAGGCCATTTCAAAGCTTCTGTGAGCAATCTTTGGTTTAATATCTCAGGAAGGAACAAACATAAGAGTCACATAGTGCAGTCTCAAGTTCTGGCTGCATAGCTTTCAGATTGCTGAAAATAACATTCGTGTATCAGTAATCTTATGAAGCCTCCTACCTAGTAGCTTGCCGAAGACTGATCGAAACTTTTCTGGTTTTAAGTGGCTGGTTATTTAATGAGAAAAAGGCTTATGTTTTATCAAAATTCCTATAAATGAAAATTGCCAAGAAGCTTGAATTTAAAGGTACTTCAAGGTAGAAGGGATGATCGCGTGTTTATCTCCACCTGATTCCACACATGGGGTTCCTTTCTTGGAATGATGTACACATCCATAGCCCTATTGGGACAATAAGCTTAATCTTGGAGTTGCTTTGAATATGTCCTTCAGTTGACAGTTGTTTAGGCAGAGTGCGATGTGTGTCGTGTTACTGAGAAAATTGTCCCTCTGCTGACAATCTGCCATAATGTGCTGGCTTCAATGGACCTTGTTTTTTTTCGTTTACTGTGTCATTCTTGCGTTGGTTTACTCAGCACAAGCAATAAAGTAAGCCAATGAGGAAAGCGACATTTGAGCTATATTGTTATAATAATATTTCAACTCTTCGACCTGCTTCACGAACTGGTGCTAAGTCTTTCAAAGGGTATTCAGTCACAGGTGGCCATTTCATTGCACGTGAATTGACTTACGTAGCAAATTGTGTGTGGGGGTGTATTGTGTGACAGAGTACATAATCCAGATCTCAAGAGAAAAATCATATAGAAAACAAAAGGTGACAGAACTCCTACACACCCTACTAAGAAAGATATTGGGACGCATTTATGATTGGTAAGGTAGTTTGCCTTTTATGTTTCAGCAGGCTGCAGATGTATGATATCATTGAATTTAATATTCGTTTGAGTTTCACAGCCTAAAATATCCTCAAAACCTTAAAAAATCCTCCATCAATTAGTGAACGTGGGGGTGAGTTGAGCCCTCCTCATACGTTTACTACATGTACCCATCTTGTACATGTAATGAAAGCCTACCACATTTCTAATAGTCGTCTGCTAATCACTAACAAAATCTCGAGTCTAACCCTAATTAAATCTCCAATTAAAACAAGCTCCAAATGCTGCCCAAGTAGGGTAAAAAATCAGTGTGACTG
This sequence comes from Dipteris shenzhenensis, assembly GCF_047967505.1. Lineage (NCBI taxonomy): Eukaryota > Viridiplantae > Streptophyta > Polypodiopsida > Gleicheniales > Dipteridaceae > Dipteris > Dipteris shenzhenensis. The sequence goes on along the minus strand of NC_141626.1, from coordinate 21,698,196 downwards.
GCCACTTTGATCTTGAGGCTTCTTTATCGAATAATGCCTTTCTATTAATACAATTGATATCCAAAGTCTATTCTCGTTGTCAATCTTTGTGGATGCACATGGTCCATTGCAAAGCAATCCATATATTTTATAACGCACGCCTCTTGTTCTTTCCCATGGTATTAAAATTTGCTCTCTCTCTCTCTCATCCTTGCTCAATTTGACACAATTCAAACATCATTCACTTTGAATAGATTTCACATCCCTCATTGCTACATGTTGAGCATTGCAAAATATCATCATGGGCATGCCTCTACAAATGTAGCTTAAGCTTACATAACTTCATTGGTGAGATGATTGTGCTATGAGACTACAAGCTCAAAATATGCAATGGTAAAAATTTGAACAAACTAGTCAGCTTCGCTTGCAAAGTGCAAAGGAAGTCAATAGGTGAAAGAAGTGAGGTGTTGCGAATGGGGAGGGTACAAGAATGACCGCTAGAAAGAAGCATGCTTGTTTTGGAGATGAGGATGGTACAAGCATTACATATGAGCCTTCAAGGGACCCAAAAAGTCCTTCTTGGGGGTTCGAGGGTAAGCTAAAGGCTTTTATGTCTCCCTCTTTCACGTGATCTCCAGAGATGTTAGACACAGAGTTTGGTAGGGTATTCTAGCATTAATAAAGCTAGACAGGAGAGCCACACTTGATGCACCTTTCTCTAATCCAAAATTTAGGGCTGCACTTTTCACACTTCTCAAGGGCAAATAAGAAGGGTTGACACCTTTCTTTTTTATTGTTTTTCAGGACATGATTGGGCCCTACAAGGCATTTGGGGCTCTAAGACTATGCCTAATTCTTCCATTCTGCATTTGTAGGCCAGTCTCCTAGATCTCATTCATGATACATAGATGGGCTTTATCATGGCAAAAGCATTTTTGATAATATCTTCTTGTTTGGGAGGCTTCACATTCGGCTATGCAGAGTGGCCGGTGTTCTACACCTAGAATTCAAGAAAGCTTATGATAGAGTAGATTGGGGTTTTTTTATGCTTTGGATTTTTATATGCTTGGATCTCCAATCCAAGCATTTGAAAATCAAGAGTGTGATTGGATCAAAGGGATCAACCAACAATGATTGAGAGGCTTAGACTTTCTAGATTGGTTCGCCAGGGATGTCTTTTGTCCCCTTCTTGTATTTATTTGTGGCTAAAGCAATGAGCATATTTTGAAGATTGGATAGTGAGTGGACTGGATTCTTTCTCTTCTCTGGTCCAGCTCCATTCTCCCTCCATTTTTCAAACGTGGGAACTCATTCGGCATCTTCTCTGCCCCCTCCTGCTCTGGTCCACAGTCTTTCTCCCTCTCCAGCACCTCCTGTAGCGATTGCTCATTCTCTCTCCATTCATAGCTACAGCACCTCCTACAACAGTAGCTGCTCATCCCCCTCTGCTCTTTCTCCCTCCCTTCCTAGCTATAGTACCTCCTGTAGTGGCTGCTCATCCCCCTTTGCTCTTTGTCCCTCCATTCCTAGCTACAACACCTCTTGGAGTAGCTGCTCATCCCCCTCTGTTCTTTCTCCCTCCATTCCTAGCTACATCACCTCTTGGAGCTTCTCTCAACCTTCAGTTGCATCCTCTATACCTTCTCCTCTCTCTCCCTCTATTGGAGCTGCTCTCTCCCTCTAAGTTGCACTTTCTAGTCCACTATTGCTGTTGTGACCTCTGTACAAGCATGGTGAGGAGACCATACATGTACTTTGTGTCCCATAGGAGCGAAAATGCACTGGGTGAATGGTCATGAGAGGATCTGCCAAGGGTCCACATAAGCTTCCCAAGAGCAAAAGAGGTGATCTTTTGCATGAATGGAAGGGCCGCATCATGAAATTCAAGCTTGGTAAGAAAGGATGGCTTGCAAAGGTGCAACACATCTACATGGGGAAGGACATGCGCCTTCCTCCGTCAAGCAATCAATCAACAATACCATCGCATTGTAAGTCTGCATTTTGTGTAAGATTTTGAAGTGTAATGAGTCAGTTTGAAATTGTATTTTGAAATAGAACCAGTGTAATGAGTCAGTTTGAAATTGTATTTTGAAATAGCACTTGTGCATAGCAGATGTATTTCCTTCAGACTTTGCGTGAGAACCAGTCGAGTGCTTCTTAGGTAAGTTTACTGCCATTCATGAGGGTTTAGGAAGGCAAATGCATGCTGGAAAGAAGTCCTCTGCTTTGAAACAGAGAAATATCTATTGGTATAATGCCAAGTACATTACTCCAAGGACGACATCAGGCTATGGCCATCTTCAATGCATTGCAACACCACAACTTGAAGACATGGATTACAACATGGTGGACACAAGAACAGTGCAATCATACAAGGAAAAGATTGCAAAGGATGTGGGCATGGCCATGATGTTTACATTTGGCTCTAAATGGGTAAGGTTGTCTTGCTTTATGCCTCTACACATTTTTGGTTCTTGTTTTCAGAATATCCAGATGCACAAAACAAAAACCATGTGGTCATGGAAGTGCCTACATGAGAATGCCCTTGAGGAATTGCTTGGGGTGAATTGGGAAAGCAGGTCAGGTGAACAAAAGGGTGATTTGTTTCAATGCCATGTATGTAAGGACAATGTGGTTGTCAAGTACCACATCTCCCACCAAATGTTATATTTTGCTTTTCGATATAGGCAATGGAAGAAAACAGGTGGCAATTGGCTCCCCCTTGACTCTAACGAGCGACGATGATAATATAGGGGTAAGTTTATGATTGGTTCTCATTTAGGAGATGTCAAGAATGTGACTGTCACGTCACAGTGGACTCTCAGGGATGTGTGGGAACACCTATTAGTCATGAAGGATGGCATCTCTGAGTCCTTTCACTTTACCTTAAATGGTAAAAAGGTAGGAAAGCGTGCAGAGAAGCTCATGCATAGTGCCACTTTTATCCCTCCTACAATATTGAAGATTGTAAACCATGTGGGGTGGAACAATTGTGGATTTTGACATTTTCCAATTAATAGTGGTTCAATTAATTTTGATGTTTTGAATGGTTTTGTTTCATGTCAATGTCAAGTTTTGTCCAAAAAATTTATAATTCTTTTTATTATTTATATTTATAACATTTCGGTATATACAGGTTATAAAGTTACTTTAGTTTCAAAGTTTCACTATCATAGCCATAGTTCTCCTAGCTACTGAAATACCAGGGATTCTGCTAGGTCTGCCTTTCACGATTTCATCTCTCGTACTCCATTAATTGATAGAGAGAAGGAGTTATTTCCAGTCTTTTATAAGAGCATAGATGTCCTAGGCACCTACTTGGGAGCCTGAGACGATTTTGAAGACCTCATCAAGTACATGTAAGACCACATTACGAGTTTTGCATATCAACTTGATGAGTCTACAAAAAGATGGGTCCCAATTGATTATTTGAAGTACTTGTTCAATCAAGAACCCAAGTTCGTGAAGTGTTTAGATTACTTTCGAGCCCAGCTCACACCCCTAGGGTTTAGGGAGGTGGACATTGATGACCTCCTAGCATGCGGAGTCATCAGAAACACAGGAAATAGGTTCCTATCCTAGGAAATGCCCTTTATTTTCCTTCTCCAGGAGGGAAAAATGGAAGAGGAGGCCTCAACCTCAAGCCGTGACCCTGCCCCTGCCCTTTGTGATCCTCTTATTTCTATAGATGAGCCCAACATCTACAATGAAGAGCCCATAGATGAAGAAGCTGAGGAGCGGGAAGCTGCATTGGCCCTAGAAGTGCCCCAGCGACCTCCTGAACCCCATTCGACTTCTCAAATTCCATCCACCTCGGGCACCACCTCTGTTGACCCTAGTTTCTTGCTCCCCTTCTTGTCGATGGAGAACAATACCTCTTTCTCCATGACATAGAGGTTATCTTTGATCTCCAAGAGGATGAAGCTCTTGGTGTCCTTGTGTGGATGCGAGGTGGACACGAGTATGTAAAAACTTGAGTTTTTCGGAGCAGATGATTCAATAGAAGAGGTTCTTGCTTTAACAATGGCCCAAATCAAAGATGAAGAGACATTAATCTACTTCGACCTACCTGATGTTCGAGAAGAAGCCTCCACATCTCACTCCAGATAGCAGGAGGCCTCTGGATCCATCCTCATTGACAAAGAGGAAGGGATGAGCATGATGACTCCATAGTGGTAAGAAACTATGAGCTTTGGATTTCTTCTCTATTGGTATACTTTTGCTTTAACGGAATTCTAATGTAATGTTGGACTGTTGCAGGAGGCATTTGAGGTCGACGTATTCTCATCTCGACAATGCCTTGTTTGTAGTAGCTTCGGCCGAGATCACTCACTGGCACATTACCTTGGCCAAGCAAAAGGGCGCTTTGTGGTTATTCACAAAAAGTTTCTCCACATGGCACTGATGACCTCCTGAAGTGCAAGGCCTTGTCACAAGTGATTGGTCATGCTGACATCAATCACAATGCTGATAAGGTCATTTTGGTGAACCGCATGGTTGCCCTCAATGCCTTTGGAACCAATTTTCAAGGTATGGCATTGATGGCAGTAGCCATGTCCTTGGCCAGCAACAACGGCAGTAGCGTTGACTCTCTATTGACTAGGTTTAGAGCTAGGAGTGTATTTGGGAATTCAAAGCCCGATGTTCTCAGTGTTTTAGAGAAGAGAGAAAGGCTCTGAAGCCTTATTGTATAGAAATTTTATTTTATATGAATACAGATATACTTTTTATACAGTGCCCCATTTTGTGTTCTTTTTACAAATTTATTTTATACTGTCATTGTATTTTGTAACTTTAATTGTTGTTGGCATTAATATTTTCATTCACTATTCTGTTCAAAAGCATGCTATTAGATAAATTTTTGCACTATAATGGTCATTTCTGAGCAATCTAGTAAGAATCTCACCATGGCGCAGAAGGCAAATGTGTTCGGCATCGTGTGGGGAGCTCAAAAAGTCAAACATGCCTCATACATGCTATATCGAGTTTTGGCATTTTTGAGCTCCCCGCACGATGCCGAACACATTTGCCTTCTATGCCATAGTAAAAAAACATCATTTGACCACTCAAATTCATAGTGAGCTTGCATAAATAGAAAGAAGAAAACATTAAAAGAAATAACATTTTAATTTAATTGTCCATCATCTTTTGAAGCAATAACTAGGATTTGACAGACAAAAAATTAAATGCTACACTAGTCGATGGAAAGCATCATGTAGCATGTATAATAACATGGGAACAATAATAGAACATAAAAATATATTTTATTCATTGGCCTCAAAGGGCAGAGATTTACAAAATGATTCAGGTTACACCAAATGAACCTAAACAACATGTAGGGCCTGAGGGAGGGATCGGAGCGTGCTTTGCGAGTGCAAGGTCCTTGTCCCATCACTGTTACTCTTTTGGCATGGATAGCAACACATAAGTTCGCATCTTCAAAAAGACCTAATGTCATCTGCTCCGTTGCCTCCCGAATTGCTCCCATACGCCTAAAGTGAAATGCACATCATCCTTGTAATGCTGTGCTATTTCATGTACAACATGCTAGAAGGGTGCACGGGGAATGAGATTGTCCGTAGTGGTTTGGAACTTGCGGATCTCCTGAAGTGCCTTCATGCCTGATTTTTTGCACCTCTTAATCTTTGCAGGACCTGCACTGGCCTCTGGATTGTGTCTGGTGGGTCCTTCGAGGTGGCTTGTTGTGCCTAGGGTTCTTCTTTGTCCTTGGTCTCTTTTCCTTTTCATGAGGCTATGAGACAGCAGGCTCAGGCTCTTGCTCAGCTCGTACTAGAGGCTCCTCATGTATGTGATAATATCGAGGCACAGATGGTTGATGGTGCTCTTCCGTGCGGTCTACTTGGTTGGAGGATTGGGGCCAAGGTTCATTATATCTACTAGCCCACCAAAGCGCAACCCCTTGGCTCCTTGTTGAGGACTTCCAAACAGTACATCTCCTTGTCTTCTTGACATGTTGAACCGCTTTTGCAAGACTTGAGACCTCTACCTTATTGCGCTTGAGAGTCCTGGCCTCTAGACATCTATAAAACCAGTTGAACATTTTGTGTAGTGCATTGCTTCGCATGATACCACCCCCATGCCTTGTATTCTTGAAGTATGCTGCCTTTGCTTTGTAGTGCGATTTCTCCATTCCTTGAGTATTTCAAATGGACAGAGGGCCCCATTGCTCCACAAACCATGGTGCATGTGCGTAAAGAATATGCTGTAAAGAAAAACATTGTATTAGAAACATAAATTGACTCAACTTTAAAGCACAAATTTCAACCTAAGGAGGATTACCATGTAATGTGTAATATGTGACTCCCCCCATGCTTCTACCATCAATGATATGAATTCTCCCAATGCTATCTTGAATCTCTCATAATAAAGCTCATCTGTTTGACCTTGTCTAAGCAACTTTATAAATGCATCAAGCTTTGTCCACAGTTTTGCTCTCAAAGTAGCAACTCGCAGATGTGAAGCTTGATTTGTAGTGCACTCACACAAAGCTTTCCGGTACTCCCAACCTAGGGTGCTTTGAGCCAAGGTATGCTTTGCTTTATCAACACTGTGGTTGGACAAGAACCTCCTTGCCTTTCCTCCACCCATGGACACGTTAGTAGGAAGATTTTGCGTCTTTCTTGATTGTTTCTTGTCCCACTTATGCTTCACATTGCCTCCATGAAGTCCCATTAGTGAGAGTAGTTCTTCAGCTTTTGCAATGCATTGTACAGATACTTGCTGTGGCCTCAAATTCCAAGCATAAACTAGATGGAGATAGAGTAACTTATCAAAAGTATACGCAGTTCACCATGAAAAGTACACACGTATACTCGCTCCAATGGAATTGGTAGAAAGGGGTCCCACTTAGGATCCTTTTTGTGATGATCAGGGGCTGCACTTTGGTTGCAAGGAAGGATGCCATTTTCCCACTGTAGGCTTCCCTTTTGCATCTTCTGAGAGTGGGTGCAATACAAGCATGTCCATTTGGCATCTGCACCTGTATCACAACCATACAAGCACTTGAGGGTCTTCAAATCACTAGCTAGATGCCATTCAACTTGAAGCGTTTCATGCCCATCCACTATTAATGTTTGCCTTGCCTCTTGTCTTCGAATAATCAACGGGATGCCGGTTCTCTCCAAAACCCACTTCAATGTCTCATGGCACTCCTTTGGGGTCTCAAAGGCTGCAAGCTACCATATTTCCTTCTTAGATTGGACTGAGAAACCCTGCTCAACTTCCTTATCCCCTTGAGCAAAATGCAAGGCATCGTTCATAATACAAATGCTCACCCTCTCTAGCTTGTGCTCTTTTACCAAAACTGAGCTTCATCCATTTTTATAGCAAATACTAGCTTGCCATCTATACAATGAAAGAGAAATACAGTAAGGATATAGAAATGAGAAGAAATAAAGTTGAATGCGAAGAGGGAATTTCTCTTACCTTCTTTTCTCATCCCTTAGAATTTGACCATGGCTCTTTGCAAATTCTCTACATCCACGTAAACATTATTGAAAGCATTCATCTCAAACGTTTGGATGCCTGATTTCTTTTTACTCTTCCAAGTCATTGTGCCACTTACACAATGGTATCCTCCAAGCTTTTCTCTAGCACATTGGTTTGTTTCTTGATGTGCAAGCCTTACAGACCACGGTGTTGGCAATGGCATTGTAGATATACTTTTCCTCCATACAAGACTTGAAAATTTTAAAAATAGAGTTGTAAGCATCACGACTTACACCAGCAGTATCACAAGCTCCAAGCACCTCCTTTGCTTGCATGAGGCCCTTGAAATCCTTTATTACCTCTCTAGCAACTTGTTCACATAGCCCTTTTTGTCTAGGGTCCTTCAACACTTCCATGACATGACTTGGCTTTATTAAACTTCTTAGAACATATGAAGGATCACTATCATCCATTTCCATTGTTCCCATCACATCCTCCATGAAATTCCTAAAATAGAGTACAAATGAGTCTTAATGGAAACAATACAACAGCACGAATATTTTGGAGTAAGAAATTTCATTGAAAATTTGGGGAACTAACCTTGCAGCCCATATTCTCCTCTTTTGGGCACCACTATTGGTTGACAATGCATCCATAGATTGCAATTGTCTTTTCCTCTCCTTCAGTCCCAAAGGTGTTCCCTTCAACTTTTGTACTCGTTCTATTAACTTATCTCGTTCCTTCTCCACAGCACGTCGAACTTGGCCATAGATAGAACTTTCCAAATCTTGTTTGCTTTCAGCGAGCTTTTGGATCGATTCTTCCAATTCATGTTGCTCCAAATCCAGTGCATGTGCTTTGTCACACTGAGTTCTTTGTTTTGCAATTGGAGATCCTGCATACTATTATGCATTGCCACAATAGTAATATTTCCCAAATATGCAAGTTCTTCTGCTTGGGCTCTCTACAACTCGCTTGCTTGCATAGCCAATGTCTGAGAATGATTCAATTGATTGCAATAACTGAGCAACAATCCAGCATGTCCCTTTCCAACAAACCAAGCAACATCATGCACTATATGAAAAGAAGGACTCTTTTGAGTGGCAAGGTCTAAAGGATACAAGTTTCCATCCACTCAAAGGTCAAGATGCTGCTTCCCTTGCAATCGAAGACTATGGAGCACACTTTAAGGAGTTCCACTATATCCCAAACAGCGCATGCTTGCATATTTTGCCTCCAATTGTAGGTTCACATGGTACTTGTTGGATATGTCCTCGAATGGTGCCATGAGTACTCAAAGAGAGGTATCAGTGATGTAGGCTAAAGTGTAGGGGAGAGCTGGCAAAGATGGAGCAGTGATAGCAAGGAAGAGGGAGGAGGAGATCTTTGATAGAGTCGGCTTATAATATGAGCATCGACCCGTTCATTGGGATTGAAACTGAGTGGAGGCAAATGGCCATCAAGGTAACATGGGACCTCTAGAATGTATTCCAATGTTTTGCAGAAGATAGCACTTAGGCAAACAAGCGATCAATGTTGCCGCACATCATTTACTCATGCTGTTGAAGTGCTCGGATCATTTGCCTTGGATATTCCATTCTACACCAGAGTATGGTTCAATTAATGGTGTGACCTTCATCCAAAGTGTGTATGTTGGCTTCCCATTTTTTATGTCGTGGAACTGCATAGAACTTGGGATGGGTTTCGAGACATGGAGGTGCACGTAGGTACTCTTTCAAGAAGATTACATCAAAGAGCTTGGGATGGCACCAATCAGGTTGTGGATCCAACTTGCTTATCCAACCTTCACTAATTTGACATTGATGAAGGTTGGTAGGGAAGTTGTCCAGAGTTTGTCTAGGGTCCATCCACCTCGAGTTTTCATATCAGGATATTTGCTCCAAAATTCCTTGATGGGGTTACTGGGAAGTGGTATCTCATCAAAATCATACCCATCATTGGAACTTGGCATGGGAGTATGAATTGAATTATCCAGATCGTGATATTCAAAATCAGATACTGTGTCATTTTTTGTTGATGGAAGCACAAGTAGTGTCGAAGGTAATGACGAGACAGGGAGAGAATCTGGGGACATGGGGGAGAAATATGAAAGAGTATTAGTTGTGGAAGGGGGAGCAGAGGGGAGGGGGGGAAGAACTAGGCAAATGGTTTGAGTAGCTTGGTAATCCTCAAGGGTAGGATTAGCAAGGGAAGGGAAGAAGCTAGGTGTGAGGGGTTCGAGAGTTTGTGACTGTTGGGTTAGTTGAAAATGGTGAGAGGCAAGAGCAAAGAGATGATGGAGGGAATAGATGTTAGGATGGAGCGCGGGGAAGGTTAAGAGGGTGGCAGCAGCAAGGGTAAGTGAGGTTATGAGGTTGGCAGAGAGAATGGTTAGATATGGGAAGTTGAGGCCCTATCATCTTCAGACACTGCCTTTTGCTGGTGCAATGGGATCATCATCTGCATGGGTGGGATGTCGGTTATGTCATGCCTTGCAAATAATAGTGATGGCCTTTGTAGCAATGGCAACAAACCAATAATAACCCTGAGGGGAGGACTACCCATGAGGCATACATATGCAATGAAAGCATCCATCCTGAGTGCTGTAAACCCGTCATGTGTAGACAGGTAGAAGATATTTTTCTCATCTTCGGACAAGTCTTGGCAAATTATGCGCATAGTTTTGGTCCCTATGGAATGTTCCCATTTGATTGTTGGATGAGCAGATATGAACCCATATTGGAGTTGCTTCCATTGGATAAGCACGCGTGCGTTGAGGTGATCTTCCACTTGTAGAGTACCCACAAGCTCTTGGTACACCACTGTTGTGCATTGTAGTGGGTCTTCATTGGTGTTGTCTTCCATTGCCTCATTATTGTGCACTAGCAATTGGAGTTCAAGTTTGGAGATGATTATCTTTTGGGAATGCATCTCATTCATTTTTTCTTTGTATTTCTGGTAGATGGTTGTATATGCCTCCTTAAGATTTCTCATTTGCAAGGTGACCTTTGCCTATTGAGGAATGTCTTTAGTGGTATTGGACCATTGGTCCAAGACTTGTGCTTTGAAGCATGTTGCATGTAGAACTCGCATGTAGAACTTGCATGTAGGAGTTGCAAGTAGAACATGCATGTAGGAATTGCATGTAGGAGTTGCATGTAGAACTCGTATGTAGGAATTGCAAGTAGAACTTGCATGTTGAGGATTCCTAAGAGAGGTTATTCCTAGCCTTATGCAAGTACAAGTGGAGCTTTGCCACTACTCTACACACACAGTATGTACTACCTAAGTTCATGTTGGCACAGAGACAACAATGATGCATCTCTAAATTTGCCTCATAGTATGATTGCGGATTTCTTCCTACCAGATGATAGGGATACTTTCCCTACTAGGTCTAGGCATGATCGAGATCTTGAGCCAGTAATAAAATAACTTATGCAGAGGAGCGATGCTCAGATTACTCTTGGTGACATTCCATCTATGTTTAGGGTGGGTGCACATGGTGGATTGTGGTGACTGTCTTGTCAGATGTAGAATTAGGGCCGAAGATAGCATAGAGCCACAGCCATAGGGGGGCAATGACATTCTATATTAGACTTCATGACATTGCTCCCTCACTCTTGCTGGTGGGAGTTGAGAGACCACCATGATATTGAGGATGTACATGATTGTTTTTCTTTGTATCTGGCCATGTAGTGATATACATTTCTTGCTTTATATGGGGGTGGATGCTGTACCAATTGATTATTGTATCCAGTTCTTCATCGTCTCATAGACCCATCAGTCTTCTAAAGACTTTAATAATCTCTCTCTCTCTCTCTCTCTCTCTCTCTCTCTCCTTCTCTCTTCCCCCCCCCCCCCCCCCCCCTGACATTTGTCCTTACAAGAGCCTACTTACCTCTCTCTCTCTCTCTTCCCCCCTCCCCCCAGTTGTCCTTACAAGAGCCTACATGAACTCATGCTCTTTTATTTGCAAGAGTAGATCCCCCCATCCCCCCTTTGTCCTATGGAAGATCCCACACGAGTTCAATGTCTTTTACTTGCAAGTTTTCCTTCTAGAAGATTTCTTCTTCTTCCTATGTTTCTCTAATTTTTCTTTTTCTTCTCTTCTTGTTGACTCCTAGTTTTTCGACCTCTCTTTTTCATCAATGGATTCAAGGTTTTTTTCCTTTTTTTGAATGTGTTTCCTCTAGAAGTGCTATTATTTTATCCTCTCTCTTCTTGAGTTTTGGACACTCCAAATGATAGTGCCTCTTTCCTTGACATTCATAACATGTGATATTACTTTTGTCCCTAGGCTTATGTTCATCCTCGGGAACCCTATGTGGCCTTGCATTGACTAAGTGCAACTTCAAATCAACAAATTCTACTAAAAGTTGTGCAATGTTGTGATGCAAGGATGGGGCTGGTACCTAAGATGTTGAAGCCACCTCTACATGAGGTGGTGGAACTGGCACACTTGGAGAAGGTTGGAACACATAATCAATTTGAAGGGTAGCCTCTTTCTTCAAAGCAACATGAAGATCTTCTTTGAAATTGCCAGGATTCTTGCTAAGAACTTTTCCACGTAAGCTAGGATCCAAAGCCATGACAAACTTGCTCATCTTAAGGTGCTTCATTGCCAAAGAATTCTTGGAGTCCCCCATGGAACAAGAAGAAGAAGAAGCAGAGGAAAAGGAAGAAGAAAAAGTTGCAATAACATGTAAAGCAGCCTATTGATACTTAAGGAACAAAGCCTCATACCTCACTGAGAAGGAGAAAATAGACTCTCCTTACTTTTAGGAAATTTGATCCAATTGTGATAGTAAGACATTCGATGACTCGAGTATCCCAAATCTCTCCTTCATTGTTCCAATTAACTTTTCCCAGTCACCCTTGGTTTCTTCAGGCAAAGCCTCATGCTAAGTTAAGGCGACACCCTCCAAGAAATCTGGAAGTATTTTCATCCACTCCTTCATAGACCAACCTGTCAAGCAGCATGCTCGATTGAACTCTCGGAGATCTCTCGGAGATAACTCTCCTGATCTTCTTATTTTGAACCATGGAACATTGGAATATTGAACATTTTGCATCAAGATATGAGTAGAAATAAATGATCTTTCTCTTCCCAAAGATGGCCTCTCTTCCTTTAATCTAGTAGGACTATGAGGTTATGATAGAAGCATTCTAATCAAAACCTACCCAGTGTCTCCACCAAAATATGTGACACAAAACTGGGGGTCTAGATTTGGTCACATCTTAAAGTTGGGAGGAGGAGAGGGAGAGGAGGTTTGCAAGGTTGGAGGAGAGGGGAGGAGGAGTTCAAGGTTAGGACATGCTTTTGGATGTGGAGTGCAAGGAAGCATGGACACTTGGAGACAATTTCTTGGAATACCAAAGTAGAACTCAACACAATGCCCCAAAGAGTGTGGTCTTCATTCCATTATGGGGTATTTATACAAGTTGGAGAGCTTCTCTTTGCATGTAGGAATTGTAAGACATTCTCTCTCTACTTGTAGAATTTGCATATAGAGCTGCATGTAGGAGTTGCAAGTTGCATGTTGCATGTAGGAACCACATGTAGGACTTGCATGTAGAACATGCATGCAGGAGTTGCATGTAGGACTTACATGTAGAAAATGCATGTAGGAGTTTCATATAGAACATACATGTAGGAGTTGCATGTAGAAACTGCATGTAGGAATCGTATGTAGAACTTGCATATAGAACATGCATGAGGGAGTTGCATGTAGGAATGGCATGTTGAAGATGCATGTTGAGGATTCCTAAGAGAGATTATTCCTAGCCTTATGCAAGTACAAGCGAAGATTTGCCGCTACTCTACACACATATTCTGTGCTACCTAAGTCCATGTTTGGATCCATTTGATTACCCTTCCTTGCATTATGGCTTACTGTGATCATGGAGTTGGGATGCCATGCACGTAACCCATTGGTGGCTATGGAAGTTGTGGCATGCCAGCAGTCAACCTTGCATTAAAGATTTGGCACCATACAACTTCTGTTTTGTTTCCAGGAAGCTTATATCCACTTGAGGAGAGGTAGATGGTTGTGAATTTTGGAGGGGATCTTGTTGCTAAGACTGTGGATTCTGTTGTCGAATCTTCTTGTGGGAAGAGGTTTGGTGGGGGTCTCGTTGCTGTGGCTCACATTTCTTACTATCCTGCATTCATGTGGGATGGGATTGCACCCAGATCATTGAACTTGTAGACCAATTTATATGCAAGGGTGATATTTGTGCATTAGGAGATGGCTGTGATGTTTGGTCGGGGTCTCATTGTTGTTGAGGCTACAGAATATTTTCTCGAATCATCTTGAGATTTGGCATAGCTTCTCCTCCTGCTTGTGAATTCATTACATGCTTTGAGAGTATGGAATGAAATTGTGTGATACTATTATTGATGCAATCTATTATGTGCCTATGCAAAATTGTGTGAGTGCATGTGACCTGTCGACTAGGTATGGAGTAATTATATGCTTATTTGTGGGATTTCATAGGGCAACTAAGACTCAATTTTCCCTGGGTGGAAATTGATTAGGTCTACCTATATGTGTAAAAACGTGCATATGCCACTGATAACAATCTAGTGCAAACTATATGTACAAAAACATGCATATGCTATTGAGTGCACATGTTACAACAATCTAGTGCTAACTATTGAAGACTTAAGGTTCCCGATCTTCATTATTGTCAGGGATGGCTTGTGTGTTGATGTAGTAGCACTTTAGTCGGCTCCCATTTATGGTTGTGTTGCATTGGACTCCATCCAATGTTTCTAGCAACACAGCTCTAATGGGATTCATTTTTTTAGCTCTATAAGGTCCTTGACCTAGATATTTGAGTTTGCCCTTGTGGAATTTGGTATTGTATAGCAAAACCAGGTCACCTTCCTTGATGTCTTTGGATTTAAGGTTTCTGTCAAACCATGCCTTTCTTCTACGTTTTTCTATTGTCATGGCATGGTAGGCAAGTAATCTGGTCTCTACTGTATTCTTCTCCAATTGATAGAGTCTTTCTTTTAGGGATGCATAATCTCCCATGCATTTCTATATTGCTATGCATAGGCTTGGTATTACATAGTCTAGTGGGACACCATAGCTTCAAGGCCGTACACCAATTGAAAAGGTGTATTCCGTGTACTGACCTTGAGTGTGGTTTGATATGCCCATAAGGCTACATTTAGTTTCTCTGCCAAATCAGAATGCTTTGGTTCTACTATCTTTGTGAGGACAATGCATAATATTTTGTTGGTGGATTCGGCCTATCCATTCCCGTGGGGGTAGTAGGGTGTGCTTTTTTTATGGATTACCATAAAGCTAGACAAGAGTTCTTGGATAACCGCATTGACAAAATGTGTGTCTCTATCCGACACAATTTCAATGGGGCATCTGAATCGATTGATCTCATTCTTGTATAAGAATGTTGATGTGCTTTTGGTATCTACCTTTCTAATGACTTTAGCTTCAACCCATTTGATAAAGTAATCAGTGTCCACAGTGATGTAGTGTGCCTGTGTTACCTTTGCTACTGCTGGATGGATCGGACCCACAAAATCAATCCCCCAATTTTCTTATGGTTTTTGTGCAATGAGTATTGTTAAGGGATTGAAGTCCTTGTGTTGTGCTTTAGTAGTCCGTTGTTGGCATACATCACAACTTTTAATATATTCATAGGCATTTGCCCAAAGTATTGCCCACCAATAGCCTACGAGGAGGACTTTTCTTGCTGTTGCTTCCCCTTGGAAGTGTCCTCCTGCAATGCCTTCATGGAATTCACTAAGTATTGGCATGATCTCATGTGGCATTACACATCTCCTTAAAACCTGGTCCTTACCCATCTTGTATAGTTGTCCTATAACAATGAGTTGATAGGGTGCAACTTTTAAAATTAGTTTTCTAGCATCCACTGCTTTCGCACCAATTTGGTACAACATCTATTTCAAATAGTGTGGCATCTGGCAAGTCATCTTCTACTCTAGTGGCTTCTTCTCCTAGCTTGACACGAGACATGTGATCAGCAATTTAGTGTTGGGAACCTTTGCAGGCCACTATTCTCAAAATGAATTCTTGAAGCAAGAGTAGCCATCTGGTTATTCTTCTTATTGTATACGGATGGTAAATTAGCCTTTTGTATTGGTGGGAGACCCCATTCATCATAGAGATCCTTGGATAGGACATTCACACCTACTCCACCATCCACTATGGCTTGGACTTCTTGATATGCTTTGTGGATCAAAGGCCCATGTGATGTTGCATATGTTATCTCTCTCACACATCCGCATAGGGATATCTTCTATGTCTTCCATACGTGGAGGGGATTCGCTAATTTGATCCATCCTTTGAAACTCTCCTAGAGATTGGGAAAATTTCATAAGAAGATTCTGATGGGAATGGACACTAGGAAACTTAGAATGCTAGAGAGTGCGGCACCTTCAAGTTGGTGTGGCAGTACATTAGGCTATGGATCTTGTTGCTGGAATAGAGGCTCGAGGACAGTGTCGATACTTGGTGGGGCCAAGTCAGGTATTGGATCTTATGCTTGCTTCTCAACCTCAAATTGAGCTTTCTCTTTTTCCACCCATTGTTGAAGTGCTTGAAATTGAGTCTTCTCCACGTTTGCATTAGGGTATGGAGGTTCTTTTGGTTGAGGATCAGGAGCTGATGTTGATGAGCTTGGGTGCTCATTGCTTGGCGGAGGTATAGGCACTTGTGCTTTCTTTTGAAGAGGTCTTTTGAATTGAATTGGAATATTAGGGCCCTTGATGGCCTCTTTTTGTTGGCATGTAATTACACTCAAAGGTTGTGATAGTATGCTTGCCAGCCATAGACTTTGATGGTCCACCCCAATATGTTGATTGGGATGTTAGGCTTAGCCTCATTGGTAGCCATCT
Source organism: Dipteris shenzhenensis (assembly GCF_047967505.1). Taxonomy (NCBI): domain Eukaryota; kingdom Viridiplantae; phylum Streptophyta; class Polypodiopsida; order Gleicheniales; family Dipteridaceae; genus Dipteris; species Dipteris shenzhenensis. The sequence continues at coordinate 21,681,878 of NC_141626.1, read as the reverse complement.
GGTTATTCTTCTTATTGTATACGGATGGTAAATTAGCCTTTTGTATTGGTGGGAGACCCCATTCATCATAGAGATCCTTGGATAGGACATTCACACCTACTCCACCATCCACTATGGCTTGGACTTCTTGATATGCTTTGTGGATCAAAGGCCCATGTGATGTTGCATATGTTATCTCTCTCACACATCCGCATAGGGATATCTTCTATGTCTTCCATACGTGGAGGGGGATTCGCTAATTTGATCCATCCTTTGAAACTCTCCTAGAGATTGGGAAAATTTCATAAGAAGATTCTGATGGGAATGGACACTAGGAAACTTAGAATGCTAGAGAGTGCGGCACCTTCAAGTTGGTGTGGCAGTACATTAGGCTGTGGATCTTGTTGCTGGAATAGAGGCTCGAGGACAGTGTCGATACTTGGTGGGGCCAAGTCAGGTATTGGATCTTATGCTTGCTTCTCAACCTCAAATTGAGCTTTCTCTTTTTCCACCCATTGTTGAAGTGCTTGAAATTGAGTCTTCTCCACGTTTGCATTAGGGTATGAAGGTTCTTTTGGTTGAGGATCAGGAGCTGATGTTGATGAGCTTGGGTGCTCATTGCTTGGCGGAGGTATAGGCACTTGTGCTTTCTTTTGAAGAGGTCTTTTGAATTGAATTGGAATATTAGGGCCCTTGATGGCCTCTTTTTGTTGGCATGTAATTACACTCAAAGGTTGTGATAGTATGCTTGCCAGCCATAGACTTTGATGGTCCACCCCAATATGTTGATTGGGATGTTAGGCTTAGCCTCATTTTGTTGTGGGACCTTAGTTTTATGGGACAATCCATACAAGCATGGCCAAAGCGATCTGGTCATTCTTTCCAAAACTGTAACAATTGATTGGTGCTCGATATGTGTTGGGCCAAACTTGATTTGCATAGACAGGGATTAAACCTTCTGCTCCTTCCACACAGTATACTGGGTACTTAGCTTCATACTCAAATTACAAATCCACTTCCTCGGCTTGAAGTTATTGTATTGGAATTGTCGGAGGAGCTAGATTTGGCACTCTTGGATATGGTCATGGATTTGGATTTATGAGTAATTGCAAGACTTGGGTCCATATGGGAACAAGATTTAGCCTTGGAGGTGGGGGTGCTTGTGCAAGTGCCGGTTGCCTATACACTAGGATCAGTGCCAATTGCTATTGTTGAGGTTGGGGCAGGTTGTTGCACATCTTACAAAATGGAACTATTTTTATCATGCCCACCGACTACGCAGATGTGGCACCATAGCCTTGGCGGTGGATTGTGGCTTGTGCATTGATCCTGGCTCTTAGGATGGGGCATTCATTTGTTATATGATTGGCCATGCATGCAGTGTGGACACCATACATTTTCTCATCGTGGATAAGTCTGAGGTGGCAGTGGCTAAGACATGTGAAGCTTTTGTTCCATGGCTTACATCATTTCTTCTCTCAACTTCATGGTCATGGCCTCTAGGTGATCTTCATTGGACGTTTCTATAGTGGACTTGGATTTTCCCTTTTTAGAGTGCTTATCTTGTGCACTGGATCTTCCATCATCATTGCTGGTGTTAGAGTTTGGCATGCCATCCTCGATGTCAATGGTTGCCACATGAGAAACACTGAATGTTTCGTAACTGCTAATCTTTTTCATGTCTTTGTAGATTTTCTTCCTTAGGCCTACAACAACAAACTAGGATGTGAGCTATCATTGGGTCGTGCATCACATTTGGCAATTAAGCATTTCATCTTGCCCCGGTACATTTGTACATCTTCCCTTCGACCTTGTTCGAGCTTGCTCAATTGGAGGGCGGGATCATCTTGTAGTCTCTCTGTTTGGAAGCGTCTCTTGAATTCCATTTGTAGTAGGTCCCATGTGGCTCATTCTTCCACTAAGAGGTCTAGGTACCTTTCAGAGGCTTCATCAGTTAAGGCCATGGGGAACCATATGACCTGGGTGATTGATCTCCTCCAACTTGGCATGCGGATCAAAATGCTGGAGAAATCTTGCTGAATCGCCCCGACCATTGTATTTGGGTAGTTCTAGTTGGCTCAAGGGTCGCCTTCCATGATTGTTGTTGGGTCGGCCACCATAATTATTGTGAGCATTAAAAACATTGTTTGCATCTCCCTCTAGATCAATGTCACGATCATCGCGGCGATGATCTGCAATGTTTGGACTTGGAGGAGTCAAAGGGATTGTCTGAATTTCAAGGGGGAAATTTGGGGCAGAGGGTTGTCGGAGGAATTGGCCGAAGCATAGTTGGATGCAGTTTTATCGAGAGGTGGAGCTAGTGCCTCTTCCACAAGTGCGGGTGTTGATGTATGTATGTTAGGGGGGCTAGAGATGCATTAGTGTAGTAGGGACCGTTGTGTCAATAATGTGCCTAGGATTGTCCCATGTGAGTGGGGAAATGTGCCCGTGCAGACAAATTGTCAATCAGAGTCATGATGGAAATTTATGAGCAAATTAGTGTGAAAAGGGGCCCACGCGGGGGTGCAAATTAACGAGTGCTAGGGATGCCAAAATGGTGCGGAATGAGCTGGAAAAAATCCTCGTGGTGTGGTGTTTCCATGTTGAAGTCTTGGTTCAAACGAGGTCTATTTTAAAATGAGTGATTTATGATCTCAAAAAGTTGTGGTGAATTAGGGGAAAAATTAGGCCTTTCGGGGGAGGAAGGTCTTTGGCCTTAAGTGTGGTGTGAATGGCCTTTAGTTTGAAGAGCCAACTTAGTTGACTAACTTATACTAGCTCAATTACTCTAATTGGTTTAGCTCAACTAACCTAACTAATTGGGCCTAATTAGTTGTAGTTAGTACTAACTGCAATTAAGGCTAATCTAACCTAAGGCTCACCTAACCTAACCCCAATCAGTCTAACCTTACCTAGTTGAGCTAACCTAACATAGGGGGTTAATCTAACTACAATTAATTTAGGTCCCTTAAAAAAAAAAAGGGGCAAAAAAAAAAGGCAAAAAAGTTCCAAAAAAAATATCCGATGAAAAAATTCAAACAAAATTCCGATAAAAAATTCTAGCGAAAAAATTTTGGCAAAAAATTTCTCGAGCTGGGTGTTACCGCGGGCAGATTTATGTAGCTGACACCTCGAGCGACTAGTGGTGGAAGGGGTGGGTGTGTGGGTCGACGAGATGAGGGGGGTGGAGAGGGGGGGGTGGAGAGGGGGGTGGAGGGGGTGGAGAGGGGTGGTTGCTGGTGGAGGCAGGGGGTGGGGGGGGATGGCGGGGTTGGGGAGAGGGGGGTGCAAGAGGGGGGGTGGAGGGGGGTGGGGGTGGGGGGTGGTGGTGGTGGAAACTTGACGGACAGAAATCTTGATGGAAATTCAAAGGGAGGAGCAGATGATCACCTTCAACGCTCTTTGAATTCTTTCTCAATGTAATAGGATTGTTGAGGGCAAATGGACGATGGGTGGATGGCTAGGTTATTGCTGCGAGAAGGGCTCGAAGCAACTCGACGATGTGGATGGGAGTAGGATGGCGGTTGATGAAGAGGGAGGAGGGTCTTCCATAGGGATCAGAATGGGGAAGAGGATGGAAGAATGAGGGGGTGGAGTGGAGTTTTATATAAATGGTTTAGGGGTAGGGTTAGCTCGGATCACTCTTCTGTAAAAAGATGAAGTGTTCAAAATTGCAAGCTCTACACATTGGTGTCCATTAGATAGCCTATTTGTTCTTCAAGTGGCTTATTTTTAAGAAATAAAGAAAATTTCTTAAGGTAGTAACCCAAGGTTGATGCTTGAGGTTGATATTTTTGGTTAGAGTTGAAAATTTTTAAAACTCTCCTTGCCCTTGAGTGCAATGTTCATGATAATTCGTGGTGGTTTGTTCTTGACACATACTTGCATATGTTACTCTTTACTTGAGATGCTAGTCTCCCTAGTAACAGCACCAAATGTTGGCTCTTTCCCACAGCTTCTAAAAGAAACATGCATCATCATGATTGGGGTAATGAAGGCTTTCGCCTTCATTGGGGGTTGAAGGGTTTAGGAGGAGTTTCAAGGGTTAGAGGGAGGTTCAGGGTTCAGAAGGATGTTTTGAGGTTTAGAAGAAGGTTCCAGGGTATAGAAGAGGTTCCAAGGTTTAGAAGAGGGTCTAGGGTTTAGAAGAGGTTCCAGAGTTCAGAAGGAGTTCTAGGGTTTAGAAGGGGTTCTAGGGTTCAGAAGGAGTTTAAGGGTTAGAAGGAGGATCCAAGGTTTAGGGTAGAGTACATCTCCCTCATAGATTATGGAGGTCAAGGGTTGAGGGACTAAGGGTTTTTAGGGGGAACATAGGAGTGGGAGAGGAAGAAGGTGTAAAAACATGGGCGAGTAGAGAGATGACAAGGGAGGAGGAGGGAGGACGAGGACAGAGGAGAAGGGAGGAGGAGGGAGGAGGAGAGTTGGGAGGAGGAGGGGTTGCAAGGTTGGAGGAGAGGGGAGGAGGAGTTGCAAGGTTAAGACATGCTTTTGGAAATGGAGAGTAAGGAAACATGGACACTTGGAGACGATTGCTTGGAACACCAAAGTAGAACTCAATACAATGGTGGTGAGTATTCCCACCTATCACGCAGGTGACTGGGGTCGAATCCTCCATAGCGGCACCAAATGTTGGCTCTTTCCCATGGCTTTTGCAAGAGGAACATGGTATTCTCAATAAGCAGGATTCCGAGGCTTTTTGTCACCTACAGATATATCAATGTTGTTGTTTATAGTATAAGTGTAGCTTAGGACCTGGGGTCGTATTCCAGTAAGAGACATAGGCTTAGGTTTGGTAAGCAAACATAGTGCATGCATGTGTGAAAGGAACGTGCATCATCATGATTGGGGCAATGAAGGCTTTTCCCTCGATTGGGGATTGAAAGGTTTAGACGAGTTCAAGGGTTAGAGGGAGGTTTAGGGTTTAAAAGGGGTTCAGGGTTTAGAAGAGGGTCTGGGGGGGTCTAGGGTTTAGAAGAGTTTCAAGGTTTAGAAGGAGGATCCATGGTTTCAAGGTAGAGTACATGGCGGCAGAGAGCTCATCTCCCTGATAGATGATGGAGGTCAAGGGTTGAGGGACTAAGGGTTTAGGGAGAGGAATAAGGTGTAAGAGCATGGGGGAGGAGGAGAGAGAGGAGGAGGGAGGAGAAGAGGGAGGAGAAGGGAGGAGGGAGGAGGAGAGGGAGGGGAAGGGAGGAGGAGGGAGGAGAAGAGAGAGGAGAGGGAGAGGAGTTGGGAGAAGGAGAGGGAGAGGTAGAGGAGGGGTTGCAAGGGTGGAGGAGTTGTAAGGTTAAGACATGCTTTTGGATGTGGAGTGCAAGGAAGCATGGACACTTGGAGATAATTGCTTGGAATACCAAAGTAGAACTCAACAAAATGCCCCAAAGAGTGTGGGCTTCATTCCATTATGGGGTATGTATACAAGTTAGAGAGATTCTCTCTTTGCATCTAGGAATTGTAAGACATTCTCTCTCTACATGTAGAACTTGCATATAGAAGTTGCATGTAGGAGTTGCAAGTTGCATGTAGGAGTTGCATGTTGCATGTAGGAAGTGCATGTAGGACTTGCATGTAGAACATGCATGTTGGAGTTGCATGTAGAACATGCATGTAGGAGTTGCAGGTAGAACATGCATGTAGGAGTTGCATGTAGAAACTGCATGTAGGACTGAGTATGTACAACTTGCATATAGAACATGCAGGTAAGACTTGCATGTTGAAGATGCATATTGAGGATTCCTAAGAGAGATTATTCCTAGCCTTATGCAAGTGCAAGTGGAGCTTTGCTGCTACTCTACACACACATGCTATGCTACCTAAGTCCATGTTGGCACATAGAGACAACACATGTTCTTTGCTCGGCTCCACTGTAGCTTAGCATTGACTCCTTTTAGTGCCTTGCTTCTCTCCTCTTGGATGCACCATGAGGTTCCTGTAGGAGGCTATGGTTTCTTAAGCTATCTTCAGTGTGCCAATAGCCTCGTTGTACTAGTGCATGGCCATGTTGTGGTCAACTTTGAGCAGCTCATATGTAGCATGCAATTGGGAAAATTTCATGTCTGTATCTTTCTATCTATTTATCAAGAGATCAATGATCTCATTGTACCAATTATGCAGCAGCCAGACATACCTTGTATGATATTGTTGCTCATAAAATAGAACTTGCATGGTACCCACATGTGAGCCACATGGTGTTAGTTTGAGCTACCTCTGCACAATGGATCTAATTCTCTGCTACCACCTGTGAGCTTTAGAGATCCTCTCAATAAAAGAGGGGATTGATACTCTCACATGGTAGAATAGTTTGGGGGATTGATACTCTCATATGATAGAACATTTTGGGATGGGGGGAGGAGGGGGGGCGGGGAGAGGTAGGCAAGCCGCCACATGGTGAACATGTTGTTGACAGGAGACTCATACCCGTCGAGATGGTCGCTGGTCCTCATGCTCTTCCAAGACTTTTCCTTTCACTTTGGTCACCTCCTGCTTCTTTGGAGCATCTATTGTTGTAGTGAAAACTTTAGAGGCTTGTTCTTCTTGGGGTATGTGGTCCATGACCACATTGGAATTTTGTAGTGTCTACATGGTCCCACTCTAGGAAACCAATATCTGTACATTGATTGGGGCCACAATCTCCGTATCAAAACCTTGGTTTTCAAAAGTATTAGCATTTATTGAGCCTCCATAGCCACATGAGCTCTACTATCTTGTGGATCTCTCTGTCCAGCCTTCCTCTGAGCTCATAGGCACAACAATCGTAATTGCTAGACCTGACTCTGCATTTGGCTTGGGATGGTGGGCCTACCTTGTTCCAACCTATTGTGGGTAGCTATTGGCACCTTTCTTGTGTACTAAACATTTAGTTGACTAATCTCCTATGGTATCTAGCTTGGCTATGGCTTTATCTCATTCGAACCTATTATGTGTAGCTGGTGGCACATCTATTTTGTCTTGAAAGTCCCAGTGCACTACCTCCTATGGTATCTATCTTGGGAGTGGTCTGCTACTCCATGATCTCCTTGGCAGTCTCCTCCTGATATTCTTTAGTGGTCTCCCTTGTGCTAGTGGTATAAGTCATATTCTCATTGCCCTTCTCTGCTACTATGGCCTCCTAATCATCTAGCAAGGTTTGATATGGGGAGGAGAAATCCAAACATCAGAGTATGGCCTCCTGATGATCTAGCAAGGTTTGAAAATGGGGAGGAGAAGTCCAAACATCCAAGTTTTTGGGAGAGGTTGGATGAGCGAGAGTGGCTTGCTTAGATTTTTTCAATAGAGTACATGATACCTGCTTGGATAAGCTTATCCACCACAGCTTAGCTTTAACTTGTTTAGCATAATTTGGGTTCATTTTGTACCTCTACCTAATAGGTTTAGCATCAAGCACCAAGGAATTCTATGCTAGCAAATTTCTACAGCTACTCCCTTCAATCTATATAGCTCCAAGAAAAAACATCCTTATATTGCATGAAGAGATTCTTGACTTCTAACATATAATCATCAATCACATAAGCACTGATGATCACTATTTTGGGTACATGATCTAATCCCAAATTCAATTCTGATGTTGGCTCTAGGAGTAGTTGCTCTCAGAACCTAACCAATGATTGTGAGTTGGGGATCAAGGATTTCTCTCTCGGCAATGGCATCTTTAGTGAAATTATTGGGACATAAATTTTGTTGTGCAATAATCTTATCTTCCTTAATTTTTTTCTTAAGTCAAGAGCTATTTGGAATATGTAAGATCCCCCATTGGTAAGATTTGGAGCTTCATAAGCTCGAGTTTGAATATCTTGTGGATCTTCTTAGTTGTGAAAGCCTAAAGAACTCTCTAAGTACAAAAGGAATAGATGAACCCTATATGTGGATCTCAAACCAAACTCAACTAGCCTAGGTGGCATACTAACTGAGCCACTAACTAGAGTACATAAAGATAGTTGTCATCCAGCTATTATTCATGGGCAGTGTACCAACTGCATCTGCAGCTAACAAGTCGGTGACATAAATGCACAATGGTCACCCTGGCATATCACGAGTGGAGCTCGATATCTCAACACTCCCCCTCGAGCTCAATCCCAATTCCTGCACACCAAGTAGGTCTCTAAACTTGTGTAGCTTCTTTGCACCCAATGCCTTCGTAAATATGTCAGCTACTTGATCCTTTATGCTGACATAAACTAGATGAATAAAACCTACTAGAACCTTCTCCCACACATAGTGATAATGCACCTCAATGTGCTTTGTTCTAGCATGATAGACTGGGTTATTTGCCAAGTGTATACTACTCATGTTGTCATAATAAATGACAACTGGCCCATCTGTAGACTCATGCATATCATAAAGTAGCTTATGCAACCAAGCTACCTCACATGAAGCCATTGTTGCACCCCTGTACTCAGCCTCCGTGCTCGACAAGGCAATTGTAGGCTGTTTCTTATTGCTCCAAGTGACTGCAACACTCTCAAAAGAGAACACATATCCACTAGAAAATCATTTATCAGAAATACTACCAGCCCAATCAGCATCAGTGTATCCATGCAACTGTATCTGAACCCCAGTCTCATAAAATAGTCCATACTGCAATGTGGACTTCACATACCTCAGTATGCATCTAGCCGCATCCCAATGCGGCTTCCTTGGAGCTTGCATAAATTGACTTACCAACCCAATAGCATAACTCAAATTTGGCCTGGTAATAGTCATATAAATCAAACTTCCTACTATGCATTTGTACATAGTAGGGTCTTCCAGAAGCTCACCTGCATCTGCGCTCAACTTCACATTCTGCTCCAAAGGAATTGAAATAGGCTTACAGCCTGTCATCCCATATTTGGACAGCATGTCCAATCCATACTACCTTTGCAAGAGCCATATCCCACTTGTGGATCTAATCACCTCAATGTCCAAGAAGTAACGTAGCTCTCCCAAATCCTTCATCTCAAACTTTTGCCTCAATAGCATTTTTACATGAAGGATATCTTCATCACTATCACCTGTGATGGTCAAATCATCAATATAAATAATAAGCAGCATGATGCCTTTCTCTGTTTTTCTCACATAAAGTGAGAAATCTGCCTTGGAGATCTGAAAGCCAATAGTGACAATATACTGCCCTATCTTGTTAGACCATGCTATGGGTGCTTTCTTCAAGCCATACAAGGCTTTCTTCAACCTGCAAACAAACTCAGGATGAACAGCATGAACATAACTTGGTGGCTGCTCCATATAGACCTCTTCTTGCAAATCACCATGCAAGAAAGCATTCTTTACATCCATTTGATGTAAAGACCATCCCTTTGCTGTAGCCATAGCAATGACTACTCTTACAACTGCCATCCTACAACTAGACTGAATTTTTCTTCATAATCAATGCCATATGTCTATGCATACCCCTTGACAACTAATCTTGCCTTGTATCTATTCACAGAACTATCTGCATATTGCTTCACCTTATAAACCACTTGCAGCAAATTACATTCTTATCTTTAGGCAAAGGCACCAATTCCCATGTAGCATTTGCTTCCAAGGCATCCATTTCTTCATCCATGGCTTTCTCCCATTTTTCTTTTCCCATGGCTTGCTCAAAAGAAGTGGGTTTTGGTTCATGTATCACTTTGACCATATAGGTAGAGTTAATGGCTATAAATCCATCATATTTCAACCTATCCACAGGATACCTAACTCTAGTAGACTAGCACAAAATAGGCTCACTACCAGGTGCTCTCAAAACATCCCTTGTCTTCCTTACTCCAGGTGTAACAACAGAAGGAATACCCAACTCATCATCAAGGCTCTGTTCTGAGCCACTAGATTCACCATCCACATAAGAGTGACCTGCATTCATATCAGCCATGGGCTGGTCTACTTTCTCTTTTCCTTTTCATGATACTTGCATACCGCTATCTGCATTGCTTTGAGGAGATCCTCCTGATCTCAATTTGCCTATCCATGGCAAAGTATGTGAACCACTGCTATGTTGGAGGTGCAAATCTCTCATGGACAAAGGGGATAAGAAGAAGGAGAAAGGGTTGAATTATCCCACATACAAAGGTGTGTGGAAGATGAAGGGACATAAATAGTCCAAGTTACCCCTCCTATCTTCAATTCCCCCAAGCTTGCCTTTTGTGGAGGTTGGAGGGCTGGCTAGGCAAGGGTGCCTTATGGCAAGGGTGGGGACCTGCCATACACACATGCCAGAGCCTCCATAGTGGCCATGAAGGTTGTGCACTTCCGTGAGGTGCTAGCGGTCTTGGCGGGGGGCACGCTAGGCACATGCTCTTGGATTCTAACATGGTATCAGAGCCCGGGTCTGATCCCCGGCCACCTCTCTCCATGATCGATTGGAGGGGGGTGTTGGAGGTGCAAATCTCTCATGGACAAAGGGGATAAGAAGAAGGAGAAAGGGTTGAATTATCCCACATACAAAGGTGTGTGGAAGATGAAGGGACATAAATAGTCCAAGTTACCCCTCCTATCTTCAATTCCCCCAAGCTTGCCTTTTGTGGAGGTTGGAGGGCTGGCTAGGCAAGGGTGCCTTATGGCAGGGGTGGGGACCTGCCATACACACATGCCAGAGCCTCCGTAGTGGCCATGAAGGTTGTGCACTTCCGTGAGGTGCTAGCGGTCTTGGCGGGGGGCACGCTAGGCACATGCTCTTGGATTCTAACATGCTAGAGGACACTATAGGTACACTAATATTTTGTGATTGCTACTATGAATTTTGTGCCGCATTACCATTTTGTGCATCTACATCATCAATCACATTTATTGGTTTATACCAGCTGCTCATCTCATAAAAAACAACATCTCTGCTCACTGTAAACTTACGAGTAGAAGGATTATAGCATCTATAGCCTTTTGACTACAGAGAATAACCAATAAAGATGCACTTCTCAGCTTTTGGATCCAGCTTGGATCTCAACTCATTTGGCACATGAACATAGGCAATGCAACCAAAAACTTTCAAAAAAGAAATATCTGGTTTCCTACCAAATACCTCTCCTCTGGCGTCATGCCATGTATTGTTCTAGTGGGAGTCCTGTTCATTATGTATACTACTGTAGCAATTGCTTTAGGCCAATAATAATCTAGCAAGTCTTTTTTGTTGAGCATGGCATGAGATACCTCTCCAATATGCCTATTTTTCCTTTCTACAAGTCCATTTTGCTGTGGGGTATGACTGCATGAATATTGCTGCTTTATGCCATGCTCCTGCAAGAAACTTGCAAACTCATTTGAGAGGTACTCTCCCCCTCCATCTAACCTTAGGCATTTTATTTGCAGGCCTGTTTCTTTTTCAACCATAGCTTTAAAAGCTTTGAAATGCCCAAACACTTCACTTTTCTTTTTCATAAAATACACCCAAACTTTTTTGCTGTAGTCATCAATAAAAGTGACAAAATAATGATAGCCTTCAATAGATGTAGCTTTAGTAGTCCACACATCAGAGTGGATTAACTCCAATGGCCTCGTACTCTCTTGAACATGTCTAGGAAATGGTTGCCTTGCCTGTTTTCCAAATTGACAGGCTTCACATACCTTATTCATTTCTGCAACCTTGAACTTAGGCAATCCTGCAACAATATTTTGGGCTTGCATAAATTTAAGTCGCTGTACATTAACATGACCGATGTGTTTATGCCAGATATTAATATCTTCAACTACACCAATCCCATGTGCAAAATTGCTGCACTCAATTCAGGCATGTCCACATCCAACATAAACATTCTGCCCTTCTTCTTCCCTTTTGCTATCAAGTGACCTTTAATTTTCATATCCTCAACAAAGCATCCATGAGGATTAAATATGACCTGCAAGCCCTGCTCAACCATTTGACCAACAGAAACCAAGTTCTTGGTGATATTGGGGACATGAAATACATCAGATAGGTATTTCTTTTTCCCATCCTACATAGACAAAGGAATTTTACCAATTTGCACGATAGGATGTGCAGTATCATCACCAGTCTCCACAAATCCCGGTCTTTCCATTTTCCTTGCATCCTGCATCCATTCTGCATGATTTGCCATGTGGTTTAATGCACTTGAGTCAACATACCACACATCATTGGTTTCTTTTACACTTGTCACAGAATTGTTCATGTGCTGCACCATAAACAAATGCTCATTTCTGTCATTACCATGTCTACTAGAGGATGCATAATTGCCTTGCTACAATTTTCCAATCATGATGTCATTCAACTTTTTATAGTAGTCTTTAACCATACGAACCATTTTACCACAGTAGTAGCATTCAACATTGCTGTTTGCATTTTGGCCTCTCTGCCATCCACCATGACCTCTTTGGCTCCCCGTGCCTCTAAAGTTACCACATCCTCCTCCATAGGACTGGTTTTCTTGAATTTGCTGCATATTTTGATTTCTGCCATGGCCTCCAGATCGGTCTACTCTACCTGTGCCTCTACCTCTTTTAGCATTTGAGTAGAAGATAGTTTCTTTTGAAGTTCCTCCTGAAGAAGATGCACCACCATTTCTTTGCTCTTCAGAAATTAGAAGATCAATGAACTCCCCAAAATTAGGAAAATTCTCACGGACGGCAATGGATGTTTGGAATTGTGCATAATCCTTTCCTAGACCATTCAAGGTCACAGAAACTAAATCATCATCTTCCACTGGCGACCCAATGGAAGCAAGTGCATCAGTAATCTTCTTTATCTTCATGTGGTAGTCATTGATGCTCATATTTTCTCTTTGCACATTATGCAACTCCTGCTTGAGCTGCATTTTCCTGGCTTGCATATTTGTGCTATACATTTTTGTCAAAGTATCCCACACCTCCTTAGGCATGCTTGCATCTTGAATATGCACAATCATAGAATCTGAAATACTGATAGACATCTAGTACATAACTTTTCTAGCTCTCATGCCTTCCTTTAAATGCCTGTAACTTCTGTTGATTGGGAACATTAGGAATAACTGGTTCTTGTTTAGCTCTAGTAATGAACTCCCAATAGCCTTTTCCCTTAAGGAAATTCATCATTCTAAACTTCCATGCTTGGAAGTTGTTCTTGTCAAGCTTTTTAGTGACTATCTGTGAAAGAGCATCATACGCCATTACAAAACATTGCAAAAATAATCACAGCAAAAAACACAACTTCTGCCTCACAAGGGCAAATCTGCAAAACTGACGAAAGTGGTATTTGAACACAAAGTCACTTCCTAGTGACGATTTTGCATCAACAGGCAATAAGAATGATTCTATCACTCCCAATATCTCTGCGCACAAGCATACAATGCAATTTCTATGGCAACTTTTCATTGACCTGCAGAATAGTGGTCGCACAACAAAAACAAGGCGCATTTTTGAGTGCCTGCAGAAAACTTCCGCCACCAAAATGGGCCCTGAAATGGCCTCTAATCAAAATAATAATTTCACTAAGGGCTTTGACCTCTCCTGCAATATATACTGCCCTCTCACCACACCATGAAGGGCATCCCAATCTGAGATACTGCACTCTTGCACTTTCCGGCTATGCTACCTGCAAAGATTTTCTCCCAAACTCGAAAAAGGAAAGCAACACTGATCCTCTTACCAAGACACCACAAACTTGCTTTGCTTTCTTGAGCTCCTTACCACAAACCAAGCTTTGATGCCATGTGAAGAGAGTGGGAGAGAAGGAAGGAGTCTCACTTGCAGCTTTCTCACCTACACAATGGGGGAATACACACAAAGGTGGAGGCTGAAAATAGTTTTCCTCTTCTTAGTTGTGAAAGCCAAAAGAACTCTCTAAGTATAAAAGGAATAGGTGAACCCTATATGTGGGTCTCAAACCAAACTCAGCTAACCTAGGTGGCGTACTAACTAAGCCACTAACTATAGTACATAAAGATAGCTGTCATTCAGCTATTATTCATGGGCAGTGTACCAATTGCATCTGTAGCTAACAAGTCAGTGACATAAATGCCAATGGTCACCCTGGCATATCACAAGTGGAGCTGGATATCTCAACACTTAAGAATATCTATGTAGCAGTCTCTCTTAAACTCTACTTCCTATCATTATGTAGGAGATTTGACGACTCTATCACCTCACTGCCTATAAAATCTATTTCTATCTAACATGGTGAACCACATTCCACCATTGTTCTACTATTGTTTCCATGTAATCCTCTTGAATATGTGAAGATTCTCCATTTCTTCTATTGGCATTGTTCAGATCCATTAACTACTTCTACATTGGCTTCCACGTGAGCTTGTTGAGTTGAGTTTCCCGCTACAAAGTCAACCAATTCAAGCCTCCTATTAATCAATGTTTAATGAACTGGCATCTAAAATGTCCTATTAGATCTTATCAAATGAAAAGGATGAGAGCTTGTCCTCACACATGGATTTCAAAGGATATCATTATATCCAAAGTCCTCCATACTTATTCAAACTCAACTTGTTGCACCCCATAGCTCTTCTCCTTGGATCAAAATTCTTAGCAAGTCAAAATCATTCAAAAGAGACAATGAGCAATGGGAGTTTCTTTGAAAAGAGATTCAAATCTAGATATACATAATCAAATAATAGTCACCAACATTGTTGCACATATTTCATGCAAAAAAGGTTCTATAGCCTTCATCATCCGATTCTCTTACTGAAATTAAGTTTCTTGTTAAATCAAGAACATGCCCTACCTCCTTTAGCAATTATTGATTTCCATTCTGCAATTTTTAAGGGGGTTAAAGGTCACTGTGCCTTTACCCCAGTTGTGTACAATAGTCAAACACATATATAAATGAATGAAAAAGAAGATTAGGGTGTTCTACACCCACCAAAAACTTATGTGGCTCTCTGTTTCTCTCTCTCCCTCTTCCGTTCTACTTCCGTTGAGAGCACCCTCAACTGTTATCAAAGCCCGAGTGATCTAGCTGAGTGTGCGTGAATGCTTGGAAGCTTAGCAGCTTTGTGGGAGGAAGGAGAAGCTCAGTGGGAAGCTTTGTGGGTGACTTTATGTGCATCTAAGTGTGCAAAGACCTTGAAGGAACCTTTGGAAAAGTCACTTTGGTTCTGCGAAGTGATTTTGAGAGCATGTTAAGTGATTTCAAAGAAAAAGTCATTTTTTAAGCTTTTCCCTATTCCGTTCGATGACAAAGACTCCATATTGACTTGTAGAGGCAACCATTGCCTGCTTTTGGTGTCCATTTTACTTCAGGAGCTTGGAAACACCTTCATTCTTGAATTTGGGATCATTTCGTTGGATTTCTGACTCATTGTGTCAGTTTCAACGTTTTTTTACCCGTGTATTGGAACTCAAGTTTACAGCAATTAGTTGCAGATCTATTAGTTTCGATGGACTTAGGAGGTCCTAAAACTTCTATGTTACTCATCATTTGCACTCTGGTGGAGTTTACAAATAGTCATCCTTCACGCATCAATGGAAATAGAGTATCCCAAGCTAGATCGTTCGGTAGAAATAAATAGTAGATGGTCAAGCAAGAAGAATGAGGGTATGCAACACTAGAAGACGAAGGTGGAGCACTTCAATGAGTTTGAAAGAATGCAAGACAGAGTGGTGGAAATATGTCTACCCAAGCCCACCCAAGATCCACTAACCACCAAAACTACAATGGCATCCAAAGGGCCTTGAAGGTTCATGTATGATAGAGCAACCACTTTTTGAAAATAAAATGCCCATAGAAAAAAGTTCTGCTAGTTCAAACCCAATGTATGGATGAAGACTGAGCTGGATAATATACATAAAAAAGAAAAGAAACTGGGCATTGATTCAATGGATCAAGACTTTTCCACAACAATCGGTAGCACGAATAGTCATGCAAGCACCTCACAATGCTATGAAAGCCTTAGGAAAGTACCTAGCTACTTCAAAAACTATACAAGGGGGAATGCAACAATAGACATACATAAACCAATCAAGTAATCAAAGATCAAGGAAGAAAAAGGACTAGGGGAAGCCCTAGTTATTAGGGGCTAACCAAGATCAAAAGATTTGATCTTGCCTTATAAGGAGAAGAAGAAAAGCCTATGTACATTGGCAACAAGCAACTCACTAAAGAGGAAGAAAAAGAACCAAAGGTGGTACTAATGGAATACAGGTTGGTGCTATAAGGAAATGAAAGGATCCCCCCTAAAGTTGTAGTACACAACATACTAGTTAGCCAAGCCTAAGGTATGTGGAATCTATAGGACAAATCAGAAGTATGGCACCGATATCCATGAAGAGCTGGAAAATTATTGGATGCCAGTTTCATTTATGCGATTGATCACATTGACTGGGTCACCAATTGTGGCCCCAAAGAAAAACAAGAAGCTCAGAATATCAAGAACATTAATGCAGCAACAATTAGAGATCAAGACCCCTATCATTGATAGAGATAGTTTTGGAATGGGTAGCAGGGTTGGAAGAATATAGCTTCTTGGATGGGTTCAAAGGGTACATCCAAGTACAAATAGCTCCTCAATATTAGGCAAAGGTAGCCTTTGGTAGAGAATGGGAAATTTTTGCATACAAAGTCATGCCATTTGGCTTATGCAATGCCCCAAAAAGTTTTTAAAGGGTCATGTACACCACCTTCAAAGAATTTCTAAAAAAATTCTACAAGTCTTCCTCGATGATTTCTGCATACATTTAAGCAAGAAGGGTCACTTGAAATGCCTTGAAGATGTACTAAAAAAATGTAGGGAGTATGGAATCTCATTGAAATACATTGAATATGTACTAAAAAAATGCAGGGAGTATGGAATCTCCTTGAGCCCTCTCAAATTCCAAATCCTGGTCACACATAGAGTAGTCTTGGGACATAGAGTCTCTCAACATTGGATTGCTAGTAACATGGAAAAAATCAATACCATCATGGAACTTTCCCCCCAAAAAATGCTAAGGGTTTCCAAATATTAATGGGTGATTTTGGATATTATAGAAGGTTCTTACTTAGGCATGCCATGATTGCAAGATCCTTATATAAGCCGCTGAGATTCTATATTAATATATAATTATAGATTCGATAAAGCATCCATGGTACTAATGGATCCAAATTGGGACATTGAATTCCATGTGCATACGGATGGTTCCAAATATGTAATAGGGAGTGTGTTATTTCAACCTAGCAAATACAACAAAGACTAATTAGAATCTACTTTGCAAGCATTTGCAAGCATGCAGTAATGATGTGGAGGTCAATTACACTACCATTGAAAGAAAAGCCCTAGCAATGGCTTACCATGTGAATAATTTTTGACATTATTTATTGGTCATTGACTTTTTATTTTACACATTTATTGATCATTGACCATGTACCACCAGTCAAATCATCAGAATGCTTCTATTACTTCAACAATTTAATTTCAAGATAGTGGTAAGAAAAGGAGTTCAACATTACATTGCAAATCATATCATGATTGATGACAAGAGAAGAGCTAGAAAGAATAGAAGATGA
The DNA here is from genome assembly GCF_047967505.1 of Dipteris shenzhenensis. Classification (NCBI taxonomy): domain Eukaryota; kingdom Viridiplantae; phylum Streptophyta; class Polypodiopsida; order Gleicheniales; family Dipteridaceae; genus Dipteris; species Dipteris shenzhenensis. The sequence continues at coordinate 21,664,504 of NC_141626.1, read as the reverse complement.
CATGCCAGATGCTTCTTTGTTTCAAATTTATGCTATTCCCAAATGGTCTGCAGACATCATTAGGTATTCATTGACATGAAGACCACCCCCTTAAATGAGACCAATGGATGCAAGAAAATTAGATGTGTTATGCCTCATGAAATCATGTTGATCATAAGAGAAGTCCATGAAGGCATGGAAGGAGGACACTTTGTAGGGGAAGAAACATTAAGAAAAATCAATTTGGTATGATATTTGTGGCCAAACCTTTGGGCAAATGCTTACGACTATGTAAAAAGATGTGATGTATGCTAAAGAACAATCATACCACGGCATGAGGATTTCAACCCCTTGATAATAGTTACTGCTCACTAACCATTTAAAACCTTAGGGATTGGTTTCGTGGGACCATAAATCCAATCGACACAAAGGGAACAAAAGCATGCTACATCATTGTGGCCATGGACTAGTTCATGAAGTGGGCTAAAGCTAAAACTGTAAGAAAAGCATATGCTAGAAGCACACCAAAGTTCTTGTTTGAAAATGCGGTTACACATTTTGGATGCCCCATTAAAATTGTTATATAGAGGCACACATTTCATTAATGAGGTAATCAAGCAACTTTTGTTTGCATTTATGGGTATCCATAGAAAAAGCACACCCTAGTATCCCCAAGGCAATGGAGAAATCGATTCCACCAACAATGTACTACGTATTTTCCTCACTAAAATAGTGGAGCCCAAGTCATAAAAGATTAATGCAACCTTATGGGCATATTGAACCACACTAAAGGCCAGTTTTAATTTGTGTATGGCCTTAAAGTAGTGGTACTACTGGAATTTATAATACCAAGAGTATAGATAGCAATACAAGAATGCATGGGAGACCATGAGTCCCTTAAGCAAAGACTCTGTCAACTAGAAAAGCATACTGTAACAAAACAAGGCTAGTTGCCTACCATGCCATGATAGTAGAAAAATGAAGAAGGAATGCTTGGTTTGATAGAAACCTTAAGGATAAGGAGATCAAGGAAGTTGACCTAATTATACTATATAATGCCAAAGTCTAGAAGGGAAATCTCAAATATCTAGGTCAAGGGCCATATAAAGTCAAAAAGATGACTTTGATTGGAGCAATGCTACTAGAAATAGTGGACGTAGTCAAATTCACCATGATAATCAATGGGAGCCAACTAAAGTGCTACTACATCAACACACAAGCCATCCTTGACAATAATGAAGATTCGGGAGCCCCAAATCTCTCCTACCTCGTGTTAGATTGTTGTACATTTTTGCACATATAAGTAGGTTCAATTAATTTCAACCTAAGCCTGAGAGGTGATGAATGAGTCCTAGCTACCGTGTGAACTCCCTAGCAAATTAAGCATATAGGAGGAATTCTTGCCTCACTATTCATGCATAGAGCACCCACACATTTCAAGCACCACAAATAAATTGCACAAATAAAATACCCAAGAGATACTTGCTTTGGTCCACACACATGACACCCTCATCACAAAAAGAGTAAAATGCATTAGCCATTCACAAAAGAAACATGAACTATTGGCACATGGAACTCTTACCATGTGGCACTATTGACACATGGCACTGTCAAACTAGGACCTAATTCATGTGTGAAATGCTAGGCTAAAGGCATCTCAATAAGATGGGAAAAAGGCCTAAATCTCTATCATCAAAGTGACACCATGCCAAATGGATCCAACCTCAACATCGATAGCCATCCCCCAATCACTGACCTAAAGAAGACCAAGATCTCAATTACCAAACCAAAGGTTAACCCCAAAACGACGGTGGATGGTGCTTTTGCATAGTGACAATGATGAGGAATTTGATGCAACATGCCAAGGAGAGATGCCATAAGCCTAAAGACCTTGGAGCTAAGAGAATTGGAGGTAGAACCATCAACCATGTAGGATGTAGATTCAAAATAGCATTGATTCCCAAGCCAACAAGGAGTGAACAATAGAGAGGACACTATAGCTTGTATGACCACAAGTCTTAACATTCAACATGTCGGCTATAAGTGCACACAACTGCTTACAATTTGAGGGTCTAGGGAGATTTTGTAAGAAGCTACAATCCTTCTTACCAACAACTACTATGATAGAATTTATCACCCAATTCATAACATCATATCAAAGGAGAGAGTTAGAGAAGGTTAAGTATGGCACAATAATGCATAATCAAAAGCCTATATAAATCTAACTCAGTAGGCCAACAATGCATAAATATTTCTTATTTCAAAAGGCACAAGAAGAATATCCAAAGAAACATTTGGATGCAAGATTCTCGAAAATTCAAGATTGGTTCCCACCTGGCACAAAGTCACAAGGCAAGAGAATATGCCATGATATGATTCTGGACCCAATATGCTAAGAGGTAGCCAAGTTTGTGGCTGAGATTTTCAATCATATAAGAGTGAGAAAAATTGCATGTTAGTAACTCTTACATTCCTTGGTGGGGAAAAACTACAGGAGTGGGCTCAACACATATTCTTGCTACTAACAAATTATGTATCCACCACCCATAATGGAAAAAGTTACATTGCCCATCTACTAGCCATTATAATTGGGTTTGCAATACATCAGAAGGTAGCCTCTACATCCCTCTCCTTGCAAAAAATAAAAGACTTTGATGCATTCATATTATCTCTTAAATGAGAACTAGAGTCCCCACCCACTCTTAGTGTGGATGACATGGATGGCCAATAGCCCAAGAAAATTCCTGAGGTTGACAATAGGGAACTCTCCCAAAGTATTTTATGAAATTGAGTATAGAGTTACTACCCAAATATATTGACTTGTGAGAAGAAATAGAAGAGGGAGCCATGCTCAAAATGACTTCACTAGTGGAGCAGATAGTGTTCCTCTTCAAGAATCACAGCTCAACAATGTTGATGACTCTATGGATCCATTGCAAACAACAAGCACAAATCATCTCTAGTAACACCCAATAATAGGATGCCATCAAGATAAATCAGGGTACCACATGAGTACATGGGAGACAACTATATACTCAATACAAGCAAGGCAATACCACATTAAAAATAATAGAGCATCATGGTTAATAATTGTAATGATGGTCAGAATTGTTTGCTAGCATGGCTTCAGATGAGCATCAAAGAGAAATGGAAAGGTAGATGATCCCATCTTTGTAAACCAAGCTGCATCAATGAGAAATAGAAAGATAGATGATCCCATCTCTCCAAGCCAAGCTATAGAATGTAAAGACTAAGATTCATAAGAACAATGAAAGCATGGCAGAGCATATGCAAGAACAGATCCTTCTACAAAATGCTCTAGTAGAAAGTAGAAAGGATGCCCTGCGAGCTACAACTTCCCTATAAGAAAAACAACTTCAACTAGCTAATGCCTTGAGCAAAGAGAAAGAGGTAGAGCTATCCGTATTCCAAAGGCAATCTCTTGTGATCGACTGAAAAATAAATGGTGCATTTAATTGAAAGCCTACTACTTAAAGATGATCAGATCCATACCACAAAAGACATAAACAATGAGTTGCTGAAAAGCTTGAAAAATTGGAAACATCAAGCATTAGAGAAGGAATGCATAGCATCAAGGAAGACAATTGTGAATGCCAAAGTAAAACTGGATGCTCAAGAACACTAGATAATCCAACTTTGGTGCTTAATGATCAATTGCCAGGATAGCCAAAAGTAGCTCAACAATTCAACGGTCTAAATCTTGTGTACACCTCAACACTTGGGAAGCATAAATAAAATTAGACAGAGTTGAAAAACCAAAAGGAAATAATTCCCAAATTTGAACTGCAACTCTTGAATCAAGCTGATTATAATGTAGAGAAATCAGCAGAAGATCTGTTGCTACAAAGTACCACCACATTATACCAAGATCTTATTACATTCCTTAAGTAAGAGGACCATCTCGAAGGAAGGATTCACATTCAGTAGAAATATTTGCAACTGAAGATGATACATGAAATATGGACCACACCAGCACAGCGAACACAAATAATCTTTGGGATCTATGCTAGAAAATGGATGAGGATGAGAAAAATGCATTCTATCTCTTAGTGCATGCAAACCTCATATGGCTAAAACCTAATGCAATACTTCTATACGAATGCTTGATGGAAAGTTATCCTCTTTGAGTAGTAGCTGGACTCCTACCCCTACTACAACAATTATCATCAACCTCCCTGGGATATAATTCCAACTCAAATCCAACATTGAAGATGACAAAGACTTCCAAAAGTGCCAAAGCTCTACCCAAAGAATATGTGGTCTACATTTAATCTAACCTACCCTATCTCACCACTCTCTTTTTTGATCTTCTCATAGCCCTCCCTAAATCTAGTAACATCCTCTGTACCTTTCCCGAAATCTTTGTTGACTCATATTCCTTGCCCTGCATCTCAACACTACCTCCTAATCCAAGAGTCTAAATCCTACCGTCTAGTAACATGTATTTTTTCCCCATTGCTTGAAAACCCCTCCCTCAAGGATTGTCAAGTGTTTGAATCCATTTGCCCTAATCTTCCTCCACTTCCCACCAGCATCCTTGCTTTTCCCTTCTCTAATTCACTACTTGCTTCCATGTCATGTTTGTCCCCTATAACCTCTTCCTCTCCCCCAAGACATATATTCCTCATATCCCAATTGAATTTCCAATGAAAGGCACCATCAATGCTTCCAAAAACAAGCTTCATGATTTGAATAATCCAAATCAAACATCCACATGGGAGTGAATAAGGATACAGATAGGATCCCCATGCTTAGTAATCCCATAGGTGAAATTTAGAGGCAATACCTAGACATGCAATCAAGAGGAGGATGGGATCTCTCCAAGAATTCCATGCACATTCACCAAGCACAAATCTCTTTAGACATAAGTGACAAATTGGAGCCACAACCTACATGGTGCAGAACAAAATTTCTTAGAAAAGTACCTCCTTGAGTATTTATTACAAGATCACATTTAATGCATACCCCTTCACTATCAGTGGTGGGATGACAATCGGCATGATCTAGAAAAGGAAGTTGATCTTCACAATTGGAACTTAATAAATAGATACTACAAGGTCAAAGGGACAAGCCAAGAAACAATTATTAAAGCCTTGGACAAACATGCATAATAAATGCAAGGTAGTTATGAAAAAAAACTCAAGGAAAGTGCCCAATACAGTGAAGCTCTAGCAACAATCTTGGAGGTGTCTCGTACCATTGTTGACCATCTACCCAAAATTAATTTCAACCCAATCAATGGATAGATGCTCAAAAATTGAGCCACCTCTTTTCTAAGAACCATATATCTTCAAGGGCAGGATGTGTGTTTGTTTGAAGAAATATTGATATTAGCTTCTTAAAAACTAAGCAAACAATATATGGTGTTCATTAATTATAAGGAAATGGTTGACAAGAAGCTTGATCCATCTATCATTGAAATCATATTTACCATAATCATTGAGTCAGAACTACTACATCATAATATCATTAGAAGAGTGAAGAATCAATAGTAACCCAAGGAGTTGTTAACATTGTGGCAACAAGGACCAGAAGTACAGTCTAGAGGAACGAAGATGAGATCATTGTGTGTATAGAGTAGTGGCAAAGATACACTTGTAATATATTGTGCTTGAAAGATGGTATGGTGAACCTAAAGGAAGAGGATAGCCAAAATTCTCTCTAGAGGAGATACAAATCATACTTGCAAAATTAAGAGAGAGAAAGAAATACTATAACTAGAGAAAAAGAGTCTAAAAGCCCATGATTTTTGAGGTCCCCCCAAAAAGGTGGAGTGACTCAAGAGGTCTCGCCTCAAAGTGGAGGGACTTAAGAGGTTCCACCACAAGGTGGAGGGACTCAAGATGCTCATAAAAAAAGTGTAAAGACCCAAGAGTTTCCCCCACAAAGTGTAGAGACCCAAGAGGTCCTCCCAAAAGGATGAGGGACTATAATTCAAGAGGTCTCCTACAAAAGATGTCCCACCCTTGAGGTTTCTGCAAATTGTGTAGATACCAACATGCATAAATATCTCTCAAGGGAATGAAGCTCCCACTCTTTGGGATTCAGTTCTCAAGTTCACTTATGTGTTCATGTGATTTTTTGTCCATTAGGTCCATGCTCCCATACACTGTCATGTTCTAGCATGCTCTTACCCTTTCCCTCCCTACCCTTTTACTCCTTGCTCCCATCTCCTCCTCCTACTCTTTCCTCATCCTCCTCCTCCTCTTGCCTTTTGTCCCCCTTCTCTTTCCTCAACTTGCTCTTTCCTCCTCCTCCTACCTCCTCCTCGTCCCTATTCCTCCTCCTCCTCCTCCTCCTCCTCCTCCTCCCTTCTCCTCCTCCCCCTTGGGGGGGGTCACTCATAAATATGTAAGCATAGCACCTGGGTCACTCATAAATATGTAAGCATAGCATCTGGGTTCCAATAGAAGGATATTTTAAATCTCATTTTTTTTCATAATTATGTAAGCATAGCACCTGGGTTCCAATAGAAGGATATTTTTAAATCTCATTTTTTCACATTTTTCACATACAAAAGGGTGTGATGTACAAAGGGGGTGTTCATAGATTAAATAGAAAAAGGGTGTTGTTGTCTCTGTGGCAACATGGAATTAGGTAGCACAGAATGTGTGTGTTGAGTAGAAGCAAAGCTCCACTTGTACTTGCATAAGACTGGGAATAATCTCTCTTAGGAATCCAACATGCAAGTTCTACATGCAAGTCCTAAATGTGATTCTACATGCATGTTCTACATGCAAGTACTACATGCAACTCGTACATGCAAGTCCTACATCTAAATCCTACCTGTAACTCCTACATGCATGTTCTACATGCAAGTCTTATATGTAGTTTCTGCATGCAAGTCCTACATGTAGTTTCTACATCCAACTCCTACATGCATGTTCTACATGCAAGTCCTACATGTAACATGCAACTCTTACATGCAACTTTCAACTCCTTCATGCAACTTGCAACTCCTACATGCAACATGAAACTCCTACATGCAAATTCTATATGGAAGTTCTACATGTAGAGAGAAAATGTCTTACAGTTCCTACATGTAGAGAGAGAAGCTCTCCAACTTGTATAAATACCCCATAATGGAATGAAACCCACACTCTTTGGGGCATTGTGTTGAGTTCTGCTTTGGTATTCCAAGAAATTTCTCCAAGTGTCCATGCTTCCTTGCACTTTACGTCCAAAAGCATGTCCTAACCTTGCAAGTCCTCCTCCCTTCTCCTCCAACATTGGAATCCCTTTTCTCCCTCTCCCTCTCCTCCTCCCATCTCCTCCTCCTCCTCCTCTTCCTCCCTCCTCCTCCCTCCTCCTCCTCTGTTCGCCTCCCTCTCCTCCTCCTTTCTCCACCCTCCTCCCTCTCCTCCTCCCTCTCCTCCTCCCCCCTGCTCTTACACCTACTTTATCTCCCACTCATATGCTCCCCCTAAAACCTTAGTCCCTCAACCCTTGACCTCCATGATCTATGAGGGAGACGAGTTCTCTACCATATAGTCTACCTTGAACCTTGAATCCTCCTTCTAAACCCTGAATGCCTTCTAATCTTGGAGCCTCCTTCTAAACCCTAAAACCTCCCTCTAACCCTCAAACTCCTCCTAAACCCTTCAACTCCTAATGAAGGCAAAACACTTCATTACCCCAATCATGATCTCATCATGATGATGCATGTCCCTTTCACACAAGCATGCACTATGTTTGCTTACCACATGTCTCTCACCGGAATATGACCTGAGGTCCTAAGCTACACTTAATATTAAAAATGATGACACCGATATATTGTAGGTGGCCAAAAGCCTTGGAACCCTACATACTGGGAATACCCTGCTCTTCCTGCACCCTTCCTGCGGAAGCCATGGGAAAGAGCCAAAGGTGTGTTTTATGCATAAATTCAAAGATAAGGGGCTTTACAAATAGGCATTGAATGCATGTGATATTTAGTATTTATACAAAGTGACCCCCTTGAGTCCTCCCCCTTCCTTGCCCTTCCTCCCTTGATAAATTCAAAGAGCCAAAGGTGTGTTTTATGCAACACACTATTCAAAATTTTTGGACTTTCTCTCTTGGTTTGGACTTTTTTTTGGAGCATATCCTTTCCACTCAACTTCACTTAGTGAGCTAAAAAATTGGGTTTTTTGAGCACTTAATGGGTCACTTATATACAAATATGGCCTTATTAAGCTAGTAAAAAGTCAAGTGGTAACCTCTAATTTTAAAAAAAATGGCTCGTTGAAGCTATAATTCCCAAACTCATGCATGGTGCCTCCATCCAATAACTATAATAATAATAATAGTAGTCTCCTAACTCAAGTTCAATTTTAACACTATGAAGTGAAAATATGACACCATATGAAAAGAGTTTGTTGAATTCAACATATAAGTGGTGTATAGATACACCATTTAAAAAAGAAAAAAGAGTTTGTTGAATTCAATACATAAGTGGTGTATAGATACACCCTTTTTTAAAAAACAAACCATACAATAAATTATCTTATTGGTGGTGTATAGATACACCATTTGTATGGAAAAAAGCATACAAAACATTATCTTATGCATCTGAATCTCGTTATTGGTGGTGTATAGATACACCATTTGTATGGAAAAAAGCATACAAAACATTATCTTATGCATCTGAATCTCGTTCAGAGTCATCAGACTCATGTAATGTATTTGAGCTTGATGGGTCAAGTCTTGCCAAATGATGTTTAATATGGACACGACTTGGATCAGGGATTGTGATACATTTTTCAACATTGTATCCATGCTTCTTTTTAAAACTTCGTGTCCTCGATTTCCAGCAATGAATAATGCTACTGACTTCCACCTCTGTTAATCCCTCATTATTTGGAACCCATTCACGTTTCTTTTGCAAGCATCCCTCATAGAGTTGTTTTATTGTATATCTTCTCGGGAGATTTTTTAATGGCTTTGGTTCATACCATAAAGCTGTAAATGTTATAGGAGTTCCCTTGTCATCCCTTTCTATCTTAGTAACCTTTGCAACCCAAATTGGGCCACCTTGGTCATCCAACTCTGAACCCGGATCACATGCCCAAACTGCAACAAATAGACCCTCTTCAATCTCATTACATGGTATAAACTCTGGTAAGGGTTTGTCTCCCTTCCTGCCACAATATTTTCGAGGTAAAAGGCATTCCTCTGCTTCCTCCATATCTACTAACATATTTATATCCAAAGGAAAACTTGGTGACCTAGCTTGTTCCGGCCAAAAGGATTCAGAGTATTCAATGCTCATTAAGTTTTCTTGTCTTTCTAAAGATTGGATAAGTGCTTTAGTTGATTTAATTGTCTCCAAATTCTTAGTTGATTGCTTAGGATATTTTTGCATCATACTTTGAAGATGTTTAATGAAGGCTTTCAAGCCTTTCATTTCATCTATGTCAAGTGATTTGTTTTTTGCAAGAACAAATCTAGTTTCCTCCAATGGAATTATTCGTTGTAACAAAGCATATGACTCACTCCATAAATGATCTCCATCTACTGAGTAGTGCTTCCATTGCATCACTGGAATATTGTTATGCATGTGAAACCGAAAGTAGTGTGGATTTGTGTGTCCTATTAGGGCATCATCTCCTGTTTGTAAATGTGGCTCTATAAATGCTCTCCAATCTACCATCCTCTCTAAGATAGCCATTTCTGATTCTTCCTTACGAGAACCTCCAATTTTTTTCCCAATTCGAAATAGCATATCCTCCATTGTCAAAACATCCATTGCCTTCAACTCACCAGAGATAACACTGAAGATTTGATCTATGTCTTCATGTGTATGGCCGACAAGAAGAAAGCCAACTTCCACTTCTTCAAATATTTTCAAACCAACCAACATAGAGCATAAAGCAAATATATATTTATTCTTGTTCTCTCTCCAACAATTATCAGCTTTTGTATTCGCAATGTGTTAGGCAAACATCCGCGAGCATCTCTGACCTTTCTTATTGCTTTCATGATTGATGTAACAACCTGGTTACTATCATGGTCATGCAAACTATCAATCCATACATCACAAAAGATTCGGTATCCATGTACTAATACTCCACACAAGTGTGTTTTTAGTCCACGTTTGCCCTCCAATGCCGGTGGGATACGTCTATATCGTGGCAAAGTGGTTGTATTCTGGTCCATGCCATCAATGGTGATGCACATGGACTTATTGACATGTGAAATAGCTTCCTCTCTCCAAGAAGCATACAACTTTCGAGCATCCTGCACATGACGTAAATGGATTGATCACCATTTAATATATTTTCCTCGCTGCTGCTCACATTTACTATGTTCAATGGCATTTTTTAATTCATCACATGTCTTACATTTTGACATCCTTTGCTTTGATGGTGTCTTGACATGGCAAAAATCTCTACGCCAAATTTTGTACAAGGTTGATCGTGAAATCATGCTCTCGTCTCTGTCTTGTAAAGTTTTATTGACAGTCTCTAGGACGACCTTCTTTGTCATTCCCAAAGGAAGATGTTGTTGGCATTCGACACGTCCATCTAGCATTGTTTGTTGAAGATGAGGCTGTGGTAATGCATGGTCTTCGAGAACTTGCTTTAATGTTGCGGTTGCATTTATAGTGCTTCCATGGCATTTAAGCTTGTAGGTATTTCCATGAATTGTATGAATAACTTTTTCTTTCACCTCTGCCCAGATGGTCCAATATGTGCCATGTGATAGTCCAGTTAACCATTGATATCCTCGATTGCAAATGGGTCTCCCATTAACCATGGGTTTCAATCTAGGTTTACAGTGTCCAATGCTCAAATCTTGATTAGTGCCTTAATGAAGAAAGCATGAAAACTCTTGAAGAAGATAGTTATGTCTATTAGGCGCTGTCTTACTCCAAATACCAAGGCGTATGGCTGCACAATCATCTTTCCCAACTTTTCTAATGCAAAGTCTCTTGCAACAAACTCGCATAAGCATCCTTTCCATATTCTCCTCGGATAGCATCACATGTCTTTTTGGTTCTGGAATTGATGCCATGATTCTTCGCCTCTTCACACTCACATACTTTCTTTTTGTAAATAGTGTCTTGCGTTTTCTAGTTGTAAGACCATCAAACCTCGAATCCATTTCCCTTGAATCTTCATCTTTATAATCAAATGCTGTGTAGGCTTGAGAATTATTTGATACCTTATAATATCTTGGAAATGGCAATCTGGTCGACATGTTCATTGATGTCAATTTGTTGCCAATGCCTCTTGAATTTTGTGGTTGAACTGTTTCTCCTTCGTAACTCAAGATTCTCCCATCTATATTCTCTGGCATGCTAGCAACAATATTCTCAGATTCTCTGCCCCTTTTGCCTTGTATTCGAGTGGTAACATCATGATCATTGTCACTAATATCATCAATTCCTGTTATTGCATCACTTATCCCATTGATCTTTGTGTGTATTTTTCTTTGTGGTCCCATCTTATTATTTTCAACACATCTTCTGTCTTTTATATCAATAAGCATGTTTGAGTCACTTGCAGCACAAGACAAGTCTTCTATACCAGTGAGCCTGTTTGAGTCACTTGCAACACAGGATAAATCTTCTATACCAGTGAGCCTGTTCGAGTCACTTGCAACACATGACAAGTCTTCTATACCAGTGAGCCTGTTCGAGTCACTTGCAACACAAGACAAGTCTTCTATACCAGTGAGTATATTTGAGTCACTTGCAACACAAGAAACCTTTTCTGCATCAACATCTGTTACTATAATGTCCTCGATACCTGTGAGCATGCCACTATGATACTCTTGATTACTACTATAGCTTCTTATCAATTTGGATCCCATTTGTGTTATAGTCTTTTTCTTCTGATAATATTCTGTTGTGTCTTCCATGACATTGAAGGAAACTGTCTTGGGCAAACTTGATTTCAAGAAAGCTAACCCCCATTTACAAGTACTATGAACTTGTAGTTGAGACATAGTATTATGGACGTCTAATTGTGAAGTACTATCCATTGCATTTTGAATGACACCTGCACTAGTCAACTTAATTATCTCCACTATACAGAGAAAACTCTGAGCATAGCCCTTAAAGTTGCCAATTGCTAAAACTTCTCTGAAGCGAGATAACATAGCCCTTAAAGTTGCCAATTGCTAAAACTTCTCCGAAGCGAGATAACATAGCCCTTAAAGTTGCCAATTGCTAAAACTTCTCCGAAGCGAGATAACATCTGTACTTTTTCCCCTGGATATAAGTTTTCTTGATATCTTGAAAGTATGTCTTTGGAACAATTTCGTCTTGGTCCCAGAGTGTTCTGTGTGCTTGCATATCAAATATATCACATTGTAAGATATCTCCCAATGTTTCAAAGTCTCCATGTGGATATTTTAAATGTACTTCAGGATTTACAACGTTGGTGATTATCACTACACATCTTCTCTCACCACAACGTTGAAAATGACACACATTCATAGGATCAAGACTATGAATTCGTCCAAAAGCCACCACTTCATTCTTCTCATATAACACCACATCCATACCCTCTGTTAGGGTGAATACCTGTTTTATGTATAACAGTAAATTAGCAACTCAAAATGAACATTTAATAAATAATCATTGAGCTTATTATTACTTAATAACTTCTATATCAAAACTAGCAGAGAAGGCATTAACCTAAACCCTACATCCTAAACTTTAAATAATTAATACCAAAACATCTTAACCACCGTAAATCCTAAACTTTAAACATTTAATTCTTAAACCCTAAACCCTAAACCCTAAAAATATAATCATAAACACTAAACCCTAAACACTAAATCTTAAATCCTAAGCCCTAAATCCTTAATCCTAAATACTAAACCCTAAACCCTAACCCTAAAATACAATCAAAATTTTATGATTTTTCTCGATTTGTGCAACATGTTAGATATACCCCCAACCTGTTGCTTGAGCAACACATTGGGGGGTATATCCAACTTGTTGCACAAATCGAGAATTTTATCGATTTGTGCAACAGGTCGGATATACCCCCCAACCTGTTGCTCAAGCAACAGGTTGGGGGATATACCCGCAACCTGTTAGGTTGGATATACCCCCAACCTGTTGCTTGAGCAACAGGTTGGGGGGTATATCCGACCTGTTGCACAAATCGAGAAAATTCTCGATTTGTGCAACAGGTCGGATATACCCCCCAACCTGTTGCTTGAGCAACAGGTTGGGGGTATATCCAACCTGTTGCACAAATCAAGTTGGATATACTCCAACATGTTGCACAAATTAAGAATTTTCTTGATTTGTGCAACAGGTTGGATATACCCCCAACCTGTTGCACAAATCAAGAAAATTATCGATTTGTGCAACATGTTTAATATACTCCCCAACCTGTTGCTTGAGCAACAGGTTGGGGGGTATATCTGACCTGTTGCACAAATCGAGAATTTTCTTGATTTGTGCAACATGTTGGATATACCCCCCAACCTGTTGCTTGAGCAACAGGTTGCGGGTATATCCCCCAACCTGTTGCTTGAGCAACAGGTTGGGGGGTATATCCGACCTGTTGCATAAATCGAGAAAATTCTCGATTTGTGCAACAGGTCGGATATACCCCCCAATTTTCTCGATTTATGCAACAGGTCGGATATACCCCCCAACCTGTTGCTCAAGCAACAGGTTGGGGGTATATCTAACATGTTGCACAAATCGAGAAAAATCATAAAATTTTGATTGTATTTTAGGGTTAGGGTTTAGGGTTTAGTATTTAGGGTTAAGGATTTAGGGCTTAGGATTTAAGATTTAGTGTTTAGGGTTTAGTGTTTATGATTATATTTTTGGGGTTTAGGGTTTAGGATTTAGGGTTTAGGGTTTAGGGCTAAAAATATAGGGTTTAGGGTTTAGCTTTTAGGGTTTATGATTATTGTTTTAGGGTTTAGGATTTAGGTTTTAAGGTTTAGTATATAAGATCATGAGCTTAGAGTGTAGAATCTAGGGTTTAGAATTGAAAATTAGGTTTTAGAATTTAAGTTATAGGGATTAGGATTTAAGGTTTAGGAATTATAACTATTATATAAGTTTAAGAGCTTAGATTATATAACCTAAGATTTAGGAAACTTTAGGATTTAAGATTTAGGGTGTAAGATTTAAGATATATAGACTATATAAAATATGCATTCTAAAGTATTTAGTTTAGATATATATAGACTATATGTTATATGCTTTCCAAAGTGTTTTGTTTATAGGTATGATACATTGCAAAGGCTTTACTTTAAGTAAGTATAAGTCTACCTAGTCAAAGTATCCTACTGATTAGGGACAAGCACATAGGCTAAAAGCACACCGATTCATATTTTTTTACATTCATGCTGCATGGTGTATCAAAAGGTACGATCCTTTGCAAAGGCTTTACTTTAAGTAGTTACAAGCCTACCTACTCAAAGTATCCTACTGATTAGGAACAAGTACATAGGCTAAAAGCACACCGATTCGAAGAAGTGATGTATGCACACTGATTAGGAAGAAGTGCATGGTGTATGAGAAGAAATGAAAAAGTATTTGATAAGAAATATTCGAAGAAATATATATTCCATATCATGGACATTCTAAGAAATATGTATTCCATATCATGGATACCATGGATATCTGGTGCTTGCTAAAGTAAAAAAAATGATATGGATGCAATGATACTGTAGTCTTCTAGATTCTATGGTTTTAAATACCTACCTTACATATACATTATCTAATTTTGCATTCTTTCGACTAACTAACAAGTATTATACACATGGAATCATGGATATCTGATGGTTACTAAAGTAAAAAAATGATATGGATGCAATGATAGTGTAGTCTTCTAGATTCTATGGTTTTAAATACCTACCTTACAAATACATTATCTAATTTTTCATTTTTTGACTAACTAACAAGTATTATACACATGGAATAAAAGCATACATGCTAAAAGTAAGTGTGTAAATTTTAATATTTTCTAAATTTTAAAATTAATTTAATTCTTTTATTGACTACTTTTTAAAATTGAAAGGTTATTAGTATATAATCTACATAATTTTAAATGTTATTAATGTATAATATTAATTATTTATATATTTATTTAAATTTATATAATAATTAATTTATATTTATATTAGTTTTTAAGTTAATAATGTATAGAAGAGCAATATATTCACTAATTCTTCATTGTTTTAAGACTAAGTATTATATAAAGCACATATGCTAGAAGATCTCCTTTCAATTTTTTTCTTAAATTAATGTATTTATATATTTATTTATATAATAATTATATAATATTTATATTAATTTATAGATTAATAATATATATTTTTAGTAAAATTATATTTTGACATTAGTTAATAAAAATTTAATTTATTATATTATGGGGTAAAAATATTATAAATGGATTTCTTATATTAATAAAGTGTAGTGAGAAGAGTTTTTTGAAAAGATTTATGATTGAATTTTGTTTTGAAGTTGTTGCGTACGCAATAGGTAGGACATTTGAGTGGTTTTGAGGTTGATAGAGATATTTGTAATAAAGTGTAGTGAGAAGAGTTTTTTGGAGGATTTGTGATAAAATTTTGTTTTGAAGTTGTTGCGTACGCAATAGGTAGGGAGGTTTGAGTGCTTTTGAGGTTGAGAGAGAAATGTGTTATAGATTTTTTTTTAAAAAAAAGGAGTTTTTTGGAGAGATTTATGATTGAATTTTGTTTTGGAGTTGTTGCGTACGCAATAGGTAGGGAGGTTTGAGTGGCTTTGAGGTTGAGAGAGAAATTTGTAATAGATTTTTTTTTTTGGTTGATGAGTTTTTTTGAGAGATTTATGATTAAATTTTGTTTTGAAGTTGTTGCGTACGCAATAGGTAGGGTTTGAGTGTTAAATTTTGTTTTGAAGTTGTTGCGTACGCAATAGGTAGGGAGGGGTTGTGAGAGTTTGAGTTAAAGAGGAAAATTTATGGAAAAAAAGATTTAATGCTAAAATGGTTTTTTAAGTTGTTGCATACACACAAGTTTTTTAGAAAAAGATCGGATTTGAAAAAAAATTCAAATTTATAAAAACTTGATTCTTAGAAGTTCTTGCGTACGCAACAACTCACCTCTTGCATCATTTTGAAAATTTTTGCGAATCCTGCAACAGGTTGATGAGAGGAGAGAAGCGTGGAGTGTAAACGAATGATCTTTGAATGAAAGAGAGAATGAAGAATGTTCTACTTATAGTGAACCTAAAAGAACTAAAAAAACCTTAAAAACTAAAAAAAGCTGACTTGACCTAAAAGCTATCAATTTCCTATAAAACTCTACTTCTCCTCATTCTGTCTCACAACTCTCTTATTCTCTCTCACAACTCTCTCCTGGAGCTCCACCACCTCTCCACTCAGGTACTCCCTCCCTCCCTCTTCTCCAACTTCCTCTCTCCCCTCTCCTTCCCGTCCCTTCCCCTCTCCTCCCGCTTCTCCCCTCCCTTCCCTTCCCCCTTCTCCTCTCCTCCCTCCCCAAGGCCCCTTCCCCTCCCCTTGCCTGCTCCCTCCTCCTTCCGTCCCCTTCCTTCCCTTCCCCCTGTCGTCCCTACCCCCGCCCCCACCCCCCTCCGCCCCCCTTCCCTCCCCTCCGTCCTTCCCACTCCCCTCCCTCCCTCTCGCCCTTCGCCGCGCCCCCCCCTCCTGCCCTGTCGTTGACCCTCTGCCCCCCCCTTCCCTTCGCCCTCCCCTCTGCCCCTCCCTCCCTGCCGCCCGCCCGCCCTCCCCTCTGCCTCCCCCTTTCCTCCCCTCCGCCCCCCAACCCCCCCCCCTCCCCTCCCGCCCTCCCCACGCCCCCCCCCGCCGGCGCGCCCGCCCCCTTCCGTCGTCGGAAGGGGGCGGGCGCGCCGGCGGGGGGGGCGTGGGGAGGGCGGGAGGGGAGGGGGCGGGCGCGCCGGGAGGGGGGGTTGGGGGCGGGGGGCGTGGCGAGGGCGGAGGGGGGGGCAGGCGCACCTGGAGGGGGGCTGGGGGCGGGGGGCTGAGGGAGGGGGGGTGTGGGGAAGGGGAGGGGGGGCAAGGGCACCCCCCCACCTGTTGCGCACGCAACAGGTGGGTGGGGTGGGGGGCGGCCCCCCCCCACCCACCTGTTGCGTGCGCAACAGGTGGGGGGCTTCCCCCCACCCCCCCCCTCCCGCCCTCCCCACGCCCCCCCCCCCCGCGCGCCCGCCCCCCCTTCTGGACGGAAGGGGGGGCGGGCGCGCGGGGGGGGGGGGGGCGTGGGGAGGGGGGGGGAGGGCGGGGCGTGGGGGGGGCGGGAGGGGAGGGGGGGGTGTGGGTGGGGCGAGGGGCGTGACGAGGGCGGAGGAAGGGCGGGCGCGTCGGGAGGGGGGGCTGCGGGGGGCGGGGTGTGGGGAAGGGGAGGGGGGCGAGGGCGCCCCCCAACCTGTTGCGTGCGCAACAGAGGGTGGGGGGAAGCCCCCCACCCCCCCCTCCCCTCTTGCCCTCCCCACGCCCCCCCCCGCGCGCCTGCCCCCCCTTCACGTCCGGAAGGGGGGGCGGGCGCGCGAGGGGGCGTGGGGAGGGGGGGCGGGGCGTGGGGGGGCGCGGGAGGAGAGGGGGGGCGTGGGTGGGGCACGGGGGGGGGCGGGGGGCGTGGCGAGGGCGGAGGGGGGGCGGGGTGTGGGGAAGGGGAGGGGGGCGAGGGCACCCCCCAACCTGTTGCATGCGCAACAGGTGGGTGGGGGGGGCCGACCCCCCCCACCCACCTGTTGCGCACGCAACAGGTGGGGGGCTTCCCCCGCCCGCCCCCCCTTCCCTCCCCTCCGCCCATCCCTCCCGCCCTCCCCTCCGCCTTCCCCTTCCCTCCCCTCCGCCCCCCCAACCACCCCCCTTCCCGCCCCCCCCGCGCGCCCGCCCCCCTCCCCTCTGCCCCCACGCGCCCTCCCCTCCGCCCCCCGTTCCCTCCCCTCCGCCCTCCCAACCCTCGCACACCCCCGCCCTCCCCACGCCCCCCCCCGCGCGCGCTGGGAGGGGGGGTTGGGGGGCGGAGGGAAGGGGGGGTGGGGGAGCGCGGGAAGGGGAGGGGGGGCGAGGGGGGCATCGATGCCCCCACCTGTTGCGCACGCAACAGGTACCCCTCGCCCCCCTCCCCTTCCCTCCGCCCGCCCGGCCCCCCGCTCCTCCCTTCCCTTGTCCCTCCCCTTCCCTCACCACATGCACACACACGTGTGGAGAGGGAAGGGGAGGGGCAAGGGAAGGGGGGCGTGGGGAAGGAGCAAGGGGGAGGGGGGCGGGCGGAGGGAAGAGGTGGGCGTGGAAGGGCAAGGGGCGGGGAGGGGGACATCGCAAGGTGACGGGCAAGGGGTGATTAAAATAAACTAACTAATTAAAATAAAATAATTTAAAAAAATATTTTATTTTAAAAATTAAAAATAAATAAAACTTAAAAAATATTTAATTAAAAATTTATTTAATATTTTGAGTTTGAAAATCATTGTATTTCTCATTTTTTATTTTTGATTGTTTTTCAGAAAACTATAGCTTTCATGGCTTCCAGTTTTGGTTCCAAGGTGTCTTTCAAATACCTTGAACATGCTTGGTATTTTATGGAGCGGAAATCAAAGTATTTTTTGGTGATCACTTCAGAGAACATATCAAGCCCGAAATATTCTGCAGAGGCAGTAAGAAATGGTGGCATGGTATCAAACATCAATATTAAAGAAAACAATTTGATAGAAATTGTGTGCCAAGGAAAGAATGACGAGGTGGTTTACAAGTTAGAGTTACTCCGAAGCACTTCTTGAAACCGTTACCAGATTCAATTGAGGAATCCCAAGAATTACTTAATGCCTTAGAAGCATTGAAGAAAATGTGGGATGCATTTCCAAGTGGTGGTGTTGAACCTTCAGGGGCACTAATTATGCCATCTATAACACACAACCCTCAAGTACCGTCAATATCTGTGGCGGTAACTCCGATAACTCCAACAAGTGTAACTACAGTATCTCCAACTGTACCTACGCCATCGACTGCTGCAACTACAGGAACAAGAAGGAGTGATCGTGGAGTAGACTCAAGTGCTATAGCTATTCCCAGAAAGAGAGCAAAAATAACTCCTACTCCACGTGGAGATCGCTCAAGTGCAGGCTATTTAAAACCAGGCGAAAAATTGGATAGCGATGAAGAGAAAGATCAGCAAGAAGAAGATACAAGTCTCGAAGACTTTTCTATAAGTGTGGCGGACTTACATCCTCCAGAGGATGAGGGATACATTTGGGGATTTTCACAATTCAACGTGGCCACAATGCTTATTGATCGAGCTTCATTGTTCACAAATCAAAGAAAGCTCGATAAGATATTTGCACGCAAATTGTATGAAGATACAAGGAAAACAAGAACTCCCGTTGCCACTAATATCACTCTTCGTCCTATGGCGTTTAAGAGACTTCAAGAAGATGATCCCACATTGCCTGATGTCACATTTCAAAAGCGCGTGGACTTTCTTGATGCTTTTGAGAACTTTAGAAAGAGTGACTTTGTTCGTGGAGAGGCTTTGTATCAAAGCCGATATGGGAGTGACATCGAGAAGAGATACATGCTGGCAAAGAATAGATTCTTAGAAAGATGTAGGTTTGAGCCCATTGATGGGCAACAATTTTGTGAGGCTTGCAGGATCGCCCTTGATGAGGGAAGAAAAGGAAACTTGCCACAGATTGAGTGGATGGAAAAGTTTCAACGGGTCATTTGTCATATATGCATATTTAATGATGACTCGAAGTACATTCTAGAATCAGAGAGGCTGAATTCTGCTCCATTTAGGTTGAAAAAAAGCTCTTCTCTTTCTGAGATCTTGATAAAGGCAAGGGAGTTATGGATGGGCTGTGGAAAGCCACAAACAGTGAAGGGCAGGAGACCTACATCGGAGTACATGACAAAGAGGACTCGGTTCTATAGATGCTTGAAAGGTGTTGTAAGCAATACGCAAGGCATACCAGGTAATAAGGTTGAGGCAAAGGATTTGAACACCGCTGTTGCAAGATACAGGGATGTTACCTGCATTGTCTTCCATGAGGAATCAGTGTTTCAGAGCATCGTGGATGTTTGCCAAGCATATGAAACAGGAAAGATATCCTTTGAGGCACCAGAGCACATTGCAACTCAGAGGAAAGAAATAAAGAAACCGATGTCTATTGTTTGGTTCTATAGATGCTTGAAAGGTGTTGTAAGCAATACGCAAGGCATACCAGGTAATAAGGTTGAGGCAAAGGATTTGAACACCGCTGTTGCAAGATACAGGGATGTTACCTGCATTGTCTTCCATGAGGAATCAGTGTTTCAGAGCATCGTGGATGTTTGCCAAGCATATGAAACAGGAAAGATATCCTTTGAGGCACCAGAGCACATTGCAACTCAGAGGAAAGAAATAAAGAAACCGATGTCTATTGTTTGGTGGAGAGCTTTAAGGTTTGTTCCAGATGCAATAACAGAAGAAGTATGCAAGAAGATCCTAAGTGGTGACTGCTTCTTTGGAAAGAAGAGCAAGCATAGCAACTTAGATGAAGTGGTCACCCGAATGATTCAAAGTGAGGCTGCTCTCTCGGCACTATTATTTTTATTGAAATCTGATGATGAGTTAGCTGGCAAGTCAATTGATGTGGATAAGAAGAAAGCACTTAGCCTAGGTCAACTCCTTGATAAAACATGGGCTAGAAAGTGGTTGGCTTCAATGGATGCAGATGCCACACCAACAAAGGATCTAAGAGCTAAAATGCCAAAGGTTGTTGAGACAGAATATATGGACATTAAGAAAAAGGCCTTGCAGTCCAGTACCCAAGGTAGAGCAATTGGTGGTTTAGATGATGGTTCTTCATTCAGCTTCTCTTATGATATCCTGCTATCAGAGAATGATACAAAATTTGCACACATCAATGGCATTGATACGGAGCATTTCATAACAATGAGCGGTCATGCTTGGGAGAAGCCATGCGTATTTTTCATAAATGAATTGCAAGACCTTGCAGTGTCACAAATAGTTGAACTTGTGCGGTTTATTGTTGAAGGTCCTATGGCAGATAAGAAAAGATCAACGTTGGTCCTGTTCGTGACAGAATCACAAAGGGATGCCCTATATGCGAGTTTGACATCTTCATTTGGGTATTTACTTTCAAAAGTATACCATGGTATAGTCCTGCATAATCATATGACTGTCTTGGAAGGCACTGCCATTCAAGTCTTGCAGCCTTTCTTGATGTGCTTCTTATCGAGGGGTGGTGGTAATCTAATCCAAACTCCTTTAAGGACTCTCGAGCTTCATTACTTTGAGGACCATAAGGTTAAGCTTGATGCAGCAATGGTGGATTACAGAAAGCCGATGGATCCTGATGTGATACTAGATATGACAAAGAATTTATTGAATGATGGGTGGGAAGTAGCATTGTATCGAATGGGTTTTGCTGTTGAGAAATTGCTACGGCAAGGTAAAAATGTAAATGTTATTGATACCCCCCATCAAATTGACTTCTTTGACACATATTACAGTTGCACTACTTTCTTTGAGGAGGAAAATGTCAAAGAAGAGGGTAGTGAGTCTGAGGGTGATGATTCTAGCTCAGGTGATGATGAGGATGAAAGCTCTACATCCGATGACTTACGGCAAGAAGAAATCCGCACAAAGAATAAGGGTGATCAATTGTCAATTAGAGTCAAGGAGGTTCCACTCATCATACGGGAAGGTTCACGGCAACAAGAAGTTACAGTAGTACAGCACGTCACAAGTAAAGGTAAGGCTAAAGAGGTGGAAGCACTTCCCTTAAAATTAAAAGTGAGGAAGGCACCCTTGATCTTGGATGAAGGACAGGCAAGTGGATCGATCTTGGGTGAAGGACAGGCAAGTGGATCAAGCAAGGAAGTCTTACTCAAAGAAGGTATGGACGAGGCAAAGTATGACCAGGAGGAGTTACCAGGAGGCATAGATGGTTCTTCAACCATGACCTTACAGACTCCAGAGCAGCCTACTAGTCAGGAACCTAGTAGCCAGGTCCCTACTTACCAAGAACTTGGTCATGAGACTCTAGAGCAGCCTACTAGTCAGGTGCTTGGAACTGAAGAGCAAACTAGTAAGGACCTTGCTACTGAGACTCCAGTCTTAGAGCAGCCTATTAGTCAGGACCCTGGTAGTCAAGGGCCTGGCATTGAGGACATTGGTACTGAGTAACATGTTGGCTAACGGCTTTGTAATCACAAGTTTTGAACTTCTATGTAAAGCTAATATCTAATGAAAAGTTTACTACTTTTTTTATTTCTTTACTCTCATTATTATGTATAAAGATTGTTTATGAGGGCCATTTTATACTTAACGGTGTTTTTTAATACCAAGTGTGGTGTATATGTACACTACTTACACATAAAAGGATTTATCTACACTACCTTTCTAAGGGCTTTATGTACACCACCTTTCTAAAAGAAATGGTCATAAAGGTGTGTGCACACCACTTATACATAAAGGTGTTTATTTACACCACCTTTCCAAGAGAATTGGTCATCTATTGGTCATCTATTGATGTTCTTACGTGATTATGAAGATGTTTATGTAGACCACTTTGTAAGAGAATTGGTCATCTATTATTGGTCATGTATTGATGTTCTTAGGTGATAGTTGCTCAATTCACAAGAAGTTATGAAGATGTTTATGTAGACCACTTTGCAAGAGATTTTTGTGAAGTTATGAAAATGTTTATGTAGACCCCTTTGTAAGAGATTTGGTTATGCATTGATGTTCTTAGTACTTAATCATTAAATCTTTTGTTTTGAGTTGGCAAATCTAGTTCAAAATCATTAAATCTTTTGTTTTGAGTTGGCAAATCTAGTTAAAAAACAACATTACTAGTATATTCAAAATTTTTGGACTGTTTTTTAGTCCATTTCTCAAATTGGACTTTACACAAGTCCAAAAATTTTGAATAGTGTGTTATGCATAAATTCAAAGATAAGGGGCTTTACAAATAGGCATTGAATGCATGTGATATTTAGTATTTATACAAAGTGACCCACTTGAGTCCTCCCCCTTCCTTGCCCTTCCTCCCTTGATCCTTATTCTCCTCCTCAACCCTTGATCCTCCCTCCTCTCTTTATCCTGCTCCTCCTCCTCAACCCCTTCCTCGTCCTTCCTTCCTTGATCCTCCTCCTCAATCCTTTACTGGTTGAAGTTGTCAAGGAGACTAGCTCTCCACTTCTCAACATTGAACTCCTTCTAAACCCTCCAACACTCTTTGAACCTTATCCCCTTATGAACCCTGCAACCCCCTTCTAAATGCTTGACCTACCGTGGAGGTGAGAGCCTCCACCCATCATTGTGATCAAGCCCTCTTTCTCACCCATGTGCACATGAGATGTACTTGCCATGCTTTAGTCTACACCTCTCACCAGAATACGACCCAGGACCTATGCTACACTTGTGAATACCTATGCTAGAATGAACAACAACATGACTATAGGTGACCATCACCCTCAAAAACTAGACTTGGGAGGGACAATGTCAACATTTCATTTTAAAAATCAATTATTATTTCTATTTTAGAATTTTCAAAATTATTACAAAAAGGTGTATAAAATTATTATGTTTTTAAAGGGATAGGTTTAAATTTCATCTCAATTTCAAAATTATTTAAATTTTGGTACCATTTGTTGGAAGTGGTGGCCTTTACCCTCATTTGGGCTTAAATGGAGCATAGTTTTTGTGGAGCTAGCATGCTATCAACATGTGACAATTTGATGGGAGGCTAATACCATATGCACCTGAGGGAGTCACTAAGAAATATGTAAGATAGCATGTGCAATCAATGAAAAGGGTTTATAATGTTTATGGAGTTATAGAAAATATACATACGTAAGGGGTTTTTTAATTTAAAAAGAGAAAGTTTTCATACATAAGAGATACTTTAATCATCTCAAATTTTATATAAGGGGTGTATATAGATTATAGAAATCCATAGGTAGGGGGTATTTTTAATAACTCATGATCGCACATGCTATTGGGTTTTTACATAGTGGCCCACCTGGGCATATGCAAAGGTGCCCCCTTGGGGGCCTTAGATATAAAGGAAATTTTGAACCCCTATCCCTCATCCCTCCTATGACCTTTTAGGAAGAGAGAGAGTGTTGACGTGGCTAGGACATGGGGGTTGGGACCCCACATACTTGACATCTCCATCGATGCCATGTGGAAGTCCACCATTGTGTCAAAGAAATCAAAGAAATCAATAAGACTATGGACTGTGTAGTACTTTGGTGCAACCCGCATGTGGGCAATATATGGTGGTCATGGGCTCTTTGATAGTGGACTGTTGTGATCCATGAGGTGACTTGAAGTTCAACTTGATATTGAGATGGAGCCATGAGTCCTATTAGACTAAGGATAAGAAGGTTTGATTTTTGAGGGGAAGAGATTGTCACATGCTATTGAGGATGCGCACCGCCAAGCCCACATGGGAGAAGGTCTCCACCCACACCATGCATGTGGGAGGAAGCATTTATGAGGGGACTCCCCTTCCTTTGGTTATAAAAAGGAGGGACTATTGCTTGATGGGGACACCTCCTCACTTGTATAGCCACCATGTTGGAAGATTAAGCTATGTTTCTACTCCTATAGTGTGCAAACCACTTCCTCACTCCTCTCCTTCATTCTCCCCCATGTCTCACCCATTTCTTCCATTATATACCTACCATCCCTCTCCCTTCCCCACCTCTTACTCCCCATAGTCTCATGGTGTATATATTCTCCCCCCAGTCTCCCTCTTCCCTCTCATTTCCCACATGTCTCTTTTGCTTCCACTTCCCCCTCCCCTTTGTAAGAAAACAATACAACGTCTGTGCTCAATAGATAACAAGATCTCGTACGCAAGAGAGAAAAGCAGATAGTATGGAGAATCAAAAATTTGATTACTATAGAACTGATACAATAGATGGCGCTGCCTCCCAACTGTGCACTCTTATGAAAGAAGCTTCGATGGTGAGCTAGAAACAGTAGAGGACGCAGGCTGGATGCTAAGGAATCAGGGTTGCTGTAGCCAATGATGAAATGGGCTTCACGGGCTTGCTCTTATATAGCCACTAGTCATAGTTAGTTAGACCCAATTGGGTGACCGACCTAGTCTACCCAAAACCAGCTGACTGGGGGTCGGTCCCGAAATAGGCCACCGACCACATGATAGAATTGCCCACTATGAAGATATTGGGAGAGAGGGAAGGAGTCTCACTTGCAGCTTTCTCACATACACAATGGGGGAATACACACAAAGGTGGAGGTTGAAAACATTTTTCCTCTTCTTAGTTGTGATGGCCAAAATAACTCTAGTACAAAGAAATAGAAGAACCCTATATGTGGGTCTCAAACCAAACTCAGCTAACTAAGGTGGCATACTAATTGAGCCACAAACTAGAGTACATAAGGATAGCTATCATCCAGCTATTATTCATGGGCGGTGTACCAACCGCATCTGCAGCTCTAACAAGTCGGTGACATAAATGCACAATGGTCACCCTGGCATATCACGAGTGAAGCTCGATATCTCAACACTCCCCCTCGAGCTCAATCCCAATCCCTGCACACCATGTAGGTCTCTAAACTTGCGCAGCTTCTCTGCGCCCAATGCCTTCGTGAATATGTCAGCTACCTGATCCTCTGTGTTGACATAAACTAGATCAATAAGACCTAGTAAAACATTCTCCCACACATAGTGATAATGCACCTCAATGTGCTTTGTTCTAGCATGATAGACTGGGTTATTTGCCAAGTGTATACTCCTCATGTTGTCACAATAAATGACAACTGGCCCATTTGTAGACTGATGCATATCATAGAGTAGATTATACAACCAAGTTACCTCAAATGCAGCTATTGCTGCACCCCTGTACTCTGCCTCTGTGCTCGACAAGGCAACTGTAGGCTGTTTCTTGCTACTCCAAGTGACTGCAGCACTCCCAAAAGAGCAGCACTCCCAAAAGAGAATACATATCCACTGGTAGATCGTCTATCAGAAATACTACCAACCCAATTAGCATTAGTGTATCCATGCAATTGTATCTGAACCCCAGCCTCATAAAATAGTCCATACTGTAATGTGGACTTCACATACCTGAGTATGCGTCTAGCCGCATCCAAATGCGGTTTCCTTGGAGCCTGCATAAACTGACTTACCAATCCAATAGCATAGCTCAAATCTAGCCTGGTAATAGTCATATAAATCAAACTTCCTACTATGCGTCTGTACATAGTAGGGTCTTCCAGAAGCTCACCTGCATCTGCGCTCAGCTTCACATTCAGCTCCAAAGGAATTGAAATAGGATTACAGCCTATCATACCATATATGGACAACATGTCCAATCCATACTACCTCTACAAGACCTGTATCCCACTTGGTGATCTAATCACCTCAATGCCCAAGAAATAACGTAGCTCTCCCAAATCCTTCATCTCAAATTTCTGCTTCAATAGCATTTTGACATGAAGGATATCTTCATCACTATCACCTGTGATGATCAAATCATCAACATAAATGACAAGCAGCATAATACCTTTCTCTGTTTTTCTCACATAAAGTGAGAAATTTGCCTTGGAAATTTGAAAGCCAATAGTGACAAGATACTATCCTATCTTGTCAGACCATGCTCTAGGTGCTTGCTTCAAGCCATACAAGGCTTTCTTCAACCTGCAAACAAGCTCAGGATGAACAACATGAACATAACCTGGTGGTTGCTCCATAAACACCTCTTCTTGCAAATCACCATGCAAGAAGGCAATCTTTACATCC
The DNA here is from genome assembly GCF_047967505.1 of Dipteris shenzhenensis. Classification (NCBI taxonomy): domain Eukaryota; kingdom Viridiplantae; phylum Streptophyta; class Polypodiopsida; order Gleicheniales; family Dipteridaceae; genus Dipteris; species Dipteris shenzhenensis. The sequence continues at coordinate 21,637,785 of NC_141626.1, read as the reverse complement.
ATCTAATGTAAAGACCATCCCTTTGATGCAGCCATAGCAATGACTGCTCTTACAGTTGCCATCCTTGCAACCAAACTAAATGTTTCTTCATAATCAATGCCATATGTCTGTGCATACCCCTTGACAACTAATCTTGCCTTGTATCTACTCACAGAAACATCTGCATTGTGCTTGACCTTATAAACCCACTTACAGCCAATTACATTCTTGTCTTTAGGCAAAGGCACCAATTCCCATGTAGCATTTGCTTCCAAGGCATCCATTTCTTCATCCATGGCTTTCTCCCATTTTTCTTTTCCCATGGCTGGCTCAAAAGAAGTGGGTTCTGGTTCTTGTATCACTTTGACCATATAGGCATAGTGAATGGCTGTAAATCCATCATATTTCAACCTATCCATAGGATATCTAGCTCTAGTAGACCTGCGCAAATTAGGCTCTCTTCCAGGTGCTCTCAAAACATCCTTGGTCTTCCTTACTCCAGGTGTAACAACAAAAGGAATACCCAACTCATCATCAATGCTCTATTCTGAGCCACTGGATTCACCATCCACATAAGAGTGACCTGCATTCACATCAAACATGGGTTGATCTACCTTCTCTTTTCCTTTTCATGATACCTATATACCACTATTTGCATTGCTTTGAGGAGATTTTGCTAATCTCAATCTGCTTGTCTATGGTGAAGTATGTGAACCACTGCTAGAGGACACTGTAGGTCCATTGATATTTTGTGATTGCTGCTGTGAATTCTATGCAGCATTACCATTTTGTGCATTTACATCATCAATCACATTTACTAGTTTATACCAGCTGCTCATCTCATCAAAAACAACATCTCTGCTCACTGTAAAGTTACGAGTAGAAGGGTTATAGCATCTATACCCTCTTTGCTGGAGAGAATAACCAATAAAGATGCACTTCTCAGCTTTTGGATCCAACTTGGACCTCAACTCATCTGGCACATGGACATAGGCAATGCAACAAAAAATTTTCAAATGAGAAATATCTGGTTTCCTACCAGTATACATCTCCTCTGGTGTCATGCCATGTATTGCTACAGTGGGAGTCCTGTTCATTATGTAAAGTGCTATCGAAACTGCTTTAGCCCAATAATAATCTGGTAGATCTTTTGCATTTAGCATGGCTCGAGATACCTCTCAATATGCCTATTTTTCCTTTTTGCAAGTCCATTTTGGTGTGGGGTATGACTGCATGAATATTGCTGCTTTATGCCATGCTCTTGCAGGAACCTTGTAAACTCATTTGAGAGGTACTCTCCCCCTCCATCTGACCTTAGGCATTTTATTTGCATGCCTGTTTCTTTTTCAACCATAGCTTTGAAAGATTTGAAATGCCCAAACACTTCACTTTTCTTTTTCATAAAATACACCCAAACTTTTCTGTTGAAGTCATCAATAAAAGTGACAAAATAATGACAACTGCCAATAGATGCAGCTTTAGTAATCCACACACTACAGTGGATTAATTCCAATGGCTTCTTACTCTCTTGAACATGTCTAGGAAATGGTTTTCTTGCCTGTTTTCCAAATTGATAGGCTTCACATACCTTATGCATTTTTGCAACCTTGAATTGAGGCAATCCTGCAACAATATTTTGGGCCTGCATTGATTTAAGTTGCTGTACACTAACATGACCAATGCGTTTATGCCAGATATCAATATCTGCAACTACACCAGTCCCATGTGCAAACATTGCTACACTCAATTCAGGCATGTCCGCATCCAACGTAAACATCCTGTGCTCCTTCTTTCCTTTTTCTATCAAGTGATCATTATTTTTCATATCCTGAACAAAGCATCCATGAGGATTAAATCTGACCTGCAAGCCCTGCTCAACCATTTGACCAATAGAAACTAGGTTCTTGGTGATATTTGGGACACGAAATACATCAGATAGGTATTTCTTTTTCCCATCCTGCATAGACAAAGGAATTTTACCAATGTGCACAATAGGATGTGCAGTATCATGACCAATCTCCACAAATCCTGGTTTATCCATTTTCCTTGCATCCTGCATCCATTCTGCATGACCTGTCATGTGGTTTGATGCACCTGAGTCAACATACCACACATGATTACTTTCTTCTGCACTTGTCATAGAATTGGTCATGTGCTGCACCATAAACAAATGCTCATTTCTATCATCACCCTATCTACTAGAGGATGCATACTTGCCTTGCTGCAATTTTCCATTCATAATGTCATTTTGCTTTTTGTAGTAGTCTTTAGCCATATGACCCATTTTACCACATTGCTGTTTGCATTTTGGCCTCTCTGCCATCCACCATGACCTCTTTGGCTCCGCTTGCCTGTAGAGTTACCACGTCCTCCTCCATAGGACTGGTTTTCTTGATTTTGCTGCATATTTTGATTTCTACCACGGCCTCCAGATCGGCCTCTGCCTCTATCTCTTCCAGCATTTGAGTAGAAGATAGTTTCTTTTGATGTTCCTCCTGAAGAAGATGCACCACCATTTCTCTGCCTTTAGAAATTAGAAGAGCAAACAACTCCTCAAAATTAGGAAATTTTTCACGGACGGCAATGGATGTTCGGAACTATGCATAATCCTTTCCTAGACAATTCAATGTCATAGAAACTAAATCATCATCTTCCACTGGCGACCCAATGGAAGCAAGTGCATCTGCAATTTTCTTCACCTTCATGTGGTAGTCATTGATGCTCATATTTTCTCTCTGCACATTGTGCAACTCCTGCTTGAGCTGCATTTTCCTGGCTTGTGTATTTGTGTTATACATTTTGGCCAAAATATCCCATGCCTCCTTTGGCATACTTGCATCCTGAATATGCACAATCATAGAATCTGAAATACTGATAAACAGCCAGTATATAACTTTTTTGGCTCTCTCATGCCATCCTTTAAATGCCTGCATTTCTTGTTGATTGGGAACATTAGGAAGAACTGGTTCTTCTTCATTTCCTGTAATGAACCCCCAATAGCCTTTTCCCATAAGGAAATTCATCATTCTAAACTTCCATGCTTAGAAGTTGTTCTTGTCAAGCTTTTCAATGACAATCTGTGAAAGAGAATCAAATGCCATTACAAAACACTGCAAAAAATTCTATCACTGCAAAAAACACAGCTTCTGCCTCACACAGGCAAATCTGTAAAACTGACAAAAATGGTATTTGACCATAGAGTCACTTCCTAGTGATGATTTTGCATGAACAGGCAAAAAGGATGAATCTGTAACTCCCAATATCTCTATGCATAGGCATACGATGCAATTTCTGTGGCAACTTTTCACTGACCTGCAGAGCATTGGTCGGACAACAAAAACAGGGCCTTTTTTTGAGTGCGTGTGAAGAACTTCCACCTTCAAAATGGGCCCCAAAATGGCCTCAAATCAAAAAAATAAAGTCACCACGAAGGGCATCTCAATCTGAGACAGTGCACTCTTGCACTTCCGGCTGTGCTACCTACAGAGATTTGCTTCCAAACTCGAAAAAGGAAAGAAACATTGGTCCTCTTACCAAGACACCACAAACTTGGTTTTCTTTCTTGAGCTCCTTACCACGAACTAGGCTTTGATACCATGTGAAGATAGTGGGAGAGAAGGAAGGAGTCTCACTTGCGGCATTCTCACATATACAATGGGGGAATACACACAAAGGTGGAGGCTGAAAACAGTTTTCCTCTTCTTAGTTGTGAAAGCCAAAAGAACTCTAGTACAAAGAAATAGAAGAACCCTATATGTGGGTCTCAAACCAAACTCAGCTAACTAAGGTGGCATACTAACTGAGCCACGAACTAGAGTACATAAGGATAGCTATCATCCAGCTATTATTCATGGGTGGTGTACCAACCGTGTCTACAGCTAACAAGTCGGTGACATAAATGCACAATGGTCACCCTGGCATATCATGAGTGGAGCTTGATATCTCAACACCCACAACCATCCGAGATCATCTAGGACTCCAAACGGGCCCTGCAACTCGAGAGTAGGAAATGCTCCGTCTACCCTCAGTGCGGTTAGTCATGGGATGCCTTCCCGCACTTGCATGTAGCCTAGTTGGCAGTGTGCCAACTCCGTCCAACCATCAGGCCAGACATGGCCCCCATCTCGTGTCCAAACAAGGACCTACTAGATAACCGAGCTACTCAAATTCCTTCTCCTCATATGGGGGGCTTACAAGTAGAGTTAGCTAGTTCCCGCGTAGTTACATGAGAGTGGAGCATTGATATCTAACACCCCCCCTCAATGTCCACCTGCAAGTGAACTTACTTTTTTGGGCCAATGCCAAGTCGATGAAGATGCCTCTCTAGCAAGTCTCTTCCAAGAGCCTTTGTGAAGATGTCTGCAGCATTCTCTATAGTCAGATAGTACACTAAGTCGACCTCTCCATCCATGATGAGCTCATGTACAAAGTGATATTGAATCTCAATGTGTTATGTGCAAGCGTGGGACACAAGGTTCTTTGCAATTGCCATGCAACTCTGATTGTCACATGATAGCTATGTAGGCTTGTTCTGCACTGCACCCATGACCCCTAAAATCCTCCTCAACCACACTCCCTCGCAAGAAGCAAAGCATGCTGATTTGTACTTAGCCTTGGTAGAAGAAAGAGCAACTGTGGTTTTCTTCTTGTTGACCCATGACACAGCTCCAGATCCAAGTAAGAAACAGTAACCTGTCACTGACCTCCTGCTGTCCACGTCTCCTGCCCAATCCGAGTCACAGAATCTAGTCAAGATGTTGCCCTTGGTATAGGTGATGCCATAATCAAGAGTGCATTTGATGTATTTTAGCACCTGCATCCCTGCCCTCCAATGGTTCTCTCGAGGCTTATTGGAAAACCTACTTAGTACACCAATCGCAAAGCTGATGTGCAGTTGCACAAGTAAATCAAACTGCCCACAAGCCTTCTGTACTTTGCTTCGTCCACCAGTGCTGATGAATCCTCATTTGAGAGCTTCACGTGAACCTCCATAGGGGTGCCATTTGTCTTGCACTCAGCCATGCCAAATGCCTTTAGTATCTCTCCAGCATACTTCAGCTGTGAGATGAAGATCTATTTTGGATCTTGCCAAGCTTCAATCCCCGATCAGAAATGCATTAGTCTGAGGTCTATCATTTCAAACTCTCTTCCTAGCAAATGCTTTGTCTACGAGATCTTCTCTTCATGGTTCCCTATTATGACAAGGTCATCCACATAAAAGGACCCCACATAAAGGACCATGATCATACACCTGCCTCCTTCTCTGAAGATATATAAATTTGCATATGATGGGCTCCTCTTGAACCCGTTTTGCAGAAAGTCGGCATCAATTTGCTGGTACCATGCTCGTGGGGCTTGTTTCAGCCTATAAAGTGCCTTCTTCAGTTTATAGACTTCACCTTCTAAATTGGGGATCATAAAATCCGGTGCTTGTTCCACGTATACCTCCTCCTTGAGATCCCCATTCAGAAAGGTGGATTTTACATTCATCTGAAACACGGGCCAACTTCCCTAGGAAGCTAAAGCCAAAACACTGCGAATTGTGGTTAGTCGAGCTATGGGAGCAAAAGTATCCTGATGATCAAAACCATGTACCTGTGCAAATCCTTTTGCCATGAGCTGAGCCTTGTACTTATCCAACGTGCTGTCGGACTTGTACTTGGTCTTGTACACCCACTCGGTGCTCTTGTGTTTTGGTGGACGATACACAAGGTCCCAAGTGTTGTTCTTCATTATGGAGCCATACTCCGACTGCATAGCCTCCATCCACCTATCATCACCCTGTGCCTCTTCTCAAGACACTTGGGTTTATTAGCACGAATCACCTCTATCATCAAAGCATAGTTAACCAAGTGTTCCTGTGCCCTTCTTTGCTCCTATAATCTCTTGGACTGGCGGTGTTTGGATGGTTCCTCCTCAATGGCTGGAGGTTCTCTGCTATCCAAAAGCTGCTTTACCCACTTCAGAAATGGCCATTGCCGTTGTTGTTCTGCAGGCTCTTCTTTATCTTCTTTATCTTGAATCCTCCCAAGCACCGTTGGGGGAGTTTGGTCTACTATTGGTGGTGAAACTAAATGGATATCCTGGTCCTAGTTGTCTGGGAAGGAAGCATCCTCCTCCAATTGATGCGACTGTTCTGAGAAGACTACATCGCGACTTACTATTACCTTCTTGGTAATAGGGTTATAGAGATGGTAACCCTTCACCTCTTCACTGTAGCCCAAGAAAATACACTTTCGGCTCTTTGGTTCCCATTTGGTCTTGTTAGCATCAGGGACATGCACAAAACAGTCACATCCAAAAACTCTGAAATGTGCAGCTGAAGGTTTCTTACCAGAAAAGGACTATAGTGGAGTCATCCCCCGTTCACAGCCTTCGTGTAGCTACGATTCAGAATGTAAACTACAGTGTTACATGCTTCAGCCCAGAAAGTCTTTGGAAAATCTTTCCCTTTCATCATACTCCTGCCCATTTCGTAGATGACGTGCATCTTACATTCTGCTACTCCATTTTGCTGTGATGTATGTGGTGGGGGTTTCTGCCTCTTGATCCCGTGATTTTTGCAGTAACTTTCGAATTTAGTTGATGTGAGCCCTCCACCTCTATCTGATCTCAATTTCTTCACCTTCCTCCCCGTTTCTTTCTCGACCATTACATGCCATTCCTTGAATTACTAAAAGACTCATCTTTAGTCTTCAGGAAGTATATCCATATCCTTCTACTGTAGTCATCGATCAGCATCATGAAGTAGTAGGAACCACCCAAAGCTTCCATCTCCATCTTTTCGCAGAGCTCCGTGTGAATGAGCTCTAAAGGAGCCTTTGCCCTGCTAGCCTCTTTAGGAAAGGGCTGCCGATGCTACTTGCCCATCATGCAAGCTTCACATACGTCAGGCATATCTGTAATTTCTGGTAGGTCTGCAATCATTCCACTTTTATGAATCTCCTTCAAAGAACTAAGGTTTAGATGACCAAACCTCTCATGCCACAGCTTAATGTTCTTCACATCAGCTCGATCAGCTCGAGCACTAAAAATTGAGAGTTCGTAGATGTTGTTGTGCCGTGTACCTTTACCAACGACCTTCCCTTGAAGATCAAAAATCTGTGCACCATTCTTATCGAATTGAACTTTGAGGTCCCGATCCGTAATCGCATAAATGGACACGTTTCTCTTGATATCTGGCACATAAAGAACATCGGACAACTGTTTTACAACTCCATCTGACTTGAGAGCAATTGTACCTTTTTCTTTTGCCGGACATTTTGCATCATTGCCAGCTGCTACTAGGATGTCATTCCTTATCGGCTATAGAGAGGTATACCAATCCTTCTGACTGGTCATGTGGCGTGATGCACCACTGTCAATGATCCAAGGTTCATCCACAGGTTCATGAATTCCCTCCATGAAAATCTCCTCAATTACGATGAATAGCTCTACTGGTACTGCCTACGTGCTATTGCTAGACTCTTTCTTTACTCCGTTCTTCTCATTTGCAATCTTCTTTTGGCACTCATTCTGCTTGTGCCTTGCCTTGTTACAATAGAAGCACTTGATCTTCTTCTTTCTCTTTTTATCATCAGAAGAAGATGGGTTACCAGAGTCCCTACCCTTACCTTTCTTTGATCCAGTATAGAAAGCCAAACTCCAATCCTCATCTTTTGATGCATCTCCTCCTCCAGAAGCATCGTGCTGAAATCCTCAAAGTTGAGGGGTGGATTTTTGTTCTGTGTATTTAGTGCCATAACAGGACCATCGTACTTTGGTGGGAGAATCCATATGCACCTTTGTGCTAGATTCTTGCTAGTGATGGTGATGCCGATCGTAGTCATCTGATCATGCAGATTCTTCACCCTGGTGATGAACTTCTCTGCCACTTCAGACTCAGATAGTTTCTCATTCGTGAGTTGAGTCTCCAGGTTTTGAATCTGCATCTGATTTGTGGTCTTGTACTGATTTTTCAAGACCATCCATGCCTCCTCTGCTGTGGTGACATGTTGAATAAATGCCATGATGGAATCATTTACACTACAGACAATAGAACACATCGCATCTGCATTTCTTCTTGTCCATGTGAGAATCTCATCCACAGTTGGTACTATCTATTGTCTTGCATTGGCTGGATCTGGTCTCGCAACTGGCTTCACATCCACCCCAGTAGCAGTATCCCAAAGCTCGTATGCACTTATGATGGTCTTCATCTTAAACTTCTAGAGTGGATAGTTAGACCCATCCAACTTTCTGCTTTTGCTGAATGGTGGGATTCGTAGTCTTGCGGGCTGGGCCATTTCTCACAATTCGCTCGCAAAGAGAAACACACTACCAAATCTTCTTGCTAGAGTCCAGGCTCTGATAACATGTAAGAAAGCAATACAACGTCTGCGCTCAACAGATAACAGGATCTTGTATGCAAGAGAGAAAAGCAGATAGTATGGAGAATAAAAAATTTGATTACTATAGAACTGATACAATAGATGGTGCTGCCTCCCAACCATGCGCTCCTGTGAAAGAAGCTTCAATGGTGAGCTGGAAACAGTGGAGGACGGAGGTTGGATGTTAAGGAATCGGGGTTGCTGTAGCTAGTGATGAAATGGGCTTCACGGGCTTGCTCTTATATAGCCACCAGTCATAGTCGGTTAGACCCAATTGGGTGACCGACCTAGTCCGCTCAAAATCAACCGACTCCCGAAATAGGCCACCGACCACACGATAGAACCAGTGCGCAAAATAGAGCAACTAATGTACGGTGGCCCAAAGCCATCAGAGATCATTTGGGACTCCAAACGGGCCCTGCAACTCGAGAGTGGGATGCCCCAGGAAATGCTCCATCTACCCTCAGTGTGGTCAGTCATGGGATGCCTTCCCGCACTTGCATGTAGCCTAGTTGGCAGTGTGCCAACTCTGTCCAACCATCAGGCCACACATGGCCCCCATCTAGTCTCCAACAAGAACCTACCAGATAACCAAGCTACTCAAATGCCTTCTCCTCATATGGGGGGCTTACAAGTAGAGTTAGCTGGTTCCTACGTAGTTACATGAGAGTGGAGCATTGATATCTAACACCCTTTTCCCCCTATCTCACTTGTGTATTTCCATCTCCTCGATGAGTCATCTCCTCCCTCTTACACTCTCATCATGAGGTTTGTATGCATGGATGCCCCATGATTGCACCATTTTAGAGGTTTTCAAATCCCACAACAGTTTTGGTGTGGCTGCTAGGATGCGAATCTCCATGGCCAACAATGGATTTCATCCAATTAGTTTTTTTTTTTCGCTTTGTTGTTTTTCGTCCACTTTCAAAGAGTTTTTTTGTCCATCCCTTCTTTCCTTCGATGTGTAAATTTAAAAGAGACTAAGACTTTTTCCAAAAATCCCTCTCCCTCATCTTTAACCTATTAACCATGGACACCCAAAGAAAAAGAGAGGACACTTGGCAGCTTGGAGGAGAAGATCCTACCATGTGTTACAAGGAAGGAGCTCTTGGATAAAGGCTTGTAGGGGGGAGGAGGTGGAAAGAAAAGAGGTAGGCTTTGGGGAGGAGGTGGAAAGACAAGAGGCAGCTTTAGGGGCAAGGAGGAGATAGAAGGTCAATTTGAATGGAGCAGATGGAAGGTTAATGGAATGAAAGGAGGAGATGGAAGGTCTTAGAGCCATGGGTTAAGACTTAGCCAAAATTTAAGAATCAAAGATCCACCTTCAGATGGGGAGTGGTTGAGGATGGTCATGCATCTTTGCTCGTGCAAGGCATGGGTTCACTACTCGTTCTCATTATTATCCCTCTCATGTTGCCATCCTTCTCATGTTCTAGTCCACCCGCTTCAACCTGTTCTTGTTTTGTTCTTTTCTTTCTTTTACCCTCCCTCTCTCATCTCTCTCTTCCTACATCCCCCATCCTTTCTCCCTCTCCCTCTCTTTACTCAGCCCATGACCCCTCACTTCTTGCTCTTATTTCTTCTCTCCCTGCATTGACCTTTTGGCCCCTTCATTTACTTAGTCTCACATTTGTCTCTCGGCCGTCTCTCATGACTACTATTCCCTTTGATCCATTCACTCTTCCCCACACCCCCTCGTCTCCCCAATCTATTGTTGCTACACATACACAAAAACCTTTCTCGCTCAGCCTCAACTCACTAGTGATGCCCCTCCCTCACATCTATTACTCAGCTTACTATCCTTCCCTTCTCTCCGTGCTCATCCCCCTCATGAGTGGTGAGACTTCTACAACAACATACACAATGAATTGCCTAAACCATTGTTGATGCTCAGGATGCAATGTGAGCTGAAAAATTTGCACGTAGATTGCTCCATGTAGACTTCGATTTCCTGCTGCTATTAGGCCATTAGACAGCTCCATGAAAGCCTGGTCTCAACAAATAGTATGAAAGTAGCTTGATCATGCAAAGAATTGTTAAATGTCCATGGATTCATTTTAAATGATCAAACATCCATGTGGGTTTTGAAGAGTCAGTAGCTTCAACGATCACTTGATTGAGAGAAGAAGGATTAATGCCTCACACAATCAAGTGGGAGACAAGCATTGTGTCAACGATAGGTGAACATGTTGATTGTTTCCCCGAGATCACGGGGTGTGTTTGAAAATTTATGTGACAGTCTCTACTTTGCTGCCAAGCTTACGGAAGAGGGTGTGTCTATGAAGGATTTCTAGGAACTACTCCATCGTGCCTAATTTCTAGGAACTACTCCATCGTGCCTAATTTCCCACTTTTCAAAGAAGAAATGATACTCTTTTGTTGCTGGGTGACAGAATTGGTAGATTTTCTTATTGTTGATGAACAAGCGATTGTCAGTGACTTTGAGCAACCAAAATTCATTTTTCTTCCCTTTTTGAAGCCGTATTATTGCAACCAAAAGTAGAAATGGCTATATGAAGCAATACGTGCTTTTGAAGAAAGGCAAACAACTTGAACAGATGGGTGATGCTAGACATTAACAGCCAAGAGGGGAACTAGAGAAGTGTTTAGGGACTTTCCTATATCATTTGGTTACTCTTTAGAACACAATGCATAGTATCATTGACTTGCTACAGCTCTATCATAGGAGGCATCCCTCTTTTGGAGACTGATGAAGCCAATTCCAGTGTCCAAAATGGTAGGTTTAGCCTTGCTACTTCAACCATTATGTTTGTGAAGATTCCCAGGAAACATTGAGTATAGCCCCAATTCAGCTTGTTGTTGGCTTCTATAAGAGGTTGGCCACCCTTTGGGAGCTTGATGTTTGTATACCTTGTGGCTCAGGTATTTCAACATCATTGCTAGACTTCTGGCTTACTGCCCACATTAGAAATAGGAAAGAAATTGTCAATTTGGGCCCACCCCTCTTCAGTTTACTACTCATCAGTTGCTATAGCCATAGCTTTGGTTTGCTACATCAGAAATCAAGCTCTAAATTGTATTCAAGCCATCCCTGACCTTGTAAAGATTGACCACAATGGCAGAGGATCTTCCAGTTGTTGTGCATTATGATTGTGGTTCTTTGGCCGACCTTTTCAAGACACTCAGACTCATCCAAAGGTAAAACAAATTTCTAGATTAGCTTGTATGTCTGAGTTTGTAAATTTTGAAGAATTTCTCCGAAGTCTAAAGCTAGCATCCATGAGTACTTGGAGAGATGTATTCCTAGAACTCCCAGTTGACTTGTAGCATCATGTGATCCACCAACTTGCCGATTCAGATGACAGGTGGGAGCTCTTATCATGGGATGTAAAAGAAATTGAAATTCTGAACATCCATTGGCAAGGTTTCAACTTTATTCTCCAAGCTGCACAACAATCGAGGGTCTGGCATCTTTAGAGGTGGTATGGGAAGTAAGGTTTGTCGATAGGTGGGAACTCCATGAGGATTGGGGATTCATCTTAAAAATCTATTGATTAATCCCAGTTCACAAAGTAAGCTTGTTTGGTCATGCACACGTCGCCAAAGTGTTGGCTTCCCCTCATTCCATAATGCTTCCTATTCTTGATTATCGAGAGACTTGGGATGTCCGTGTTTTGGTCCTTGTATGATGTCAGCATGGGTGATGCACTTTGATGGCACCTACAAGCCCACAACAAAAGTAGTTGGAGCTGGAGTATCCTTACTTTCTCCCGATGGGTTGGAATTCTAGTATAGTAGTCATGTGGCCGCCAACATATGTAATCAAGTTGAATATTCAGCCCTTATCTTTGGGTTGCAAAAAGCTAAGGACCATCAAATCACCCAACTCAACGTGCGGGGGGATTCTCAGCTGGTGTGCCGACAAGTCAGTGGTGATTGGAAGGTACGAAGTGAGTCCTTGGCCCTGCATCATCAGCATGCCGCACAACTCTACCAAGAATTTCAAGAGATTCAATTGCATCACATACCAAGGTCCGAGAATAGTGTGGCCAATACACTTGCTTGAGACATCTGTGAGTTCCAAGGAGCTACCATTTCCAAAGGAGTTTCATGCCCACACAATTCAAGGTAATTTATGAAGCCTAGACCTACCCCGTGGAGGTGAACCGCTTGCATGCGAGTCATATATTGTTATTATTGTGGGGCATGTGGCCAGTACCAAACAAAGGTCCCAACTACATCATTTAGGTTCTACGGCTTAAGGCCATCATTCAGAAAGTACTCGATTGACTTGCCTAGAAGAAGAAGTTACAATGCCAGACCACAGCCGCTAGAAGAAATCTCTTGGAGATTACAAGAGTTAGAAGAAACTGCCTCCATCTTCTCACCCTAATAATGGCCCTCCTCTTTGCTCTCATGAACAACTTGATGCGGCGTCGAGCCCCCCATCTCCCACAATAATGGCCCAATCATGAAGGTTGTTTATGAGCTTTTCTTTGCTGTTAATTCTTCTCGCACCACGTTCTACTCATTTCCCAAATCTCCATTTTCGGCTTACATGTGTTTCCTGGAAGTTTCATCTCCTGAATTTTATTTCAAAATACCACTCTCAATTGTTAGTAGTTAGCCAATAGTTTTTCTTCCCTCTCCACCTCCCCACAATTTCCTTCTCTTTCTATTTCCCTCAATGGCAGACATCCCGGTATTCTGTGGCTGGATGGGCGAGAACCCAAAAGAATACCTAGTTGCATTCAAATGCCGATGTGTGTCCCTTAATTTCCTAACAAAAGATTGTTGGTTGTTGGTATTACCCACATTCTTTGAAGGATTGGCTCAGGTATGGTATGAGAAGCAGATAGAGGCAGTCCGTTAGAGTTGTTGGCCAAGGCTGACTGCAGCAATGATCAAATATTTCAGCAACAATGAAGAGAAAGAAAATGTGCACTTGAAGGTGGCAATTTTGAAGCAGTTAGAAGAAGAGACAACTCGTCAGTATGTGGACCGAGTGGCCATCCTTCTTGATCGCTTGATTGCCATGCAAGAAGACAATGCTGGATTCCAAACCAGGATGACTCAACATGTGCCGAGTTACTTGATTGCCGGGGCTGAAGATGGTTTTCGTCTCAAGTTTAAGTGGAAGGATCAGATACCATGGAGCGGGCACAAGAGATCGCTCACAAGTTTGACAATGTTCAGTCGGACCTTGCTTCCAGGAAAGACTTTGCTCCACCTCAATATTCCAGAGCCTCACAGTGTCCACTAGGGACATTTCCTCAGCCTCTTCCACTAGGAATGTATCCATAGCCTTCGCTTGAAATGTATGCACCTCCCCCACCAGGGGCATATCCTCACCCTCCACTTGGGGGGTGTCTCCAACCTCGTCCACAAGCTCCCCTCCTTCCTAACATTCTGCCCCACCAATAGAAGGACCTATTATCAATGATCTTGCTAAGGCACTTAATGACTTATGACTTGAGATGGTGGGAATTAGGAAGCCAACCAACCACGTTCCAAGGAAACATGCCAATATTGTGTGCTTTGATTGTCATCAAAAGGGTCACTACCACAATGAATGTGCGAATGGTCCACGTTTAAACCTACTAGGTGAATTTGATGCAGGAGAGTCTGATGTGGAAGTCCTTGATCTCGGAAAGAGAAGTAGAGAAGTTGCATGACCTTCTTTTGGCTGAGGACCCAGCTGGCCGAAGAAGAAGGTATCCTTTTCAGAGACTCCAGATGTTGAGATGGCAAGCCCCCTATAGAGAAGAGCAAAGTCCCCAGATCCATAGAAGTAAGTGGTCTCCATCTGATTTCCCCATTGGATCAGGGCAAGAAGACTACTCAGTCGTTCAAGACATTGCCAACCGGTCTCTGAATATCACACTCCCACAACTCATAGCATTAAGCCCTAAGGTGAGGCGTGAATTGCAGCAAGGGCTTTCTATAAGGAGGTCCAAGGGAAGGAAAAGGTGTAGGATATCTCATCTATCTCAGAAGATATCAATCGACACCCACACACTGTGGATGTCATCATAGATAATTGCCAAATCAAGAATGTGTGCGTTCATGGTGGTGCCGCATGTAACATCATGGTGCCCCGCATCATGAAAAAGCTAAATCTAAAATGCACTAGGTGCTCCTCTACTTGGATCAAGGTAGTAGATGGAAGATGACTCACTACCATGGGGGTCATAGAGGATTTTCCCATCACAGTCAATGGCCTGACCACCACCATCAATTTCTATGTGATCGGCATAGAAGATACTGCAAGAAGTTATCTAGCCATACTTGGGCAACCATGGCTTAGGAAGAGTGATGTAGTCAGTTACTAGAAAACCGGACACATGTCTTTTGGCACTTCAAAGGAGAAGATCCTAGTTCAACTTGGTGCAGTAGAACCAAAAGAAGAAGAAGAGCTGGGAAGTGACACTGCCTCAATCCACAGTATCTGGGTCACTTGAAGATTCAGACAGGGGGGAAGAGGTCTCTAAAGAAAAAATCTATATGATGGAAGTGTCTCCTACTCCACTGCTAACACAGAAGGTAACGGCCACACCCCAATAGCTAGAGTCTATGCTCTCTTCTGATCTTACTCCTAGTGAAAAGGATGAATTCTTAGAAATATTTAAATATTTTTTTGACCTCTTTGCCACGAGTTACCATCATTTGCACCATGTGACTGCCGTAGAACATAAGATAGAATTGAAGCAGATGCTAAGCCAGTGGTGGCACAAAAGTTTCGAAGGTTAGGCCTAATTCAAACTGATGCACTATGCATAGAGGTGTAGAAGCTGGTAGAAGTTGGATTCATTATTCCAGTCACCAATACAAAATGGGTTTCACTAGTGGTTGTCACTCCCAAGAAGAACAACAAGTGGCAGGTTGGCATCGACTATTTTTCCGAAGTGGTACCAGGCTCATTAAGGAACACAACAATGGATTAGTGGAGATTCATGAGTTGCAAGAGCTGCACAGGAGGAAAGTGTTCAACAAAAGGCATCTTAAGCCTTTCTTTGCTCGATTGTGACCCAAGCATGGTCATGTTGTGCATTCCATGCTTGGGGGGGGGGAATCTGTTATGTTTCTCTAAAATGGAGAAGATTTGAAAAGTCAATGTTGAAAGGATTCGATAAAAAGAGATGGCTTCTGTTATATAAGAGCACTTAACCAAGGGAGCTTGTAGGTCACATGGTTCAATCCATCCCAAAATATGTGCTTCACAATTTCATGGCCAACTGGCAGGATAAGTAGTTCAGGACGTGCCTTGCCAATTTTTGCCATGACACTATTGTCTCTGTCATAGATTTTGCTAAAAATTATTCATTTCAAGAACAACATGAGATACAAAGTGCTCACTGGTACAACAAGCAGATAATAATTCTTGTGCATATCACATACTCATTTGCTTGATTCTTCCATGCCTAATGCCAATCTGCTTGTTCCTGACTCACAGGAGTCCAGGTTAGTAAAATGCACATAGCATTTCGACATTTCAGATGATAGGTAACATGACACCTTATTTGTGCAGCATGCTTTTCTATTGCATT
This sequence comes from Dipteris shenzhenensis, assembly GCF_047967505.1. NCBI lineage: Eukaryota > Viridiplantae > Streptophyta > Polypodiopsida > Gleicheniales > Dipteridaceae > Dipteris > Dipteris shenzhenensis. The sequence continues at coordinate 21,621,929 of NC_141626.1, read as the reverse complement.
GGAAATGGTTGAAAAAGGAAAATCCCCATGCAGAAAATATAAGATAACATTGGGTGTGGTTAGATGGTGCTGCCTCTTAATTTAATTCAGCCAGTGGATTCTACTTTGTCTCAAAGTTCAAATCCCTAACTGGTCTAGACATGATGTGGAATTTCTTTGGGTCTAGCCATTACAAGGGTGAACATGATGGATGAGGTGCTGTTATTAAGCAAGATCTGTTTAAACACCAATTCACATGCCCTCAAGAAAAACCCAATGATGCCCATGATGCTGTAACATGGCTTACAACCAACCTCTCCATAGGCGTGCATTCAACATACAGTAAACAAAGCCTTAAGAATATTGTAGTATGCATAGTGCTCCATGAAGTGAAAGTGGATGAAGTGCAAAGAAGAAGCTGATAGGATTATGAGAAAATTAAAGGAGTTTGTGGTCTGCACAACATATGGGGCTTTTCAAAGGATCAACTGATTAAAACAAGAAAAATTTCTTGTTTCTGTAGTGCGTGCATCATAGGGGATCATGATGATTGTGAGAACATTGCAATTGAGAAGACATGGGAGCGAGTTTAAGTTTTCCCTCTACATTTATATGGAGTGACAAACAATGGAGAGACAAACGAAATTTGGGGAGAGTTTTGATGACCTCAGTGATTGTTTGGAAGAGGGGGATAACTTTGCAGTTGTTGTTGCCTTTGGGGAGAATGAGGAAGATGACCTATAATTTCTATTGCAGTGCATAAAACCTAAGCACAATGTTGAGAAAGCATTTAAGGATAATTGGGGAACAACCTATGAGAAGTGGGATGTAGTAGTCAGAGCTTTTTGATTAAAAAAAATCCAAGAGAGGCTACAATTATGAACTGCTACATAAGAGTCCACAAACATGTGTGTACTCTCATCTAGTAAGAGCTATTAAGTTCCAGATGCAACCTGTGCCACAATGAAAGAGGGCAAGAGTGTCTTCAAATTGGATTTAGACACTCATGCGCACATCTTGGGGTGTCTTTGAGCATTGGACGAGGACAATTGAGATAGTACTAAGAAAATGTAGTCTCATTACAAGGAAACAATATTCCACTTGTCCTAGAAAATGGAATTTATATTTGAGACTATGCTTCTTTTTAGTATATCCCAAACAACCACCGTGCTGGTCTTATTAGATTGTTTTTGTAAAGAAGCAAACCACCATGCTGGTGGCTCTTAATATCGTAGTGCAGCCAACCATTATGCTGGTGATCAATTATCCTGCACTACTACCATGCTATCGCTACACTACTGCCGTGCTATCCTAAATTCTTTTGCACAGTGCTATACTAAAACAATCCCTTTTAAACTGTTTATCGTTTTGTTAAATGTTAGATTTCATCCCATGCTTGTTTTTAGTATATCCGAACAACCACCGTGCTAGTTTCCCATAACGAATCCACACATCCACAAATCCATTCATCTTGTAATAATAGAAGAAAAACACCATGATGGTGGCTGTTAATATCCTAGTGCAAAAAACCAACGTGCTATGGCAATAACTTATCCTGCACTACTACCATGCTATCCCTACACTACTGCTATGCTATTTTACAAATTTGTTGCATAGTGCTATACTAAAATAGTCCCCTATAGACTGGTTATTATTAACTATCAGATTTCAACCATCAAGCTACTGAAAACATTTAAGTACTAATAGGAAAGGAGGTCGACACAAAACCAGGCATTACGAGCACGATGAGAAAGTCCACAAGTCCAAGAAATGTCTGCAATATTTTTATTTTTTAAAATAAAATAATATTTTTCAGCTCAAGGAAATTCCAGACTCCCTACTATCTTATTAGCCTCTCTATAGCAAGCATCTCCCAGCTCTTTAGGCTAGTCTAATGCACAATGGCAAACCTCTTTATACACTTGGATTACACACTTTTTACTTTACTCTATTGACTTGTATGCCCATAGTAACTCCTCCTTTCACTGGGGGTCCTCTTCATCCTGGTCTTTGCACTTTATATGTATTCATCCTAGTCTTTACGCTCTATACCTCTTCATCCTGGTCCTGCCAAAAGAAACTTGCATCATGAGCTTGACAAGTACCTTAAAGGAGCAAGAAAAACAATAGCTAGGGAAATTAATATTCACCGTTTGTGCCGACTCTAATTAATACACCCACCACCGAAGCATGTCCTCCTTGCAACTATTTTCCTCCTTCTCTGGGTGTGCTTTTTCAAGGAAATCATCCAACATCATTTTCAGATAGAACAAAAGCATTCCAAAGTCTTTTGGGTATGCCATAGATTCACAGTAGGTGGATCGGTGTACAGAGCCTTTAGGTCTAGATTTCATAATGGGGTCTTAGTTATGTTTGCACTACAGTTAAATAGGAAGAGAGTTCATTTGGCCCAACCTTCTCATTCTTTAGTATCATGTTAATTGTCTAATCAAAAAGTGAGTTCATTCAGCCTTACCTTCTCATTCTTTAGTCTCATGTTAGTTGTCTAATCGAAATCTTTCATCTCATGTTAGTTGTCTAATCAAAATCTTTTGTCTCACATTAGTTAACTAATTGAAATCTTTTGTCTCACATTAGTTGCCTAATCAAAATCTTTAGTCTCACATTAATGATCTAATCAAAATCTTTCATCTCACATTAGTTGTCAAATTGAAATCTTTCGTCTCACATTATGGTCCTTGGCATGGATCAAGGGACACTATCTAGTCACATATCGGAGAAAACATCGCCCAAGTAAACTCTAGAGAAGATTAACAATTCAATAGATTACACATAGATTACATAGATTACATCTCAAATACTCCTTTCCTTCAGATTACATCTCATGGACTCCTTTCCTTTAGGGAACTAGTTTCACATTGCTTTGAGTAGGTTGCCTTTTTGAGCTCCTTGATTGTAGTATCTTTACCTTCCTTGTTCCTTCCATGATCCTTTCCAAAAGGGGGTTGGTTCCTTCCTTTAGGGCACGGCCCCTGCCTTCATGTCGCTTCTCTTTCCTTTATTTGAGCTTCCTGGTTGCAGACTCATCCCTTCTTGCTCGCTTTGTGAAGGGGGATGCCCTCCTCCCTTTAGGCTCCTTTTCCTCGCAGTTAGTATCGGTCTTGGCCTTCATCAATTTGGGCTCCTTGTATTTTGCATTTTTTGCCCAAATGGAAAATTGAGCTGCAACATCTACTTTCTTGTCGTAGAAAGCTATAGGAGACAGGCACATTTGATCTATCCATGACCTGGGAAATGGAAAATGACATTCTATACATAGTGATCTTGCATGCACAAACACTTCAAAGGGAAAAGTGTGCACTAGGTGGTAGCACGCAGGCTATCAGATCATGCAGTCATCTATGATGGGGGTATGGCAAACCATGCATTTCAGATCGTGATGCATAGCAGGATAGGCATTCGATTTAACTATTGTGGGCATCAATACCACAGTCTTGCTCCTATACACAACAAAGCTACTTCTTGATTTCTTCCTCTCTCGTCCTAAGGCTGTAGATGTTCTCCTTCATCTCCTCCACTTTTTGCTCATTCTATGCAATAGCTTCATCTGAATCCCTCAGCATCTGTTGAAGCTACTTAAATTTCTCAAAAACATTAGCAAAACTTCCACTCTAGTTTGGAAATCTCTCAAGATGATGGACTGCTTTTTAATTGTCGAAAGCCATGGCAAGATCGTGCACAATTCTATTGTAATCTTGTTGCAGGGTCTTGTAGCTTACTCTTTGGACTTCCTATAGTGTTTCAAAAAAACAACCCTCAGTGTGCTACAACAAATTGCTCCACCATGGCTACTGCTACAACTTGCTCCACTGTGTTCTCTGTATCCTTCCTGGCCTAAAGAGCTGCCTCATTGTCTTCTCACCCCGGATTTTCTCTGCCCCATCCTTCTTGGCCTTGAAGCTCTCTTGCAATTCCTGCATCACCTTTTTGGTTTTGGAAATCTCCCTTTCCAGCTCCTCCATCATCTGGTCTTTTTCAATGTTCAATGCGTTCTGCATGTTGCAAAGCTGTTTGTAAAGACCCTCATTTTCGGCTCTCTGATCTTCAAGATCCTTTTGCATCATTGTTAGCTCCTTGTCTGTGATGTCCCCATACATCTCACTTCTTCAAGACTATCTTTGAGCTCCTTCATGCATTTCTATTCTTCTCTTCTATGCCTTTCCATGTCGACCATTTTTGTAGTGGCCTCAGCTTGCTCGTGTGCCTACAAGGTCCTTGCTTGTGCCTCCTCTACCTTGGATTCTGCACCTTCCCTGAGACTTTTCTTAAGGTGCACTGTCTTTGCTACATCGATGGCTTTCTCTTGTAGATAAGTCACCTTTTGAGACATCTGCTTATCGTATTGCTCTAAAATCCCTTGAGGGTAGATGCCATCAGGTGCATTATTGCAACTCCAATGGACTAAGATGACAATTGGGATTTTCCATCCATGCAATTATCAAGGTTGGTTAACACACTCTTGGAGATCACCTTGGAGAAAGATATATCACATCCTTTCAGCTGCTCCACTACTGCTTGAACCTACTAGAACTTCACGGATCCTCTCGTATCAGGAAAAAAGTGAATGGTCTTCTTGAGCACATCTTGGAGGCTTGTTGGCAAGCTAGAAAGCTTGACTCTACCATCTTGATTCTTTACTAATCTGAGCGTTGGGGTATACATCTAGAATATCTTGTCTCTTCCACTGCTTCTCAAAAAAGTATGCTTGCAAACTGCCTCTAGAAATTCCTAGAGCATTTTCAATCACTCTTTCATTGATGGTAATCTTCTAACCTTGATAGACTAGTTGCCTCTCTATCCACGTTCACCTCCTGTACCAACTTGGTGAAGTTTTGGAGAGAATCCAAATTGGGATTTTGAAGAGTGAGAGAGGAGCTCCCATATGTCATGATTTCAAGATCAGGGGAGGAGAGGCTCTCGCACTGTGTTATAGAGGGGGAGGAAAGATTGTGTGTGGAGCTCCCGGGCTATGTAGAGTCCATTATGAGAGGGGATATAAGTTGCAGGAAGCGTGCAAGGGAGATAGGAATGGTCGAGAGGGATAGAAGATGAAAGAGTGAAGGAAATGGAATAGTGGAGGCTTAAGCTTGTGGTTTGATTGTTGCAAGGGAGGAAGAAATGGTCGAGAGAGATAGAAGATGAAATAGTGAAGGAAATGGAATAGTGGAGACTAGAGTTTGCAATCCGATTGCAAGGGAGAATGAAACGGTCGAGAGGGATAGAAGATGAAATAGTTAACTAGGGAATGGAATAGTGGTTTGTAGCCCAACTGCATTGTCAAGCTGAGAGCCACCACCGTGGTTGTAGCTCTGACTACACTGTCAAGGTGAGAGCCACCATGGTGGTTGGCTTGAATTTTGATTAATTCAAGGTGGCAATACTAACTTGCATGGTAATGAGTGATTAGAGGTGGTGGCATCTAAGATTCCTAGCCATGTCTGTGGTGGTGGTGGTTAAGACCCACCACACTAGCAGTTAATTACCAGCCACTACAGTGGCTTGCAATTACTCACCTTCTACTTACCACCACCGGGCTTGCATGCATGATTACTACGAGTGTAGTAAATTACCAATCACTGGGCTTGCATGCTCTGAAGAGTACTAGAGTGCATGGTAAAATGAGGGATTAGAGGTGATTAGGCTTCATGATCTACTTTTGTGGGAATCACTACCCAGTGGTGGTGGCTCTCATCAGCCACATCTGTCATGGCTACGATTCCACCAGGTTGGTAGTGAAAACTACTATCCACTGCTCACCCACCACCAGGCTTAAGCATGCATGATCACTACAAGTGTAGTAAAAATTAGCAGTCATTGAGATCACATGCTCAGTAGAGTACTAGAGTGCATGGAAATGAGTGATTACAGCCACGTCTGTTGTGGCTATGATTCCACTGGACTGGCAGTCAAAATTACGAGCCACCGCTCACCCACCACCAGGCTTAAGCATGCATGATTACTATGAGTGCAGTAAAAATTAAAAGTCATCGGGCTCGCATGGTAATGAGTGCAGTAGAAATTACCAGCCACTGGGCTCGCATGCTTAGTAGAGAACTAGAGGGCATGGTAATGAGTGATTAGAGCTTCATGATTTACCTTTGTGGGAATTACTTCCCAGTGGTGGTGGCTCTCAACAACCATGTTTGTTGTGGCTAAGATTCCACCGAGCTGGTAATTAATTACCAGCAACCAAAGTGGCCTGTTTACCCACCACGTGGCATCTGCTTCATGATTACTAGCCCATCTAGGGTGGCACCTAAGATTCCAATGCATTGGCCTATAATTAATATGGATGGAACCCTGAGCTCTAGCCACCACGGTGGCTTGAACTTTATAATATATAAGATCTGTGGCATTTGGCATTTTACTACATTGCTCATCTTCCCTTGCTTTGCTAAATTTCTCTACACGCTCTGCTACTTTGCTCCACACCCCTCCTCTAGCTCTTTTCTGCCCCTTCTCTACATTGCTCCACACTCCCTCCTCCAACTCTTGTCACTCATCCGCTCCCCTGCTCATCTATTGCTCACCCACTCATCTTCACCATGCGTACTACCACCGCCACCCCTCGATGCTCTGTGATCTCAATGTTATCTTCCTTCTCATATAAGGTGATTGTGTTGCACTCACCTGGACTAGAAATGATGGCACTAGTAGAGACTCTTCATTCCCACAGTAGATTCCCCCCACATCTGCATCACCACCTTAGATGACATGCTCACAGAGGACCTCTTATGGTTGTGTTGTATGGGTTCCCCCTGGATGTCAACAAAAGCCTTAATATTTTTAGAGCAGAGTACTCTTGACTTGTTGGGGGGGCCGTAATCTGAGTCCTGGCAATGTGCATGGTCGTCGACCTCTCCATCGTATCCTCCTTTAGTTCCCTCAAATTTTTTAATGCAACGAGCTAGACTGGCAAAAAATTGAGTTGTACAAATTCCCTCTTCCTCAGACGAGGCTCTTAGCAATGGCTGGATGTAATCTTTTGGCCTCCAAGGCTCTCAACGATCTTTTGGCTCACTAGATGTAATGTTTTAGTCTCTAAGGCTCTCAATAATTGCCGAGTTTTTATTACATGAATGGTTATGGTCACTAGCTGTAATCTTTCGGCCTTTAAGGCTGAGCTTTTACAAATGTAAGATCATCTGTTCAATTTTTGCTCGATATAAGTTGCTAAATTTTATATGTCGTGTTATTGGATGTAGATCTACATTGTAATCTCTTTTGCTCAACTTTCACTCGATAAATTGTACTTTTGACCTCATTTATATTGACTGTAACAAGGACTAAAATTGTAAGAAAGGAGGACTACAATTTCCTTGGTTTATGACCAAAATAGTGCTAAAATAACTCCAACGACCCACCGTTGTAGTTGCATAGAGATACATCTAGAAAAATACAATTAAACTTTCAAAAAATGCAATTGATGAGATGGCGCTTGAGGGTCCCCTCTAGGGGCAAGGGCCATATCGACATGCATTATACAATATACAAGATGCCATTGGACAAAAATGGCATGTTGATATGGACCTTGCCCCTAATGGGCAACCCTCAAGGGCCATATTGTAAATTGCATTTTTCTTGGTTGCTTAATGGAATACACTTTCCTTGGTATACAAATATATAACTCCAAGAACTAGTGCGGTGGCTGTCATAGATCTCCTTCTATTTGCCAGCACACTAGTCATCATAGAACTCCAAGAACCAACGTGGTGGTCTCTCCAAGACAACCTTGAATTCTGGGCGATGACAGGTTGTCACGCCAAAGACTATGCTGAGGCGATGCTTAGAATGATAGATTGCATCTCATTATTATGTCAGAAACTAGCACGGCGGTCTCTCCAAGCCAACCTATGATCTCCCTATGATTTGCATGGGCAAAGATGCGGCAAAAGGCTACATGATGACAGGTGGTTAGGCTAGAGATTGCGTTGCGGCGGTGTTCAGAATGATAGATTGTGTCTCATTGTTACACCAAGAACCAGTGCGGTGGTCTCTCCAAGCCAACCTTCAATTTTAATGATTTGCATGGGTGTGGTGCCTTGTGATAGGTGGCAAAGCTGCGACAAAAGGCTATGCGATGATAAGTGGTCACGTAGCTTAGGGCAGAGACTACACTACACGAAGCAGTGCAGAGATGCAATGTGTTGAGCTATGCGATGTTCAGAATAAATAGATTGCATCTCATTATTATGCTAGTGCACCTTCATTACGTGGGAAAATTTTGGGCAACTAGAGCACAGGTCTACGCAAAATTCAAATATTCACCTAGAAGCGCATCGCGTCGCGGCCCCAAAATAGCCCTAAAAATAGTTCTGCGATGGCTACACCCAAGCAAATGTTGACCCTATGGGTCAACAACTATCAATGTTTTAAGAACACCATGTAGTAATCCCACTCATTTGGATTCCAAATTTTCAATCTGTTATGGTTTTCAACAAATAAAAAAAAAGTTATGGAGCGTGCCCTCAAATGTGTATGCATCACTTTAGCACAACATTAGAGGCCCATTAAACGATGCCTAATGTTCTCATTTAAGTGTGTACTTGGGTTGAGGAGAAGCTCATATAGTGCAATTTTGAATGATTACTTGGTTGCATGTATGTATAGAAAAAAATTTTGATGTCTTTGAATAAATTGCTATATCATATAGTCTTTAGGATGCATGCTTCACATGCAACATAACACTTGTAATGCTTTAATGGTCTTGTTACAAATCCTTATTCCATAATTTTTTTCTCTCATGTTCAAGTTTGGAATGCGTACTACAACTTGAAGACAAAGTTTGCCGAATTCCATTGAGCAATGCATAAGTTATGGGTCATGCAAAATACCTTTACATAGAAAAGTCCCTGAACCTCACCAAAAATGGCTACACCTAAGAAAACAATGACCCCGTAATCTTGGGCATATCCCTAATAGTTTGGGAAATTGTATTTGTCAACCTCTCCATTTGATTTGGTTTGGACTTTGTAAACCCATTTCCATCTTAGGGCTTCTTTGTTGTAAGAATATCTATCAAGGTCTAGCATTGTTTTTTGAGACGAGCATTGTACTCTCCATCCATGCATGTTTCAACTTGGGGACTTGCATTGTGTCTTTGAAGGAGGTTTCCTCGTCAAAAAAGGAGGCAAGGAAAGAAAAAGCTTACCTCTCTCAAGATATTCTAACTGGAGCTAGTAGAATCACTTATCAGTTTGCATTGTCTAACCACAAGCCTCTCTATATATATGGTCCATAACTTTGGTATAGGAAAGAGAGAACCCTCTTGGTTCAAAGAAGACCTTAGTCTATTTTAGCTAAAGAGTGTACAAATATAGATTACTGAAGTTTTTAAGGGAGCATTTGCAAATCTTGAATTTGTTGTTAATGCTTGGCAAACTATAGTGGAAGGTACTCAAATTTTACTAAAAAAGTGTAGGAGATACAATGATAAAATCAATAAAAGAATGGAACAAATTATAGCCTCATGAAGACAAGGTGACACTAGGGCATAAAGAGAACTTATATTTTGGCAAAGAGAGAAGTTAGAAGACAAGAAAAAAACAAATTAAAGGATTTTAAACTTTATTTTAGAGCCTCCTAGTTAGGGAAAATTGATAGGCCCACCAAGGAGAACTTTAAACATATTAGTAAAATGAGGGTCAATGAAGAAATGAACTTCCCTCAAGAAAGCATTTGATCAAACAATAGTTTGTGAATGACGCTAACATAGTCCCAAGAAACATTGAGCAAGATGTTAAGGGGTTTATAGCTGAATGTCTAGATACTTTTGGTATAGCTTTAGGGTCAATAATTAATCATGCAAAGTCTGGGTATACAACTTAGTGGAGGAGATTAGATGGTTCTTGAACGACTTGGCTACTTGGCATCCTCATGGAATTTGATATAATAATGAATGGTGGATGGGATTGGTTAAACAAGCAACTAGATAGATGGAGAGAATTTCAAGAAAACCTAGCAGGAAGGAGGATGATTGTGAATCATTGTATCTATCAAGAGCCATTTTCTATCTCTCTTGCTAGTCCCCCTCCAAAATAGGGTTTGACAAGTTCATAAGTAGATGGACGTGTTTTAACAAAAGAACTTCCAAGGCTAGATAAATGGAGTTTTAGTATGTCAAGGCCCAAGTAGGAAAGTGGGCTAGGGGTTCCTACAAGTGGCAACTAACTTGCAGTCCTTGGATATTCAAAGCCATCATTCATGACCCGAGAAATATATTTGAATATTAATAAGAAACTTTTCATTTGTACATCCTATAAGGGATAAAAAGTGGAAATTTTATCCTATCCTATCTACCATCTACAATCTTGAAACCTCTTGTGCAAAAAACTCTGTTCATCGTGGAGGTCATTGTGGTTTGACTTTAAGGAAATAGAGAACTAGATATTTTTTCTTAGAAAGGGTTCCTTTACAAGTTTAGATCCTATTTGGGTGTCTCTCATACACATGAGCTCACATTTTGGAGATGGGACATTACCACAACTAGTATTTTGTTCAAAAAGGGACTCCAAATCTAGCATAGAACATATTAGATGGAAATTTGGTTGGAAATAACAAGAGAATTTAACTCTCCATTTGAACTTGTTAGGGGCAGAATTGATCTTTGGTCTGGGAGTATATAATGGAAAGGGGGCTCTTCTCTAGTTAATAAGAAAGAATTAAGTTGTAGGGGGCCTCCCCACTTTTCTCACGAGGGATGCTTTTATCGAAGCTGTACTTATATATTGATATAAAATCTTGGCAAAAGTTCATCAAGCTAGTTTTTTTAGTTTCATAATATCAATAGAGCATATTACAATTTAATATATTTTCTTTTGAAATTTGAAGGAAAACTTGTATATCTTGGCGAAACATTAAAAAATTTTCCCATAAAAGTTTCAAATCTTGGCGAATTTTTCAATTTTCTATTTCTATTAGGGCATACAAACTTTCGGCCCCAATATAAAAGTTTTGCTTCTTAACAAAACTAAGAGGAAAAAATCATCCATGTTTCTCACATTCTTGCCTCCTTAAATGATAAAAGAAGTCCTTAGAGATATCCATTATTGTCCACTTGGGGCAAACTCTACTCTGAATACCTTGTGCAAGGTAACCCCATTTGATCTTCTCATTGGGGTTCAAGGATCTAAACCGATGACCTGCCTTGCCATCAAGACTCAAGCCAAAAGCATTGACCTTATCTAGATCTCAAATATCACCAAAGATTTCATAGATCTGTTCAAATCTCTCAACATGTTGAATGCTAGATGAAATTCGGCAAATAATACGGTTTGTTGGCTCTCTAGATTTGAAAGGATTGGGGTTAAATTAATACTAGAGAAAATGTACTCTCTGTCTAGTTAATTCTTGACAAAGACATTTGGACAAATGCTAGGGGGAAAGAATTGGAAAGGGAGATGGAAAATATAAACGTTAAAGATCCCTTTTAATGACATTTAGGAAAATTCCATAAGTTATTATAGAGCAAAAGGGGTTGTATTACCTTGATGACATAAATAAAATGCAAGAATTCACTTAAAAAACATTGGATAGCAGAATTCACCAAGCTACCTTGCTAATATCATGTACATAGGTGAGTTTTGAGCACATACCATAACATTGTTCCTCTATATATTTTTCATGCAACTATTCAACATAATCTTAGAGCTTCCCAAATCCTTCTTTCATCTTAGAAGCCTTGCAAGATGGTCAATTGGATAATTGAAGCTAATTCAATTACAATAACCAAGCAACATCGCTGACACATTGAAGCAAACTTGCGACATTTTTGAATCAAATCGGTTGATCTATCATGGGATCCATTGGATAGAAGCTGCTAATGATCCATCTTGGGCATGCTCTTGATGTCCCTATTATAGGTGATTCAATGTCTTTTTTTCCAAACTTTTTCTTGCCCGGGTATTCAAAATTGATATACTCAGCTCCAACTTCAATATGGAGTAAACATTTTCATTTCTTGCTATTAACATCATTAAAATGATCCATGACAATGAGAAAGGAGCTTAAAGTTAGGGAGGATAAAATAAATAAAGATGTGTGGTTGCAAAAGAGAAATAGGTACATAAAAGGACTTTGGGTTTTTAATGTTCTATGTGCATAGCAATATTTTCGGGGATGGTTTGGGATGCTTTAGGCACCAAAATTGGCACTTTTCAAAACTTTAGTTTGTGGGATGATTTCCCTAAAGGAATTTTACACTATGTAGGGGAATAATGGCAACCTTCCAAGACTAGGGGGATTGCACTCTTTAGCCTCCTTGATCCCTAATCCATTCCTACAAAAATTGAGACCCAAATGGATATGAATGAGAACGGGCACCTTATTGCATGCACCCTTTTGAAGGGCCATGGCCATCATTTCTCATGGTCATCAATTATTGTTGAGAGAATCATTGCAAGTTGTAACTTTGGACATTCTACGCAATGATAGGCTATTGCATATCATTGCATGGGAAGGTGCAAGTTGAGAGAATCAGTGCAAGTTGTATCTTTGGACATTCTATGTGATGAATATAGGCCATTGCCTATCATTGCATGGTTTGGTGGTGATTTCTACATGTTTTTTTTTTCTTAGCATATTTTATGTACATTAGAGTTGGCTATACATGTAAGTGTTTATTTCATGTGTTAACTTTGAACTATCCACAACAAGACAAAGCACCCATAGACATGCACATAGACATGTTTCTTTAATTAGAAAAAAACTTAAGGGCATGTCTATTGGCGCATCTACAGACCCGCATTTACAGGCACGTCTGTATAATAGACAGACGCACCTATAGATGTGCAAATAGATGCTCGGTTAGAAATTAAAAAAAAACAGAGAGATGCATACATAGACGCATTTATAGACGCGCTTATAGACACTCTATAGAATATTTTTTGTTAATAAAAGTAGAATTTCGTGTGGTTGAACAGAATGCTGTGTATGTTGTGTATGCTATATAGTTAGAAGAATCCCATTTCCACATTGTGCAATTCAAATCTTATAGCCAACTGCATTTTAATTAGCATGATTGCAAGCATGTCTATAGTTGACGATTACAATTTCAAATAAAACATTACAACTCCAAAACATTTAGTTCACAAGGCATTCATTGATAGAACGTTGCACAAGGAAATTGAAAGCCAAAAAAATAGAAGGAGTGTATATTAATTCATAGCTCAAAAAGTGCTTGTATGTACATATAGCATGAAGCCAAGCCATGTCCTATGGCTTCAAGTACACAAAATAAGAGGAGTGTATATACAAGAGAGGCACGAAGCTAAGCTAATGGCTTCAAGTACAAAAAAGAGTAGCTAGCGCTACTTCTACAACTAATCTAAGAGTCTCTGTGTCCTCGCTCCCTTCTTTGCTCCCTTCTTGGCTCCCTTCTTTGCCCCCTTCTTTGCTCCCTTCTTCCTCATCTTCTTTCTCCTAGATCAGCCGTAGGGCCCTGTAAATGAGGGACAACATGTATCAATGTATGAAAAATCAAATCTTTACTTACAATATTGACATCATTTAACTACTTTTAAAACCTGGGGGGGCGCTCCAATAGCCCAGATATACTGCTCCTCAGTATTTAACCCATCATCATAGAAGTGTCTCCATGTATCTCCTCTGTGATGGTGGCGGTGGTAGGTTGTCTCAACAGGAGTAGGGCACCTGCCCACAATATCAAGCTACAAGATGACACAATTTACGGAGGGGTTAGTACAAAGAAACAACCCTCTAATAAACTACATAAATAATATAATTTCAATTGATACTTACAAATTGGGCCTCCCATGATTCAACACCCCTTGCTCCAAAATGCACGCATCCATATTGCTCCATTTGGATCCTTCATGCCTCTATGTGCTACAGACTGGGGTCTCTGCCTTCACTGCCTTCATTGCTTTCTTCCACTCATGCTTGTGAGTGGTGTGGGGCTGGCCCCTTGGTGGTTGACCTTCCTCTCTCCTAGCAATCTTGGCTAGTGCCTGTCTGTTGAGCAAAGATCTTTTATTGGCAAGTAACGTAACAACCCATTTATCTGTGAACTGAACACTAGGAGGATTGGGATACCTAGAGTGAACAATAGTGAGGGTCTCATCAGCCAAATTTTTTGGTTGGTCTTTGTAGATGAGAATTTGGGACAGATCCATGACTTCTCCACCACTTGGCATGAGTCGGTAAGGGTTTGTAACTATTGTGTGCTATATTGGTTAGAAATAAAGATTGCCCGCTAACACCAAATGTTGTTTAGATACTCCATCTTTTATCGTTTACCATATTGGTCCTGCCTCAAGATCAATCACCTGCTTGATCCCATGCATATCTTCAAGAATGTGGCATCTACCATTTGGGAACATTTGAATGGGACAGGAGATTCTGTAGGCATAAGGGAGGATCTACGCACCACAGGGAGGATGCATGAAGCTTGGCCACAAGAGAGGCCAAATGGGCATGTCTTTTTACCTTGTGCACCGTGGAGGTTATCAAAGCTAGAGATGGTGGCGGTGAAGCGAGCTATCACTACAGTTCATACTCCCACTGGATGCATGAGGTGTTTGAAGGGGGCCTTCACAAAGAGCAAGAAAAGAGGTGTAGAGCAATTATATGGCTTGAAATCTCATGATTGGCACAAGATGCTCCAAGTAAGTATTTTATGTGCATAATATCTTTTTCTTTCCAAATTTGTGAGTGAATTAGAAGCAACTAATCAACCACTCCTTGTGTGTTCAATTCATACTACCTACTAGCATTTCTCGCAGTGCATCGAAGGACGTGAAGGATTGTATTTATAAGATGGGTGAGCGTGAAGGTGGTTTGTTTAGTGGAGGAGACATTTCCACGTTCTATTCTCACAAGGTAACTACATCTCATAGTGCATTTGGTGGATGAGATTGCTATATGCGGTACTATACATGCACAATGGTTGCTCTTCCTCGAGTGCTTCATGAAGACCTTGAAGGGTTTCGTGAGACAAAATGCAAGGCCTGAAGGTATCATGGCCGAGGGTTGGTTGGTACAAGAGTCACTTGTATATATTTCTGAGTTTCTTGTTGATGTGGATAGCTCTCTCCCACGACTATGGAGAGATGATGAAGACCTAAGGATGACCTCTATTGTGCCTCAAGGAAAAGGACACAGCAAAGTAATAGACATGGAATTGCTTAATAATATCAACCTCTATTGCGAGTCTATTGCATCCTTAATAGTGATGTGATGAAAAGATGGGTGACAAGATACGAGGATGCAAAGGTAAGAAGACAAGGAGAAAGGGCCCTCTTTTGTACACACCATGGATCTCGTTTGCCATACCCTTAGCATTTAAGAGCACTTCCAAAGGATATTCATGTGGTTTGGCTACTTGACAAAATGGAGAGAGGAAAGAGAGACAAGGGGATGCATGTCACAATGGAAGAATGGGAGTATGCTAAGGGATGCATGAGCAAGGTCGGTATATTGAATGTTATGCATAAGTTAGGAGCTTTCAACAATTCAGATTGATTATTTAATTGATTTTGTCTTGGTGTAGCGTACTATGTTCAATGCTATATGGTGTGAGGGTAAGCATTTTTAAACACAACGGATTGATGATAAGAGAAACACACAAGATTGTGGCGTGATTGCTAGCTTTGAGGCTCGCCAATGGAGCCATGGATGATTATTGTGGCATAATCCAAGATATTATTAAGCTTGACTTTCAACGCTTCTTTGTGTATGTTTTGGATGTAAAGTGGTTTAAGGACGTGGTGGAAAGAGGCCCTAATGCACCAATCAAATGCCATGCAAGTGGCTTTGTAACTATTGACTCCACAAAGTTTTGGCAAAGTAAGAAGGACACACTAGTACTACTGCAACAATGTGAACAGGTATTGTACACACATATAAAAATACTCACTTTTAAATATTTGATACCTTCGATGCAAGGAAAATAACGTGATTGTATTTGTGTTTGAATTAGGTTGTCCATCAACCAATGGTGGATAATAATACGTGGTGGCATGTCATACCTAGTATGCCACATTCCAAAGTGAAGTATAGTACATTTACTAATATGGAGCGTATGGAGGATGATCATGGCCATGGAGGTGATGATGACCGTGATACAAGAGAGGAGGATGATCATGACGCATAGGAGATACAGATATTGAGGCCATTACCCATGAGGACGAGCCTACCATTGGTGATGCTAAATGAGCACATGAGTAGCACAAGTAGTAGTGGGCTGAATGTATTTGTAGATCTCAACACTGGTTGGATTTTGAAGTAGATAGTTTGGCAAGGGTTGATCTCATTGAGGATGAGATTGAATTGTAGCCCATGAACCAGTAGCCCATCATTGATATTGGCAAAACTTTTTTACATATTGTCTCATTCTCCTCACCTCACTTAATTTTTGTATACATGGGTTTGCCAAAAAGCATTGATATTTTTGTTAAAATTACGTGCTTTAGTAATCATGGGCAATGTCTGGAAAGCAGTGATGTACATTTATCAGCCTGCATCAAAATCTCACTTTTTGTATTCTCTGTTTTGCATCTAAATTTTCGTCTAATTCATAGTACAGACACACTAATAGACGCGCTAATAGACATGTAAATAGATGTGTTATTAGATGCACTATTAGATGAGCCTATATATTTTTGCTATTCCAGCAGCGCCTATAGATGCACCCACTATTTTGCATGTCTATCAAGCATGTCTATAGTTGCTTTGTCTTGTTGTCACTACAAGGCATAGGCCATTTTCCGACGGAAATACCGACACTTTTTACATTAAAATTTTTTTTTTCACGGGTGCAAACGTCGCTATAAAAGTCACTAAAAGCGTCGGAAAAGGAGCGTCACTGTAAAGCATCGCTATATAGTGACACTGGCAATCGTCGCTATATAGCGATGATGCAAATGTCGCTATATAGCGACACTATTAATCATCGCTATATAGCGACATTGGTAAACGTCGCTATATAGCGATGATTAACAGAAGTAAAAAAAAAGGGTTAGTGGGGCTAAACAGGGCTTCCTTTTGGCCCTGTTTAGCCCCACTAATCCTTTTTTTTTTTTGTAATTACAAAAGAAAGTTTTTTATGACAAAATTTCCCTTGCTTGTAGGGTGATACAAAATTGTTCTTGTGAAATGATGAGTAACAAATGCATATACATGTCGGACATATACAACAGTGTTTGTAACAAAATTACCCTGTCGAAAGGGCGATGCAAAATTGCTCAAACGAGCGGATATACAAAATGCTACTACCACTACTCATCCGAATCCGAATCATCTTCGTCTTGTTGGCCTGTTCCTTGGTCCTCGACACCTACGTCTTCTTCCTCGTCCTCGCCACCTGCGTCCGATCCTTGCCCCTGTTGATCGCTCGCCTCCAATGATGGGACGCTTGAGCTTTGACCCTAAAATTGAACCATATAAATCGAAAATTAGATTGGAACTTAAATTAAAAAGTGAGATTACAAGTAGGAGTAAACTTATACCGTGCGAGCAGCCACCTCAGCCCAATCGACTGTCGCTCCCATTGCCTCTTGCTCAATGAACCACGGCTTTGTTCCTATCCGAAATGCGTGCCGCGTCTCTGCATCTGTAGGAAGATGACCCATCGCAGCTTGCTGTGGATCCAATTTACGAGAGTTAGAGTTAGCTAAAGTGCATGTAATATGTAAGTAAAACAAATAGAACAATACATTAAATGGGAAGAAGTAGACTTACCACGGTTGCCTCGAACGCATACCGTCCGCCTGCACCAAAGTGCGAAGTACCTACGACGTCCAGCCATCTCTTTGCAGCCCTCCTCTGACCCTCAAACATTTCGGGATGGTCCCTATGTTGCTTCTTGAAGTACTTCCAATCAGCTTTGTTTGCCCAGCTGGGTTTAGCCAACCCCTTTGTAATGGAAGTACGCAAGGTTGATCTATGATGCTTTAGGACCAAACCCATGCGCTCTCACATATAATCGTCATTAAACTCCACATTTGGTGGATTAGGGTATCTTTGTTTTAACTCATCGATCACCGCCTGCTTCTTTTGGGCATCTTGATACCGCCAATCGGTATTTATGCTGCTCTTGAAGTGATGACTCATCAACCTCCTCATGGCGGCCATCACTGCTTTGCCCTTTTTATCTTCTATTATCTCTCCGGCAGATGTGATTTGATAGGAGAGATCCCCTGATGAGTAAGGGGGACTGACGGTAGCAGAGTCTGAAGGAGTGGAAGCTGCGCGAGCGCTTCTGGAGCGAGGAGTAGCAGTGGGAGTAGGAGAGGGAAAGGGACCTGATTGATACTGTGTCTCCAGACCAAGTGGAGACCTAAAGGAGCGTGAGTGTGCTGACTCGTCTACATCTCCCGAGTCATCACAACATGAGTCGCCCGTCCTACTCTTCCTTCCCTTGTGAGAGGCATGCGCAGGTGATGATCCCGCGGTCGAAGGGGCACGAGGGGATGGCTGGGCAGTACGTCCACCCATCGGTGTAGGGGAAGGAATTACGGAGGTCCTCTGAGAGAGCAGAGAGAAGAATCTCGCTGCCTCCTCATTGCTCATCTGCGCTACAAACTTGTCGGGACTCCCGACAAAGCCATGCACGGCTAGCAAAGGAGTTCCCCGAGGGGTAGTCGTAGTGCTACATGGAAGAGGGGTCGGACCAGGGGTAGTCATAGTGCTAGGTCCCAGAGGAGCCGGACTGGGGGTAGTCCTCGGGGTAGTCGCCTGAGAGGAATCAAAGTCCTCTGGAGCATATAGATCGTGAGCTCTCCTCCTGCGAGGCTGTCCGTACTCGTCAGATGAGCGACGTGATCCCATGTCTAACATAGACACAAACATGAAAACAAAAAACAAAAAAACAAACATAAGCATTCTCATAGGCATAGGCATAGGCAAGAAGAAAGAAGAGGGAAAGGAAAGAACAGGGAAAGGAAAGAGGGAAAGAAGATGGGAAGGAAAGAAAAGAATGAGAATGAGGAAATAGAGAATGAGAGAAGGGGGAAATAGAGAAGGGGAAAGAGATGAGGGGGAATGAGAGAAGCATAAGCATAAGCTTATGCGGAAATAGAGAATGAGCTTATGCGGAGATAGAGAAGGAGAGAAGCATAAGCTTATGCTTATGCTTATGCTTCTCTCATTCTTTATTATGCTTCTCTCCTTCTCTATTTCCGCATAAGCTTAAGCATGAGCTTATGCGGAAATAGAGAAGGAGAGAAGGGGGAAATGAGAGAAGGAGCTTATGCGGAAATAGAGAATGAGTTTCCGCATAAGCTTCTTTCATTCTCTATTTCCGCATAAGCTCATGCATAAGCTTATGCGGAAACTTAAGCATAAGCTCATGCTTATGCCTTATGCTTATGCATAAGCATAAGCATAAGCATAAGCATAAGCTCATGCTTATGCTCATGCGGAAAAAAAGAAGGAGCTTATGCGGAAAAAGAGAAGGAGCTTATGCGGAATTCGAAATAGAGAAGGAGCTTATGCTTATGCTTATGCTTCTCTCATTCTCTATTATGCTTCTCTCCTTCTCTATTTCTGCATAAGCTTAAGCATGAGCTTATGCGGAAATAGAGAAGGAGAGAAGGGGGAAATGAGAGAAGGAGCTTATGCGGAAATAGAGAATGAGTTTCCGCATAAGCTTCTCTCATTCTCTATTTCCGCATAAGATCCTTCTCTTTTTCCGCATAAGCTCCTTCTTTTTTTCCGCATGAGCATAAGCTCATGCTTATGCTCATGCATGAGCATAAGCTTATGCTCAAGCATAAGCATGAGCTTATGCGGAAACTTAAGCATAAGCTTATGCTCATGCGGAAAAAAAGAAGGAGCTTATGCGGAAAAAGAGAAGGAGCTTATGCGGAAATAGAGAATGAGAGAAGCATAAGCTTCTCTCATTCTCTATTTCCGCATAAGCTCACGCATAAGCATGAGCTTATGCGGAAACTTAAGCATAAGCTCATGCTCATGTATGAGCATAAGCATGAGCTTATGCTTATGCTTATGCTTAAGCATAAGCATAAGCATAAGCTCATGCTTATGCTCATGCGGAAAAAAAGAAGGAGCTTATGCAGAAAAAGAGAAGGAGCTTATGCGGAAGCATAAGCATAAGCATAAGCTCATGCTTATGCTCATGTGGAAAAAAAGAAGGAGCTTATGCAGAAAAAGAGAAGGAGCTTATGCGGAAATAGAGAATGAGAGAAGCTTCTCTCATTCTCTATTTCCGCATAAGCTCAAGCATAAGCATGAGCTTATGCGGAAACTTAAGCATAAGCTCATGCTCATGCATGAGCATAAGCATGAGCTTATGCTCATGTGGAAAAAAAGAAGGAGCTTATGCGGAAAACAAGAAGGAGCTTATGCAGAAATAGAGAATGAGAGAAGCATAAGCTTCTCTCATTCTCTATTTCCGCATAAGCTCACGCATAAGCATAAGCTTATGCGGAAACTTAAGCATAAGCTCATGCTCATGTATGAGCATGAGCTTATGCTCATGCGGAAAAAGAGAAGGAGCTTATGCATAAGCTCATGCTCATGCATGAGCATAAGCATGAGCTTATGCGAATGAGAGAAGGGGGAAATAGAGAAGGGGGAAAGAGAGAAGGGGGAATGAGAGAAGCATAAGCATAAGAGAATAAGAGGGAAAGGAAATAGAGAATAAGAGGGAAAGGAAAGAGAGAAGGGAAAAGAGATGAGGGGGAAAGAGAGAAGGGGGAAAGAGAGAATAAGAGAAGAGGGAAAAAAGAGAAGGGGGAAAAAGGAGAATAAGAGAAGGGGGAAGAAGGAAAGAGTGAGAGGGGAAGAGAGGGTTCCTACGCCCATCACTGCAGCTAGCGCTTAAGGCACTAGCTGCAGGCCAATGCAAATAACAAAAATAATAAATGGAAAAAAGAGGAAGCACTTACCTGAAAAAGTATGTCCCGCTGGGTGTAGTGGACTGGCCCTACAAAGAGAGAAAACAACCCATTTTTTCAAATAAGATGTTAGTGGAAGGAGGAGATTACAAAAGCAACTTCTTGAAGGGAGGAGATTGAGGAGACAAGGAAAGGAGGAGATTGAGGAGACAAGGAGAAAGAGAAGGAAGAGAAATACAGAAAGAAGAGGTGAGTTTTCTTTCTTTCTTGAAATCTCATTTTTTGTTTCAATCCTTTCAAAACAAGCATGAAAACTAGTTTAAGAAACCAAAGAGGAAAAATGATAGAGAGGGAGTACAAGAGGTAGGAGAAGGGTGAGGAGTGGAAAATAGAGTGGGAGGTTGCTTGGAATAGATTTTGGGTTGCTTACTTGAGAGATTAGGGAATGGATTGAGCAAAACGCCGCGCGTTTTGGCATTTCGGGTTTTGATCCACAGCGTCGCTATATGCGACGCTTATTAAAAACGTCGCTATATAGCGACGGAATAGAGCGTCGCTATATAGCGACGCTTATTGTCACTTTTTTTATATGGCCTCAAGAGAAGCTCAAACGTGCTATTTTATAATTGTCAATATCTCCTCTTCATGCTTATGTTGTGATTTTATAAGTGTAGATGGAAGGGACGAGTGGAAGCTCATCCGATGATGCGCCAACGCCCGAGAGCACGAAGTGGCTTATGGAGAGGTTATACTGTCATTGCACTCATTGCAAGCGAGAAGTATGACATCAACGTCGTATTATCATGCGCCACTTGCGGATGTATGGGGAGGAGCCGGAACCAGTACCCCCCGTTGGTGTTGCACATGTTGATGGATCATCGGTAAGTCAAAGCTATTTAAGTTCGCAATCTTATTGTATACCAGGAAATAGAAGATCTTATATTTACACGAATGAGCTTATGACAGGATGAGGAGGGTGACGAGGGTACACATATACCTTCTCACTTTCAACAAGACTATAGTCTCCCGGATGATGACGAGGGTATGGTCGACATGATGGATTCCATTTTTAGGGGCACTACATCCCACGTACACGTGATGTCAGAGTCTGAGGTCAAAATGCGAGAGTTGCAATCAACACAATTGTACGAGGGTGCTAGGATGTCTAAACTACGTGCTTGTCTCTCAATCTTGAATCTACAAGTACAGTATGGGTGGTCGGATACAAGTGTCTCGGCCTTAATGAGGTTAGCCCTTGCATTAATTTGACTCATTATTTGGATATTGTTTGTTTTGAGAATCATCATTTGGATAGTGTCTTTGTCATAGGTTGCTCCAGAAGATGTTGCCTGCACCAAATACCATGCCCGGTTCAAGAGATGAAGCGAAAAAGATGCTAACAATGGTGGGTATGGATTATGATACCATCCATGCTTGCCGTAATGATTGTATTCTCTTTTGTCGTGAGCATGGAGATTTGGCTAGTTGTCCAAAGTGTGGGGAACAACGATATAGAGATGACTTGCAAGGTGAGCAGATACCGGTAAAGGTCTTAAGACACTTTCCCATCATTGCAAGAATACAACACATGTTTTGATGCAAATCCATAGCGGAGTTGATGACATGGCATGCATCTCATTGGTCCACTGATCACATAGATAATCAGTGGTCGAACTTTGCGAGGGAGCCACGCAACTTACATCTTGGGCTAGCCATGGATGGCGTGAATCCTTTCGGGTTACGCTCGACATCTTGGTCGACATGGCCCATAGTCGTGGTGAATTACAATATCCCACCATGGCTAACAATAAAAAAGGGACACCTCATGCTTGCACTACTTGTGCCAGGAAAGTACAAGGCAAAAAACATGGACGTGTACATGGCACCTTTGATAGAGGAGTTACAGATATTATGGAGAGGAGTGCATGTCTTTGATATTTCCAGAGCTCCTAGGCATACCAATGATATTTTGGTCAGGGGTATCTTGATGTGGACCATGCATGACTACCCAGGATATGGAGAGTGCACAGGTACGTGGTTATGTCTTTACATGTACAATGAGGGATTATCTTTTTTTTACTCTCTTTTGCACGCATGTCTTGTACTAACATATTCATGCACACGTGCAGGACTTGTTACAAGTGGGTACCATGCTTGTCCTGTTTGTGGACCGGCTCTGAAATCGCTTGCACGCTACTCCAAACATATGAGGAAAAATGTTTATGAAGGTCATGCTCGATACCTTCCGCTCGACCATCTCGCACGTGGAGGTCAGCTTGATCCACCACCATCATATTTGAAGGCAAGTGATTGGATTCAAGCTTGGAGGGTGAATGGAGAGGAACCTCCTCCTGGTATGAAGAGGCTATTGATCTTTCACGAGCTTCCTTATTGGGGTCAGTTACAAATCAATCATCTCTTGGATCCCATGCATATCTTCAAGAATGTGGGGGCTACTATTTGGGCACACTTGGTTGGTTCCAAGGACTCGAGAGGAGTGCGAGAAGACTTGCGTGCTATGAATAGGATGTCTCGTTTGTGGCCCCAAGTGCATGCTTCGGGAAAAGTTGTCCTCCCAAAAGCAACGTGGATCCTCTCTATGAGGGAGGAGGCAGCGGTCAAGGCAGACATTGCCTCTTTTCAAACATCGACAGGGTACATGCGTTGCTTGAAAGGAGCATTTTCAAAGGACAATAAGCTTAGTGGCCTCAAGTCCCATGATTGGCACAAGGTCTTACAGGTATTCTAAGTAGAATTAGTGTACCGATAATAGTGATGCGTTAGCGTAATTATTATTATGTTATATTGTTGACATGACTTCATTGTTGCTTTGATAGTTCATCCTCCCAATTACAATAAAAGGGTGCTTACAAGAAGATGTTAGAAATGCTATATTCAAGATCTGTGGTATTGTGAGGTATGATTACTATCAAATCGCATTATGTATTTTCTTAATGGACATGTGAAATAGGTGGATATCTCAAATATCTTACATATGCATGGACATGTGAAATAGGTGGATATCTCAAAAAGAGATCTCTATATCGAGCATCGAGAAGGCTAGGGTGGAATCCATCGAAGCCGTATGCTTGCTTGAGAAGCACTTTCCCTCAAGCATTATGACAACTCAAGTCCACTTGCTTGTGAACATAGTTGATGAGGTGGCTATAGCAGGTACCGTTCATAATCGATGGATGTTTTTTCTCGAGCGGTTTATGAAAACTTTAAAGGGGTTTGTAAGACAAAGAGTAAGACCGGAAGCAAGCATGGTAGAGGGATGGCTTGTGCAAGAGTCATTAGTATATATCACAGAGTTTCTTGCATCCACGGATCCTGATATGCCGCAAGCTTGGCACAACAAGGATGATGATCGCATCATTGGCGAGGTTCCCCAAGGAAAAGGGATTGAAAGAAAGATGAGCGAAGAGCAAATGGAGAAATTCAATAAGTTTTGTATCCTCAATAGCCCTGAGATGCAGAAGTGGATTGAGAGATATGAAGTGGCCAAAGCAGAAAGAATAAATGCAAGGACGAGATTCAGAGTAATGTACAGGCGATCACAACCATATCCACGAGATTTGGCTCTTCTCCCTACTCACATGTCACTTGATTGGCTACAACTGGCTCTACGTAAAGCCGAGCGTGATGGAGAGACAATAAACGAGTGCGAGTGGGAGTTATCATCTGGATGTATGGTGCATGTAAGTTTCTTATCTCTTGACGTAATTAAGTAATTATTTGTGGCAATATATGCTATAAAATAGGTGCATCTTCATTGTTTTAATGATGCTCTTTTACAGTACAAAAAGTACAGTGCATTATGGTCATATGGATGACATTTTCGCATGGAACGCATTGATTCAAAGAGAGTCACGTATGATTGTGGAGTCATGGCTAACTTCACACAAGATAGCCGAGCAAGTGCTTCGGATACCAATCTTCTCTCCTCACAGTTGGATTATTGTGGAACCATAAGCGACATCTATGAAATTGATTTCAGACGATTTACTATTTTCATTCTTGATATAAAATGGTTTAGAACTACTTACAACGGTCCCCATGCGACAGTGAGAAAAGATAGTAGCGGTCTCTTTGCAATAGACTCCACCAAACATTGGACCGATGAAAGTGATACTTTTGTTCTTCCCGAGCACTGTGAGCAGGTGCATACTAATGATCTAATTAGTCGAAGCTTTCGTTTTTAAAGTCCATTGATATATATATAATTGACGACATTTGGCACCCATCTTCAATATAGGTGGTTTTTCATCCGGATCGTTCTGATCCAAGATGGTGGTACGTGATCCAAGTTGCACCACGAAGTAAGCAAATTTTTGAAGATCGAGATGTGGATATGGAGATGCCACTACCAATGCCGGATCCAATTGATGAATCTAGCGAAGAAGATGTAGATCACCATATGAGCCAAGAGAAAGATGCGCATAATGACATCGCACGGGAGGAGGATGGAGATCACGATATTGACGAAGAAGACAACAATCATCAAGATCAATCACCACACTTAAGCTTTATTGAAGAAGATGATCAAATACTTTTAGGTGAACGTACGATGCTAGAGTACGATGATGATATAGGAGATCAACTCGGTATAGAGTTGGAGATAGACTTGCTTGGCGCCTTAGACTTGGCTCAAGATGAAACAGTTGATGTAAATGCTCTTATTTGATTTTTCTCATCTCAAACTTGGACATGAATATATGAGCTTCAAAGGCTTGATGTACATGCTCTCATTTTTTTATTCTCTATGAGCTCAAACATGTATGAAAATTTAAAAAAATTTGTCATTGGAAAAAACTAACTTTTAAGGCCTAAAAAAAAAAAAAAACCTCTCTGTAAAAACATCGCTATAATATTTTGTCTCAGTGTCGCTATATAGCGACTTTTAGCAGCAGTCGCTATATAGCGACGATTTACGAAACCCGCTTTTCATACCGACGATTAACGCTAAGCGGGCGCTAAATGTCGGTACGTAAACGTCGCAATAGGATCCGTGTGTAGTAGTGTGTGATCCATGTCCCTTTCATTGATGTGAGAATAGGGGAAAAGATATAAGTGTTTTGATTTTAGAAATACAAAGACTAGGTTATAACCTCATTTCTAGATATATGTAATTTGACATGTCAAGTCTTGAAAACTAACGGACAGTGGCTTATAATGTGCTCTTTTATAGACACCCCCTTTGAAAAATGATAGCATAAAAATGGGTGATAATTTCCCTTTTATTTCATAACAGTAAATATGTCTAAGCAGATGATTTAAAACCATGTAAAAGTAAATTCTATAAACATTTATCCTATTTAGTATACAATGCTTTTATAAAGCACACCTAAATACATATTCCTTCAAAAGATATACTTGGACTATTTAATTCTTTTGTAATATAGTTTGTAGATTTTGTGACCACCTATTGATGACCTTTGAATTCCTAGGACCAAAAGCACTTTTTTACGACGACCGTACACAACATAAGCAAACCCCTCTCCCCAAAGAATCTGAATTATACTTTTATGGTATACATATATAATTAAAAAAGAAAGAAAGATCTTTAAAAGAAAATAACACTTTGTATGGCTATGAAAAGGAGTCATAGATTAGAGTATGGTACCATATTTATTTTTAATTTTCAAGGTATGATGTGTAATACGGGTAATGTTAGGAATTTGATTTGAGCACCCACTAGTTAATAGAGTTTTCACATAGTGGTGGGTTTGTTGGTGCCTTGGTATCTACTCGAGTCCCTACTTAGATAGCAATGGGAGTCCACAGTTAAGGGGTCATCTAATAGTTAAGCTCACAAGAAAGAGTTCTCCATAACATGTCTTGTGACATAGGAAGCCGGCTCTTAAACCAAAAACAAAAATGTGTCTTACACTGAAATTAATAATTCACATACAAATAATAGGTCTACTTAAGTAGCTAAAATAAATTATAAAATGTTGGTGTTGCGTGTTTGGATAAGACATACAAATTACCGTAAATTTGATGAGAAAGCACCCATAAACTTTAATAATATTCAAGTATATGACGTCATTTGTTAATGACAATAAATCACTCCATCGTACAAAAAGAAGAGGTCTATATATATAAAACAGAGGAAGAACGAAATATTTACATGTCGAGAGTACTAAATACTCTGAAGGCGATATACAAGCTTCTCGGGATATAGATGCCCGTGAGCTCAAATTTGCTATTTACAAGCTTCTTACCGACATCTCGGATCTAGATGATCCACCAGAAATTTTTTCCTCTTAACAGTATTTTATACTACGATAACTAAACCTCGAAGGCGCTTAGCCACTGTCCGAATCACTGTGCTGACCCGAATTTTCTACATCGATGTCCTCCCATTCGCCATTACCTGAGAATAGTACTCCAGCTTATCATCTGACATAAAACATTATAGAAGGCAAGACTACAATCGAAGAGCTTACTCGGAAAAAGCTCCAAGCAAGATGAGAGAATGAAAGGGAACTACTACCTTTCTTCAGAGTCATTGCGATGACAGCATCGTTTTCTACCTGCAGGACAAAAGAAATAATTTTAGTGTGCAAAGTGTTTCACCTGCGCGAAGCCGCAGCACGCGTGTTGCCGGTTA
Organism: Dipteris shenzhenensis; assembly: GCF_047967505.1. Classification (NCBI taxonomy): domain Eukaryota; kingdom Viridiplantae; phylum Streptophyta; class Polypodiopsida; order Gleicheniales; family Dipteridaceae; genus Dipteris; species Dipteris shenzhenensis. The sequence continues at coordinate 21,594,497 of NC_141626.1, read as the reverse complement.
GATCTCTTTTCACTTTTCTCGGAGAATAATATGCGATTCTGGTGAGAACGGCAGGCAAATCGGCAATCCAAAATCCATATGATTCCAACTTGGCTCGTTAAAAGAGCAACACTGAAAGTGCCGGACGGACCAAAAGGTGCTTCAAGATTATTGTGATGCCTTGTTCGATTATGGTTTCCAGGCCGAATATTAGGGCAAGCACCCTTAAGTATAAATAAAGTGTGATTTTGCACACAAAAAACTGGCGGCCTTTGAATGTGACAGAAAAAGCGTTATGAAAACTTTGATACATAGTTTAGCGTGAACTCCCCTAACGATGAATAGTTTAGTCTGAATCTTTGTTACTCTCATTGGATAGTAAGCATAATTTATGGCGTTTTAAGCGAGAGAACGAGTACGCTGCAGAGGAGAACGGAACATTATACGTGCTACGATACTGCAAAGCATTGCGATATTAACTTGAAAGACAACTCTCAGATCAGTCACCTTCTGTGCAGCAAGGGTCCTTGAGTCATCGAGAACTTTATATGAATCCAGTAGAATCAAGCGCTGGTTTCGGACAGGATTATCTGTGAGTATCTGGAGTTTCGCCTTAATTTGCAGGATGGTCTCGGAAGCTTCGCAACGTACAAAGTAAGTCGCCTTCTTTCTTTTGACACGGATGAACATGGCCTGCAAATACACAATCTTATTAGATACCAGGCGCGGGCAGCGAGCATACGCAACATGATCGAAAACAATGAAACTCCAATAGCGAAAATAATTAATTGCCGAAAGATAGCCAACTAGATTTCTGACAAATGTTTCAAAAATCTCTCTCTCTCTCTCTCTCTTAACTCGCATTCTGAGCTTCCTCCACAAGCTCCGAAATCGCACACTCGTAGTTAGCACTATGACTACCGCCGTCACCCAACATCGTATTTCAGAAGCTGGTCTCTCAGAGAGCGTAGTTTAAGAATCGCCCACAGAAACTCAATTCAATCCATGCAGCAGATGACGAGCGCACCACACGCGTTGTGCTGTCCGAGTGAAGGGTGAAACCAAAGAGAGATATATTTGTGTGGACTGGGTGAGGTCCAATTATCGTGCAGGAAGCAAAAAGCTGCTGCGCATCGACTTCCACGCAGCCGTGGAGCCTGCGAACAGAGAGAAGAGGAGTACAGGAGAGAGAAACCCATCATAGAGGCTGTCGGGCCCAAGAAAATGGCAGGCTGCAGAGCGCGCAGCCACTAATTCGCGAAGGCGAACGTGGAGGGGAGCGAACAGCAGATTGAAGGATGGAGACGGAGACGCTCACCATGTTGGTGATGGGAAGGGTGGTGCTGCCGAGTTGAGGCGAAGCTTTCTATAAAGGAGAGCGTTGCACTTGCCAATCTCTTGGTTTTCTAGCGTATACTTAAGAATAGAATATAATGGCAACAAAAAACAACTGGCCTGGAAAGTGTGTAGGCCTTGTTTCCCCAAGGTGGAGATCTCAAAGCTCTACAACTCTTTCATCTAGCCGCCTCCCCTTTTATAGAACTCCAATCCTCTCCTCTCCCCTCTCTTCATTCACATCAAAGTCAACTCATCAATCCATGATGGCACCTCACCCCCACCATCGATTTCCCAAGCTAGGAAGGCTCTCGCCATAGAAATCACAAGTTGAGAGGGGAACAACTATGATGTACCGCTCCTCGTTGATATTTTTTGCCTTTAGGACTACGTGAAAGGAGGTGTCGAAATGCATTGATGCTACATGGCATAATGTATGAGAAGCAAACACAAGGTTAATTCAGGGATACTAATATTCTTTTCTCAATAGTGAATCTCCAAATGAATCACCGTCCCCACACACAAGTGGACAGAAAGCATGATGGGGATATCGTATATCTTTGAAATCACAATGTGGATACAAAAGTGCATTAGATGAAGATTAAGGAGAAACATTGAATATGTCCTCCGATATGAAGAGGAACAAAACCGTCGACAACGCCCCCCTAAAGATAGATATTGTCTGGCAACTATCTCCCTCAAGCAAGTGCCTAAAAGCAAATACCAAAATTGATTGTCAGTCTAGTATCCTTCTTAAAGTGTCTATATATATTTTGATGATAGATCTTGTGTGATTATAAATGGACCCTTTACTTAATGTGACTCCAAGGCGCCCTTATCGAAATACATCTATGTAGTGGGGCATCCAAGGTAGTGATAACAAAAAAAAAAGGGAAAAAAAGAATTCATCTCCATGATTCTCGGAGTTTGTTGGCTAGTCCTTGTCCATTTTGTACCTAGTACCTTAAAAGAGCAAACATGGGGACCCATCATGTCATGTGTATAGGTTCGAGTGTACATGGTAGTCAATTCTTGCAATAAAAACTTTCTTAATTTATTGGAGTGGTTACGTATAGTTTATTAATTATTGCACTCATTGGGACATGGCACCATATATTTCTTGCACGTTCTTTCATGGTTTTGATCACCACCCCATCTTATGAAGTTTTGTTCACAAATGTGCCTTTTTGCACATCCCAACTTGTGACATGCATTTCGCATGTGAAATCCAACCTTTAATTTTGCACATGAGAAACATACAATGATTAGAATTTTGGGAAAACTTGAAATTACATAGGATTTGTGAACCATTTAAAATTGGGCCTCAATAGCATATATATTTATGTATGAAGAAGAAGAAAAAGGGGTCCATGAAAATGACTAGAATGATTGTGCTATGTACATGAGTATAATTGGTTTTTCTTGAGAGTTCACTATGTTCAAAATTGTACATTCAAGGGGTAGCTTAAAAGCTTTCTACTTATACATTATCTTCTCTAATATTTTCCACTACAAAGCTTAAATTCAAATAAATAAACTATATCAATGTGACCAAGAATCTTAATGAAGATAAGTGGAGGTCAAATTATGAGGAATCCCTATGGGATCCCATGATTGTGTAAGTCTTGAACTTTGTGAGTCCTCCCATTGGAACTCATGTGGTGTGGCTACATATTTGGTTGCCCTAACTTCTAAGGTGCCTTAAAGATTGAAAATAGGCATGATGAAGGCATCATAGAAATCAAATACATCATATGCTTACATGAGATTTCTATTTAAAAGTATATGACTATTCTCCATAGTCCCATGAGGCTCCATGAATTGATGGTATTTATTGTTTATGCCCTTGAAATATTCTTTATGCAAGGACATAATCTAATTTACAAAAAGATTTACGTCAACTAAATTTGATTTTGGTAATTGTGAGCTTGATAGGAAATCATCTGAAAAGGTAGCAAAAAGACAAAATTCTCTATGAAGAAAGAAGAAGAGATGCCCTCAGTAAAGCTTTTCGGTGATATCACAATTCCTCCCACAAAAGTGATTTAAATCACAAGGACATAAAATTCCACTTTCTTTCCTTCAATCACTTTCTTTCCTCGTTGGGTACCATAGATGTACATATTCTTTCCACACAGCTATTGATGTTTTGGACTAGTAGAGAATATAAGTGTTCTGTGTGAGTTGATTGAAAAATGAAACATAAAAGATGAGAAAGTTTTTCTAAGCATGTCCATATGTTTTGAATACAAAACAATCTGCATAGGTTTCAAACTTTAAAAATGAATCATAACAAATTATATAGATATACAATGTCTTATGTGAGGTTTTCAACCACATTATAGTATTTTGTATAGTTTGTTTGTATAGACTATAGTATATATATGTATTGGTAGGGTTTTTTATATCCTCAAGAAACTTTAACACTACATATTCTCAAGAACCCTCTACCCCCCTAGCAACACACACACAAACATGCGCATGTACACACACACACACACACACGCATGCACGCACGCACGCACACACACACACACACACACACACTTACAAGTGTACTACTTCTCACACAAACATACTCACACACACTAGCATTTGATGCACACACACAGTGCTTACAAAATCTTTTAACAGTTCTTTTTCAACCTGTTATGGTTATTTGTGTAGGGAACTATACGTTTTGATGGATGATTAACATCTTATGACTATCAAGTTCATGGATTCTTCTTTATTGGTGGTTTATGGGAACTTTTGCCTTGATGGAAGAGTGACAGCTTATACATGGATCCAAATTTTTTGGGTGTGATCAGATTCATATTCAGTTCTTATAGCTTCTTCAATTTTAGTTTTTAAAGCTTATTGGTTTACACCACTCTTTTTTGCATTCCTTGGGCCTTGTAGTAATATAATGATTCTTACTCCCTGCCTTTCATATGTAATAGAATAATTAATTCCTCTATTCCCTTTATTCTGTTATTTAATTATCTCAGATTGTGAAAATAACAATTGAACTTTCTTGGTTTGATTCCCTCTTTTTCTTTCCTAACTAATTGTCCCCTTGTTATACATTCACTATTTCTTTAGTTAACCGTAAACTGCTATTTACTAATCTTCTCTAGGATTATGTTTATAATTTATACAATTGTTACGTTATAATATTAGTACCTATAGTATAATAGATTTAAATCAACAATAAGGATTGAAAGATTTCTTTTTTCCTCCCTTGTAACATAAATGAACCTCAGAAGTAAGGGAGATGGCATAGGTTAGGTTAGAATGAACAGAAGGTGAGGTTTAAGGGGGGAATTTCATTTCCTTAATATATCCATAGAATCCCCTTTATTTAATGCTTTTAGTATTAAGTTAGAAGCCAACAATTAGCACGTAAAAAGGGTGGGGTTATATCAAAAAAATAAACTCAATTGTAATTATTAATTAATAAACTAGTAGGAATTACGTAACAAAGTCCAAGTAAAAGAAAAAAATAAATTAAATTTATGGTAGACTTAAGAGTAAATGTAACTAAATGGGATGAGTGTGGTAGGGGTCGGGAGATGTCCAGGGTATAAAAGGACAGGAATATATATATCTCTGGATAACTATACTAGTAAATGGATTTAGGGACAAAAGAAAAGGGATAGAATAAAAAAAGTCTTGGTGCCACCGCCCACGTTGCCACATCATTTACCTCCCTTCTTCTTCTTATACTCACAACACAAGCTTGTTTTGCCTTTCTTCCTCTTCGTGGTGAAAGTTGCTCTCCTCTTCGCTTTTCTCTTCCAAGCTGCGCAATCACAACTGCTACTTCCCAGGTTAGCCTTGTTCTACTCCTTGCGTATTAGCACCTTATTTTCTTGCGTGTTGTCATCCCGTTTTGACTGTGTCTCTTCAGTAAGACATTGTCTTACGTCTTTTCCTATTTGGGGGTCTGGTTTACGAGCTTCCTCAAACTGCCCTTCCTTGCTTATTGTGATAATGACTTTTTGACCTTACATACTATTGTCTCTATTACTTTTGGTCCCTTCTTGCTTACGGTTCTCGTATTTACTGCACCTCCTATCCATGGGTTCTTGATAGCAATGGCCGTTTTTGCTTTAGATAGACCAGTTAGTGATTATGGTTTAGTACCTTCTCGCTTCGTTTTTTTTTCGTGTTGTGATTCACCACAGCTTTTTTAGTCCGTCGGCTCATAAAACTGCTTATCTCCAGCTTTATTATGCAATAAATGGACCTTTGCCACCGTCGCAGCTTCAATCGTGTTATACAATTTCTCCTCACTTTACAATCTTGGTCATTGTATTGAAGCTGTCACTTTTGATCACTTGGCTTGTCCTACAGTACACAGTCCACTCCGGTATCTTGGTCTACACGACTTGCTACCCGCGTCCCCTTTATGGATGCTGTTATGAGCTCGCTTCCATAGTTTGCAGATAATAGGAGACTAGGAGTTATGTTAATAGTCGTACTAATACTTCCACTTGCCAATGACACGTCGCTCGAGGAGTTTCAACCATTATTATTATTATTTTTTGCTTAAAGTTTACTAGCTTTTCTTTAACTAGGTTCTACTGTATTTACTCTTTTCATTTCTTGAGAAATTACAATAATGGTAATATAATTAAATGTTTGGAAGTTCTCTCTCTACTCTTTTCATGCAAGTTACATGCTTAATTGCACTTTATGTAGTCGGTTCTCCTTGATTTGCTTTCTTGTAATAAATTGTCCCCCTTATTCTTGGAGTTAGTACTCTTTTAATGTTGTTTCTCCCTTTTTAATTTTGGTTTAGCCAATTTAATTATACTTCCTGTCTCTTTTAATGTGTTATTTTGTTTTTTAAAGTATGGTATTTATTTACTTATTTAAGTTATTTACTCGCTTTCTAACTTTTTAATAGTCTACTTACTTTCTTGTTTTCCTTTTTATAGGTCTCCAAGCTTATTTACTGGTATATTCTAACTCTTTATTTTATTTATTTATTTACCCTTTCCTCCCTTTCCCCTATGCTAATAAACTTGTCTTTAGTCAAAGTTAATTGGTTAATCATGTCTTTCCTCTTTTTATGTCTCTTCTAGCATAACTTTTTTATTTTTTTGAGCTTTTAATCATGTAATAATTTGCAACACACACACAATTGTGCACATACTTAGAATAGCCCATAATCATGCTATAATGATCCCTTTCAACTATTTTTTTGTTGAAAATTGAAAATTTTATAAGAAAAGCATTAATTAATGCTCTTTTAATTACTAATTGCATTTATAGCACATGGGAGTGGAATACCCCCCTGTTTCAAAAAGTTTATGTATATAATTTTGATGGTAATAATGATGGATTGTCATTGGTCTTTTTTTTTTTTTTTTGTTTCGGTGTAGAAAACACCCCATTTCTAAAACAGTTTCTCATTTATGGGAGTGGAATATCCCCCTAATATTTGTTTTTTACATTGAGACAAAGTAACCCCCATTAATTATGCTTCATTTTTATTTTATTGCACTTAGTTACAAAGGGAAAATGTTTAATGGGTTCGTTTCTTCATATGGGTGTGGATGACCCCCCATAATTGAATTCATTTACTTTTTAAACCCTGTAGTTTACACACAATCTTACTCTATCTTTTGGTCTTTTAGTCTTGATTATGAATTAAACCCTTCTTTTTAATCTTGGTTACCCTTGTGATGGACAACCCCTGATTTCGTTTGTAACTAAATTTGATAGGAAATTCTGATGAAGAACTCAAACTTGTAAATTTTGTAGGACCACTAGGATGTCTACAATCATAGACCTTGCTCAAATGGCCTATATTTCTCAAAAGATGGAAGATACATGAAGGGAAATGCAAATTTTTGGACAAAAAATTAGAACTAGCCATTTTTTTATAGAAAAGCAAAATGCGAGAAACAATAGATAACTTATGGCATCCTTTAGGATTTGGAATTATTAATGAAAATATTTCTGGTTTTTTCTATTGTGTCTATAATGCTCCATGTCTCATTATATAAGTCTTGATTATCATGGTCTTATTTTTAACAAATTATCATATGGATGGATTTAATTGTATGACTCAGTCAATGATGGGACTTTTTAAATTTAAACACACACATGCACACAGATTTCCCAACTAGCCTTTGGTCAGGCCTTTGGTCAGGCTAGTGTCATACAATTATTTCACATTCAATGAGATAATGTGGTTGGTCAAATGTATAAGTTTGTCCTTTAATAGTACTGGGATCTAATATGACTAATAGTTTTCTTGTTATTTAATCATGCTTGCAGAGCCATTGGATACCATCTTTGGTTAAGTTGGAATATGCATCAACTTCCTCTATCATCCCTATCCCACCCTTTGGCACTTAGTGCATCCTCTCATGTTTTAAAGGACCAGACTTCCACAAGAAGCTTCTTGACTTCAAGATACAAGCTTCCTTGAAAAAAACTTTGTCAGCTTTCATTGTTGCCTCTTTGAATGATTGGATCTCCCTCCTAGTCCAGTTAAAGAAAGATCAACTTGACTTCTTAGAAGCCTTCAATAAACTTCTAGTCCAGTCAAGATGCGCTCGATCTTAACTTTTGTTTCTCTACCCTACCCTTGATAGTGAATAAGATTTTTTCTCTTAATGGTCTCCCTCCTATCCCCCACGATGTCAAAAACTCTACAAAAATTGTCAACCCTCTCTTAAACTTCGACCTCCTTGATCATACCGAAAAAGAGGCCCTTTCTGCCTTAAGCTCCCAACCTTCTGCAACTTCTTCATCCCCTCAAAAGTTTTTGTCTCAAGCAGCTTTCTCTCGAGCTACTCCTCTCCTCCCTCCATGCCAACTTGATCTTGATTCCATTAGGTTAGACCACAAACTTTGGGATTTTGAGGTTATTAACCATAGGGCTTCGTTTTCAATTACCTCTTTAGCACTCTTTTGTAGTTTTGCTCCTGAAGTGGTGGACCATTATAAAACCCTTGCTTTATAAGCTAAGCATCTCTTAGCCAATTAATTTTTGTTCGATCTTTCCCATATTAAGCTCTCGGATGGTGATTCTTCTAAGTGCTCGAGTACTACCCTAATTTCTAGAACTGAAGGACCCTTTAATCAAGACAAAGTTTGTGACCTCAAGAATTTTTTGAAATTTTTTTGGAATACTTATCGTCCCTTTCTCAAGTGCTAGTGTAAAAGATCTGACCCTAACTCCTCCTGCTCAGCCTCCATCATTTGGTTAGATCACTTGTTGTGGTTTGTTTTCCAAAATCGACTCTCTAGCTTCTTCCCCTTCTCATCAGGACCGGCCTTGGTGTATGCTTTCATTGGTTGGGTAGCCTCGTTCACTTGAGAAATTAGAACCACTCTTATTGTGTACTTTTGGTTCCATGACTTCATGCTAGAGCAATGCAGAATTTGCCACTGTACTCCCCTAGCACGCCCCTGCTTTTGCTACTCCAAAACACACCATTGGCCAATACTATTGAAGCTATTCTCTTGTAGTCAAAGAACAAAGATCCAAAAAGACAATTTACTACTCCAACTTCCATGAAGAATTCTACGAAGAAAACTCAAGTATTCTGAGGGGTAGAAGACTTTGGCGAGACTTCAAAGACTTTAGATTTCAATACAGATGGTGATTAAGTAAGATTGATTACCAAAAAAGCCAATGCTTTGTCAGTACTTAATAAACATAATAAAAAAATAAAAAAGGTTTATTCATATTTTGCTTATTAACAAACTTTTTGATTTCATTATACCAGAAAAAGTTTTCTTAGGAATATTTGATAAGTTTGAGATTAAGAAAACCTTTTCCATGTTTAATATCAGCTTTGATTGGAAATATCCCAAAAATATTGGAGCAACTTTCTACAAATTTTCAACAGATTCCTTATCTTGCATTTGTGCTACTTCTAAAAGATTTAAACCTTTTTTACAAAACTTGGATGACTTTGGGGATCATGTTTTATCAACAGACCCACAAGTTTTTAGACACCCGATTCTTCAAGACTTTTTGAAAACGGGTCTTAACCATATTCCCTGATCTCTCCCAGTGAATCCTTATCTAGTTATCAAGGAATTATGTTTAGCATGGTCCAAACTTAGTCATTGGATGTGCTTCAACGCCACTTTAGACCATGAGAATTTCATCAAAGAAATTGTCCTTAGAGACTCCAAATCACTTTTTCCTAACCATAGATTTAATAAAAAACCTTGGTTCTTTGACCAAAATATTATGGATGAAGTGGAGTTTCTTAACACCTCTATATTTTTGGGTTAGACAAATCTGTGCAAACCCCGACCTTTACATGCAAAAAGTTAATAAGACTTGCCGCTTTACAAAGAGTTAAGGCCCCTGAGTTCCCCTTGACCCAAGCAACTGAAAAAGAAATCTTTGATACGGTAGTAATCTATTCTTTAGCTTACGAAATTACTCTCCCTACCAAGCTTACTTTTCCCTATCTTATGGGGACTTATAAGGTACATAAAAATGCTTTTAGGTGGCTAACAAATGCCCATAATTGCATGTTCTCCGATATTACTGACCTTATCACTAAGATACTTAGAGCACTTTATTTTGGTATTTGAGAGTATTCAGAAAGACTTCACAAAGATATTCGGGTTTTTATGCAATTGTGTGCTAATGCCTATTGGGTTATCCAAAATCTGTATGACTTGCTGATTAATTTACCTAAACATATCTTCTCTGTTTTTACCTTTAACATCAAATCCTGTTATGAAGCGATTCCACACCAAGGAGATAAGAGCCTTATTGAGTCGCTCCAACATTTTATCAAACTCTTACAAACCTCTGGTTTTCTTGGGTTTAAAAAGTCTAAGAAATGTTTTGTGCTTACTAAGAAAAATAAAGAGTGTACTACACAACAAGACAAAGCACCCATAGACGCACGCACAGACGCGTTTCATGAACTAAAATAAAAAACTTACGGGCGCGTCTATTTGCACGTCTGGAGACCCGCGTCTAATTGTGCGTCTATATATCAGACTTACGTGCGTATAGACGCGCAGTTAAATGCATAAATAGATGCGCTTATAAACGCGTTTATAGACGCACATATAGACGCAAGTCGAACAGACAGACGCGAATATAAACGCATTTTTAAACGCACGGATAGACGCGCTTTTAAAAAAAAAAAAAATTTTATAGAATACTGTGTATGTTGTGTATGCTATATAGTTACAAGAATCCCATATCCACATTCTGTAATTCAATTCTTACAGCCAACCGCATTTTAATTACAATTCCAAATAAAATATTACAACTCCAAAACGCAATAAAATTGAAAGCTCAAAAAGTGCTTGTATATACATATAGCACGAAGCTAAGCCACGTCATGTGGCTTCAAGTACAAAAAATAAGGAAGCTAAGCCACGTCATGTGGCTTCAAGTACAAAAAATAAGAGGAGTCTATATACAAGAGGCACGAAGCCAAGCCAGTGGCTTTAAGTACAAAAAAGAGTAGCTAGCACTACTTCTACGACTAATCCTCGCTGCCTTCCACGCTCCCTTCTGCGCTCCCTTCTGCGCCTCCTTCCTTGTCTTCCTCGTTGTCTTGTGCATGGGCCTGTAAACAAGGGACAACATATATCAATGTATGAAAAATCAAATCTTTACTTATAATTTTGGCATTATTTAATTACTTTCAAATACCTGGGGGGCCGCTCCAGTAGCTCGGGTATACTGCTCCTCAGTAATCAACCCGTCATCATAGAAGTGCCTCCATGTATCTCCTCTGCGATGGTGGCGGTGGTAGGCTATCTCCACTGGAGTAGGGTATCTGCCCACGATCTCAAGTTGCATGACCGCGACACACTTTGTGGAGGGATTAGTACAAAGAAACAACCAACCTCCTAATAAACTACATAAGCAATATAATTTGAGATCGATACTTACAAATTGGGCCTCCCATGATTCAACACCCCCTGCTCCAAAATGCGCGCTTCCATATTCCTCCATCTGGATCCTCCGTGCCTCCACGTGCTACAGACTGGGGTCCTCCCTCGCTGACTTCATTGCCTTCTTCCACTCATGCTTGTGAGCGGTGTGGGGCGGGCCCCTTGGAGGTTGACCTGCCTCAAGCCTGGCAAGCTCCGCTAGTGCCTGCCTCTTAAGCGAAAATCTTTTATTGCTAAGTATCGTAACAATCTTTGACTTCCCCCATTTATCTGTGAACTGGCGATTGGGGGGGTTAGGATACCTAGAGCGAACAGTAGCGAGGGTCTCATTAGCCAACCTCTTTGGTTGGTCTTTATAGTGGATAAAGCAATCTCTGTAATTGTTAGCAATTACAGAGCGCATGAAGGCCATGATGTCCTTCCCCCGCGCATCCATCAAGATGCCTCCTGTCTGAGTGATGTCATAATAAATCGTACCATCACCTAGAGGCACGTCTAAATCATCTGAATCATCCTCCTCCTCACCGCCACATGGCCCAAAGCACTGTGCCATGCATCCGCCACCGCTCTCCCTGCTACTATGCCTGCTACCCTGTCGTGTCGAGCTCGTACGCTGGCCACTCGTAGCTGGGGACTGCACGGGACTACGCTGACCACTCGTAGCTAGAGAATTGAGTCTCGATGGCTGGGGAGTACGTCGACGGCTCGCCAAGATAGAAGGACCTCCTGAAGGCATGGGGGAAGGGGCATAAGACGGGATGGCAGAAGGGACATAAGACGGCATGGGGGAAGGGGCATAAGACGGTACAGGGAAAGGGGCATAAGACAGTTGTGCTGACTCCGCTGGGGTGATCTCAAGCGGTGTGGGGTGGCTTGGAGTCTGTAGTGCCGACTCCTGGGGAGTATTAAGAGTACCCTTCATATACCCGTATAACTCCGCAGGACTAGGAGGGTGCCCTAAAAGATTATATAAGTCCTTCCAAATAGATTCCCGGGGATCAGGTGAGCTAGAAGCACTTCCTAGCCACATGTTGAACTGGAAAAAAGGAAAAAAATCTATTATTGATGAGTTGAGAAGAAAGGGGAAGAAAAAAGAGGCTTACTGTCAGAGCGCGTCTATAGACCCGTCTGATTTGCGCATCTATAGACGCGTCTAACAGAGCGTTTAACAGTGCGTTTAACAGTGCGTCTAACAGTGCGTTTAACAGTGCGTCTAACAGTGCGTTTAAAAGTGCATCTAACAGGGCGTCTATGTGAGCGTCTATAGACGCGTCTGTGTGTGTCTGCAACAAGCCAGACGCGCGGTTAGACGCGCCTATAGATGCGCCCTGAGACGCGCCTTTAGACGCACTTCGACAAGCGAGATTTCTAAAAAGTTGAAAAGGACGTTGCACCCGACACAAAAACGTGACGCTCATACCTAGATCCTGCGTTTCCTGGATACGAGAAAGTACAAAACTGGAGAGAGCAAACTTCCAAACAAGAACAACTTCAAAAAGACTTACTTGGATAAAGGTATGGAAGGTTCTTCTTTCTTTTCCAAACTTCCTTCTTCTCCTTGTTCGTCCTCCTCTCCTTTAAGCTTGGAAGTAAGTGTAGGTACGGTCCCTTTCTCTTGAGTGAAAGCTTGAAAGTGTGATATGGGAGGCTCTCTCTTAAGCTTCGAATCTATGGAACTGCTAATAAAGAAGGAAGGAAGCCGCGTGCGAAGTTTAAGTAATCTAAAGAAAAGCAAAGCGAGCGGCGCACCGAAAAGCAGGTTTAAAAGCCGTGTCTATAGTCGCGTCTATTGGCGCGTCTATAGGCACGTCTAAATACACAAAGTAGATGCGCGTTTAGACGCACCATTAGATGCGATGTTAGACACGACTATAGACGCGGTGATAGACGCAACACAGAGTTTAAATTAAGCATTTGAAGAAGAGCAAATTTGGTGGGTTGTTTGTTTGTAGGATGTCTCCATCTTCAACAAGTAGCTCCAGTGAGGATGAATCCCTCCGTATCCACCATCACGAAATGTGGTTGGAGCAAAAAATCAAATGTCTGTGTGATCGATGTCGAGGAAACATGTATCGTGCACGCAGGATTACACTCAATCATATCTCAAAGTATGGAGAATGGGATGTGACCGTAAACAGGGTAAGGGTTTGTAAGTTAAGGTTGATTGAGATACCTATGGGTGTTCATATGTTTGAGTTATGATCCCGTTTTAATTTGATACAGGATGCAGTGCCACACCCGCACATGTTACCCTATGCCCGTCGTGAGGAGGCGAAGCGTCGGCGATATGAGGTGGGATCTTCAGGAGGGACCGTTACGGATGCATGGAGTGATGGTGATAGTAGCCCTCCGCCATTACCTCATGAAGCCGTGGAGAAGGAGGTGTTTGATGATATGGTGCGGGATTTATATGTCCATCAAGGGAGGGATAATAGCATGGAGCAGGATGATCTTTTTACCGCAGCATCGACTCCACTGTTTGAGGGGTGCACATTCTCTGTTCTACGTGCCTCCCTTGAGTTATTAAACTTGCAAACCATCTATGGATGGAGCAATGCAAGTTTGAATGCATTACTCAAGTAGGCTTTAAAGTTGATTTTGCAAACATGGTGAATTATGCTAGTGGGTCAATTACTCGAATGCTTTTCCTCATTTATGGTCTTCACGTGTAGGCTATTGTGTAAAATGCTTCCAAGGGAGAATAAATTACCGACCTCAAGAGATATGGCAAGGCAACATGTGACCTCTCTTGGAGGATTAGATTACAAGCGCATCCATGCATGTGTCAACGATTGCGTTTTGTTTCGTGGACTACATAAGGATGCAAGAGAGTGTCCTACTTGTGGAGAGGCAAGATATAGAGCAGATCTCAAAACCTTGGATGTGCCTCGTAAGGTATTGCGACATTTTCCCATAATCCCTCGCATCCAACATATGTTCAAGTGCAAATCTATTGCCTCAGGGGGGTCACTATGTATAAACCCTCTATATCACGTGCGTTCAAGCCCTATATTTAAAATCCCTTATCTGTAAAATTTTTCATTAATAAAATGTACCCCTTTTCTATACAAATCTGTAAATTTTTTCCAAAAGTATTTTAAATAGTCCCTTATGTATATTTATTTCTGTAAATTTTAGAAATAAAAAATATCCTTCTGTTGAACTCACGTGATAGGGTTACATATGATGAGTGACCCCCCCGAGTCTATTGCAGAGCTCATGTCATGGCATTCCTCCAATTGATCAACCGATGGCAAGTGGAGAACTCCCGCGGACTCTCCAGTGTGGAAGCATATTGTGGAAGCATATTGAAGACACATGGCCAAGCTTCAAGGAAGAACCTAAGAGCTTGAGACTTGGATTGGGTATGGACGGTGTGAACCCATTTGGTCTCAAAAGCACGTCTTACAGTGTATGGCCAGTGGTATTGGTGAATTACAATCTTTCACCCTCTATGGCTATTAAGAAAGGACATGTCATGCTGTCCCTCCTAATTCCAGGGAAACATAAAGTCAAAAACCCTGATGTTTATTTGGAGCCTTTGATTGATGAGCTAGAGATACTTTGGAGAGGTATTGAGGTGCATGATGTGAGTAGGCCTCCCTCGTCACGAGACTTCAACTGCAAAGCAGTCTTGATGTGGACGATGCATGACTTCCCAGGCTATGGCGAGTGTTCAGGTAAGCATTGCATTTTTTAATTATGAATAGGCAAAGGACGTGGCACCCTAAACCCACCTTCCACTCTTAATTGCATCTATTGTTCAGGTCTCACTACATCGGGTTACCATGCATGTCCTGTTTGTGGTCCTTCGCTAGTTGCCTCACGGGCAGACGCATTGAATAAGGTCATCTATGAGAATCACCATCGATTTCTCCCACCTGATCATCCTAGATATGTTGCCCCTTGGAATGAAGTCCTCCCACAATCACTCACCGCGGGAGATTGGATGAGAATTTGGGACGGTTCCACGACTCCTCCACCACTTGGCATGAGCCGGTAAGGGTTTGTAACTATTGGCTGGAAGTAAAGATTGGCTATATTGGTTGAAAGTAAAGATTGCACGCTAACACTTTATTTTGTTTAGATACTCCATCTTTTATCGTTTACCATATTGGTCCCACCTCAAGATCAATCACCTGCTTGATCCCATCCATATCTTCAAGAATGTGGCATCTACCATTTGGGAGCATTTGAATGGGACACGAGATTCGGCAGGCATAAGGGAGGATCTACGTACCACAGGGAGGATGCATGAAGCTTGGCCTCAAGAGAGACCAAATGGGCGTGTTTTTTTACCTCGTGCACCGTGGATGTTATCAAAGCTAGAGATGGCAACGGTGAAGCGTGCTATTACTACAATTCGTACTCCGAAAGGGAGCCTTTAAAAAGAGCAAGAAAAGAGGTGTAGAGCAATTATATGGCTTGATCTCATGATTGGCACAAGATGCTCCATGTAAGTATTTTATATGCATAATATCTTTTTCCTTTCAAATTTGTGAGTGAATAGCTATAAGCAACTAATCAACCACCTCCTCGCGGGTTCAGTTCATACTACCTACTAGCATTTCACGTAGTGCATCAAAGGATGTGAAAGATTGTATTTACAAGATGGGCGAGCTTGTGAGGTATGTGAGCTCAAAGGAAATAGATCCCACCACTCTTGAGAATGCTCAAGTTATGTCAGTGGAGGCGGTTTGTTTAGTGGAGGAGACATTTCCACGTTCTATTCTCACAAGCCAACTACATCTCATAGTACATTTGATGGATGAGATTGCTATATGCGGTACTATACATGCACGATGGTTGTTTTTCCTTGAGCGCTTCATGAAGACGTTGAAGGGCTTCGTGAGACAAAATGCAAGACCCGAAGGTAGCATGGCTGAGGGTTGGTTGGTACAAGAGTCACTTGTATATATTTCTGAGTTTCTTGTTGATGTGCATAGCTCTCTCCCACGACTATGGAGAGATGATGAAGACCTAAGGATGACCTCTATTGTGCCTCAAGGAAAAGGACGCAACAAAGTAATAGACATAGAGTTGCATAATAGTACTCAGGGGGGTCACTATGTATAAACCCTCTATACCACGTGCGTTCAAGGCATATTTCTAAAATCCCTTATCTGTAAATTTTTCATTAATAAAATGTACCCCTTTTTTATACAAATCTGTAAATTTTTTCCAAAACTATTTAAAATAGTCCCTTATGTATATTTATTTATGTAAATTTTAGAAATAAAAAATATCCTTCTGTTGAACTCACGTGATAGGGTTACATATGATGAGTGACCCCCCCGAGTAATAGTATCAACCTCTTTTGCGTGCTTAATAGTGATGTGATGAAAAGATGGGTGACAAGATACGAGGATGCAAAGGCAAGAAGACAAGAAGAAAGGGCCCTCTTTCGTACACACCACGGATCCCGTGTGCCATACCCTCAGCATCTAAGAGCACTTCCAAAGGATATTCATGTGGATTGGGTACTTGATGAAATGGAGAAAGCAGAGAAAGACGAGGGAATGCATATCACAATGGAAGAATGGGAGTATGCTAGGGGATGCATGAGCAAGGTCGGTATATAGAATGTTATGCATAAGTTAGGAGCTTTTTATAATTTAGATTGCTTATTTAATTGATTTTTTCTTGGTGTAGTGCACTATGTTCAATGCTATATGGTGTGAGGGCAAGCATTTTCGAACACAACGGATTGATGATAAGAGAAACACACAAGATTGCGGCGTCATTGCTAGCTTTGAGGGAGCCAATGGAGCCATGGATGATTATTGTGGCATAATCCAAGATATCATTATGCTTGACTTTCGACGCTTCTTTGTGTATGTTTTGGATGTAAAGTGGTTTAAGGACGTGGTGGAAAGAGGCCCTAATGCAACAATCAAACACCATGCAAGTGGCTTTGTAACTATTGACTCCACAAAGTTTTGGCAAAGTAGGAAGGACACACTAGTACTACCGCAACAATGTGAACAGGTACTGTGCACACACATAAAAATACTCGCTTTTAAATATTTGATGCAAGAAAAGTAACTTGATTGTATTTGTGTTTGAATTAGGTTGTCTATCAACCAATGGTGGATAATAATAGATGGTGGCATGTCATACCTATTATGCCACGTTCCAAAGTGATGTATAGTACATTTACTAATATGGAGCGTATGGAGGATGATCATGGCCATGGACGTGATGATGACCGTGATACAAGAGAGGAGGATGATCATGAGATAGGAGATATAGATATTGAGGCCATTACCCGTGAGGACGAGCCTACCATTGGAGATGCTGATTTCGATGAGCACATGAGTGGCACAAGTAGTAGTGGGTTGAATGTATTTGTAGATCTAAACACTTGTTTGGATTTTGAAGTAGATAGTTTGGCAAGGGTTGATCTCATTGAGGATGAGATTGAACCGTAGCCCCACAATTGATATTGGCAAAACTATTTTACATATTGTCTCATTCTCCTCATCTCACTTAATTCTTATATATGTGGGCTTGCAAAAAATTATGTGCTTTGGTAATCATGGGCAATGTTTGGAAAGCAATGATGTACACCAAAATCTCACTTTCTGTATTCTCTGGAGCGCGTCTATTTACGCGTCTAAATGCGCGTCTGATTCTCAGTGTAAACGTGCAAATAAATGCGCAAATACACGCGCAAATAGATGCGGTGATTTACGCACAAATAGACGAGCGTTTAGACGTGCATTTAGACGCGCCCATAATTTCTCTACTAAAGCAACGGCTATAGACGTGCCCGCTATTTTGCGCGTCTACCAAGCGCATCTATAGTTGCTTTGTGTTGTTGTGCTATTAACTTTAAAGATTTTATTAATCTTAACATCTTTATTTTAGAAAATTGTTATACGAAACTTGGGGAAACTATTTTTCTACAAACTAAAGGCATCCCCATGGGGTATTCTTGCTCACCTCTATGGTGCAACTTATACCTAGCATGATTTAGGTTGCAATTTATCATTAAATTGTCCAAACTTAGAGAAGTGGAAATGCTCAAAGCATTTTATTTATCTGCTCATTTCATGGATGATCTAATTTTTATTAATAATGACTATGGTAAATTGTCTTTCCCATAATAGATCCATTAACCCAACTGACCCAATGAGTATTTACCCATTGGAGATCATCACTATCAAACCCATTTATGACACTTATCATACCACTTTTCTTAACACTTCAATTACACTTTTGAGGCCGTTTATTGGTGAATATGATCCGCACACATTTTGGAAAAAAGATAAATTACCTTGTCCTAATGTCTCCTCCATCCATGTTGTAGGTAGTCAACCCAGAAGCTATGCATATAAAGTGCATCTCGCATAAGTTCTTCCAGTTATTTACAATGATTCACAGTGTTTGTGGGCCTATATAGATTTAGTTATGCTTATTGGCTTATTTGCTAAAAATGGATAATCTCTTAAAATATCCTTAACTTCTTGGAAAAGAACAAGTTTCCTGGGCTCGGAGGGGTCACTCATCATATGTAACCTTATCACGTGAGTTCAACAGAAGGATATTTTTTATTCCTAAAATTTACAGAAATAAATATACATAAGGGACTATTTAAAATAGTTTTGGAAAAAATTTACAGATTTGTATAGAAAAGGGGTACATTTTATCAATGAAAAAATTTACAAATAAGGGATTTTAAATATAGGCCTTGAACGCACGTGATATAGAGGGTTTATACATAGTGACCCCCCCGAGTTCCTGGGTTACACTTTTTGGTAAGGGATAAGTTCCACATGGTGGGCTTACCCCTCACAATGTGGTCTTATCCTTCGGGTTGGGAGTGGGCCACACACACACATGTGCACACACACATACGTAGATGCACACATCCACACACACACACACACACACACGCACACACACACATGCATACCCACCCATCCACCCACCTATGCATCCACGCACGTGCACACACACACACATGCGTGCACGTGCACACCCACACACACCCACACCCACCCACCCACCCACCCACACACACACACACACACACACACACACACACACACACACACACACACACACACACACACACACACACACATGCACATGTGTGTGCACACCTGCACGTGCACACGCACATGCACATGCACACGCACATGCACATGCACACGCACATGCACATGCACACGCACATGCACATGCACACGCACATGCACATGCACATGCACATGCACACGCACACGCACATGCACATGCACATGCACATGCACACACACATGCACACAAACCCATGCAGCTACCCATGCACCCACGCATGCACACACGCACACAAACACACATGCGCATGCACAGACACACACACACACACACACGTGTGCACATGCGCACTTACATAGATACACACATACACGTGCACGCACATGTACTTACGTGCACGCGTGCACACACACACACACATGATGAAGTACTTGAACGTGTTCATTACATCTTGATGAATCATTTGGATTTAGAAAATTATCTTATGGTTTTTTATATTTAAGAATTTGACAACTTGCACTATTTGTATAATATTGGGTGTGTTGCCTCATTCGAGACTAACGGTATGACTCAAATATAAATATTCAATATTGAGGTTCTCCTAACTTATGGTGATATGTTCAAATATAGCTCACTTCATTTTGTGTTAAAACTGAAATAGTTGTCTAGCTTTTCAAGGGTCAAAAATGCTAACCTTAAAAAATGGCCTACGTCTCAATCATGCTTCTACCTACATCTTGTCCTCTATACTACTGCCTCTTCTTATGGCATCTTCCTCCTACAACACCCTCCTTCTAACGAGTCCCTCCATCAACACTTATGTCTTGCCATATTCTCTCTTTTGCCTTGGCCAGTGATATCTGTGAGGCCCATATCTATAAGCTAACTACAATTGAGTTGACCCACATAGATGTACCCATTATTATTTGTTGAATATTTATGGAAGAGGCCTATAAGGCACACAAGAATGCTTAACACACTAAATTTTTTTCCAAAAAGGTAGAGAAGATATAAATTAGTGAGAGAGCTGCTAGAGCTATATATAGTTGCCCTAACTTAGCCTAGTCCCTCAACTACATGTATGCCTATAATCTATATCACTTCCTTGGGAGCAACTCTTGTGTCCCTCTCTCTCCTCTTTCTCTTCCTCTCAACATGGTATCAGAGCCTGGCTATGGCCTAGCGTGACTGTGACAAGAAAGCAACATGATTTTCTTCAATCTGACAATGCAATCAATCATAAAACATTCTTTTTGATCGTTTCGACCACTTGATCGCGCTAGGTTTTGAGTTGATATGCAAAAATTATCAAAGATGCATTGCAAATAAGATTTGTGATCATGATTGATGAAAACAGTGTGTGCTAGCTTGTTCAAAGAGTATGTGCTGATCATTTTGACTGGCTGGATCACTATATTCTAATTTTAGGTAAGAATATTATGTTTATTTCTTTTTGCTGCCTGCTGTCAATAAACTGGTAGAAGAGTATTTGGACAGAAAGATAAACATCTATAAGCAGAGAGGACTTGATCTAGGACATGAGGATGGAAAAGGTTCATACTTTTATATAATCAATAATATTTGTAGCAAAAGAAAAAGCAATAAAAAATTAGACTTAATGATAAGAAGCTTCCTGATATGGTGTTGCCCTCCCACTTTCAGTCTCCATAAGTTGATCACACCATCTTGCACAGAGTATTTGCAAATGTGGATGAGAGGATCCCACAAGTGTTGACTATTCAAAGGGCACTCTCTATATAAGAGGCCTATCATGTATTGTTGAAAAGAAGAAAATGCACATTCACTCAAGATTCTGTTTGACTCCAAGCTAATCTATCTTGGAACCTAATTGATTTTAGGTACATGTCATAAGCATTCTCTTCATCATGTTTACACATAGGTTCCATCCACCTTAGAGCGCTCCATAGATCCTGAGGCACGCATGTTTTGTCACACTGGTGTATCATGCTTTCACGTTCCCACATGGAGCAATAAGAGGAACAATCACATAAAGCAAACTTCTTTAGCTACATGACTCCATGAACTTTTAGATAAAGAGGAGACCCATTACTACACACGGGCTCTGATGCTTAAGCATCGATGTTTAGCATGCGCGGGGCGCTAATAATTGGTAATCAAAGTGGGATTAGCTAAGTGTCGCTATATAGTGATCTTTAAAGAGAGTCACTATATAGCGACACTTACTAGACTTGTGAATGGTCGTTATATAGCGACACTGAGACAATTTCCTATAGCGATGTTTTACACAGAGTGTTTTTTCCCATATTGACCTTTAAAGATAGTTAATCCCAATGACAAATTTTTTTCCCTTTTCATACATGTTTGATCCTTTGAGAGAATAAAAGTACAAGAGCATGTACATCAAGTTTGAAGCTCATATATTCATGTCTAAGTTTGAGATGAAAAAAATCAATGAAGAGCATTTACATCAACGGCTTCATCTTGAGCCAAGTCTAACATGCCAAACAAGTCTATCTCTAACTCTATACCGAGTTGATCTCCTATATCATTATCGTACTCTAGCATCGTACATTCACCTAAGACTTGATCATCTTCTTCATCAATAAAGTGTGGTGATTCTTGATGATCGTCATCTTCTTCCTCAATATCATGATCTCCATCTTCCTCCCATACGATGTCATTATGCGCATCTTCCTCTTGGCTCATATTGTGATCATCTTCTTCGTTAGATCCATTTTGATCAATTGGATCCGGCATTGGTAGTGGAATCTCCATATCCACATCTCTATCTTCAAAAATTTGCTTACTTCGTGGTGCAACTTGGATCATGTACCACCATCTTGGATCAGAATGATCCGGATGAAAAACCACCTATATTGAAGATGGGTGTCAAATGCCATCAATTATATATATGAAATTATGCTTAAGTACATGTATCAATGGATCTTTAAAAATGAAAGCTTCGATTAATTAAATCATTAGTATGAACCTGCTCACAATGCTCGGGAAGAACAAAAGTTCACTTTCATTGGTCTAAAGTTTGGTGGAGTCTATTGCAAAGAAATCGCTACTAACATCTATTTTATTAATTTTGGACTTTTTGTGTTGTTTTTGGACGAAGCCCAAAAATCCTTCCCAAATGAAAACTTTACTTTGTGAAAATATCCTTCCCAAATCAAAATTTTACTTTCTGAAAATATTCTTCCTAAATCAAAAGTTCACTTTGTGGCACTATCATATTCACATAAAAATATTGTTTTTTCAATCTATACTTTTGCACCAACATGCAAGAATTTGAAATAATCCTATATTAGAAATTCTAGCTATATCTAAGTTATTTGTTAATTTAATTATTTTTAATATTTTTCCTTGACGTTTTTCCTTGACGTGATAAATGTATAAATCCATGAAAGGAGACTTAAATATTTCATGAAAATAACATTGTCACTCGCAATATTCACAAAATTTTTAAAACTTTTAATAAATAGAAAAAAGACATGATGCCATAAGACCCAAGTTTTGTATTGAACCAAAGAGGTATAATAGCAATTATAGCTATTATTATATGATTACATTGAGAGACGTTGCTCTCAGCTAGAGTCTTTATATCCAAAATGATATAGATTGAACATATGTTTACAATTTAAATTGTTGCTCTTAAAGAGCCTCAATTCGTGCCATCTGCATAATTTGACTCCCCATTGTCTTATTGCTCAATGTCATGACAGTCCCTTGCCAGGTGCCATCTCCATAATTTGACTCCCACTTGTCTTGCCAAGCCTTGCCCCTTGGGTGCATTGACTCCCCATTGTCTTATTGCTCAATGTGATAGTCCCTTGCCAGGTGCCATCTGCATTAACTCCCTATTCTCTTGCCAAGCCTTGACCCTTGGGTGACATCCAGTGCAAAATACAGGTGCCATCTGCATTAACTCCCACAAGTTATCTTGCCAAGCCTTGCCCCTTGGGTGCATTGACTCCCCATTGTCTTATTGCTCAATGTGATAGTCCCTTGCTAGGTGCCATCTGCATTAACTCCCTATTGTCTTGGCAAGCCTTGACCCTTGGGTGACATCCAGTGCATATTTTGACTCTCATTTGACATAGGAGGTGATGACTTTGATTATAATTGTCTTGGATTGGCTTCTTGCCTAGTACCCAAATAAAATCCTTCAATGGACTTCAATACAAAGCTTTAATCATGGACATTCTTCATTTGCGCTGTCTCCTTCTACTTCCTCCATGGTGAGCATCCTTAAAAATTCATGTATATGCAAAATAGTTTGCTGTGGTATTTTTATTTTTCCTTCTACCTCATATCCCATGCGCTTCTTTGATTTCTTTGCCCTTGAATGCCAAGACACTACGATTGTCTCCGTCGAAACTTGAGAGACCGCTTCATCATTTGGGACCCACTCCTTCATTATACAATTAGTATACAATGTGTTGTTATCCATATTCTCCTTCCTGCCCTTTGGCTCATACCATACCGTTGTAAATGTTGTAGCTCTCCCTTGGTCATCTCTTTGCACATCAACTACTTTTGCAACCCAAAACTTCACATTCTCATATTCATCATCCGATGGCCGAACCACAACAAAACAATCGACCTCTATATCTAATTGTGGCATAAACTCTCTCTTCTTCACAATATGGACGTGGGAGTAATGATACAAATTCATTTTCAAAGACTGGAGCTGGGCGCAAATCGTTATGAACATTTGGCCAAAACATATTGCATTCTTCCTTGACGTCCTTTGAGCCTCGCATTCTCTCAAGGTCCTTTATTAAATTTCGTGTCTTGTTAATTATAGTGGTAGTGTGTTCTCTCCAAGTAGGCTTCGAATCAGGATATCTCCGGAGCATTTCCTCTTTGTATGTAATAAATGCTTTTAATCCTTCTATTTCACAGTTAGACCTCTCATTGAATTCTTGTATAGGAGCCCATGTTGGATACCTTTCCTTGCTGGGAATTGAAGTTAAGAGACTGTAAGGTTCTTCAAGTTCCCATTTTGTATCATGAGAATACTATTGCCATTGCATTACGGGTTTTTCATCTTTAAAAAAAAAACGAAAGTAGTGTGGATTGGTATGACCTGTTAATGCATCACCACCCGTTTGTATGAAAGGTAGAATGAAGCTCTTCCAATCATACATTCTTTCGAGCCTCTCACGTACTGTACTTTCCTTACGACCACCAACTTGCCTGCCACATCTTCTTACCAAGTCATCTATTGTCTCCACATCCTTGCATTTAAGCTCCCTTGAGACTGTGCTAAAAACCTGATCGATATCCTCATGTGTATGCCCAACATACAAAAATCCACATTCGACCTCATTGAAGATTCGATGAGCAACTAGCATGGAGCAGAATGCAAACATGAGTACATTCTTATTTTCTCGCCAGCAATTATCAGCTTGTATTCTCAAAGTCGGTGGTAGGCGACCTTTTTCTACATGTACATTGTGAATTGCCTTCATAATAGATGTTACAACTTGATTGCTATCATGTAGATGCAAGGAATCAATCCATATATCTGCAAAGAACTTAATTCCATGCACTAACACTCCACATAGATGTGTCTTTAGAAAGTGCTTTCCTTGTGATTTAGGTGGAGTGGCAACAAAACGAGGCAATGTTGTTGTATTTTGATCCATGCCATCTACAATAAGGCACATGTAGTCATCGGGATGCGAAATAGCTTGCTCCTTCCAAAATGCATATTTTTGTCTGGAATGTCGAATAAGGTCATGATGAGATTTTCGGTTTTTTTTTGTATAATTCCCTTTGATTTGGACATGTTGCACTCTCAATCGCTCGCTTTAAATCATCACAGACATTGCACTTTGACATTTTTTGCCTCCTTGGGATTTTAACATATCCAAAGTTCTTCTTCCAAAGAGTATACAAAGTATGAGAAGAAGCTACAGCATCCCCTCTTTTCCTTTGCTTTTCTACAATAGAGTCAAATACTTCGAGCTTTGTCAAGCCCATTGGAAGGTGCATTTTAGTGATCGCATCACCGTTAGGGAGTTTGGTAGATATATGGGGTTGAGGTAAAGCATTTTCATGTATGAAGTCTTGCAAAATTGTTGCTGCCCTGACAGTTGAGATTCTTGATTTGGACCTTCCTCTATTACCGTGAATGCTAAATTTGTTGCCACCCTTTGCCTTGCTGACTAAATCCCAATATGTACCATGGGATAATCCAGTAATATTGCGATATGCCTTATTGCAAATCCTTTTTCCATTTATGAGAGGTTTTACCTTTTGTCTTGAACTTAGTCTTTTATTGCCATTCTGAAGAAAGCAAGAGAGACTTGTGAGAAGGTATTCATTTCTTTCGCTTCCTGTTCTTTGCCACACGTGTCCTCTACATTCCCTGATGTCTGCAAGATCAATGAAGTGCATACATCTTCGCTTGCAACATAGATATCCCAATGCATTTAACATGTTCTCCTCCTTCATTACTCTCTTCCTCTTTGGTTGCTTTTGTGGATCTGCCTGGATTCGCTTTCTCTTCATGCATATGCATGACCGTTTTCATTCCTCGTGCACGTTGTTATCTGTATTTATGCACTTCTTCTCCTCACATTTGTTTGTAACCAAGCATCCATGATTGGTCGTTGCATCCTTGTCCATATCACAATCAAAGTTAAATATTGAATAATCCTCTGTTGATCTCATCCTCGTTTTTAACATACTCTTAGGACCATTCAATGAATTCAATATTCTATGAGAGTATTGAGAACCTTGAAACTCTTCCACTCCTGAGAGAACATCACTCATTGGGACATCTTGCATGGCTTTCACAAATCCACAAGCTTGATTGACACCAGGTTTGTTAATATGCATGAACTCATCCACACTTGACAAGACATCGCTATTGAAACCTTTGCCCTTCTCACTGTGCAAGAATTCATCCACCCCAGATAAGGCTTCGCTTCTAAAATCATTTTGTTTCTCGGAACCAATGAACTCATCCACTCCAGATAAGATGTCACTTCTATAATTGAGTATATTGAAATCATCCACATGATAGAGCCTGGCACATGGGCATGCTTTTTAGGTCCTTTGATATTGTAGTATACCTTGTCTTTATGATTGAAAACCACGTGCCTCTTTCTCATGTTTAAAAATTGCATGCTCCATCTCATATTCTTGCCTACCTCATAGTAGGGATCACATAAGGATGTTATGTTATCAACCATACCATCATCAGTGACTTTTAGAATCCTCATCTGTGAAAATGACCATTGCTCCACTTGTTCAAATCCCAATACTTCACCTTCTGCTACAATCTTATTTGCAAATGATCTCATTTGTAAAATGTCCCCTATAGTAAAATCCAAGGTGGTGCACTTTGTATTCTTGATAATGTCTATTGCATAAGTCTCATCTTTGTCCCATGCTATAAATGATTTGTTGGATGTATTGTAGGGCATAACATCTCCAAGTGTTTCCATATCTCCACATTTATACTTTAGCTCAACATGTGCGCTAAGAATCTTTGATACAGTAACAGCCACCTTATCTTCGCCAAGTCTTCGAAAGTGGCAAACTGAATTGGGATCACTATCATGGATTGTAGCATATGCAACTACTTCTCTTTTGCTTCATAAAATCACATCCATCCCTGGAACAAAATCTATAGCCATCTCCTTTGTGAGAGTCCTTCGCAAGCAAGTTGCAGTAGCAACAATTACATAAATATTAGTCTCTTTTTAATAATCTACTCATTTATTATAATTTTTAATTAGTACTTAATTTATTGGTGGGAGAAGTTATCCGATCAAGTACTCATCAGATGGACATGCCAAGTTATCCTTTGCATGGTCGATCGAGCATTAAATACTATTTTTGCTCTAGTGTCATGCACATCCGTAAAAAAACACGAGCCTGCTAGGTATGTTATCCAATCAAGCACTTATGGGATGGGTGTGCCACTTTGCATGTAAGTCAATTCCACCTAGTTGAAGGTGTGTGCAAAGTATTGTGCCCATCGGATATGCTTTGCATTGTCGATCAAGCATAAAACACCGTTTTTGCCTTAGCGTCATGCACAACCATGAAAAAACACGGTCCTAGGTGTGTTATTCAAACAAGTGCTTATCGGATGGGGGCTCTAGTTTGCACGCAAGTCTGTTTCAACTACGTTGAGGTGCGTGCAAAGTATTGTCACCATCGGATATGCTTTGCATGGTCGATCACACCTTATACACCATTTTTTCTCTAGTGATATGCACATTCGCAAAAAAACATGCCCTTAGGTATGTTATCTGACCAAGTACTTATCAGATGGGTGTGCCTCTTTGAGAACATTTCAATACCACCTAGGTTGAGGCATACGAACAGTATTGTGCCCATCGGATATCCTTTGCATGATGGATCGAGCAATAAATACCATTTTTGACTTAGTGTCATGCACATCCGTAAAAAAACACGCTGCTAGGTGTGCTATCCGATCAAGCACTTATGGGATGGGAGTGCCACTATGCATGTAAGGCAATTCCACCTAGTTGAAACTGTGTGCAAAGTATTGTGCCCATCGGATATGCTTTGCATTGTCGATCAAGCATAAAATACCGTTTTTGCCTTAGTTTCATGCACAACCATGAAAAAACACGGTCCTAAGTGTGTTAATCAAACAAGTACTTATTGGATGGGGCTCTAGGTTGCACGCAAGTCCGTTTCAACTAGGTTGAGATGCGTGCAAAGTATTATCACCATCGGATATGCTCTGCATGATCGATTACGCATTATACAACGTTTTTCCCGTAGTGATATGCACATCCGCAAAAAAACATGCCCTTAGGTATGTTATCTGACCAAGTACTTATCGGATGGGTGTGCCTCTTTGAGAACATTTCAATACCACCTAGGTTAAGGTGTAGGAAAAGTATTGTGCCCATCGAATATGCTTTGCATGGTCGATCGAGCATTAAATACCATTTTTACCTTAGTGTCATGCACATCCGTAAAAAAACACGCTGCTAGGTGTGTTATCCGATCAAGTGCTTATGCGATGGGAATGCCACTTTGCATGTAAGTCAAATCCACCTAGTTGAAGGTGTGTGCAAAGTATTGTGCCCATCGGATATGCTTTGCATTGTCGATCAAGCATAAAACACCGTTTTTGCCTTTGTGTCATGCACAACCATATAAAAACACGGCCGTAGGTGTGTAATTCAAATAAGTACTTATCGGATGGAGGCTCCACTTTGCACGCAAGTCCGTTTCAACTACGTTGAGGTGCCTGCAAAGTATTGTCACCATCGGATATTCTTTGCATGGTCGATCACGCATTATACACCATTTTTTCCCTAGTGATATGGACATCTGCAAAAAAACACGCCATTAGGTGTGTTATTTGACCAAGTACTTATCGGATGGGTGTGCCTCATTGAGAACATTTCAATACCACCTAGGTTGAGGTGTACAAAAGTGTTGTGCCCATCGGATATCCTTTGCATGGTCGATCGAGCATTAAATACTATTTTTGCTCTAGTGTCATGCACATCCGTAAAAAAACACGCTGCTAGGTATGTTATCCGATCAAGCACTTATGGGATGGGCGTGCCACTTTGCATGTAAGTCAATTCCACCTAGTTGAAGGTGTGTGCAAAGTATTGTGCCCATCGGATATGCTTTGCATTGTCGATAAAGCATAAAACACCGTTTTTGCCTTAGTGTCATGCACAACCATGAAAAAACACGGTCCTAGGTCTATTATTCAAACAAGTACTTCTCGGATGGGGGATCCACTTTGCACGCAAGTCCTTTTCAACTACCTTGAGGTGTGTGCAAAGTATTGTCATCATCGGATATGATTTGCATGGTCGATCACGCATTATACACCGTTTTTTCCCTAGTGGTATGCACATCCGTAAAAAAACACAGCCTTAGGTGTGTTATCTGACCAAGTACTTATCGGATGGGTGTGCCTCTTTAAGAACATTTCAATACCACCTAGGTTGCGGTGTAGGAAAAGTATTGTGCCCATCGGATATGCTTTGCATGGTCGATCGAGCATTAAATACTATTTTTGCTCTAGTGTCATGCACATCCGTAGAAAAACCACGCTGCTAGGTATGTTATCCGATCAAGCACTTATGGGATGGGTGTGCCACTTTGCATGTAATTCAATTTCACCTAGTTGAAGGTGTGTGCAAAGTATTGTGCCCATCGGATATGCTTTGCATTGTCGATCAAGCATAAAACACCGTTTTTGCCTTAGTGTCATGCACAACCATGAAAAAACACGGTCCTAAGTGTGTTAATCAAACAAGTACTTATCGGATTGGAGCTCCAGTTTACACGCAAGTCCGTTTCAACTATCTTGAGATGCGTGCAAAGTATTGTCACCATCGGATATGCGCTGCATGGTCGATTACACATTATACAACGTCTTTCCCGTAGTGATATGCACATCCATAAAAAAACATGCCCTTAGGTATGTTATCTGATCAAGTACTTATCGGATGGGTGTGCCTCTTTGACAACATTGCAATACCACCTAAGTTGAGGTATAGGAAAAGTATTGTGCCCATCGGATATGCTTTGCATGGTCGATCGAGCATTAAATACCATTTTTGCCTTAGTGTCATGCACATTCGTAAAAAAACACGCTGCTAGGTGTGTTATCCGATCAAGCACTTATGCAATGGGAATGCCACTTTGCATGTAAGTCAATTCCACCTAGTTGAAGGTGTGTGCAAAGTATTGTGCCCATTGGATATGCTTTGCATTGTCGATCAAGCATAAAACACCGTTTTTGCTTTAGTGTCATGCACAACCATATAAAAACACGGTCCTAGGTGTGTTATTCAAACTAGTACTTATTGGATGGGGGCTACACTTTGTACAAAAGTCCGTTTACATTACGTTGAGGAGCGTGCAAAGTATTGTCACCATCGGATATGCTTTGCATGGTCGATCACGCATTATACACCATTTTTTTCCCTAGTGATATGCACATCTGCAAAAAAACACGCCCTTAGGTGTGTTATCTGACCAAGTACTTATCGGATGGGTGTGCCTCTTTGAGAACATTTCAATACCACCTGATTTGCGGTGTATGAAAAGTGTTGTGCCCATCGGATATCCTTTGCATGGTCGATCGAGCATTAAATACTATTTTTGCTCTAGTGTCATGCACATCCATAAAAAAACATGCTGCTAGGTATGTTATCCAATCAAGCACTTATGGGATGGGCGTGCTACTTTGCATGTAAGTTAATTCCACCTAGTTGAACGTGTGTGCAAAGTATTGTGCCCATCGGATATGCTTTGCATTGTCGATCAAGCATAAAACACCGTTTTTGCCTTAGTGTCATGCACAACCATGAAAAAATGTGGTCCTAGGTGTGTTATTCAAACAAGTACTTATTGGATGGGGACTCCACTTTGCATGCAAGTTTGTTTCAACTACGTTGAGGTTTGTGCAAAGTATTGTCACCATCAGATATGATTTGCATGGTCGATCACGCATTATACACCCTTTTTTCCCTAGTGGTATGCACATCCGCAAAAAAACACGCCCTTAGGAGTGTTATTTGACCAAGTACTTATCGGATGGGTGTGCCTCTTTAAGAACGTTTAAATACCACCTAGGTTGAGGTGTACAAAAAGTGTTGTGCCCATTAGATATCCTTTGCATGGTCGATCAAGCATTAAATACTATTTTTGCTCTAGTGTCATGCACATCCGTAAAAAAACACACTACTAGGTATGTTATTCGATCAAGCACTTATGGGATGGGCGTGGCACTTTTCATGTAAGTCAATTCCACCTAGTTGAAGGTGTGTGTAAAGTATTGTGCCCATCGGATATGCTTTGCATTGTCGATCAAGCATAAAACACCGTTTTTGCCTTAGTGTCATGCACAACCATATAAAAACACGGCCGTAGGTGTGTTATTCAAATAAGTACTTATTGGATGGGGGCTCCACATTGCACGCAAGTCCGTTTCAACTACGTTGAGTTGCATGCAAAGTATTGTCACCATCGGATATGCTTTGCATGGTCGATCACACATTATACACCATTTTTTCCCTAGTGATATGCACATCCGCAAAAAAACACGCCCTTAGGTGTGTTATCTGACCAAGTACTTATCAGATGGGTGTGCCTCTTTGAGAACATTTCAATACCACCTAGGTTGAGGCATACGAAAAGTGTTGTGCCCATCGGATATCCTTTGCATGATCGATCGAGCATTAAATACTATTTTTGCTCTAGTGTCATGCACATCCGTAAAAAAACACATTACTAGGTATGTTATCCAATCAAGCACTTATGGGATGGGCATGCCACTTTGCATGTAAGTCAATTCCACTTATTTGAAGGTGTGTGCAAAGTATTGTGCCCATCGGATATGCTTTGCATTGTCGATCAAGCATTAAACACCGTTTCTGCCTTAGTGTCATGCACAACCATGAAAAAACACGGTCCTAAGTGTGTTAATCAAACAAGTGCTTATCGAATGGGGGCTCCAGTTTGCACGCAAATCCGTTTCAACTAGGTTGAGATGTGTGCAAAGTATTTTGTCACCATCGGATATGCTCTGCATGGTTGATTACGCATTATACAACGTTTTTCCCGTAGTGATATGCACATTCGCAAAAAAACATGCCCTTAGGTATGTTATCTGACCAAGTACTTATTGGATGGGTGTGCCTCTTTGAGAACATTTCAATACCACCTAGGTTAAGGTGTAGGAAAAGTATTGTGCCCATCGGATATGCTTTGCATGGTCGATCGAGCATTAAATACCATTTTTTCCTTAGTGTCATGCACATCCGTAAAAAAACACGCTGCTAGGTGTGTTATCCGATCAAGTACTTATGCGATGGGAATGCCACTTTGCATGTAAGTCAATTCCACCTAGTTGAAGGTGTGTGAAAAGTATTGTGCCCATCGGATATGCTTTGCATTGTCGATCAAGCATAAAACACCGTTTTTGCCTTTGTGTCATGCACAACCATATAAAAACACGGCCGTAGCTGTGTTATTCAAATAAGTACTTATCAGATGGGGGCTCCACTTTGCATGCAAGTGCGTTTCAACTACGTTGAGGTGCGTGCAAAGTATTGTCACCATCCGATATACTTTGCATGGTCAATCACGCATTATACACCATTTTTTTCCTAGTGATATGGACATCCGCAAAAAAACACGCCATTAGGTGTGTTATCTGACCAAGTACTTATCGGATGGGTGTGCCTCATTGAGAACATTTCAATACCACCTATGTTAATGTGTACGAAAAGTGTTGTATCCATTGGATATCCTTTGCATGGTCGATCGAGCATTAAATACTATTTTTGCTTTAGTGTCATGCACATCCGTAAAAAAACTCGCTACTAGGTATGTTATCTGATCAAGCACTTATGGGATGGGCGTGCCACTTTTCATGTAAGTCAATTCCACCTAGTTAAAGGTGTGTGCAAAGTATTGTGCCCATCGGATATGCTTTGCATTGTCGATCAAGCATAAAACACCGTTTTTGCCTTAGTGTCATGCACAATCATGAAAAAACACGGTCCTAGGTGTGTTATTCAAACAAGTACTTATTGGATGGGGGCTCCACTTTGCACGGATGTCCGTTTCAACTATGTTGAGGTGTGTGCAAAGTATTGTCACCATAGGATATGATTTGCATGGTCGATCATGCATTATACACCATTTTTCCCCTAGTGGTATGCACATCCGCAAAAGAACACGCCCTTAGGTATGTTATCTGACCAAGTACTTATCGGATGGTTGTGCCTCTTTGAGAACATTTCAATACCACCTAGGTTGAGGTGTACGAAAAGTATTATGCCCATCGGATATGCTTTGCATGGTCGATCGAGCATTAAATACTATTTTTACTCTAGTGTCATGCACATCCGTAAAAAAACACGCTGCTAGGTGTGTTATCCTATCAAGCACTTATGCGATGGGAGTGCCACTTTGCATATAAGTCAATTCCACCTAGTTGAAGGTGTGTGCAAATTATTGTGCCCATCAGATATGCTTTGCATTGTCGATCAAGCATAAAACACCGTTTTTACCTTAGTGTCATGCACAACCATATAAAAACACGGCCGTAGGTGTGTTATTCAAATAAGTACTTACCGGATGGGGGCTCCACTTTGCACGCAAGTCCGTTTCGACTACGGTGAGGTGCGTGCGAAGTATTGTCACCATCGGATATGCTTTGCATGGTCGATCACGCATTATACACCATTTTTTCCCTAGTGATATGCATATCCGCAAAAAAACATGCCATTAGGTGTGTTATCTGACCAAGTACTTATCGGGTGGGTGTGCCTCATTGAGAACATTTCAATACCACCTAGATTGACGTGTACAAAAAGTGTTGTGCCCATCGGATATCCTTTGCATGGTCGATCGAGCATTAAATACTATTTTTGCTCTAGTGTCATGCACATTCGTAAAAAAACACGTTGCTAGGTATGTTATCCGATCAAGCACTTATGGGATGGGCGTGCCACTTTGCATGTAAGTCAATTCTTTCTAGTTAAAGGTGTGTGCAAAGTATTGTGCCCATCGAATATGCTTTGCATTGTTGATCAAGCATAAAACACCGTTTTTGCCTTAGTGTCATACACAACCATGAAAAAACACGGTCCTAGGTGTGTTATTCAAACTAGTACTTATTGGATGGGTGCTCCACTTTGCACGCAAGTCCGTTTGAACTACATTGAGGTTTGTTCAAAGTATTGTCACCATCGGATATGCTTTGCATGGTCGATCACGCATTATACACCATTTTTCCGCTAGTGATATGCACATCCGCAAAAAAACACGCCCTTAGGTGTGTTATCTAACCAAGTACTTATCGGATGGGTGTGCCTCTTTGAGAACATTTCAATTCCACCTAGTTTGAGGTGTACTTAAAGTGTTGTGCCCATCGGATATCCTTTGCATGGTCGATCGAGCATTAAATACTATTTTTGCTCCAGTGTCATGCACATCTGTAAAAAAACACGCTGCTAGGTATGTTATCCGATCAAGCACTTATGGGATGGGCGTGCCACTTTGCATGTAAGTCGATTCCACCTAGTTGAAGGTGTGTGCAAAGTATTGTGCCCATCGGATATGCTTTGCATTGTCGATCAAGCATAAAACACCGTTTTTGCCTTAGTGTCATGCACAACCATGAAAAAACACGGTCCTATGTGTGTTATTCAAACAACTACTTATCGGATGGGGGCTCCACTTTGCACGCAAGTCCGTTTCAACTAGGTTGAGATGCGTGCAAAGTATTGTCACCATCGGATATGCTTTGCATGGTCGATCACGCATTATACACCATTTTTTCCCTAGTGATATGCACATCCGAAAAAAACACGCCATTAGGTGTGTTATCTGACCAAGTACTTATCGGATGGGTGTGCCTCATTGAGAACTTATCGGATGGCTTTGCATTGTCGATCAAGCCTAAAACACCGTTTTTGCCTTAGTGTCATGCACAACCATGAAAAAACACGGTCCTAAGTGTGTTAACTATTCAAACAAGTACTTATCGGATGGGGGCTCCACTTTGCACGCAAGTGCGTTTCAACTACGTTGAGGTGCATGCAAAGTAATGTCCCCATAGGATATGATTTGCATGGTCGATCACACATTATACACCGTTTTTGGCCTTGGTGTGATGTACAATTGTTAAAAAACACGGCCATAGGTGTGTTATTCAAATAAGTACTTATTGGATGGGGGCTCCACTTTGCACGCAAGTCTGTTGCAACTACGTTGAGGTGTGTGCATAGTATTGTCACCATCGGATATGCTTTGCATGGTCGATCACGCATTATACACCATTTTTTCCCTAGTGATATGGACATCCACAAAAAAACATGCCATTAGGTGTGTTATCTGACCAAGTACTTATCGGATGGGTGTGCCTCATTGACAACATTTCAATACCACCTAGGTTGAGGTGTATGAAAAGTGTTGTGCCCATCCGATATCCTTTGCATGGTCGATCAAGCATTAAATACTATTTTTGCTCTAGTGTCATGCACATCCGTAAAAAACACGCTACTAGGTATGTTATCCGATCAAGCACTTATGGGATGGGCATGCCACTTTGCATGTAAGTTGATTCCACCTAGTTGAAGGTGTGTGCAAAGTATGGTGCCCATCGAATATTCTTTTGCATTGTCGATCAAGCATAAAACACCGTTTTTGCCTTAGTGTCATGCATAACCATGAAAAAACACGGTCCTAGGTGTGTTATTCAAACGTACTTATCGGATGGGGGCTCCACTTTGCACGCAAGTCCGATTCAACTACGTTGAGAAGTCAATTTCACCTAGTTGAAGGTGTGTGCAAAGTATTGTGCCTATCGGATATGCTTTGCATTGTCGATCAAGCATAAAACACCGTTTTTGCCTTAGTGTCATGCACAACCATGAAAAAACACGGTCCTAAGTGTGTTAATTAAACAAGTACTTATCGGATGGGGGCTCCACTTTGCACGCAAGTCCGTTTCAACTATGTTGAGGTGTGCGCAAAGTATTATCACCATCGGATATGCTTTGCATGGTCGATCACGCATTGTACACCGTTTTTTTCTAGTGATATGGACATCCGCAAAAAAACACGCCCTTAGGTGTGTTATCTGACCAAGTACTTATCGGATGGGTGTGCCTCTTTGAGAACATTTCAATACCACCTAGGTTGAGGCGTACGAAAAGTGTTGTGCCCATCGGATATCCTTTGCATGGTTGATCGAGCATTAAATACTATTTTTGCTCTAGTGTCATGCACATCCGTAAAAAAACACGCTGCTAGGTATGTTATCTGATCAAGCACTTATGGGATGGGTGTGCCACTTTGCATGTAAGTCGATTCCACCTAGTTGAAGGTGTGTGCAAAGTATTGTGCCCATCGGATATGCTTTGCATTGTCGAACAAGCATTAAACACTGTTTTGGCCTTAGTGTCATGCACAATCGTCAAAAAACGTGGTCCTAGATATGTTATTCGACTAAGTACTTATGGGATGGGCACGCCACTTTGCATGTAAGTCAATAATACCTAGGTTGAGATGTGTGCAAAGTAATGTGATGATCGCATATGCGTTGCATTGTCGATTAAGCATAAATCAACGTTTTTGCCTTAGTGTCATGGACAGCAACCAATAAAAAACATGGTCCTAGGTGTGATATTCTAAAAAGTACTTATTGAATGGGCGTTCCACTTTGCATGGAATACCATACCACCGCTTTTGAGGCATGTGCAAAGTATTGTGCCCATCGGATATGCTTTACATGGTAGATTGAGTATTAAATACCGTTTTTGGCCTTGGTGTCATGTACAACGGTCAAAAAACACGATCGTAGGTGTATTTTTCAAACAAGTACTTATCGGATGGGGATGCCACTTTGCACACAAGTCAATACTGCCTAGGTTGAGGAACGTGCAAAGTCTTGTGTCCATTGGATATGCTTTGCATAGTCGATCTCACATGATACACCATTTTGTTCCTAGTGTTATGCACAATCGTCATAAAATACGTTTGGAGGTGTGTTATCCGAACAAGTACTTATGGGATGGGTGCACCACTTTGTATGCAAGTCAATAAGACATAGGTTGAGGCGTGTACAAAGTTTTGTGCCCATCGGAGAAATGTAGATGCGATAATATTAGAAAATTATCGGTATGTGTATATGTGTGTGTGTGTGGCAAACAATTTTGATACAACAAAGTAAACACCTAGTGCACAAATTATGCACTTCATACCTTGAGTAAATAAGCTTGTTGATGAGGATAAATATGCCCTTGAATAAAAGCATAGTTGTTGTATGACCACAATAGGATTGCTTTGACACCTGTGATTTTGCCCACATGTAAGTTTGCAAATAGTATAAAAAATCATATAATAATATATTAATAGTTTGCAAATGTGTATAGCAAGTGAGTAATGGGAAGTGGAAGTGGGAGTGAGGAGGGAGGAGTGGAATGGGAGAGGGAAGTAATAGGGGTGTATGATAATAAGTATAAAAAATAGTATAATAATATATTAATAGTTTTCAAATGGCAAGTGAGTAATGGGAAGTGGAAGTGAGAGTGGGGAGGGAAGAATGGAATGGGAGAGGGGAAGGTAATAGGGGAGTAGGATAATAAGGGAGTGAAATGAGTGAGGAGTTAATAGGGGATGAAAAAGAGGAGGGTGAGATGGGGAAATATGGGATTTTGGGAAATGGGAGGAGTATGGGATGTGGTGGAAATGTGGGATGGGAGTGGTGGCAATGGGGAGGAAGAAGAAATGGATGGATGGGGGGAGGGCTAATGGAAGATTGGGATGAGGGATGGGGGTCCAATGGAGAGGGGGAGTAATGAGCCAATGGGGAGAGGGGATAAATGAAAAGCCAATAGGAGAGAGGGGAGGAATGGAACTCTCTCTCCCTCTCTCAGCTCTCTCTTTCTTTCCCTCCCTACTCTTCTCTCTCATTTAAGGAGCCCCTCTTCTCTCTTTTAATCTCTTGTCTCTCTCCCTCTCTCTTTCTCTCCCTCCCCTACTCTTCTCTCTCATTTCTCATTCTCTCTCTCCCTCTCTCTCTTTCTCTCCCTCCCTCCTCTTCTCTCTCTTAATCTCTTGTCTCTCTCCCTCCCTACTCTTCTCTCTCATTTGTCATTCTCTCTCTCCCTTTGGCGGCCACGGCCCCGAAGAGCCCCTCTTCTCTCTCTTAATTTCTCTCTTTCCCTCTCTCCTCTCACCATGTTTCATTCTGATAAACATCTCTCTCTCTCCCTCTCTCTCCCTCTCTCTCTTTCTCTCTCTCTCCCTCTCTCTCTTTCCCCTCTCTCTCTCTCTCTTTCTCTCTCTCCCTCTCTCTCTTTCTCTCTCTCTCCCTCTCTCTCCCTACTCTCTCCCTCCCTCAAGCAGCCACGGCCCCCAGGAGACCCTGTTCTCTCTCTTAATCTCTCTCCCCCTCTCTCCTCTCTCTTTCTTTCCCTCCCTACTCTTCTCTCTCATTTAAGGAGCCCCTCTTTTCTCTGTGAATCTCTCTCTCTCTCTCATTTCTCATTCTCTCTCTCATTTCTATTCTCTCTCTCCCTTTGGCGGCCACAGCCGCCAAGAGCCCCTCTTCTCTCTCTTAATTTCTCTCTTTTCCTCTCTCCTCTTCCTCTCTCTTTCTCTCCCTCCCTATTCTCTCATTTCTCAAATTTACAAACTCAAATATAAATAAAAAACTAATTAAAATAGAACTTAAAAACTCAAATAAGAAACTAATTTAAAAAGACCCCCCTCCTCAAAAACTTTAATAATAAACTAATTGAAAAAGAATTGTAAGTAAAGAAAAAGAATTACAAGATGAATTTTAAGAAATAGAACTCAAAAACTTTAACAAGAAACTAATTGAAAAAGAATTGTAAGTAAAGAAAAAGAATTACAAGACGAATGAAAAAGAATGCAAGTACCTGGAAAAAGTGAAAAAAGTAAGGCTCCGCTTATCCTTTCTCTTCCGCTCTTGGTTGCTTCAATGAAATGAGGAGAGAGTTAGAATGAATGAATGGAAAGAAAAGTATATATAAGAAAAACTAGCCCACTCCTCCTACGCATAAATTTGAATTTTCAAAAAAGAGAGGGAAATTTGAATTCATTATAAATTTGAATTCAAATTTGTGTTCAACATTCTTCTCATACTTTCTTCTCGTACGTTCCTTTTGAATTCAAATTTGTGTTCAACATTCTTCTTGATACTTTCTTCAACATTCTTCTTGATACTTTCTTCTTGTAAGTCCTTTTCATTCTTCTCGTAAGACAAATCTTATTTGTCGCTCTTGCTCGTGATAGTAAGTCAAATCCTCCTCTCCCCTCTCTCTCCTGCTCCCTCCTCTCCTCTCCCTCTCTCTCTCCTCTCTCTCCTTCCACTCCCCTCCCTCCCTCGACCCCCCGCCCTCCCCTCCTCCCCTCCCCTCCCTTCCCCTCCCCTCCCCTCCCTCCACCACCAAAACCCTCCCCTCCCTCTGCCGCCAAAACCCCTCCCTCCCTCGACCCCCCGCCCTCCCCTCCTCCCCTCCCCTCCCCTCCCCTCCCTCCGTCGCCAAAACCCCTCCCCCTCTCGACCCCTCCCCCCCCTCCCCTCCCCTCCCGCTCCCCCCCTCCCCTTCCCCCTCTGCCCCCCCCTCCCCTTTCCCCCCCGTCTCCCCCCTTTCCTCCCCTTCCCACCCCCTTCCCCCTCTGCTCTCCCCGTCCCACCCCCTTCCCCCCTTCCCCAGGCCGCCAGCCCCCCCCCTACCCGTTTTCCCCCCCCGCCCCCGTCCCACCCCCTTTCCCCCCCCTACCCCCTTTCCCCCCCACCCTCGTCCCACCCCCTTCCCCTCCACCCCCCCTTCCCCCTTCCCCAGGGCTGGCGGCCGTGGCCACCAGCCCCCCCTACCCCCTTCCTCCCCTGCCATCCCACCCCCTTCCTCCCCCCCTTCCCCCCGCCCCCCTCCGCCCTTCCCCCGGGTTGGTGGCCGCGGCCGCCAGCCCCCCCCCTCCCCCCTTTCCCCAACCCCCTCGCACCCCCTTCCCCCTTTCCTGACCCACTCCCCAGTCCCCCCCCTCCCCCCTTCCCGACCCAATACCCGCCCCCCTCTCCCACTTTCCCCTCCCACCCCCCTTCCCCCACCCCCCTCGCACCCCCTTCCCCCTCCCGCCCCTTCACCCCCGCCCCCCCCTCTGTGGTCGCCAGCCTCCCCCCCTCTCGCACCCCCTCGCACCCCCCTCTCGCACCCCACCCCCTTCCCCCTCCACGGGCTGGCGACCGTGGTCGCCAACCTTCCCCCCCTCTCGCACCCCCTCGCACCTCCCCCTCTCGCACCCCACCCGCTTCCCCCTCCACGGGCTGGCGACCGTAGTCGCCAGCCTTCCCCCCCTCGCACCCCACCCCCTCCCCCCCTTCACCCCTGCCCCCCCCTTCCCCGCCCCCTCTCCCCCCCCCCCTTCCCTCGGGCTGGCGGCCGCGGTCGCCAGCCCCCCAGCCCCCCCCCTCTCGCACCCCCCCCTCTCGCACCCCACCCCCTTCCCCCTCCCCCCCTTCACCCCCGCCCCCCCCTTCGCGGCTCCCCCCTTCACCCCCGCCCCCCCCTTCGCAGCTCCCCCCCTTCCCCCCTTCCCCACGGCCGCCAGCCCCCCAGCCCCCCCCCTCTCAGCCCTCCCCCCCCTCTTCCCACCCCCCCTTCGCCTGGGCTGGCGGCTGCCCCTCCCACCCCCTTCACCCCTCCCACCCCCTTCCCCCTCCCACCCTTTCACCCCCGCCCACCCCCCTCCCCGCCCCTCTCCCCCCTCCCTCCCCCCTTTCCCCGAGCTAGCGGCCGCGGCCGCCAGCCCCCCAGCCCCCCCGTCTCAGCCCTTCCCCCCCCCCCTTTTCCCCACCCCCCTTTCCCCCTCTTCCCCCGGGTTGGCGGCCGCCAGCCCCTCCCACCCCCTTCCCTCTCTCCCCCCTTCACCCCCGCCTCCCCTTCCCCACTCCCCCCTTCGCCCCCCCTCCCGCCGCCAGCCCCCCTCCCCCCTTCCCCCCCGCCAGTCCCCCCCTCCTCCTCCCCTTCCGCCAGCCTCCCCCCCCCTCCCCCCTTCCCCCCCGCCCCCTTCCCCCCTCCAGGGAGACCCAGTCCCCCCCTTTCCCCCCCGCCCCCCTTCCTCCTCCTTTCCTCCCTCTACTCCGCCCCCGCCTCTCCCTCCTTCCTCCTCCCTTCCCTCCAGCCCCTCCATCCTCTTCTTCTCCTCCCCTCAACCTTTCTCTCTCTAGTTCCTCTCTCTTCAAATTTTTAAAAAAATCTAGATAAAGAATTAATCAAAAAATTTTGCAAGTACCTGGAAAAAGTTTGTAAGTTTGCTCTTTCTTACTTTCTTGCTCTTCCTTCCTTGCTCTCTTGATCGTCCTTGCTTTCTTGCTTCAATGAATGAAATGAGGGGAGAATGAATGAAGAAGGAAGACTATATATAAGAAAAATTAGGTTTTCCTCCTTCTCTCCTATTGAAAGAGAGA